>NC_135656.1:44407936-45018538 GCF_964188315.1 Podarcis muralis | reverse complement strand
TGCTTAACAGAAATAAAGCACATGGGTATTATTGGTGTTTGGTGTTTTGTTGTTGTTTTTTAAAAAAAAGAAATGTTATGCACGAACACAAATTAACACAAATTAAAAACAACAGGTTGCATCTGTTGTGGTGGTGATTAATTACATTTCTATAACAAAGATCTCAGGGCAGTTAACAATATAAAAACACAAAGAGACATAACATAGTAGCAGACAAAAACAATATCCCTTCCATAGGCCAAAGATTGTTTGATTGACCAAAGGGCTGGAAGAAGAAGAAGAATGTTTTTGCCTGGCGCCTGAAGATATGTAACAAAGGTATCAGGTGAGCCTCCCGGGGGAAAGCAGGCCAGGCCCATTCTTGTGTTGCTACCCTCCAGATCTCTTGTGGAGGGGGCATATGAAGGTGATGATTGTAGGGTGGCGGTCGCTTCATATGGGAAGAGATGGTCCTTGTCATTCGTCTTCCTCACTCTTGTGTGGAGTAAAACATACTTTGTGTGTTTTTCTGATGCTTCAAAATAAGCAAAACCATTTTGTCCAGGGAGAAAAGTGGACTTACATGAATATTGTGATGACTGATAATGAAGGGCATGTCATTTTGAGTTCAGGTACTAGCCTCAATGACTATGGTCTACCTCTACTGTAATAGGTAGTATGCCTCTGAATACCACAGGGTTCTGTCTTGGGCCCGGTCTTATTCAACATCTTTATCAACGACTTGGATGATGGACTCAAGGGCATCCTGATCAAATCTGCAGATGACACCAAACTGGGAGGGGTGGCTAACACCCCAGAGGACAGGATCACACTTCAAAACGACCTTGACAGATTAGAGAACTGGGCCAAAACAAGCAAGATGAACTTTAACAGGGAGAAATGTAAAGTATTGCACTTGGGCAAAAAAAAATTCTGGGCTGCATCAATAGGAGTATAGCATCTAGATCAAGGGAAGTAATAGTGCCACTGTATTCTGCTCTGGTCAGACCTCACCTGGAGTACTGCGTCCAGTTCTGGGCACCACAGTTCAAGAAGGACACTGACAAACTGGAACGTGTCCAGAGGAGGGCAACCAAAATGGTCAAAGGCCTGGAAACGATGCCTTATGAGGAACAGCTAAGGGAGCTGGGCATGTTTAGCCTGGAGAAGAGGAGGTTAAGGGGTGATATGATAGCCATGTTCAAATATATAAAAGGATGTCATATAGAGGAGGGAGAAAGGTTGTTTTCTGCTGCTCCAGAGAAGCGGACACGGAGCAATGGATCCAAACTACAAGAAAGAAGATTCCACCTAAACATTAGGAAGAACTGTTCCGGCCAAGAGGCCAAAAGTGACGAGAAAGATCAATCATGGCGTCCGGCACCCTTCCGTTGCGCAGCTTTGCTAACTTCCTGACAGTAAGAGCTGTTTGACAGTGGAATTTGCTGCCAAGGAGTGTGGTGGAGTCTCCTTCTTTGGAGGTCTTTAAGCAGAGGCTTGACAACCATATGTCAGGAGTGCTCTGATGGTGTTTCCTGCTTGGCAGGGGGTTGGACTCGATGGCCCTTGTGGTCTTTTCCAACTCTATGATTCTATGATTCTATGACCAGTTACCGGGAGTCAGAGGTGGTCAGAGTCTTGTTGTACTCATGTCCTGCTCATGGGCTTTCCATTAGCATTTGGTTGGCCACTGTGAGAACAGGATTCTCAACTAGATGGGCCATTGCCTGATCCAACAGAGCTCTTCTTGTTGTGTTCTTAGGTCCCATTATCTATACGGCATTATTGCTATTTTCAGTTCTCTTAACAACTTCCACAAGTAACTTATCTAAGGTAGCACAATGGGACGGTACAATCTTCAAGATTATAGGAACCAAAGCATATATACCTGAATTTGCAAAACACATTTTGGCAGTAGTACCCAGAGGATGTACACAGGTGCAGATTTTACATAATGTGACTGGGCATCATGTATGGCAAGGATGGCATTTGTGCAATGGACATTAACTCTGGTTTCTACTTAAGAATTTAAGGTAATTCATAATGAAGAATATATACTTGCCTATGCAACTGATCAGGGTGGCGCTGTGGGTAAAACCTCAGTGCCTAGGACTTGCCGACCATATGGTCGGCGGTTCGAATCCCCGCGGCGGGGTGAGCTCCTGTCTTTCGGTCCCAGCTCCTGCCCACCTAGCAGTTCGAAAGCACCCTTAAGTGCAAGTAGATAAATAGGTACCGCTTTATAGCGGGAAGGTAAATGGCGTTTCCGTGTGCTGCGCTGGTGCTGGCTCGCCAGAGCAGCTTCGTCACGCTGGCCACGTGACCCGGAAGTGTCTTCGGACAGTGCTGGCTCCCAGCCTCTTAAGTGAGATGAGCGCACAACCCTAGAGTTGGACACGACTGGCCCGTACGGGCAGGGGTACCTTTACCTTTATGCAACTGATCAGAAAGATGGTTGAAGCATCTAGTTCCTGGTCACTGGCAGAGGCTTGGTGAACCTTTGGTCTAACATTGTGCAGCATTTCCTAAGATCTTGTGAATGGTGATTGCACATTTTGACATTTGTAACGCTCCATTTTGTAAAGCGGACTGCAATTACAGCCAGAGGATTATTTGTCAAATAACTTCAATAAGGACTAATTTGTGCTAATTTCCAAATAGAAAATGGGTTGGAAGCAGTGATTGTATAATTATTAGCCATACATTTCCCCCCTCCTTTATCCATTGTTAAGGCTGCAGATTGCCATCATCATCCTTCCAGGTGGAAGAGCAGATGTTTTGCCCAGTTGGCATTGATGCTATGCTTCAGCCAACTGGCAGTGGTGCCTGTGACTCCCTCCCTTCTGAGACCTCAATGACACTTTTACTTAGATGGTGATCAAACTGCGAAAAACTGGGCATTGAAAATAAATTAATATAGTATAATATACTAAATACATTTGTTATATTAATTTGATTTTTTTTTCTACATATATATGCTCCAGCATATACGTAATACGTATGTGTCACACACACACACACACACACACACACACACACACACAAAAGATCAGCCAAGATATGCCCCTGGAATTAAATAAGCTGCGGCAACTGATCCAAATATCATGAACCAAGAAATAAGAAGTCCTAGAGTTCTTTCTGAATATTGTTTTGAGCAATTTCAGGCATGACGTGTGGAGCCCAAGATTGGCCATCTGGAAACTGGTAACCTTTCTGGGTCTGTTCCCAAGAAGTGCTGCTTGGGGACTCACTCTGACACAGGCACTATCATTCACTTTCATTTATAGGCTACTGGTTATATATCGAATGTGTGCTTGATTAATAAAATACCAAAAATAAACCATAACTATCAGCTGTGCTGAATTGTGTGGGTCATTGGTTTATTTCCTCCTTGCAACTTTAACAGCACATAGCAAATGCTGATATTTAGGTTGTGGGGAAAGTTATTCTGGGCTGTGTAAAACAGAAGATGGGGGCAGGGGTCACATTTAATTTGAAGTGAATGTTCCCCTATACCTGCCTGGTTGGCTTGCTGTATTGCAAATCCCTTGATCACTCAACGTATTAAAAAATACCAACACTCCTGTTCATTCATTCATTCATTCATTCATTTGTCAAGATGTAGGTCCTCAACTAATAACACACAAAACTGACCTCCATGGAAGCTAATGCAAGAAACGTATTCTCTGTATGCTTCTAAACTGTCATAACTGCAGAGAGCTGGATGCAATAGAAGGAGTTAATGGGAATGATTTTGGCAAGATTGGAGCTGGATAATAGGTCTGCAGCTCAGAAAGCTGTTCATTTTTTTGTAAGGCGTATTGGACAAAAACGACTAGGATATCTGCAAAACATGGGTCCCTAGTGGCAAGCTCACTGAAGCAGAGGAGCGGGGGGAACAGCTGGGCAGAGCGCTTTGAAGCTTGTTGCTTTTCAGGGAGAAATATCTCCATATACAGCGCTTTTATCAAAGGAACCGTGGCTCCCACTAAAACAACAGATGCTTCTGCAGATAGAAAAAGAAGACAGAATAAACTGAACCTATTTCTGAAGGTTTGTGCAGCATTAAATATACCAACTAAGTACATCCCTGTACCAAGAAAGTTTCTGATAAAGGGAAGGAATTCAAGTAAAGCTGCTTATTCAGTAGCTCAGGGGAAGGAAACATGGTTCCCTCCAGATGTTCATAGAATCATAGAGTTGGAATAGACCACAAGGGCCATCGAGTCCAACCCCCTGCCAAGCAGGAAACTTGTTGGACGACAACTCACAACATTGACTATTGTTTGTGCTGAAAGGAGTTGGAATCCAACAACATATTCAGCCACCCTCTCCTAGCCACTGTGCAGAAGCACAGCCTAGAAGAAAAAGTTTCCTGAATATATCCAACATTGCTGAGGAAGGTGGGAAGTGACTGATTGTGTTGTGAACCTTGTTGCCTATGTAAGCCAATAATTTGCAGCCTTGGGCTTTATTTTAAGTCTAAGTAATTTGAAGTTGAAACTAGAGCTATTAGGAGCCCCACTCCTAGTTCAAGTCATAATTAGACTTGGCAATCCAAGCTATTCACACACACACATTTCCACAAATATGGAGGGGTGTGTGAGTCCTGGAAGACCTGCTCCCTGCCTCTCACCTGGCCTAGAAGGGTGGGGCCCTCACTGACCCCACCTACAAAAGCTGAGGCTGCTGAATAGATGCTTGGTTTGGGGTATTGTTTAGGGGATTGTTCTTATTGATATTAATTTTGTATTTGCATTTTAGATCTTATGAATTACAGTGGTACCTCAGGTTACATATGCTTCATGTTACATATGCTTCAGGTTACACACTCCGCTAACCCAGAAATAGTGCTTCAGGTTAAGAACTTTGCTTCAGGATGAGAACAGAAATCGGGCTGCAGCGGCGCGGCGGCAGCGGGAGGCCCCATTAGCTAAAGTGGTGCTTCGGGTTAAGAACAGTTTCAGGTTAAGTACGGACCTCCGGAACGAATTAAGTACTTAACCTGAGGTACCACTGCATGTAGAAATTGATCAAGTTGGTTGTGCACATTTTGATGTTTTATTTACTTATGACTACTTTTTGTGTTTGCAATTATGTTGTAAGCTGCCTTGAGCATGGTTTTAACCATGGAAAGGCGGCATCCAAATAAAATGATGAATGTGTAAGTCAAATGTAATCATATCCTGAATAACATCCTCAGGAATATGATGAGATTTCTCAATGCACCAGGCCCTTGTAAATCTCCAAACACCCTCTTTACCCCATCAATCATTATCAAAACTTCCTTCCCCTTCCATTAACCCATCTGCCTCTTGACCCCCTCCTTTCACAGGTTTACCTTGCTACTGCCATGCTAGTATTGGCCTTAAGCAACAGGTGAGAGGAAATATTGAGGGAAGTCTCTTTCCTGTACTCCTACATCTGAAGTACTCTAGCTCTAGGCATAGGTGCTGGCTCCCTGGGGCCCTGGGTACCCGAGCACACACAAAATTCCTCATGAATGGGCCAGGCACCCACAAATATTGGCACCAGGGCCATGCACACTGCAAGGCACCCACGGCCCCGGGCACGCATAGTTGTAGGGCCAAGCTGGCATTCCTGGCTCTAGGGGAAATGATATTTTTCGGGACTGCTATCACACTGCTATAGCTGTGCTCCAGTTACAGTCAAGATGGAAAGAAGTGTCTCTCCCTTCCTCTTGCCACTTCTAAGGGACCAGCTGCATCTCTACAAGTGGAAGGTAGCTCAAAAGTAGGCAAGTGGGAGGAATTAGTTCCTCTCTGGCTTGCTGCTCAGATTGAAATCCAAGCCAGAGAAGAATTTAGAAGTCCTTGTGCCCGCCCCATTTTCACTAGAGTATTATGGCCTCTAGAGATACCATATGCTTGAGCTCCTCTTGTTGAAACTTGTTTCATTAAAAAAAAACTTTTTTAAAAGCTGAAAATGGAACTTTCTTAGTAGGCAGGGTTAAAACAGCTTCCAAAAGTAAACTTGAGCAGATGCAAAATGCCAAGAAATGTTCCTGAGAGATAAAGTTTGGAAGGAAGATTGAGAATTTGGGGAACGTTTGAACCAAGACCTTCTGATAACCCTGAGGAGAGCCCATCTTGACTGTAGTGTGCACTTGTGTCATCAGCACCTGTCATTAGTATTAATTAGAGAGCTCAATTATATCATTAGCATATAACACTTAACGGAGTGACACTACTAAGAATACATTTAAGACACAGGGTTAGGAAAATGTAAACATCGAAAACTTAAAGGTATAATTTTAAGCATTCCAATCCTTCGATGGCAGCATCTTAACTTTCCTTATTATTTTCCAAATAGTTTTAACCCTGCTACTTTCAAATAAATTCAAGTTAAAATGCTGAACACAGCCATAAGTATCATTTGTTTCAACCTTCATGGCTGCTGAAGAATGCAGAAGTTGTTAGATTAGGAATGAAAAGTCTTTCTGCACATGAAACATCTCTGGAATCATGTGTAGGTTAATATGAGGGATGGGAGCAGATAATTTTTTTGTACAACACACCCCGGAATTATTACCCCTCTTTCCTGAAACACTGCAATTATCAATCCCAAAGTGTATCCTAATCTAATTCCAGCCAATATCCCTTCCCAAAGCTTTCTTAGTCTCCATAGTTATGTACTTCCTGCCTAATGTAGCAAACTGTCCCCAACCCATCACTCTTCCAAATACTTACCTTCTGGCAATTGACCTTCTGACCTTCTACACAATAGCACTCCACCTTGTTCCCACTTCCCACTTCCTAATTGCTAATGTTCTAATCACCCCATCAACCCGCCTAGAGCACTTCACTACCCAAAACCAACAAAGTGTAGTGGTGATGACCACTAGTTGTTTTTTAAGGATTAAGGAATTTCACAGAGAATAGGAATATCAGTGGCTAATAACAATTTTAATTGAATAATCCTATGCACGCTTACTCTGAAGTCAGTCTCTCTGCGTAAATGTGGGGGGAGCGCAGACCTTGGTAAAATGCCACCCTGTGCAAGGCCATTTGAGTCCCCGCCCAGCCCTTGCTGTGCCAGGGGTTTTGGAAAGGAGGCATGAGTCTCTGGCAGGGTCCTAGAGCTCTCCAACTCCATCCCAAAGCCAGGGAAGTGCTTGCTTGGCTTTGGGAAGAAGCAAGGAGGACTCTAGGACCCTATCAGATCCTTCAAGAGCCAGTGTGGTGTGGTGGTTAAGAGCAGTAGTCTCGTAATCTGGTGAACCGGGTTCGCGTCTCCGCTCTTCCACATGCAGCTGCTGGGTGACCTTGGGCTGGTCACACTTCTCTGAAGTCTCTCAGCCTCACTCACCTCACAGAGTGTTTGTTGTGGGGTGAGTGAGGCTAAGGAGAATGTTAGCTACTTTGAAACTCCTTGGGGTAGTGATAAAGTGGGATATCAAATCCAAACTACTACTACTACTACTACTACTACTACTACTCTTCTTCCCCCCTTCCCAAAGCCAGACAAGCATTTACTGGGCTTTGAGAAGGCGCTCGGGTTACATATGCTTCAGGTTACACACTCCGCTAACCCAGAAATAGTGCTTCAGGATAAGAACAGAAATCGGGCTCCGGCAGCAGGAGGCCCCATTAGCTAAAGTGGTGCTTCAGGTTGAGAACAGGTTCAGGTTAAGAACGGACCTCCGGAACAAATTAAGTACTTAACCCGAGGTACCACTGTAGTTAAACAGGTTAGCCACTCACATGAGAATCTATTTACACATAGCTAAGCCAGTTGGACTAATATCTCTGCTGGCTCTATGAGAACTGCTGTGATGTCAGAAAAGCAATGAGCAGACAGAAGGTTTTTCCAGTATTTGCACTTATTTGCTCATAGTACCTTTCATTATTCTAATGAGGCTGCTAGGTGAAAATTTGTCAAGAAAAATATGTTTATGTATGAGACTTATAATTATCAGTCCATGTTAACAAGCACAACTGACAATTTACTTTTTGGTAAAATGAGCGAAGCCCCAAAACACTGCCAATAGTATTTTGCTGTTAATTAAAGTGGGACTTCCCCACCTAACTGAGCTCTTTGCTCATACCGCACAGCTAAAAATCTTGCATAACTTTGAAAGAGGCAGTGAGAATCACCAGGTCAAAATAATAATAATAATAATAATAATAATAATAATAATAATAATAGTAGTAGTAGTAGTAGTAGTAGTAGTAATAATGCACTAAAAAGACAACTCTCGTTTTGTAGCTGTTTCAACAGATGAAGTAGGAGGAGGCAGGCTACTGAAGACCCCCCTCTTCTAATTAGCCTTTTAGGTAGAGATTTCTCCTGATCTGTATTGGGATTGTGTTTGAATTGCTTTAATATTTGTGTGTTTGCTGCCCTGGGCTCCTTTGTCAGGAATTACAGGAAATAAATTTAACAAATAATAAATATTTAAACACAGCAAAAAACCACAAATGTCCTAAAACTTTGCATTCCTTAGCACAGTGTCCTAACACGCTGCCCACAAAACCAAACATTTTATTACAGAATTGTCCATAGAAAAATAATTCGATGACAGCAGATGATGAGCCAAAATGTCACAGAAACCCTTCTCTTCCTTCACATGTGATTTCAATAGCTTTCCTGTGCCTTACACAGAATGTTTGCTGTCGCTATGTGGTTGAGATAGACCGCATGTTTTAAATAATATGAAATATTATTTCTTAAAATTTTCAAGATTTCATAGCAAAACACTGCATTTGATCCCTCACCTAGCAAGGATTTTCTTTCCTCAGGATGAGCCAAAGGAGAGGTGACACTGGTGTTAAACCACTCTGCTTTCCACCTGCAAAGTACATGATGAGATATTTCCATGTGATCCATCACCTTTGCATTTGTTAGCTCTCTCTCAAGATGTTCGTGAGCGAGTGCCAGAGCTTAATGGTACACAAGCTGCCATTCTGACACATAATTACTCTTTCCCATTTCAGCAATGATACCTTCTGAGGTGCTCTAAGATCTACGATTGTCTGCTCTCACTGCATTTCGGCTGATACGGCATTAAACTTTTCCTTCCTTGTCTGTACAGCAGCATAGCGCCTGTGGATGCACTTGTGCTACAGATATGGGCCTTCAAGTTCAAGTTTCTCAATTCTCTCCAAGTGTCAGGAACCAGGGCCAGCTCTAGGGCCTGTGTGTTTTTGTGGCATCCGGTCCCTTAGCTGTGTCCCTCCCACCCTTGAAATGGGTGCATGATTTGCTCTCTCCAGTAGAATGAGGTGGCCAATCAGGCAGGAGGTGCTGGCGGGTGGGAAATGGCAGGTACTGGAGGGCAGAACTGTGTGTGCCCCATAGCCTGCCCTGCACCCTCTAAGCTTGCCTGGTTCCCTCAGGTGTAGTGGTAGATGTTGTCCCATCACCAACATCCTGAAACTAGATTCAAGAGCTATTCCATTGGACTCCTGTACATGGAAAGGTGGTGGTGGTGGTGGTGGTGGGACATCATATTGTCCTTCCCTTCAGGCAGCAAAATCTCCTGGCCTTACATCCAATGGGAGCCTGCTCTCCATAGAGGGATGCAATGCTGCAAAGGAAAGGAGAAAAAGAGTAGGAGATGTGACTGGAGGAAGAAGAAGAAGCAGACAGCTGGGAAAGAAGAGGAGTGGCAGTGAGGAGATGGTGAAGGGTCTGATCCTGCTGCCTGGTGCTACCAGGCATGTCAGGAACCAAGACTAATGCAATTTATACAAACTCTTGGAAGAGAAATCAGTGCCTGAAATGTTTCTATATGCAGTTCCAAATACCCTCCATGATCATTTCCCCCCATAAAATCTATAATATACAGAAAAACACGCATTTCAGAGACATGACAGCAGTAATCAAAGGATTTCTTCCAAGTTTGCTCTCAGCCTCCCACTTTTCTATAGCAGTAGTTGAAATAATACATGATAGCCACGGATTGCAGTGCATCCCTGCACACTGTGATCCCTGGAATTATATCGTGGAACTCATTAGATTGGTTCCCCTCAGAACGCCTTTCAGATCATTTCTTCAGTCACTTCAGCATCAAGCCGTGCGTACCTTTGATTGACTGGACATAGCCAGTGGTGTAGCAGTAACTTTTGAAGTGCAGGAACTCATCATGACAGCCACCCAAGCTCTGTCTCTGCAGAAGAAAAAATGGCAGGTGTATTGATGCATCTTTCTGTGTGTGTAAACACTCCCCATCGCACCTCACAAAAAATGCCCAATAGTATAATGTTCAATTTATTATGATAAGCAAACAGTCATTGAACACAGCTGTGGCAAAGGGTAGAGTGCTGGTTTGTAGGGATGGGCAAAGTGGTTTTTTTTGTTTCTCTCCGCTTCTCATTTTTCCCATGTCCACATTTCCATATCTGCTTGTGAATCCCGCGCTTCAAAAAAAAGGTCCTCATGAAAATTCAGCAACCTTTTAGTGCAGATTTTGCTTTATATACACATTTTTGCACAGCAGTTTTCCTTTATGTAATGCATTTTTTTTGCATGCTATTTTCACTAATATACGCATTTCTTATGCTCACTTTACCTTTGTATATATGCATTTTTGTACACATTGTGTAGCTAGAGAACTGCTGGAGAAGTGCACATTTCAAAGCATGGCTGTGTTTTGATTTGTATATTGTGAACTGAATAAAAAAAAAAAAACCCAGCCCTACTGGTTAGTGTGTTGAAATTGGACAGGGGAGACCTAGATTCATATCCCTGATCGGCCTTGTGGGGCAACTGCAATCCTATGCACAGTTACCTGAGAGTAAGCTCCATTGAACTGCTGTGTAGGCTCAATCTGCACAAAATATTGAGTTTAAGCAAAATATATTCAGCAGCCTGATGAGCAACCTTTACATTTGAATGAGATATGCAATCAATCCTGCATTTTTAAAATTTATGTACAACTCCATAATATTAAGTTTGTTGGGTGGAGTACAAGTCAAAAAAGAAAGAAATGAAACTCAAAGTAAGACATAAAACAGTGATAAAAAAGAAACAACTGTATAAATACAACAAAACAGAATTCATTGCACTCTCAAAGTTAACAACAAATTTAATAAACAGAGGGCTAGGTATTTAAAAAGTCTAGGAATGGGGGGGAAATCTTCACTCGAATTGACAAGACCAGAAATGTGTTGGACTTTGAAGTAGGATAGAACCATCTAAACTCTGCTTTGACTATTTCCTTCATTCTCTAACTTCCTTTATTACAACAAGAGTAAAACTTAAAGCTCCACTGTCACCTCATTCATTTGCCAGAGCAAGGCAAGTCCATCATTTACCCTGGAAATCTGGTAGATGACATCAGCATTCCAGCTCCCCTCTTCCCATCCCTCACTGTTCATGTTCCAGTACATTACTGAACATAGTGTGTTCCATTTATGGCAGAACGTGTGGTTTAAACCATTCTGTCCTAATAAAACATCATTAACTCCACTCCTACTTCAGTACTTTCCTACACAGCAGTAACTTCTGCAAAAGGAAGCATTCTCATCAATGGAAACAGGTCCTTGGAGTTTCTGGAGTTGTTCGTGTGGATGTCAGCAAGGATACAAAGAGCACCTTCATTGCAGAAAATTGGCATGAAAGGCTGACACAACTGAATGGGCAGGTTCTCAACATTTTCCACAGCAAAGAATACTGTAGCCCAGGGGTGCCCAAACTTTTTTTTCAAAGAGGGCCAGATTTGATGAAGTGAACATGCATAATTTTACCCCAAATTATTGACCTTTTTTTTAGAAAGCAGAGAGAGAACACAGAATAAACTGACCAGAAATGGACTTTGTACATGCCTGCTGTAGCCCAATGCGGATGGAATTATTGGGAAGAACCCAACTCATTGCAAAGGAGTTTTGATGTTGGGCTGATAATGATGCATGTAGCCCTCTGTTTCAAGGCATTTGTCCTCTGCCTCCTTCTGGCAGTCCACATCTTGCCAAATTGACTCTCTGTGACTGGCCTTGCATGATGAAGTGTCAGATGGTTGCAAGGTTTTCTTGGCATGTGCCCAGCTTTCCTGATCAATTCACTTTCTTGCAATACTGCCTTGCATGGTGGCAGTAAAGTGCCAGTATCCGTTTCCAATTACATGCCTTTAGACGGCTGCAGAGACTAGTTTTTGTTCGTGGTTTACAAGGTTGTAGTAATTATTCTCAGCACAGTGGTGGCAGGTAACTTCATCTCTGTGGCTCAAAAAACTGTCTTCCACATGCACTATTTCATGAGTTATCACAGTTCCATATTTGCATGCCCATCATATTGGGAAACAGTAGCTGCAGGATTAAGCCATGCCCCTCCCGCCCCCAAGGCAGTTTTCAGCTACGCAGGAATATATGCAAACATTGGCCATGTCTGGACATCTACATTTAATGAGGACTTGCTGTAGATCCTGACTTTTAATGGGGACCTATTGTGACATGCTCTCTCACCTAAACTGCTTGAATTAGTCTGCAGTGGGGTTTTTGACCTAATATCTTACATGTGTCTACATCATGGATTCTCCCCCTACCAGACCAAATTTGGCCCACCAGATTTCCCCATTTGGCCCATGAAGCTATTTTCCCTCAAAATATGCCCAACAGCCCCACACCTGTCATGTAAAGTATGTGGCAGATACAGACATGCCTAGAAATCAGGATTGAGCTCCCCACATATCAGCAAATGAGGCAGGAGTTCAATCCTCCTTGGAAATACCCTTAAAACATCTTTAAACCAATTGCAGATGAAGATTTGGAAAGACCTGGGAAACTAGATGTACTGTAGATCCATTTGGGGGTGGAGCTTGTTTAAAAAAAATTGAAGCACATTTTGTCTGATGTATCCCCTCAGACAGTCCCATTATTTGTTAAAAGTATAATTTTTTGGGGGGCGGGGAGTTTTGAGTCTTAGATAATTTCTACTGATGCTGTGTTGTGGCACTTCCACACTGGTAAACATGACTAAATATGAAAAAAATGAATGTCCTGCGATCACATTACATACAACATAATAGATTACGGTATTTGTTTAGCCCTTAGTCAAACAAAAACAAAACAAAACTGTCTCTGGACTATACCACTTCATCCCTCAAGCAGGGGGTGCATGCAATCAAATACTGATCCATTAAAAAAAACAATTCTGCTTGCAGACGCTAGTATATTAGGGTGGCGGCTAGGTTTGTACCCTTCCTGATATCTAATGTCCTGTGTAGAGGGATTTTTGTGGGCAGAGGAGCGTTCAGTCATGTGAACTCCCTGACCTCCCAGGCACAGAATTGACACCTCAGTGAGAACCGAACCCCAGTCGGTGTCATTATGCCATCATTATTTCACTAATTATGTGGACTCTTCTGTTGACCTAATCATTTGCAATGACTCTAATGAGTTTTAAATCAATGCATTAAGAGTACTTAATGGTATGCACTGACACAACAGACTAACAAAAACTATGCAAATCACCAACTACTAAACTACCGTAATCATTTTCAGTGTAATATTTAAAAATATGTGGGAAGAAAGTACCACAGAAGAAATCATCATGAGAAGTACCTTAGTTTGTTTGGGGAGATTTGTGAGGGGTTTTTTTAATCACAGCTTTGCTTAAGCATTTTAAAATATGAGTTGTTATAATAAGGGTTTTACCACTTTGCCTTGTTAATGTGAGAGTTGTGCTGTGCGTAGACACAACACAGTGACTAATCTGGGAACTCTGAAGTAATTTGTATTTTTAAGTTTAAAACTGACTTTTAACACTGCCCTTAGATGCCCTTCATTATGTCATCTGTCTACTATGTCATACATCTAAAATACATTTTTCAGGGTTTGGAGTCCAGCCAGGAAGAAGCCAGTCTGAGAAGTCAATCTTTGTCTGACTGACAGCTCACTCAGCCTGAAGAATCAGGCCAGAACCAGTAGCTCTTTTATATGGCTAGCAAGGCCGGTCCTACCATTGCTGTGGGGCAGAGGTGGCTGTTCCCCCTAAGCTCCCTGACCATACTCTGCTGTTGAAGAACAGACCTGGTTGTGCCACATGGCCTGTTTTGCACCCCTATAACATTCCAGTCGCCTCAGAAACAATAGAGGTTTCCCATTGCCAGTACTAAAATAATATTCAACTGCCAGTCTAGACACATAACAACAACAACAACATCAACAACAATAATTTTATTATTTTTACCCTGCCCATCTGGGAAGCTCATGGAATGGGCTGTGTGCCATCATAGAAGAACATAAGGTTATATTCAGTGTAGCGCTAACTCTAAGGTTCCATCAGCACAAGGATTTCTCTTGCACAACAAAATGTTCTCCCCCTTTCCTCTCCCTGTGAGCCCACTAAATCTGTTCTGGGTTTCCTTACAACCCTCAGGAGCAGATTTGGAGATGGGGCACATGGAGGATAAGAGAGGACAAAGTCTCATCACACTTGTGGTAACGCCGTAAACTTTCAGCAGGAAATAGAGAGCGGGGAGTACGATGGTGTTGATTTTCCTGGACAGCTCCTCTGCATTCAAAGTCATCAGCTATAAAGGCAAAAAGGTAAAGGTAAAGGACCCCTGGAAGTTTAAGTCCAATCAAAGATGACTATGGAGTTGCAGTGCTCATCTCACTTTCAGGCCAAGGAAGCTGGCATTTGTTCACAGACAGCTTTCCGGGTCATGTGGCCAGCATGATGAAACCGTTTCTGGCACAACGGAACACCATGACAGAAACCAGAGCACACGGAAGCAACGTTTACCTTCTGACCACAGCGGTACCTATTTATCTACTTGCACTGGAATGCTTTCAAACTGCTAGGTTGGCAGGAGCTGGGGCAGAGCAACGAGAGCTCACTCCATCACGGGGATTTGAACCGCCAACCTTCTGATCGGCAAGCCCAAGGGGCTCAGTGGTTTAGACCACAGCACCACCCACATCATCAGCTATAGCATCCTTCTAGACCATGTACAAATTGGAGACTGGAAGTGCTGGTTTGTGCAGGTTCTGTTATTATCTGTGCAGAAAGACCATAGAAAGTGATGTTGGCGGGCGGATGGCTCCTCAACTCAGTGGGTTAGCATTCTTCGATGATGCTGAAAATTGCTGACCCAGTTCTGAGTTGAGCTAAGGCAATTTGCGCATCACATTTACCCAGGCTTATTATTTCTAATTGGGAGAGTAGTTAGAGTGTCAGAAGCCTTTGCTGTGCTTGTGCTTTATGTCAGGTGGGTAGGACTTCTTCCTTTTAGCTATATTGTCAGATGATTGTTTTAGTTTGTGTTTATTGCTGTTTTATTTTATTTTAATGACTTGGTTATTTTATTTTCACTGTGTAAGTCACCTTTAAGGCACTTGATTACAAAAATTACACCTAATAATAATAGTACTCTTAAGGGCTAAAATAAAAAGCTGAGAGGTACTGATATATTTTTATTTTTACATAGATTTGCCCTATGCACTGCTAAAGCCAGTTAAGAGAGATGAGAAGCAGCTGCCAGCTGATTGAATGAGGAACAGTAAATATAATTCTGGAGCAGAAGGCTAGTCAATACTTTTTATGTTGAAAAATATGCATTTTATTTTTATGGACTACAAATTTCCATCCATCCGTTCTCTATTGTAACTGAATATATGCATCAATTGTATGTTGCATTTGATGTGTATATCATTTCAGGGCTGGTTTATTTTTTCTGATTATTGGAAACTGCTTCTGCAATCAATTTCAGTTTTTATATCTTCTGCTGGGGAAAAAAATATTCCAATATAATTTTTCTTTAACAAGGTTCTACCCAGCATGACTTCCAGCACTAGAAGTTTCACTCTGTTCTGGCATAAAATTATTTGTTTTAATGGTCTTATCCTAGGAGGAGCTGTGCTAGGACAGCAGCCATATAAGGTTGAGTTTCAGGGTGTCTGTATTGAACTACATCACAGTGAGAATTTTAATATTATTTCTCTGCCTTTTTAAAACCTCTTTTGTTTCAGTTCCAGTCCATGAGTTCTTACTTTTCAGTTGTCCTTTCTGTTCATACTCAACAGTAACTTTTTCTGCATCTGCTCTCTTATCTTATACACATTTTAACTGCCCGTATTTTTTATACCCATCTTCCCCTAACTAGCCCCACCCTATCACTAAAGGTGGGCAAATCATTCCATTTTGATTTCTCATTTTACAGTTCTCCACATTTCTGAATCAGTTTGCAGTTTTTTAAAAAGTCATCATGAAAATTCATCATTTCCCCCTAATACACAGGTGTTTGCGTGCAATTTTGCCTAAAAGCAACGTTGCCTTAGAAAACACATTTTCACTTGTTATTTTTGCTAATATATGCATTCTTATGCACACTTTGCCCAAGTATGTGCATTTTGTACACATCAACTGGCTTGAGAACTGCATTGTGAAATCTGAATCAGTGCAAATTTCAATGAATGGCTACGTTTTGGTTCACCTGTTGCTTCAGAAAGTGTAAGTCAAGTAAGTTCATCTTCAAATGCAAACTGAATCACATTTCTCCCCTACCCATCAAACACTCTCTTCCCAAATCTTTTCAAAATATAGTTTCCATATATTAATAAATCTCTAAATTAACCTTCAATGTATGTATGTATGTTGTTGTTGTTTTTAAAAAAGTTGTGTGTGGCAAATTCAGATAACGAGCATAAATTCCCAACCTATAATTAGTTTCTTTGCAAATTAAGGGAAGCAAGATAAACTCTGCAAGAGATCAGTCTTGGTATATCACAATCTTAAGAAGTGGGGAAACGATCTGTATACACAAAGCAGGTGTAATCATTACCACATGTGACCAGCTAAACCAAGTTTTGAATCTGTTCTGACAGCTAAATGGTTCTATGTAGGACATAGAACTTTCCATCTTTGTTTGTGTTTAGTACATGTCAATGAATGAAAAGTCATTGGGTACAATTCTCAACAAGCCTGATTTAGGGCTAGTTGATATTACCCTTCACTAATGACCACATTGCCGGATGCAATCATTGGATGCAATGTTGGATGCAATCATTCAGTGGGGTCCTGCTATTCTTTATTCCATCTCTGATTCTCCCTCCTGGACAATTGGCAGAACTGACTGGAGAATACACCAAACTAATTTCCTCTTTGCCTTCTTTGATACTGAGTCAGTCAGTCACTTTATTTGTTTACCACTCTTCTGAATACATAAACCACGTTCGAGAAGTTTGTGCACAACAGAACATATTCCTGCCATTGTTATATCCTCTTTCAGCAGAACCATCTTGTCACAGAAGGAAACCATTATGAACCCTTATGTACTTATCCCCCATGGACCTGGTCCAGGATGCCTAGAGAGAGTCTGAAACAAGGAATCTAAGGGATCTGTCAGAATCCTTTAATCGTATTCTTTTTCATATTTAAACGCTGGCATGGAGGTGGCATTTTTTGCCTTTGAGGGTGCCAATACTCAGTTTGGCAGAAGTATCTGGATCTAAGCCAACAGACAACCTGTCTGTAGAGAATCAGTTTAAGTGTTTGAAACTGGATATTCTGGCTTAATTGGTTTGGAGATCATATCCAAAACAGGACTGTAAAGTTGTCTGAATAACAGAGAATTTATCTTGAGTTAAAGCACTTGGAATTGATGAACAGTCTTTTCTAAGACCCCCAACTGCTGCCCTTTGGCTCCTATCATAGGGAACATGCCAGATTCAACAAGCAATCATTTACTGTGGTCCTGCTGCTCTTTATTCGATCTCTGACTTTTACAGCCTTGATGTCAAGCATTACAGCCGGAGCGGAGTCACAGTCACCAGTGAGAGGAAGATGGCTGTCTTCAAGCCCATCTCCTCCTCCATCTTGTTAAAAATGGAGGAAATGTGGTGAGGTTGCTGCACACACAAGTGCATGTGACGAAAGAAAACTTGGAGCTGTTAGCAGAATTATTAAGTTAGACAATGTGTCACAGTCACACATATTTACACATGCTTCTAACAACACAGGATTTTAGGAAGGTGTTCATTATGGAAGTGGCAAGTCTTTTCTGGAGAGAAGAAATGTAGCAAAATAAATGCAGGGGGAGTGAACAAATCACAAGTTTAAAAATAAATGCAGGGTGTGGAGATCATGAGACTTAGTACTAGAACTGCAGTGCTAGAATTAGAATGTGAAACTTTATTTTTGCTTCTGTGATTTTTATTGATGTGGAATGAATCCTATTTACCAGCTTGTCTCGATTTCGTTGAGAAGCAGAATTGCTCTGAATGGAGCTACTAAGGAGTGCAGCGACACCAGTTTCTTATATTTCTTTCTGCACAGAAAATAGAAGGAAATTAATAATTAATCATGTGTAGTTTTCTTTAAGATGGCCCTGCTTCGGTGTTCAGTTTCTGTTTCCCTAAAGAGTTTTTTTGTATGTGTTTTTTGGCCAGCATATAGGCCTTATTTTTATGTGAAAGCTGCTGCATTTATTGTAATAGCAGGCATTTTGTCTCCCTCCCCCTCCTTCCCAAGAGGTGGAAAGCTCAAAGCAGCCTTTATGAGGCCATTTTACTTTGGGGAAGAGAGGAATGAAAACTTCTGTTATAGAATCTGTTTATATCAGAATATAGAGCTGTGGTATATATTAGAGGAGTGCTTCCACACTGAACATTAACCATGGAATAGCTATGCTCTGTTCACTCATGTTCAGGGCCAGCTCTATCATTTGGCAAAATGAGGCAACTCTTCGCAGGTGGTGGACATGGGGAGGAGTCATTTTTTAAGTGCCAACCCTCCCGCCAGCCCATGCTTACTTTCCTCAACAGCCCATGTTGCTTTCCCCACACCACCCAGATTGCATATGAACCACTTGCTGTTATAAATGATGTTTGAAATAATTTCTTGTCAAATTGGCAAACTCAGGACCACAGGAAATCTCCGGGATGACCTTCCTCAGAGTGAGAGGGAATGAGGGGATAGAGGCCAAGGCACACCCAGTGCTGCCACCATGCTTGTAGCAGTAAGGCAATTAGCAAGTAAGCAGAAAGAAAGAAAGAAAGAAAGAAAGAAAGAAAGAAAGAAAGAAAGAAAGAAAGAAAGAAAGAAAGAGAAAAGCAGTAGTGCCTGCCTCAGGTAACAGAATGTATTCTGCTGGCACTGCTCACTTTTTACATGGCACCAGTATGACATCATGACCCAAAATATTCCTGTCTCTTGCTTTCCCTAAAGTGCTTTCTTTCTTTTTCCCAGAGGTCAGAAAATCCAGCTATTTGTAACTCAATGGAATAGCGGTATAATCTCCTTAGATGTAGATGGCTTATCACACTGCTTTTCTAGCCTGTATAGATTGCTCTTGCTGCTGCCATGAGTGCTGGAAGGAAGACCACTCCCTGCTGCAAGGCCCATTTCCACCTGGCCTAGGAGGTGGGACCCAGACTCACCTTGAACAGCTAAAAGAGGCTCCTGGGAGGCCGGAGGGACATTGCTGGAACAACTATTGGGTTGGGGCAACTGGCTAAAATGTTTTAAACAGTTCTAATTTTGGTTCCTCTGTTTCGTTTTTGTCAGGTTACTAAAGGTAAAGGGACCCCTGACCATTAGGTCCAGTCATGACCGACTCTGAGGTTGCGGCGCTCATCTCACTTTACTGGCCGAGGGAGCCAGCGTACAGCTTCCGGGTCATGTGGCCAGCATGACTAAGTCGCTTCTGGCGAACCAGAGCAGCGCATGGAAATGCCGTTTACCTTCCCTCTGAAGTGGTACCTATTTATCTACTTGCACTTTGATGTGCTTTCGAACTGTTAAGTTGGCAGGAGCAGGGACCGAGCAACGGGAGCTCACCCTGTCGCAGGGATTCAAACCGCCGACCTTCTGATCAGCAAGTCCTAGGCTCTGTGGTTTAACCTACAGCACCATCCATGTCCCTTGGTGCTGGTTAAATGCTTAGTTTGGGTTGGCGGTTGTTTTAATTTGAGTATAACTGTAAACTTTGTTATTGTTGTTATTATTGTTGTTGGTTTCTATTGATTTATTGGTTTGTTTGTTGCTTGTATAGGATAATTTTTTAAATGTTTGATGTTTTGTTGTGTTTTTATATATATTGTAAGCCGCCCAGAGTGGCTGGGGAAACCGAGTCAGATGGGTGAGATATAAATTTAAAAATTGTTGTTGTTGCTTTGTTGTTGTTGTCATCGTCATCTCAGATTGCTCTTGCTATTTATTTCTCTATGGCTCTCATTTCTAAGAATGAAGCCCGTCCTTCCAAGCAACATTGCCCTTATATCTGTTTCCCCTATCCTCCCTTTAATTAAAATACGGACAATCATTATGAGGATTGTAGCTGAGGTAAGGGAAGGACTGACCCAGTTGGCTATAGGGTGTTTTGAAGCAGTGTTGATATTCCACTTACAGCTTGAAGCAAAAATCCACATCTGGAAGAACCTAACCACAAAAGCCACACTGGTAACCTAAAATCTTAAACCAACATCCCAGCCAAATTCCCAATTGGCTTTCTTCTTCAGCTTCTTTTACATGCTGTACTCGGAAAAAGATGGTTTCCTACCCTCAGTGAAGTAAGTGGGTGTTGATCCCATTCTACGTTTAAAAACCACTCATCTTTCTCCATTATACACATTATACACATTATACATTGTTCCCAATCACCAATAGGATATTGGGAGCGGAGGTAGGAGGTGGGGTGAGACTATGAAAGGGAGATTTTCACAACAGGTTACATAACCTTATATTGATATGGGCAGGTTTATAACTGATCACCCTTTGAAAGAGTTCACAAACAAAATTATGTTATACATTTGTGAGATATCCCAGGTGTATCACTCCCTCTAATAGCAAATTTACTGTGAGTGTCAGCAAACTAGGTTGAAGACTTGGATGATGCCTTCCTAGAGCAGATTACCAAACATTTAAAAAGGAGAGAGATAGCAGTAATGGGAGACTTCAACTACCCCAATATGTGCTGGAAGTCAAACTTTTGAAGCAGAGATTGGATGGCCATTTGTCATGGGTGCTTTAGTGGAGATTCCTGCATTACAGAGGGTTGGACCAAGGCAAGATTATTCCCGGGGTTTCTTCCAACTCTGCCATTCTATGATTCTTTGATTCTATGCCAGCAGTGTGCCTGGCCCTATACAAACATAAGGTTTTAAACCAGAATTGTGTCTGAAAGGCAAATGGCAGGTTGGGGAAAAGGATGAGCCAGGGGTAATGTGCATTTACATAACTGCAAGGAAAGCCACATTTAAAATTGTAATTGCGAGGAATGCTCTTGACTTATTAGGAGTGAAAAGATCTTTCCAAAAAATTAAACAGAAGGGGTTTAAAACGGAATGCTGAAAGCAGAAACAGAAGAGACACTGCAGACATTTCAAAAGTAAGGGGCAGCAATAAAGAGAAGGATAATTTAAACATTTGTAAATGATAAGGAGCAGGAGTGGAAAGGAAAGGGACTCTAAGCAAAGTTTACAACTGCAGCCATAACAGGAAATTATCAGAGGTGTGCATTAAGGGTTCTGCAAATAAGGACAGAAAGATGAAGAAAACTGAGAAAAGGAGTAAGAAACTATTGAAAGAAAAGAGGAGTACAAGCATTTGATTATAAGAGCTAGCAGAAGTAATAAATTTGGTGAAAGAAATGCATGGCTCAAGATGGTAGAAAGGGAGGCAATTGAAAAGGCAGTTGTGGTAAGAGAGGCAGGAAAGAGCTAAAGGAAGGGCCAAGGTCTTAGCCCTGGGGAAACCTAGAAAGGCAGAGATTTCAGCAATGCTCTGAAGGAAGAAGTATCAGCAGGTTTGGGTTGCTGAATCAATTTGAGTAGTAAAGTAGAAAGAGCAAGGTTTTTTTACATGTTGAGTTTAAGCCTGCAGGAAGAAATCCATGCTGATAAATCTGAAAGGCAGTTCGCATTGTAGGACTAAATAACAGAGGCCAGGGCAGGAGTAGTCAGGCAAGAGCTGAGTATTTTCAGCATCCTAATGACACCTAGAGCCACAGGATGCAGTAACTGCCCAAAGAAATGTTAGCCGAGCAGGGGGTAGGCAGACAAGTGGAGACTGATACAATTTAAAGACAGGAATGGAAACAGATTAAGCATCACTCACACACACACACACCCCCCCCAAAAAAAGATTGTGCAACCAACATATTATTGTACTGTTAACATCTGTACTTAACCTGAATCAAAATGTAGCCTTTTAAAGATGTAACAACAACAACAAATTATTATTATTATTATTATTATTATTATTATTATTATTATTAATACCCCGCCCATCTGGCTGGGCTTCCCCAGCCACTCTGGGCAGCTTTCAACAAAATATTAAAATACGGCAGTCTGTCAAACATTAAAAGCTTCCCTAAACAGGGCTGCCTTCAGATGTCTTCTAAAAGTCTGGTAGTTGTTGTTCTCTTTGACATCTGGCGGGAGGAATGTAACCCCATTTTAGATACTGGAAGACTGCTTTGCCTTATTATTATTATTATTAACCCATATGTAAAACCTCTTTGGCATTGTACAAGATGTGAATATAAGATAAGACTACCAAAATGTGAAAAATAAAAATTATTGTACCTGGGCAGGGGCAGGGGCTTGATCAAGACGATTAATAAGTAGGTGTCCTGCAAGTCCTGGGTACAGCCTACTGGCAAAGTACAGAACCCAAAAGCAAAGAGAGAGAGAATCCACAGAAAACATTCTGCTCACCTTAACAAAAACCGCCATCATTGGCTGGCCGTGTTAGCTGGGGTTGGTGGAAAATGAAGACCAGCAGCACCTGGAAGACCACGGATGCTGCATTCCTGATGTAAAATCTACAGCTACTTCATTTATATTCTGGTTTACATCTAAGAAGCTCAAGCTTTCTCCCACACATTTAATCCTCACAAGCCTTTGATGGACACTGGGCTGAGAGATGGTGACTGGCCAAAGGCAGCATAGATAAATATGGATTGTAGCCTGGCTTTCTGTAGCCCCTAGGCCCATTGTCTAAACTACTGTAGGAATAGCCAGAAGTTTTGGACTACAGCTCACATCAGCCCCTACCAGTATGGCCAATGATCAGGGATGCTGGGAGTTGTAGTCCACAATATCTGGGGTGTGCCATGTTGGCTACAGTGACCTAAGCATTGCACCACATTGCCACACAGAGCCAGTGTGGTGTAGTGGTTAAGAGCAGTAGATTCGTAATCTGGGGAACCAGGTTCGCATCTCCGCTCCTCCACATGCAGCTGCTGGGTGACCTTGGGCTAGTCACACTTCTCTGAAGTCTCTCAGCCCCACTCACCTCACAGAGTGTTTGTTGTGGGGGAGGAAGGGAAAGGAGAATGTTAGCCGCTTTGAGACTCCTTTGGGTAGTGATAAAGCGGGATATCAAATCCAAACTCTTCTTCTTCTTCTTATCATTCCCCTTCGACTAAGTAATACCATCCAAACATGATTTCAGGACACCACTGAACAACTTAACACAGCCCAGACTAGCATGTCACAATGTAAGACCTAAAAGTGCATATTGAACAGAACGGTCAAAACTTGCCATACTCCACACATCAGATGTGCAACGTACATAAATGCAACACTTGTTTCGGCTTGTGGGTTTATCATTATTAATGTTTATTATTGTTGTTGTTATTCATGTTGCATTGTTGTTGGGCGCTGCTTTTTTAACTTGGGATTTAGCATCGGCATTGAACCCTTATTAGCTAAGCCCCCATCCGATTACCCTCGTTGTCATGTTCTCGATTAAAAGACACACTCAGGTGCCTGAGCAGAAGTGGAGTAATTACTCGGCTAGAATGCCTAGTCTCCATGACAACCTGGTAGAGAGAGAATAGAAACCTCTGAGAACAGAATCCCAAAACCTAGAGGCAGATGGGTTTGTAAAGGAAGAGGATAGCCCCCTGTGTTAAAAAGCTGCTAGGAGGTCAAGCCCAATAAGCAGAAGATAGAGGCCTGTCCATTTAAGCAAACAGGAAGGCATTGTTATAAGCAAGAGCTTCCTCACCCTCTGCACCTGGTAATAAGCAAAGCCTAAATGATGAAGAAGAAGAAGAAGAAGAAGAAGAAGAAGAAGAAGAAGAAGAAGAAGAAGAATTTATTATTTATACCCCACCCATCTGGCTGGGTTTCCCCAGCCACTCTGGGTGGCTCCCAACAGAATATTAAAAGCACAATAAAACATCAAACATTGAAAACTTCCCTAAACAGGGCTGCCTTCGGATGTCTTCTAAAAGTTATGTAGTTGTTTATTTCCTTGACATCTGATGGGAAGGCATGCCACAGGGCGGGCGCCACTAACACTAGTTGGAAAACTAGTTGAGGTAGGAGCGATTCCAGAAGTTACATCTGTTCCTTGTGTTATTCGCATGCAGCCTGCAGAGATTTTGCTACAACTGAGGTCAGTCAAGTGTAGCGGTTGTATATTACAGCTGTTGACAATAGGATATGTGGGGGTCTGCAAGGAGAGGAGTGTGTAAACAAAACAAGAAGTCCTCCTGCTAAACAGAGAATTTGGTGCACTGCTTTGACTCAAAGATGACTGCTGGGATGTATATGGGAAGTAAATACGATTATGCAAGGAAAAGGTAGCATGAAAGAGAAACCACAGGGCGCACTGGTAATAATAAAAACAGATTGTGCTTTCATGCACTAATGCTCCACTTGTAGAAATGATCCAGCAACAAAAGGCCAATTCTCCTGATCCAATTGATGTGGTATGGCACAGTGTGCATTGTATGGAACTAGGTGGGAACTGGCTTTTGATAAAGCAGCCATGTGACTGCTTCAGCATATGCTCAGCTGCAGATAGTTGATGGGCTACCGTGCTCTTTCAAGTTCCGCTGCTCACCCTGCCCTTCCCCCCCACAATTCCTGGTTAGAACTAAGCAAGTTTCTCTGGGTTGCCTAATCTCAATGTGGTAATTCCAGACAGGAATGCTCGCTTCCTTCATGCTGCTCAAATTGTTGTTGTTGATATCATTTACATTAGTCGCTTTCCTTACAAAAGTGACTCAAAGCAACTTTCAAAAACTACATAAATGAAAGATGCCTCAAGTGATGGGACATTTCTTACAGATCTGTCTTACCCAGGTGATACTTGATAAATTGGCCACTGCTGACCCTGCTTGGCAGGGGGTTGGACTCAATGGCCCTTGTTTCCTGCTTGGCAGGGGGTTGGACTTGATGGCCCTTGTGGTCTCTTCCAACTCTATGATTCTATGATTCTATGACCCTAACCCTCAGGATTAATAGCCTTAGCAAGGGGAAATGAGACGGAAACATGGAAGGTGCCTAAAGAAGCCAGGGTGGCTATCTAAAGAACTTTTAACTGAGTTAAGATTAAAAAAGGATGTGTACAAAAAATGGAAAAGGGGGGGAAACCACCAAAGAGGAATTCAAACAAATAGCCAGCACATGTAGACACAAAGTCAGAAAAGCTAAAGCACACAATGAACTCAGGCTTGCTAGAGAGGTTAAAAGCAACAAAAAAGGCTTTTATGGGTATGTCCGTAGCAAAAGGAAGAACAAAGAAACAGTGGGGTCACTCAGAGGAGAAGATGGTGAAATGCAAACAGGGGACACAGAAAGGGCTGAACACCTCAATGCCTTCTTTGTCTCAGTCTTCTCTGATAAAGAAAACAATGCCCTTTCATGCATAGGAAACACAGCCCAGAATAACTAAGGAGATAGTACAAGAATACTTGGCTAGTTTAGATGTATTCAAGTCTCCAGGGCCAGATGAACTGCATCCAAGAGTATTAAAAGAACTGGCAGATGTGATCTCAGAACCACTGGCAGTCATCTTTGAGAATTCCTGGAGAACAGGCGAAGTCCCGGCAGACTGGAGGAGGGCAAATGTTGTCCCTATTTTCAAAAAGGGGGAAAGAGAGGACCCAAATAATTATCGCCCAGTCAGTCTGACATCAATACAGTACCAGGGAAGATTCTGGAGCAGATCATTAAGCAAACAGTCTGTGAGCACCTAGAAAGGAATGCTGTGATCACCAATAGTCAGCATGGATTTCTGAAAAATAAGTCATGCCAGACTAACTTGATCTCATTTTTTGACAGAATTACCAGTCTGGTAGATGAAGGGAACGCAGTGGATGTAGCCTACCTTGATTTCAGCAAGGCATTTGACAAGGTGTCCCATGATATTCTTGTAAAGAAGCTGGTAAAATGTGGTCTTGACTATGCTACCACTCAGTGGATTTGTAACTGGCTGACTGACCGAACCCAAAGGGTGCTCATCAATGGTTCCTCTTCATTCTGGAGAAGAGTGACTAGTGGGATGCCACAGGGTTCTGTCTTGGGCCCGGTCTTATTCAACATCTTTATCAACGACTTGGATGATGGACTCAAGGGCATCCTGATCAAATTTGCAGATGACACCAAACTGGGAGGGGTGGCTAACACCCCAGAGGACAGGATCACACTTCAAAACGACCTTGACAGATTAGAGAACTGGGCCAAAACAAACAAGATGAACTTTAACAGGGAGAAATGTAAAGTATTGCACTTGGGCAAAAAAAAATGAGAGGCACAAATACAAGATGGGTGACACCTGGCTTGAGAGCAGTACATGTGAAAAGGATCTAGGAGTCTTGGTTGACCACAAACTTGACATGAGCCAACAGTGTGACGCGGCAGCTAAAAAAGCCAATGCAATTCTGGGCTGCATCAATAGGAGTATAGCA
The DNA here is from genome assembly GCF_964188315.1 of Podarcis muralis. Taxonomy (NCBI): domain Eukaryota; kingdom Metazoa; phylum Chordata; class Lepidosauria; order Squamata; family Lacertidae; genus Podarcis; species Podarcis muralis. The sequence goes on along the minus strand of NC_135656.1, from coordinate 44,991,948 downwards.
TCTAGATCAAGGGAAGTAATAGTGCCACTGTATTCTGCTCTAGTCAGACCTCACCTGGAGTACTGTGTCCAGTTCTGGACACCACAGTTCAAGAAGAACACTGACAAACTGGAACGTGTCCAGAGGAGGGCAACCAAAATGGTCAAAGGCCTGGAAACGATGCCTTATGAGGAACGGCTAAGGGAGCTGGGCATGTTTAGCCTGCAGAAGAGGAGGTTAAGGGGTGATATGATAGCCATGTTCAAATATATAAAAGGATGTCATATAGAGGAGGGAGAAAGGTTGTTTTCTGCTGCTCCAGAGAAGCGGACACGGAGCAATGGATCCAAACTACAACAAAGAAGATTCCACCTAAACATTAGGAAGAACTTCCTGACAGTAAGAGCTGTTCGACAGTGGAATTTGCTGCCAAGGAGTGTGGTGGAGTCTCCTTCTTTGGAGGTCTTTAAGCAGAGGCTTGACAACCATATGTCAGGAGTGCTCTGATGGTGTTTCCTGCTTGGCAGGGGGTTGGACTCGATGGCCCTTGTGGTCTCTTCCAACTCTATGATTCTATGATTCTATGAAATAGAATTGTTTTGACAGGCCTTGAGGCCTATCAGCAGAAGGAGCTGTAAAGTGCTTTGGCTTTGTTTTGGTTAGTACAGCCAACTAGTTGCGAATTTTAATTTACATAATTGTTGGGTTTAGGAAACACGGGTGTTTTAATGTCCATCACTTAAATATAATATAGTAGAAAATATTGTCTGTGCATTTTAGATGGAGACATATCAAGGGGAGACTGATACGGACACAATGATTAGAGGGAAGTGATATGATGACCGTCTTGGGTTGCAGTTGGTGCTCCATTGAGAGCCAGCATGGTGTAGTGGCTAAGAGCAGTAGACTCATAATCTGGTGAACCAGGTTCGCTTCTCCGCTCCTCCACATGCAGCTGCTAGGTGACCTGCTGGTCAAACTTCTATGAAATCTCTCGGCCTCACTCAGCTCACAGAGTGTTTGTTGTAGGGGAGGAAGGGAAATGAGATTGTTAGCCGCTTTGAGACTCCTTCAGGGGAGTGAAAGGTGGGATATCAAGTCCAAACTCTTCTTCTTTTTCTATAGAAGAATGGGTTGCAGAGAAACCTGGATGTAGCAGAGCAGACTGGGCAACGTTAGATTCCTGGATCCATCCCATTTTCCTTCAAGTTTTCTTAAATTAACCATAAGAAATTGCTGTAGTTTGGCCTGGATAATATCATTTATTGCTACTGTGCTGCTTTTCTCGTTATTGTGGTATTTTGTTTTCAAATGGACAGGCATTGAAAGGGAAGTGGTAAAAGGGGAACAGTCTACTATACACCTCATGATTTTGCCTTAATTCTATGCAATCTATCTCAGGCTCAGTAACCCCTAATGTGCATTTTCCCAAACTTTATATTCTTTTACATGTTTCCTACATGTATAGAGTGACCATCTTACGTTGCTAGGCTACTAATAGTGTTATTCAAGGGGTGTATGTGGAGTAGGGATGGGGAAGAAATTTGTTTCCATTCACATTTAAAGGCAAATCTACCTAAAAGGTGAATTGTACCTGAAACAAAATGCCATCTGAAACACATTCATCCTTCATAACTCACACTTCTCTGAATTTTGCAAGCTCTCTAATAACATAAAATGGGTACAAAAACATACGTAAAGTGTGCCTAAAATGCATATATTAGCGAAAATGAGAACAAAAATGCATGACATTAGATAAATTTGCTTGCAAAAATGTGTACATTTGACAAAATTGCATAAAATGTGGTATACTAGGGTGGAAAATGCACAAAATTGCTTTTAGCAAATTCTCAAACTGGAAAAAAAACTTAAAGTTGGATAAATGAGAAACCAAAATCAGAGTTTCACCCATCCGTAGTCTGAAGATAAATAATGGGAAAGGGATCTCTGCCTGTCACAACCTAACCCTTTAACGATCAAGAATGATCAGTTCTGAAACCTGAAAATCAAGTAGAAAGCCCTATGACGTCTGCCTCACCAGTATCACACAGTCTTGTTTCTGAATTTCAGTATCAATTGTTGCAGCAAGCTTGGCAGAGTAATATACAATGCATTCCCTTTTATAACAATGAAAAGAACTATTCTTTTATCAAGATTATTGTTTAGAACGATAGCAAAAAAATAAGTAGGCAAAATGACATCTACTATAAGACCCACCTCTGTTGGGTGTTGCAAGTTTTGCTAGCACAAACTTGCACACATGCATTAACTGAAACCAATCCAATTAAAATATAGCACCTTTGTTTTGCTACACTTTGCCTCTCAGCAGAACTGAACAGATTCATGTGGTTGTAAAATAGTCCATTTTTATAGACAATTTTCACAGTTTAAGACAGAATTGGCATGGCTGTCTTTAAAACAAAAATAACAACCTCTCTCTGCATCCAATCTGTCTTTTGAAGTCAAGCCATTCTTTTGTAAAGGTATTCTCCTTGAGCATGGTCAGCTTAGGCCTTCCTCACACGCCAGGATGCATGTGAAACAGAGCCTGGCATTTTTATTTTTATTCTTAAAGTTCCCTCTCTATTGTGTTTTATTATTAGAATCACTTATATACCACCTTTCAGGGCACAAATCCTTTCAAGGCATAAAACAATACGAAATACCCTTAAAACGATATTGGCTCTTCCAGCATAAAAATATGACAGAATAAAAAAAAAAGTAAACCAGCAGAAATAAAATGCTCAGTGAAAAGAAGAAAGTCCTTGGTGCCCATAGGCGCCGACTCCGAGGGACTGAGGCACTTTGAGGGCCCCAATGTTGTTTTGTTTTTGAGGGGGCCGGCCCCCTCCAGTTGTGCCAGAAGTTTGACAGTTCCCTAGGTGAGAAACCAGAGCAGGTTTATCTAGTCACTGTTGGGCCATTATTGATGGCTGCTTGTGAAGGTCATTCCGGTGTCTTGGTGGCAAGGAACATCATTAACCTGTTCAGAGAAGTTTTTAATGTTTGATGTTTTATTATGCCTTTAATACAGTGGTACCTCGGGTTACATATGCTTCAGGTTACATACGCTTCAGGTTACAGACTCCGCTAACCCAGAAATAGTGCTTCAGGATGAGAACAGAAATTGTGCTCCGGCGATCTGGCAGCAGCAGGAGGCCTCATTAGCTAAAGTGGTGCTTCAGGTTAAGAACAGTTTCAGGTTTCCGGAGCGAATTAAGTACTTAACCTGAGGTACCACTGTAATCTGTTGGGCGCCACCCAGAGTGGCTGGAGGAACCCAGTCGGATGGGCGGCAAATGAATAATACAATATTATTATTATTATTATTATTATTATTATTATTATTATTATTATTATTATTAGCTGTGCTCAGCTAACAGCTTTGAGAGGCACAAATTGTGCAGGCCTGTTCTAGACAGAGCCTTACAGTGCAATCTTATACATATGTATAGAGTTCAATGGGGCTTCCTCTCAGATTGCAATCTTCATCATTTTCACTCGGTGTGGAGTTCCTTGTAGCCCTTAGTCTGACATCACTATGCAGTCAATGGTGGAGTCCATAGAATCAAGGTCAATTGAAGAGGCTGAGCATGTGGTCAGATCTAAAGGTATCATACTTATGACAAGCCATTGATCTAAATATATCGCTGTCTGGTGGAGAAATGAATTGATTGTCTTCTCTTGCTGAAGATGCCAACATGTTTCATATCATATTATTCAGTGATGACAGCATTGTGTAATTAGCTTCCCTCCCACACTCCCATTTCTCTCTCATTTCAGAATTATGCAGAGATTGGATTTCTCTTTCAGCCTCTGTTTAACATCATACGATGATGATACCCAAGACAGATTCTGGATCGATTGCATCAGATACAAACTGCCAGTAACATCTTCTGCGTAAGTTCACTGGGGAAAACTTGATTCATGTATGAGTTTTGCAGCAGGATTCAGGAAAAATGCAACCATGCTATTTGAGTACTTTTTATATGGACTATGCATCTTCTAATCCAGGAGTGAGGAACATGTGGTTCTCTGGAAGCTGTTGGAGTCCCATCAGCCCCAGCCAGCATGGTCAGTGGTCAGGAATGATGGGACCTGTAATTCAGCAATGTCTGGAAGGCCGCAGCTTCCACATCCTTGATCTAACAAACAGAATTAACTATGTAGCCCTTCACAGATGGCTGAAATGCCTGGGGAACTGAGCGCTTGTAAGGAGATTGCATCCACTATCCTGCCCGTAACTTCTCAGACATTGGAAGTTCTGTTGCAAACCAAACCTTTTTGTGTACAAGTTGTGTAGGCTATTTAAGATGCATCAGAGACCCTCTATTTTGGAGATTCTCCAATTATACAAATGAAGCCTACACATATATTATTATAATATATAATAAATTATTATTATGACCGGTACCATAAAGTGTGCCGCGTATAATGTTTCAGTTATGCTTTCCATTGGTAAAACTATGGGGTTGTCATGCAGGTTTTGTACATAAAAGTAGGGAATTCATGTGTTATCTATAATTGGGTACATTGAAAATGCTCACGATTTTTATTTAGTCTTTTGTACTGCTGTCAGAGCTTTATTTTCTTCTATTTTTAATTATTATGACAAAATACAGAAATAAATACATTCATTCTCATTCACCTCCCCCCCAATGTAATATATCCTTAGTTATATTTTATTGTAACAAGCTATATCACACTATTTTAAAACTGTGATTGAATATTTACAGATGTACATATAATATATATACATTACAGTTGTTAAATTAGATTCATTTTCCAAAGTGACTTTTTACTAACAATAGTAAAATAAAATAAGAGATGATTCCTTTTAAAATTCTTCTACTGTAATGTACAATAGTGCAGCATGTGCATTCCCTTGGGGGTTGGGATATGAGAGCCCTCCCTCCCTTTGCATGTAGCAGCAGAACTGTAAAAGGAAGAGGTGAGAATCACTTGCAGTTTCTCTTCCGTCATTTCCTGTACTGTACTAAAAAGCCTTTAGCCACACAGTGCTTTGAACAGAATATAGAGTACATAGAGTACATTGTGCCATTTGTCACGCTACGGACTCCCAAACTAGCATTCACTGGAAGGAAAACGAGCTGAAACAATTTGGTTAGCAAAGTTTTCTCCCATTACATTCAGGATCATAAAATCTCAGAAGCATGTCCCAAAAATGTGTGTTATAAAAGTGTTACAACAGACTGGAATACCTCCAGATAAAATAAAAGGGAGCCACTAAACTTGTTGGCAATACTTTGTATGTTATATAAAAACAAACGAAAAATACAGATGCAACTGAACAGAGAATGCCAACATTGAATGGTTCAGCTTCTTTCAAGCAATTTACACATTCATAATTGTAGATCTTTCTTCTTAAAAAAATTAATCGGGGGGGGGATGCATACAGTAGGATGAAAATGCATAGCAGAATGAAATGTGCAGCATTCATCTTTAAAATATATATATTAATCTTTTGCTAGTTCTAAGCCAAATTCTCACCTGGTGTTTATCAACAATTTCATTAATCTCAGTAGAATTATAACTTTCCCATTAGCAATAGCATGCATCTTAATCTACAGCTCACTTGAGGTGAAGCATGAGAACTTCACTGTGTTTATTTCTCCAGACTAGATGGCTCTAGACATTACAGATTATGTAAAAAAACACCAACCTTTATGTGACAGCATGTGTTGGTGTATCAAGATCCTTTTTTTTTTAATGTAGTCTTTTACTAATGTGCAGAAGCACATGTGCACTTCAATGCAACATTGCCCCCAAAGATGTGGGTGTCGCGTAAGGGGGAAAAGGTTCAAGTGAGCTGGAAGACCCAAAAACAATGTGCATGCTTCAGTTCTGGATTGAGTTCTAGAAAGCTTCCTGCTTAAACTGGAGTTGAAGAGGAGTAAAATCTGAAAAGGGAGAAACAACCCACCCCTTTCAGCCCAGCACATTTGGCTGCCTGAAGCAGAGCCCCATTGGCAGTGTTGCCTCTTTGTTAAGGTCAACTCTTTAAAAGTCTTTTCAAATCGTTCAGATATAGATTCCTCCCCCTCATCTCTCCTACCCAGAACCTCACTTTGCAGCCTATCTTGCCCTGCTACTAGAAGGAACTGAAAGACCAGCATAAGCACCAGAAAAACCCAGCCCCCTGCTTCATAACATCCATGTGAGGTTCGATGGCACATTTTTATGGAAGAGAGCATAAAGAGTGTTTCATCCTTACCCTGCCCAGATTCTCCCAGGAAAGTGTTCCCAGTGGTTAATTTTTTTTATCCCACCTGCATTCTAAAACTTGGAGAGTGCAGGGGTTGCACGAAGGAAAGTCTTTGTGCATTGGCTTCCACCAGCACATCAGCTTAGTTGCATCTGGCCCCAAGTTGTGCATGAAAGGAAGCTTGCAGATCCTGCTCTTGTATGAATTTCATTTATTCATTTATCAAAAGTTATACATCACCTTAAAAAAATCTAAAAGACCTTGACTTAAGCAGGGTACATAAAGGATGTTAAGGTGTTATTCTGAGTCTGGTTTGCTTTGTTACAAAATGCTACCATCCCTGGAATATTTAAATACAGCATTAGCTCATGTTTTCCCATTTAACTTGGTAGGACAAAGGCTGCAGTCCTATGCACATTTACCAGGGAGTAAGCCTCACTAAATTTTGCAGGACTTACTCATGAGTAAGTGCTCATAGAATCAGGTTATAGGTCAGCTTAATTACAAGTGGGCTGGTCTGAATTTTTTGGTTAAGTGGCAGCCTCTCACCCTGATTTTTGTGCCAGTATTATTCCACAACCATGCTATGCAATTTGATACATGGCCTAGAACAGCACCTTGTAGGGAGCAAGAATTTGAGCATAAGTAAATAATTAAGCCCAAGCTTCAGCCCTGAGCTATTTAGCAAATGAGCTAAAACACAAAGGGAATCAATAGAAGGACTTGTTCCAGTTATCACCCTCCATGGGGTACATACTTTACATGGATTGTGCCGTCTGTGTGCCAAGAGTTCATAGTGATGTCTTCAAACACTGAAGTATTTTACATTCAGTGACCAGAGCCCCACAATTGTCTTTAGAACCAGTCACTTAGCCCGGTGAGTCTTTTGGTCCTTTGTCACACCTGAGTTTGCAGCCATCAGTTGGTTTGATGGTCATTTCGAAGATGCATGGCAGTAGGTTCAAAAAACTGAAAGAAAAGAGTCAAAGGAAAATTCAGTAAAATACTCCCTACAGGGCAGTCAATCAGCAACACAGGTGCTATTGATTTTCATTTGTCTCAGAAGACCTAAATCAGCAACTTATTGTATGGAAGAATCGTAGCTGACGTGACTCAATAAGGCCCAATACGAAGTGTGCATGGCAATGACTCTCTAGCTATTTCTTTTCTACACATTCCCCTCCCACCTGCCTAGTAACTGAAATGTAGCTCGATAAAGGCTTACATGTGAATAATTCTGAAGTTCATGCTTAAAAGTTTTAAGAACTGTGCCATTGTCCACATGCCTTGTTTTCAAAGCACATGGGGGAAATGGGTCACCTGACGTCACTGTGATGTCAGGTGAGCAACCCCACCAACCTGTCAAACATGGCCCATTAGGGGTGGGGGAGACAAGAATCCAGCCCATCAGTCAGATCCAGTTCTCCACCTTGTTTACAACACACAACTTTTTATTTTATTTTTCATCTTTTTGAAACAAAGAGCAAACAAGTACGGTGGTACCTCGGGTTACAAACACCTTAGATTACAAACACTTCAGGTTACAGACTCCGCTAACCCAGAAGTAGTACCTCAGGTTAAGAACTTTACCTCAGGATGAGAAAAGAAATCATGCGGGGGCGATGGGGCGGCAGAGGGTGGCCCCATTAGCTAAAGTGGTACCTCAGGTTAAGAACAGTTTCAGGTTAAGAAAAGACCTCCGGAACGAATTAAGTTTGTAACCAGAGGTACCAATGTATATGTTCCATTGTCATTGTGCTGGCATCCGTCTTCCTCGGAAGAAAATGGAGGAGCACGCCTTTGGGGGTGAAGTCAAGCTGTTGGGAGGTTGCAGACCCTGCTGTGGCTGTAGCGACCGATGTGGGAGAGACATGTTTTGTTGCAGCTAGGGGAAATGAAAATGTCCAGTTGTGCTGCTGCAGATGCACCATGTAGTTTCTTCTCTCTGTGTTCCTCCCAGCGGATATTTCATTATCATTGCAAATTAGACAATATACCGTAGGTATACTTATACTTTATACTTAATAATGCTCTTTGGCTGGTTGTTTCCAATAACAGTGTAAAACCCAGCTTCCTAGTATTCCTGTGTCATTGGATTTCCTGGTCAACAGGGTCCATGACCTCCCTCCCCCCCAAGCTTAATTTCCTTTTCTTTTCATCACATTAAATAATATATTCTTCCTCCTCATTGTAAGGCTTTCCCTCTCCCCCCACTTTTCCTTGTACTCATAACTTCCTGTTCTCTCAAACCATCCTTTATCTAGCCTGTTTACTCTTTTACCCATCCTATCTTTCATTTTTCCTTTTCTGACCCTTCTGTCTGCTCTTGAATTCCTCTTTCCACTCAGCCCCCAGATTGCAGCTCTGGGGTTGCAACCTCCCTGGACTCCTCTCTCTCCCGCCCAACAAAGCATACAGTTACAGTGTGACGTTTATCTTCAGCAAAAAAAAATCTTATGCTTTTCTCTCAGAAACTGTGCTGTTGATAAACATTCTGATAGTCAAATTCCCTGGCATCCTGAAAGCTCAGCTAAAGACCTGGATGAGTGGTGGCTTGAAGACTAAAATATTCATTTGTCTATTTAAAAAAAATGTTTATAAACTTTTTTATTTTAGGTCCACATTTTTTTGTAGCAAATCTTCTTGGAGTGAGAGAATATATTTGTGGCATTTCCAAAAATTAATGTTCTTTTGTCCCTAATTCTACATTCACACAGGCAGCTTCTTTAATGGAATGGAAAGGAAAATCCGTACTCCATCAATCTCTGTATTTGGCTTGTGACTGTCTGTGCTAGTTTGCAAAGTGGTAAATCCCACTGTGATTACCAGAAGTGTGTGTTTGCATTAGATAAACTATGAAATATATGGCATTCGTCCAAAGTCATGTGCGTATGATAGAGAAGCTGTGTACTGCAACATTCCATCTAAATTAATTGCAAATTGATCTTGCGTAGAAGGGGATGTCTGTCCTCTTAAAACAATGATATTAATACTTTGATTTTGCAAATTATAAACATCACCAGGCATGCTTCTGTAATTAAACATCTGTCAGCATTTCAGTGGCAAACCCATATTTCCCCATGGCAGCAAAACCTGACTTTCACAAAGTGCTGTAGTCTAAATACCTCCGCTTATAATTTTACCTTGGAGATTGTGTTTTGAATTTGTCACTTTGCCCCAGATAAATTACACTTGAAGAAACACTATGTGGGATTTTTAAACCACACAACCAACCAATTACTCCTCAAATGGAATTCTTTTACTGTGCCTGAAGATCTAGGCTACCACCATACAGTTAGGAAGCAACTTATTTCCCCAGGAGTCGTTATTCCTGTTTGTGGGGAAACATGATTTAGCTTCATAGATAATTTCACTGTAAGTAGATTTTCAGTTTTAAAATGCCCACCCCATATCAACCAAATATATTATAATATTACATTGCCAGGTATTATTATTATTTATTCCTTGTGAACAGGGGTGTGGAGCTTGTAGGCTGTTTTCAAATATAACTGGATGCTTCCTAATGCTTTTATTATCACATATGAAGAGTCAAGTGACATCAGCAAGTTCATAGGTGATGGTAATCATATGAGGGTTCAAGGCAGCAGACTGTTCTATCCATCCTAGGGGCAGCCAATATGATGCACTGTAGATGTTGCTGTGCTACAGCCCCCATCAATATTGACCACTGGCCATCTTGCCTGGATGGAAGTTTGGAGACCCAACAACATCTGAAGGGCTCTACATTGATTACCCCAATTCACCCCGTCTCCTGGTCAGATTAGCTGGTGACTCCCAAAGCAAACCACCAGGTGTTCATCTGGCTTTAACTTCTGAACAACCATTGCATTTGTATTGCCATCATTAGCTACTTTTAAGTACTGTTTGGTGGAAAGGCAAGATACAAATTTAACAAACAAATACAAAATAAACATATTGGCTTGGATCCTAAAGAAAAGTTAACTTGAGGGAGTTTACAGAAGGAAAGTTCTGTATCCCATCCCTGGCCTACAACCCCACCCCATGCCCCATTGTTCAGGAGAGGCCCCAGACCCTATAGAGAGGCTGGCAGGGGTGTTGCAGGAGAGAAGGAATGTGAAACTTTCTTATCTTAGGAGTCAAGCTATATATTCTCTAGCGCTGTCTGTCTGTCTGTCTGTCTCTCTTTCTCTCTCACTGTGTATACACCGCGCTGTGCAGAAGGAACTCCTGCAGGAGCCAGCTTGCCCAGTCACTTTAATAGAAAAAGAAAATCCATGCTTGCACCTTCCCTTTTCATGAATTGATTTTTTCCTCTGTCAAAATGAAAAGTAAATCCCTTTTGGTCATGGCCTTGACCATGACTTTAAGATACCAACTACAGTAAGCCTGCAAGACAAAGTTCTCCACTTCCCATTTATTTACCGGTAATTCCATCCACCCAGCAGGTTTTCCTTGCATACCAGGCTTTGGGAAGGAGGTGTGAGGGCTCTGGAAGTGTCCCAGAGGCTGGTAACGAAGGCACCTCCTCACTTACTTGGGTCTTGGAAGGTCGAGGGAGGGCTCTGGGAAGCTCTCAGGGGCCTCCCGTGACCTTCTCAGATCACAGTAAGCAGCAGTCCACTTTGTGGAGGCAGTTCCAGCGGTTCTTGACTTTGTGCAATTTGGCCTTTGGGCATGGACCCCCGGAACCAAACTCTTACAGCACTTGTATGTGGTGGGCCCATGGTATATCTATTCATTCAAAAACTTCTCCTTTAGTGTTAAATTCAGCTCAGTACAGATTCAGGTTTCATATTGCTGGAGAATACGGCTACTCACTTCCATAGTGTCCTTTGAAAGGTAAACCACCCAGTATACCAGGTTGAATCCTGCAAATGCCACTGGAAAGAGGATCCTGGAGTACTGATCTATTTTACTCGTGCCTCCAATTAGTGGTGGTGGCGGTGGTGGCGGCGGCGTAGTAACAGATGTCTGTTGACTTTGAGATGCACTATTGGACAACATGCTTGTTTCAAGGGACTGATCTGTTTGAGATGTCATAGAGTTGACTCGTTTCTTCAAGTTGCAGTTGGAGTCGGAGTGCTACAAGGAGAAATATGGTTATGACACAGTTTGCAAGAAACTCGGCTCTGTGGTTTTATTCACCATACTTAATATTTAAGAATATTAAATTCTTGTTTTCTCCTCTTCCATTTTTTAATCATTCTCCCACCCCCTAGCTGCCACTGCCTGCTCTAAAATCAACATGAAACAAACAAGCACAGAAACACTGGAAGTCATTGTTGTCACCCTTGAAGTCTATGTATCTGCATCTTATCCCTCTGATCTCCATTCTTTGTTGCAGGTTATATTTGGTGGAATGCTCTGACATGAAATGAGAAAACATCCTTACAGAAGAATCCAGAGGCGACATATTTTGTTGTCTGTATGTTTTTAAAAAGGAATATTGGAAGAAAGCCAACAACTGTTTTATTTCTGTAGCGAACTGCACTTCCCTCTAATAAACTGTAATTTTCCAAGGACAAATTCAAACATCAAATATTGCATTCACTTAAAAACTGAACCAAAATGGTCTCCATATGCTGTCCCCCTCTCCTATAATTTTCTAGCAACCTCTCCTTTCTGGACTTGAAGAATACTCTCAATTTCCACCTCTACTGAATGCAAATTATTATATGGCTTGAGTCTTTGCTTTGTTTTCCACATCTTGCTATGGCCTGCAGCATTTACAACAGCAGTTTGGGGCTAATATGTTTAAGAGTCATTTCATGTTGTGTGTCACCCAGCAAGGATACATAATTGTGCATGAGTGTCTGCAAGGGAGGCTTGAGGACAAACACATTTAAGAGTGGAAGAAACCAAACAGAGCCTCAACGCTCACTACTGAGGGGATACAGTCACGGATGCAAGCAGGAGAGTGAAGCTTTCGGTTCAAAGCAATGGGAGCCCCAACACTGGTTCTGGACTAAGTGCTTTCACCTGGTTTTGCTCTGCATTGCCAAGTGTTCTTCATAAAATAGAAATGCTTTGGAAATTTTGCCGGTCTAAATTTCTCTCAAGATTCTGGATTATATGATCTTATTTCTGAAGTGAAGCCAATGCAGTCCGGGTTCTCCTTTGTCCCACTGTTGCTTTTTCAAAATTTGCAAACTGCACAGTTTGCCACAGATTTCAGTTCCTTTGGTCCTCTCTTGGGACGTCCCCCTCTCCCTTTCTCTGTATTGATGATGTGCACATGGGCTTTACAAAACACTATTAAAAAACAGCTGTCAGCAGTTTAAGGATTACATCAAGATTTGATTTGTTCTATGTTTTACTGATGTAGAAAGGATAGTTGTATGCTTCAGTGGTCAATAAAATCTGGATATGAGTGTATAGTTATTTCTATTATTATTATTATTATTATTATTATTATTATTATTATTATTATTATTATCATCATCATCATCATCATTTCTATACAGCTTTATATTTTTAAGAAAAAAGTCCAAAGGGGTTTACAAACTACATTAAAACATGAAATAAAACAATCCAGAATAAAACATTACTGGAGAAAGTCAAATATAAAGTTCATATTCCAAGCTATATAATTAACAAGAAACAAAAATATTATCTTACCAATTTAAAAATAAAGCATTACAAAGGAAATCAACTACAAAATGCACATTTAATGCAGCAAAGTTAACAATATATATATATTGAACTTTTCATAAGAAAAACCCTCTCCCACTATGCAGCAATCAGCACTGTGTAAAGTGGGGAACAGTGGAGGAGACAGCCTGAGGGTGGAATTGAGGCACATAGGCGTTTCCTCTGCAAAACCTCCCACTTCACTAACAAACACATCTCAGAACCAGAATAATCTTCCGAGGCCTTTGCTGGCTGTGGTGCAGACTCATGGTGGCAAACTCATTACCAAACAGAGATGCAAACTTTCCCACAGGGAAAAAGAATTAACGCAACATGTTAATTGCATTAAATGTAAACACACTTTTCAATTATTTAAATGTATGCAGATTTTTAAATTGAGACTGAAAAAGGAAAACAAAAGGCCTAATGCAGCTGTCTCAGTAGCAAAAAAAAAAAAAATGGGTCTGTTCTTAGACAGGTCTCTTGCTTTCCTTAGTAACTGCCCACATCTCTACAGGGAAGACCTCTTTGTCATACGCAGGTCATGGTCATTGATAGAGAAAGCTGGCACATGATGGGATTATTACCAAGTGATCTGTTTACCTGAATTGGCCCTGGGGGAATATTGGGAAGCTTATGAAGCTCATCTCCGCTGCTGTTCCCTGCCAGTGATCTGATAGTGTGATACAGTGATAGCACCAAGCTTTTCCATTGCAAAAGCAAAAGTTTCATTCCGTGCTACACAGCAAATGCCACTGACAACTTGATGGCGTCAACTTAAGACCTAGTCCTCCCCAACTCCATTCATCCCTGCCTGTGGAACATACTAGCAGGGGCTGATAGCACACCAAAGCACTTGCCAGGTTAGAGAAGGCCGGCTTAAGTGCTGTGCTTAAGCACTGGCTCCACAGTTACAAATTAGCCATCCAGGAGGCAAGCCTGTTCTAAAATATCCACTGTATTATTGCATCTTTGGTTAGAATATTCACATAAAGAGGTACAGTGGTACCTCGGGTTAAGAACTTAATTTGTTCTGGAGGCCCGTTCTTAACCTGAGGTACCACTTTAGCTAATGGGTCCTCCCGCTGCCACCGTGTGATTTCTGTTCTCATCCTGAAGCAAAGTTCTTAACCCGAGGTACTGTTTCTGGGTTAGCAGAGTCTGTAACCTGAAGCATCTGTAACCTGAAGCATCTGTAACCCAAGGTACCACTGTATATAGAACATGAGAGTCTGTCTCTCCCTCTCTATCAATACACGAAGCCTTCACACTTTTGAAAGTAGAGATGGAACTTCTGCTACAATCCTCTTCCTCGCTGCACATATATTCACTCATGCGCTACAGACTGCCATAATAAAAGGACGTACAGAGAACACAAGGATATCTTCATATCCCAGCAATCCTGAGACAAACTCCCAAAAAGCTAAGCTAAGGGGGAGGAGAGATTGGAGAGAGTTCCCATTTCAATAGCAACTGCCAGCACCTCCTAATAGAGGCCTCTTTCAGAAATGGAATGGAAATACAGCATTTGGATATATGCACAGGATCCCCAGTGATGGGGATAATTGGGTGTTCTCCCATCGTATTTGATTTTCAGAAAGAGAAGATCTTCTAGTGACCTACTTTTCTGCAGACCAAACAAACCCAGCCACCCCTGCTCCCCCCCCCCACCTCCCCATTCTAAAATGTCCATTTCTTGAATCGTCATTCCTTCGCCACTCACATTAAGCCAAATAACTGGCAGGGGAAATGCTTTGCAGAAGGTTCTAAAGTCTACATGTATATATATACGATGGGGCTCTGCCTATCAGGAACACAGATGTCTGATTTTCTATTTTTCCTCCTACACAGCAAGCCGAAGACAGATTTAAAGGGGAGATCATCCAGAGATGTGTCACAGAGGCAGAAAGAGGGTTATCCATGTCCACTTGCACTAATCATCATAATAATCCTGCTCTATAAATGGAGTCTTTGAGCCACTGCTTTCAGTCACAGTCACTTTCAGATTTGGCTTGAGGTGCCTTTGCTTTACCAAAGGAATGAAAGCGCTGCGGCCTGCCTGATTAGAATCCTTGTCCCTTCCGCCCGTGAACAGAGTTACACCGCATGCTAATCGCAGCACCATGTCACACACAGGTAGGCCCAGAATTCTGGGGCCTTCTTCCAGTTCTGTTTATGATGGATGGAGGGGGGGAGGGAGGAGGGTCAACAATGTCAGGATAAGCAGGAAAGCTTTGGACCAAACCCAGTCTTTCACGTTCCAGCAAAAATTCAGAATGGATATCCACTTCTATTACAAACACTGCCCGTGCCATAACAAGCAACTACAGATGGTTTCTTAGTGGGAATTATTTCTAATGGATGAAAGGAAATCTCATGGACCCTGGGTCAATTCATATATTATATAAATAGTGACCCTTACTTTCATCCATGGCAGTTAAGCTGGGGTGTTAGTGTTGGTTTTAGCTGTTAAGTGTTCTCAACTTGAATTTCTATGAGATTTTATATTTCTTCTTAGTATGCTAATACTTTCCCCAAGAGGGCAATAAATTTGAGCACATTTCTTAGATATGTCTGAGTGCAGATGAGGGCTTGAGATCTTAAAATGCAGCTACTATACTTTATTGCATTGCATTCTGCTAACACTTGTACTAACTTATTTTGAAGGTATTATTTATTCACCCTGTACTTTAAAGAGGCAATTTATACCTACCATTCTATATTTCTGTGGAATACTTTCAATGGGTATTCATATTAAAATATCACCAAATTGTGTCCGCTTTGTGCTATGGATATTTGATTCCTGCTATCAGTGCAACTTGTAGTCAGGCAGTCACATAAAATGAATACTTCTCTATGTTCCTAGATGCCATAAAAAGTTTACACCAAGACATCAATATAGTTATTATTTCTACTTTACATATATCTGTGAATTATGTACCTTAGTGGCATCTCCAGTAAAGTTAAAAGAAATCAATTACAATAACATCAAATTGGCAGTCAGGAAATGGACCTCTCTTATTTCCTCTGTAATGTATTAGATTCAGGATATAGGTGTTTGATGTTGTAATGCTATTGTGGGGGGAAATCAGATTATTACCTTTGCTCAATATGCATGCTTCACATTTAACAAGCAGATATATCACTAGAAGAGCCTTTTGGCATAATTGCCATAGATTGCCAATAGATTTCCCATTCTTGCAGTTCTTCTTAAAAGAATAATGTACAAAAAATACAATTCCCACCTCCTAATCCATTTAACTAGCTTACGGCAAGAACAGCTTCCTGTTCCAATTGCGATGCCAGACCTCAGTTTGGGATCAAAATATATCTGCAATTTATCTCCAGTGTCTACAGGCTCAGCTTCACACTCAGCTACTCCTACTGTCCAAGATAACTCAGTCAGTAGAGCATGAGATTCTTAATCTTAAGGGTTGTGGGTTCAAGCCCCATGTTGGGTAAAAGATTCCTGCATTGCAGGGGGTTGGACTAGATGACCCTCATTCTCCCTTCCAATTCTATGATACTAAGAAGCTTCCTATATTTCACTAAATCTTTCTTCGTAACAGCAAATCCTCTCCTTTGGTTCATTTGTCTGATCAGATCAGCTTCACAGTTTTAAAAATGGAATTCCTAGTGTGATGGCATAATATGAAATGGAGCTTCCAGCTCTCAGGCCTTGAAGTCTATCTCCATTCTCCCACCTTTAGTGGTTGGTTGGGAGGGCAGTGAGTTGTTTTCTGGCCTTTTTAGTGTTCATCTTTTAGTCAGGTGAATAGGATTTGTTTTTTTAATATCATTTAGGTATTGTGTTTTACTCCTGTTTTATACATTTTTAACGCATTTTATGCTGTAAATTGCTTTGGAGCAGTCCTGTTTGTGAAAAGTGACAAACAAATTTAATAAATAGAAACAGAAAATAAGGGACTGGCTAGCCTGGGTAACTATGCATTTTGGCCGATATGGAGGCTGCCATTTGCTGCACCGCCTCAGGCAGTATAATGTCACAAGACGGCACTGACATTGGGCAATGCGCAATGATAGCCCTGGGGTTTCCAGGGCGATAGGACCACAGGTCTTTGCGCTTCAGCAATTGTTACAACTGCAAGTACATGGATAGCTAAAGCTGATATTACCCATATTCAGTTAAACGGAAATTGCTGCAAGTGAAAAATATTCCCATTAAACAGCATGAGTTCTGTGAAATTGATATCATTACAAGAACACAATCTAATCAAGCAGTCTGGAAGTTCACAAGCAATGGATGGTGGGTAATATCCTTCTTGGTCTCCAGTATTTAGTAATCAGAGGTATACAGGAATCCTACTTTTAAGGTGGTGTAGCTAATAATCATTGATAGATTATTCCTCCACAATGGTCTCAGGTCTCATACTATTAGTGGCAATCACAGTATCTTAGAAGAACTGAGTTTATATCTTGAATTATGTTGAAGATATAACTTAATTGCGTGTTGCATGAAAAAGTGTGGCCTCCTTGTGTGCACTCAGCCTGTTGGCAAACAGTTGCATTGAATGCCCTGAGCACCAGCTCTTAGAGAGGGTTAAAAGGAGAGAATCTCCCTTTACCAAATATCTGAGCAGCACTTCCCACATTGTGACAGCCACACTTGGAGATTACAACTGGTGAAAGAGAAAGCCTCTCAATAGGTGGGTCCCATCACATGGAAAGTCTCTCCATCAAGAGTGACCCCAACAATAAACCATGCCGGCAATAAAAGGTAAAGGTAAAGGTACCCCTGCCCGTACGGGCCAGTCTTGCCAGACTCTGGGGTTGTGCGCCCATCTCACTCAAGAGGCCGGGGGCCAGCGCTGTCCGGAGACACTTCCGGGTCACGTGGCCAGCGTGACATCGCTGCTCTGGCGAGCCAGAGCCGCACACGGAAACGCCGTTTACCTTCCCGCTAGTAAGCGGTCCCTATTTATCTACTTGCACCCGGGAGTGCTTTCGAACTGCTAGGTTGGCAGGCGCTGGGACCGAGCAACGGGAGCGCACCCCGTCGCGGGGATTCGAGCCGCTGACCTTTCGATCGGCAAGCCCTAGGCACTGAGGCTTTTACCCACAGCGCCACCCGTGTCCCTACAAGGCAATAAAAGACTGACTAATAATATGAGAGACAATCACTTAAACGATATTATTGTTATTATTGCAACATTAATATCCCACCACACTGCTAATTTATAAAACACGTGTTGATCTTCTTCTTCTTTTATCCAGGCCTGTTCCAGAATTCTATTCAAATCTCCAGTCTAAATTAATTAAAGGACAGCCTACATTCATTTTTCTCTCTCCCTCTTACCCATTATCTGCTTCTATATTTGGGAAATAAACTTCTGCAATTTGGTCTCTTGATGCTATTAATGTCAGTAACACTAGCAGCAGGAGATATATACAATCTTGGCAGGTAAAAAGCTTTTCCATGCGCCATTTAAAGATGCATTATCTCTCGATGTCACCGCAGTCTCATGGAAGCAACAGATCAAGATTTGCACAGACACTAGTCAACCTGATGCATCACTTGCTGGGTTTGGGGTTCCTTGTTTTAGTTGTTTTTAATGAGTTGTTATGTGTATATATACAGAGAATGTAAATACAGAATGTAAATATAGGACAAATCCAGCCATTTAAATGTAGTATACTGTCTGCTACCAGTATAACGGTGAAATGTGTGCAGCAATGCTAAGAGGAATTGAGATATTCCTTCAATGTTCTTTACTTTCACAGTTGTCCTATTTTAATATAGTCTCCTATAACTATAACACATAGCTCAGACCGAAATCAGATTGTAAGCAGAAATATCTATTGTGCAAGAATGAAATAGAAAACATTTGTTTGTTTGTTTTTGTTTTAAAAAAATCCCTGCAAACAGGGATATATATATAGATATATATATATACCTATGTAGTTCCACCTCTCCTTTTGTAATTCACTGCTCTTGATGCCAAAACTTTTAGTCCATAGAAAGTGAATATATTCTGAATTCCCAAACGTCCTCTTGTTGGGGTTGTGACAGTGGTGCTTCTGGATAACGGGAGAGCCACCATGAAAGCTACCTGAGCTTCAAAAGTGGGATGCAAAATTAAAATAACCCCCATAAATAGACCTTGCTGCACTTGACTTACAGCATTATGCATCAAAGGAGTTGATATTACTTGATACCCTTTTAGAAGATTTGGTTGGGGGCCCAAGCAAATATTTTGCCAATCACCACCATCACACATGGAGGCTCCAATACCCTTCTGCATGCATGTTGGTCGTTGTTTTTCTACATAAAACTGCATAATACCACATAAAGATGTTCCAATTTGAAATGTTCCTTCTTATGTGTTCTAGCCAGCCAGCCATTCCCTTATCCAGGATACTCCATTCAACTCTCCATTTCATGGAGAGCTTCGGTTCTGAAAAGTGGCACACAAATGATGCTAGTACTGTTAAGTTGCACTCCATTTGTGTGCCTACAAATTCAGAAACAGAGTCCAGCACGTCTCACTCCCAGATAAATGTGCGCAGGATCCAGCCCTAGTCATTAAAAGGGCCATCCACTCCTGTTGTCTGACATTGGTTCATGCTGCCTTTGGAAACCTTATTTTGCTCTTACGCTGTGTACCTAATAGCCAATATGATACCGAGAAATCAAATGATATTTCAGTCATTTCTACCGAGCCCTTCTCAAATGTCATGACATTTTTTAAAAGCTATATAGCATTTTCTGAACGTTGGCAAGCCTATTATGTGCGCTTATTCTTACAAGTGTCTATAAGGCATTGGAATGAAAAATGCAAACATTAAGGTGCTGCCTTAGGCATACAGGCCCTGTGAACTGGGCCCTGTCAACTACAGGCACTGCCAGCTATCGTCAGCTGGCAACAGAGCTGACACCAGCTTCAGCAGGGTGGCAGGCAGGCTTTATCCCTGCTTCTTGAGCTGATCTTGAACTTGGGTAGAGGGGTTACGTTGTCACCAAAAGGCAATCTTTCCAACCACACTAATTTAAAGTGTGTGTGTGTGTGTGTGTGTGTGTGTGTGTTTAAAATACATAGGCATATTTATAAGCAAAATGCCAGCTCTCCCTTTTCTTTGAGCACTCCCAATGGCAATAATGCCCCTTCAAGAAACTATGGCATCCTGCTATCTCCCTAGATTCTCCAGCCAGTTGTTACTACAGTGGTAACTCGGAAGTCGAACGGAATCCGTTCTGGAAGTCCGTTCAACTTCCAAAACGTTCGGAAACCAAGGCCCAGCTTCTGATTGGCTGCAGGAAGGGATGGGGGAGAGATTTGATTCAGTTTGCATTTAAAGGAGAATCTAGAAAGTTCACAAACCAAAACACGGCCATCTTTCAAAATCTGCACTTTAGCAATGCAGTTCTTCAGACAAGTAATATGTACAAAAAAGCACATGCTAGGGTCCATAACAGTGAAAAAAACATACAAGCATGTGTTATATTCCCCACCTTGCAACCAACTCCAAAACACGTGCATAGGAAAACAGCATGCGAGGGAGCAATATTTAGCCTACGTTTTGTACTAACATGCTATTTTTCCAAATGCAGGTGAGGGAGATTTTGGTGGGGAAGCATTCAAACATGCAGGAAAGTCACAGTCCAGGGGAAAGCCTTATTACTGGAATGTGCTGATTGCAGAAATCAATGGAAAAACCTGGCCCCTGAGTGTGGTGCACTGACCAGAGTTCGGCTTCCTTTGCTTTTTGTGTTCTTTAAAATTGCCATTTAATAAGCAGAGACTTACTTCCCACCTCAACATTGTGATGCAGTGAGTGGTGGAGGAAATGTCCCCTGCTACTAGTTTTCTGCATCCGTAAAGACACGGAGTGTTTTGTCCCTAAAAGAGATGAACACAAGGTGCAATCTAAACCCACCTCCCTTCTCCACTGCAAGCAGATATGACTAAACAATAATATCAGCGTTAGTAAAACCTACACAGCTTGATCATCAAACACATGGCTGACCTCCTACACTTCAGCAGCCTATACAATGAATAACTGGCATGCAGGACTACCAGCAGGAGTAGAAATAAAGAGGGAAAGCAACTGGGGTAGGGAGTAGGATATATATCCTCAGCACTATCCCATTCCAAGTATCATGACTCCTCTTGGACAGAATTCATTTCTGTAGTCACGCTCCAACCCACTAGCAGTAGCTCTTAAGACACCCAAGCCTGTGTTATCCAAAGAGCAGTACCTTATTTGGGGGTGTTCTAATATCTGAAGGAGTGGAGGGTTTCCCCCTTCCTTCACTTAATCTGTCCGTATGCATCTGGCTATTAGCAATTCAATATAATTGAACTATGCTGTCAACTCCATAATGTGGCCAAAACATTGAAGACTTTTTTTTTTCTTTCAGGGTTCCTGTACTTTGAACAGCTGTACAACTAGTAAATGTTCAACAACAGAACCTTTAATGACAGGGGAAACTTCAGCTCCTCAGTTGCTTGCCTGTCATGCAGGCGTTAATGGAACAGGAGGTACAAGTTTATTAAAGAGCATTTCTCCCTTTCCTGGTAGAGCTCCTGTACCTTAGGCACCTGCATAAAATTCAACAGAAGTTTTTCAGGGCATGGAACAGTAGCGGTGTGGAAAAGTATATCCATTAAGCATCCGCCCATCCAACATAAAATTGTTTAAAGGTCCGGAAATGCTTCCAGGAAAAATATACCAATCATAGCATAGAATAGCATCATAAACCAATATGGAGTTCAGTATGTGGTAAAACAGCCCTTATGTTTACTTTACCACAGCAACCCACTTTAAAGGAAGTTACCCAAGGAAATAAATAAGGGAGAAACCTGTAACAGGTTATGTATGCCATCTTCCAGCTTCCTGGGGCCTGATCTAGTATGAACACAGAAAGCAGCCATACTAAGCCAGGCCACTGACACAAGTGACAGCTGAAGCCACAATCAACTGGAGGTGCCGCAGTAAGGCATGGAAATGTGCCGTGAAACAGAAAGCACTTGCATCAGCAGGAATGATTGACAGGCAGTGGCATAGCAAGGTCAGGTGGTACCAGGTGCGGAAAATTTCTTGTCACCCTCCACATTGAAATCTAGTTGGACTCCCAAGAGACTGCGATCTAAAGGTAAAGGTAAAGGGACCCCTGACCATTAGGTCCAGTCGTGGCCAACTGTGGGGTTGCAGTGCTCATCTCGCTTTATTGGCCGAGGGAGCAGGCATACAGCTTCCGGGTCATGTGGCCAGCATGACTAAGCTGCTTCTGGCAAACCAGAGCAGCGCATGGAAATGCCGTTTACCTTCCCGCCAGAGAAGGTATTTATCAACTTGCTATTTATCAACTTGCACTTTGACGTGTTTCGAACTGCTAGGTTGGCAGGAGCAGGGACCGAGCAATGGGAGCTCACCCCGTCCCGGAGATTCGAATCTCCGACCTTCTGATCAGCAAGTCCTAGGCTCTGTGGTTTAACCCACAGCGCCACCCGCGTCCCTTTTATACTGCAATCTACTCACAGTATAAAAAGACTAGCTGTGATCTACCCATTGTCATTGCCAGGAGTTGTTCAGCTTTTTTTAGGGGAGGGTTGGCCAAAGTTGTTGAGCTTTTGGGGGGGGTTACAGGGTTTGGGTCCTGAGTTGAGGGAGCTTCTGCTTCTCTCCTTCCCTCCACCCGCTGCTTGTTTGCCTGCATGCCTCCTGCATGCCTCCTCCGATGACAGGGTAGTCCGCCCTCACCACCCCCACCTTGCTCCACCCCTGTTTACAGGTAACGTCAGATGGTGTCACCTCAGGGACAGGTGGGTTTGGCTTGCAAGAAATGACCTCATGGGCCATTTGGATGGACTACCTGCACTCAGTGTTGTGAAGAGTGGTAAACAAATGGAATAAATAAGAAATGAATGAATGAATGAATGAGCTGTTCCCATTTCCCTGATCTAGCTCATTGTTGTCTGTAGGACTTTCCCAGCCCTATTGGAAGATGCCAAAGATTAAACAAAGGACTTTCTGCATAGCTAGCATATATTTTACCAGTGCGCTATTGTCCTTTCCATCTGTGTGGCAAGAATTTCTCAGGCCACCACTGTAGGGCTGGGAACCTGTGGCCCTCCAGGTATTTTCCCACTCAGGGTCCCATCAGTTCTAGGCTAAGTTCACCATCCCTACACTGCGGGCTCCCTGTTCAGTGAAGTCGACTGCTGACTTTCTCACTCTTCTTCCTGTACCAGATCCATGTGGAGGAAACAGGGCATAGGAGATGGCTCTGTCCCTGTGATTCTGCATAGAGGTTCAGGAGCTAAATTTTCCTTGACATGGAAAGAAGTGGTGGGAAAAGCTTCACCTGCTTAATTTCTCTGTGCTGGGTTGCCAATGCAGATGAGCAGGGGTGGGTAAAAAAAAAAAAGGTAGGAATCCCAGTGAGGAGACAGGGAAGAAAGTTCAGAAGTATCTTGGGGCCATCTAGGGAATCTCTGAACCATGAGGGCATTGAGGAATCAAAGAGGGGAGTGGGACTTTGCCCAGAGGGGTCTCTCTCACTGCTGCATCTGCCAAGCACTTCTTAAATTGCATTTCTATCATGATGGAAACACAAGATGTTTGAAATTACCAGCGCAGCAGCTTTTCCTTCTATGAAGTAAAGCCCTTTAATATCTCATGTGAGTTGGGCACTGCGAGATTCCAGCCATTCCATAACTTTTGCTGGGCTGCATCCAAGACAGCCAAGCGTATGGGAAGATGCCAAGTTTCTGTAAAGTCTAATCCCCCCTTTCTCTCCCCTCCCCCCGCAATGACCCACTTAAAGAATGCCAGTTACAAACTGATCCAAGAATATATGGCGTGTGCACATCCCCTTGAAGGGTATACTGCGTTGCTTTCCATGCCAGTGACACAGAAAGCGCTGGAGAAATTTGCCTGGCAATATTTCCTGCCGTGCAAACTGGATAGGCTGAAAATTAATATTCTGATAAAATGGATATGGAATACAGTCATATATATAAATACACACACACAGAATAATCCCTGCGCTTTCACTTTTAAAAGTTTGGGGAAACAACTTACTCAGCTCCTGCATTGATGATGCGATTTGATTATGCAACCTCTCCCAGACTAAGATCACTTTAATATTGTTCAATTGTTTGGCATTCACTACTTTGGCTGTCTCTTCCTATACGATGCTTATTATCAGAAATGTGAGCAATTACCGAGACTATCTCGTCCTCCGCCGGTACGGTAGCTGCTGAGAGCGCGGCTGCTAGTGCGGCTGCCCTGGCTGCCTTCTTCATTGCTCTCTGAGTCTGAAGATTGGTAAAGTAGTTGACAGCTGCAAACTCGATAAGTGCAGAGAAGACAAAGGCAAAGCACACAGCAATGAACCAATCCATGGCAGTAGCATAAGACACCTTGGGCAAAGAGTGGCGGGCGCTGATGCTCAACGTAGTCATTGTGAGGACAGTGGTGATCCCTGCAAAATAAGGGTGACAAGGAAGCTGTTAGGCCTCTGTATGTATCCTTTTTCAGGCTTCCAAGCTCTGCACACACCAACTTCTCTTTGTGTAACTGCCATGTACCCAATAAACAGATTTACAGCCTGAGCTAGAAGCCACAGCAAGTACTATTCATTCCCACTGGCAGGAGCAGAGAAGCGTTCAGTGGCACTCAATTCCTAGAGCTGCAGAGCTACAGGCTTGCAATGGGATCCTATGGAAGTTCATTAGAAACCATCTCCCCGGCAAGAGTTCAGTTAGATCCATGACTACACAGAAGATTCAGTGGCACTTACCCCCAGGTAAATCCTCAACACATAGTTTTCCTCTGTCACATTCTTTAATTAAAAACAATGCTAATCTCTATCGCAGTACAATACCCTGAACGAACGAAGCAACGAGCAAATGAAGGTCATGAGAAGAAAGCATGAATACCAGCCACAGTTCTTGCTGGGACAGCTTCTTTGTTGATCCAAAACACAACTTGGGACAGGATTACAGTCATAATGCAGGGGATGTATGTCTGAATGAGATAGTAGCCTATTTTCCTTTGCAGATGAAAATAGAGTACCTGAAGTGAATACTCGCCTATGAGAAACACACAAAGCAATGAAAAATGGTGGATAAATGGAATGATGCAGAGTGGTTTTGGGCAGAGATGATAGTACCAGCATACCAAAAACTGTCCTAGCTGGAACAGACTCCTTATTAATCCAGAAAGACACCTGAGAGAGGATGACTGTCATGATGCAGGGAGTATATATCTGAATCATGAAGTAGCCCATCTTCCTTTGTAAGTGGAAATAAACAGTCATTATTACGTATTCACCTGTTAGGAAACAAGTATATCAGCATTATCTTTGTCCATGTATTAGAGAATCTTGGAATGTCTTAAATAAACACATAGGGAGGGCTGTGTGTACTCATCATTAAAAAATAACAATTCTGTTATCAGGAAAAGCTGCGTTTGCAACATATTCTACCCTTTTGCATTTCCCCCGTATTTTTCAATTAATTCTGGTTTTATTTTATATTAGGGAGGCCTTGTCCATGTCCCTTTGAAATGCTAGGCTTCTCAGATTTCAACAGACATTGTCCACAAACTTCCAGGCATAACTTCACAACCATATGGACTAAACAATTTTTTGGGGGGAGGCATAATGAAAGAGAGCACAGGAAGCTGAATTTTACACCCAAGACAACATTTTGTATTTCCCAAGTATTCCTGCTGTATATAAACCTTGCGAATAAAATGGTATAAAATACTTTTGCCTAGGAAGCTTTGAGGCAAAGTGTGGATTCAGAGTCCCATAACACACCCGCTTCCTTGCCTTTGCACCTCAGCCTATAACTGCCTTCTGCATGGCAGCAAAGAGAGCTGGCCTGGAACTGGGAGGAGCCATCAGAACTCCCAGCAATAGATTCGTTATCATTTATTCTCCAAAGGACTAGCAGTTGGAGCAAGTGTGACATTGGACACATAGTCAAGTCACACTGTGAGCGTGTAAAATGTATCATGTTGAAAATCTCAGTGGTCATTTTCTAATGTTGGCACTCTGCATGCAGATGTGATCTTACCTGTATTGGATTTTATCGTTTCACTAGAGACTGTTTGCCCTATAAGATCATACTGGAGAAGACTGGAAGATTCTTGTGGAATTTCCACCGAATACAATGGTCCTTTTTTCCAGGTGTAAATAATCTCACTTTTAGGATAGGCATCTGAGTCAGGCAGGGAGAGAGAAAGAGAGAGAGGAGGGGGGGTTGTCATGTGCTAATTATACTTAACTCCGAGTGCCAAAATAAGCAGCAAATCTCTTCTTTGGTAGACGCTGCTGCTGAAGCACACTGTGTGGTGTGATCTATGTTCTATGCACTGTTCCCGTTGCTGTTAGTGAACCATCACATGCTCTAGTTCAGAATGGCCAGAGAATACTGTACTTTGGCTTCTGCAGACTCTCTGTTTGGGCTAGAGGGTCTGAGTATTGAAAATGCAAGAAGTATTTCAAACTCTCCTGGTTAAACAGACTCAGGGATTTGCTCCAGGCTTATCTCACAGTCTAGATGTATGGGGGAAATGGACACCCCCATATTCAATTTGCTGAAGGAAAAGCCAAGAAGGAAAATGTTTTCTGCTTCTCCAGCACGACTCTTTCGTTTCCGTGCAACTTTCACACTTGTGGACAGGAGGTCCTAATAGCTGTGAAACGCAAGGGGTGCAATGCAGGCCCCGGCACAATGCAGCCACTGGCGGAGGAAGAGGACCTGGGGGGGGAGTGCACCACCCCCAGCAGCACAATCCCCAAGGTGCCATCACGACTGTGTCCCCCACCCGCGCTGGCTGCCCCGCCCCCACAGGTGGTGTGTCACACCCCTGGGACGTGCGCCAGCACCACCCCCACCTGCTCTCCACCCCCAGTGCCGGAGCATGAAGCTCCGCCACTGAATGCAGCTCTCCAAACCTCTCTGCCTGGCTTCTGGAACTCTGCCCAGGCCACACCCCTCACTGACCCTGTTTTGCACCCTGAGTGTTTTTGCCAGGCTGAAATCTGCCCATGAACTCAGCTACTGCCTCTTGTTTGCCTGGATGGGAGATGCATGAGGGTATGTGAGTGGGTGTAGAAACTAGCCTATTCTACAAAGGTAAAATTTACATTAATTGTTCTGCCCACTTCTGCCGCTGGCAGCTTGCCCAGAATGCAGTACGCAGTCCTCAGGCTGAAAAAGGTTCCCCTTCCTGGCACAGCATAAAATTTAAACGCACACCAGATTAGCACAGCAGCCAGTCACAACAGCATTATTATTCCCCCATCACGGTTTTATTTATTTATAATATTTCTCTTACCCGCTCTTCATTACCAGAGCAATCCCATTACCATCACATTGACATTAAAATCACGTACACGTTTAAACAACAACAGGCAGGAAAATATCCAAATTAGCACGCAACCAGCAATGTAAAATAGCAACGCAAAAAAAGGCATTCAGCTGATGCCAAAAACTCAGCAGAATCAGCACCAACCACTTATGGGAAGGGAGGGAAGTCTAGAAATGGTTTGGTGAGTTTCCTCCATAGATCTTAATTCATAGGCAGGTCTATAGAATGAAGACTCTCTGTCTTCAGTCAGTGCAAGCAGCTTGAACTTTGCTCAGCAGCATGTGAAAAACATCCATGGAGTTCTTTCAAGACTGGTGCAATATGTTCATGGTGGCAATCCTAGCCATGGCTGTTCCAAAGTAACTTCAAAGGCAACCTGACATTTTACATTAATCCAGTCTTGAGGTTACCAGCACATGGATCATTCTGGCCAGACAATCCAGGAAAAGCCACAGTTGCCTTACCAGCCAATGCCAGCAAAATGTATTTCTCTCCATAGAGACCACTGGTGCCTCCAATGACAGTGATGGATCTCAGAGCATCCCCCGGAATATGTGTCTGTTCCTTCAGAGGAAGTGCAGCTCTGTGCAAAACAGTTAACTTGTCCAGTTTCTGGGCCTGGGAACCAGCCACCAACCAAGTCTCCATTTTATTGGGAACCTGTCTCAATGTTGGTGTCCATTTCAGCCTATGGGCAATCAATTTTATTCTCAAGGTACCTCAGAAACTTGTCACAGCAGCTTTCTAAGTGTTCTAAAATCATATTAACAGGAATCAATCTTTAAAAATTCCCCTATGGTGGAGTATTTTAATTTCAATGTCAGCTGGCAGGGTTTTTTGTTATATTATTATTATTATTATTATTATTATTATTATTATTATTATTATTATTATTATTTCTTTTGTTACAACTGCAAATACAAAATTGAAAGAAAGAAAAATTCCCATACCACTCAGAACAACTCTGCCACATGGCTATCTGAGGATGCAACAGAGATCCTTCTTTGCTACCTTCACCACCATGTCGTAGGAACAATTGTGTGCTCTAGCAAACATTATGTCATCTTCCTGCTGAGATTTGCTCTACTTGCATTCCAGCCATTGTCCAAATTGCTTCATTTTCCTAAGCCGCCTTGAAAATAAGGGAGAAGACGGGGCTCTGTGCCACTGCGATCACGTTGAATACCTGCTTCACCACACCGTTCCACAGCAACAATAGGACTCAATAAGATCACCGCCTCTGTCACAAAATCCCTCGGAGTATTCAGGAATCCATCAGATTCCATTAGTCTCTGGGAGTGGACCATCTTCATGTGTCCCCAATCCCTGCAGGAGGAACTGACACTATGAGACCAAACCTCACCAAGGAATGGTCTGACCATGACAGTGGATTAACTTTCCTGTACACCATTTAGACATGACTGTTGTTAAGTGGAAAACAGATACAGTGGAACCTTGGTTCTTGAACTTTATCTGTTCCGGGAGTCCATTCGACTCCTAAAACTGTTTGAAAACCAAGGTGCAGCTTCTGATTGGCTGCAGGAGCTTCCTGCACTCAAGCAGAAGCCACGTCAGATGTTCAGGTTCTGAAAAACATTTGAAAACCAGAACACTTCCAGATTTTCAGCTTTCGGGAGCTAAAATGTATGAGTACCAAGGCGTTTGACAACCAAAGTAAGACTGTAAAGAAAAAGAAACTACAAGCCCCCTGCTCCAGACTATCCTCTTTAAGTTCTGGTGCAAATACCAAATCAATGGCATGCACTGCAGCATGCTCCATGGCTGCTGTGGTAGCCGTGAAGTCCTGAGTTGGGGTGGGCGAGGCACCAGCAGCACCCCTATTTTGCCTCCCGGGCCCACACTAGATGCAATCCCTTGAATTCTACACAGGAGTGGAACGGTCTGGTGAGTGAGACAGAATCCTTATGGACCACAGTGACATCCTCCTTGCCCTGCTGTTTACCAAAGTACTCAGGTAGATAAAACTGCACCATGCCAATTCCACCCAGCTAGTCCACCCAGGTCTTGGTAGTACACACCAGCTTAGCTTCCTCATCTATGACCAAATTGTGAGTGACAGATATTTTCTTAAAGACCAACTTGGCGTTAAGTAACCATACCAGAGTGGTTGAAAGGACAACCTAGGTCTTGGTGGATGGAGAAAAGACTCAAAAAGGGCACAGCTATCAACCATCGCACTCCCCCTGCTCCTCACTTTTGTTGTATATGGTCACTGTGCTTATCTTCCATATATTTATTCTTTACACAGAACTGTCGCCATTTGTACCTCTTGCATTTCATGGCCACCTGGCCCCAGTGGGTTAGTTCCGAATGAAATTGGTTGAACATAGATCCCAATGAAATCAATCCAACAAGTTAGTCATGACTTAAGTCCCATTGATTTCAATGGGACCAACTTAGCAACTAACTAAGCACTGATCCAAGCCTATGTTTTATATATTTTTCTCTATAGGGTGGGTGGTGGATGAATGGACAGCTGTCTGCCAATTGAGACCAACATTTTATGCATTTGATAAGATGAGTTCTAGTCCACAATAGCTTACTCCATAATAAATCTATTAGTCTATAAGGTGCCAAAAGACACTGTGGTTTTGTTGTAGAAGGCTAATGCCATCCCTGTGTTCTAATTTTCAAAGTAGATGAAACTTCAGAAGGTATTATACTGCAATTCCAACAAGACACATCCACCTCCCTCAGTAAATCATTAATTGTTACTATTCCTGTCATGCATGATAACTAAGCAATAGTGATGATATCCAGGTTTATGCAGAAACCACTGAAGCATCTCTCCAACCCAAAAATGTTGCCCGTACGTTTTAACCTGTGGCTGAAAGAAAGGAAGCCATGGTATCCTTCACAGAGCATCTTGAAGCCTCATTCATCATGTCTTTAGGTACTCTCCCTCCTTCCACACCAGCAGGTGAGAACTTCCATATTCCTACTAGACTAGGCGGCAAATATCACTTCCCTTGCCAAAGAACTGGAGAGGGAGATGTGAAACTAAGAATTAAATTCAGGAAAGATCCTTTATTTTCCCATCAAATTGGGCAAAGCACCCTGAAGCGAGACTCAAGGCAAACTTGTTTTCACATCCTAAATCAAATTCCATGAGACAGCTTTTCTAAACTTAAGATCTGAAACATGGCATCTTTCATCCCCAGCTTCCAATTACAAGGCTTCACACAAGCTTTGATAGGTAAGTTCAGTGCACAATGGCCAAGTTTCTCTTCCACTGTTAACTCGTCCTTGTGCAGCAGACTCCTAGGCAAATAGTTTGGCTGGGAAAAAATAAAGGGTTGAGTGTATGCCCATTTTCTCCCTTGGCACCGATTTAGCACAGGGTGTGAAATCTTTGACTCCCCAGATGCTGCTGGACTACAACTCCATTTTCCCTTACCATTGGCCATGCTGGCTGGGGCTGATGGGAGTTGAACAACAACATAGGTTCTACGCCTATGAGTCCTTATCTTAAAGCCTACTGACCCAAGCAGGTATCATTCTTGAGGATAGCCAAGTTTTACCAAGTGATTTTCTCTAAACGGTTTACAGCAATGACTAAAATTGCACTCCTGGTTGTAACTTAAGATTGGAATAAGCATTTCATTCTCCTCTGCCCCTTAAATATAAAATGCTTCTTAAAGGGATAAATAAGGAAAGTGGCCGTGGGGATCAGTGTCAAGTCTGATGGACCCCAGACTTACAACCACAGACACTGAAAACTTATGACTATTACCTATTATTATTATTATTATTATTATTATTATTATTATTATTATTATCACTGCACCAATCATTACAAGTTACTACCAAGGCCATGTTCAGCTGAGGTAGCAAAGCACAGTCCAGGAACTCTGTAAGAAAGCATTGCTTTGAGCAGCCGACCTGGTTGCCTAGCCTAGAAGATCCTACTGCAGCAAATGATTTCATTAAGGGCCCATTTTTAAGAAACATACTAGCATTATAAGAGATTGTGCTAAAGACCCTATTTCAAGAAACAGTATATCAAGAGGCAGTATATTATGCTGCCTAAGACTTTGCTTCTACTGAAAGATAGGAACTATTTGCATACTTACAGCTCCCAAACTTCAGGGGACAAGCATGTCCATCCATAGGGAAGTTTACCAGACGCATAGGACAGTCAGCATTAATGGTAAGTCTACAAAGGAGAGCAGAATTGTGCTGAGTTAAATCACCAGCAGATTGGGGGGGGGGGTGGAAATACATGTCAGAACAAAAGTACATGCCATTAGAGTGCCTTCTTACCTCATGGTATAGAGGATGGTGCCGTTCTGCATTATCCTGAAAAGTTTGTTTGGAGTTGTCATATTATGAGCAATTGACTTCTTCCCGTTTCTAAAAAAGGTGTCTGGTGTCCATATTTTACTGACCATTAAATTGTTCAATCTCAGAATTTCAGTGGGCCCACCAAATTTCAACCTCTCATCAATCCACATTTGCCGAAAGAAAACATCCATGGTATATTCCTATTGAGAAAACAAGTGAGCTGAAGATCAGGACCCAGCCTCTCTAGTAACAATATATGGTTACTTAGTGGGAAGGCTTACATGCACATGTTAACCACACTCCATTCACTACTTAATCACTTTAATCCTATTATCCTTAAGTAAGTCCTTAAAAAGGAGCCAGCCTATGAAAGGAAAACATATCCTATTTCATGATAAATTGCCCCAAATTAATTAGTGAATAATGGATAATTTGCTATCACAAAAACAGATATCTTGATATGTATTCATAAAACAGAATGTAATTCCTGAAACTAATGCCTTATAACAGATATGTGGTATTGATTTAGGATGACATTTCTTTTTATTTTTTAGCAGAGGTTTGGATTTAACTGGGTTGTGGTTGGGTAAAAGCTTTCCTGGAGTGAGAGCCAAGGGAGTGGGTGGGAAGAGATTTAGTGGATTTTTATAGATTTGTTTTTGAACTAATGTATAAGAAGAGGAAGAGATTCAGGAGGCTTGAAGACAGCAAGCAAGACAGTCAACACTATCTGGCCCAAGGCATTGCTACAAATGGTGCCCCTCTGCTTGCTGTGCTATTCAAACATCAGTTCCTGCCTTCTTCTATCCCCTCTCTTCACACTGATAGTACTTCCTGAACCAGGTCCCTTCCCCCTGCAGGCAGTCGTAGGATCAAGAGTGCCATGTTCACTGTAGATGAGGAGTGGGAAACCTCTAGCAAGGGGGTCTAACCCAGCCCACCAAGCTTCCCCATCCAACCCCCAACCCAAACACACCAGACACCTATAGAAATCCAATATAATGAAGAACTTGGAAGGGAGATTGGAGCCTTCAGGACAGAACACTGTGTTTTATTATTCTGGTAACGGTGCAACTTATAACCTAACTTTTGTCCTCTTGGAAACACCAGGGCTGTTGGATCATAAAGATTTTGCCTTCAAAACCCCAGTTCACATAAATAAGAATCCTAGTTTTTGGCTGCTTCTCATTCAAATTCAGGAATGCCAGAGCAAGTTGCCAGCAGGCACTGACGTACTCACTAGCTGATTTCAGACACAACACTCAAGTATGATTTAACCTAATATGAACAAGCCTTGGGCTCATCAACACCATTCTCCTCTGGCACAGCCACAGTTTAGTCTTACGTCCAAACCTGGGCAAACTGTGATTAGTCTTAACTATGATTTACCGAAAGCCAACTTTAAACCATGGTTTCTGATCCTGGTTTATTTCTTTAAACTATAATTAACAGTAACCACAGTTTGAAGATAGTAAATTGCCATTAACTGGAAGCAAAAGTGATAGCTCCAGATATCCTCTTCAAAGCCACACCAGAAGAGGTGAGAGGAGCAGCCAAGCCAAAAGGTTGTTTGCATGACGCTTAACCAAAGTTTAGCATTAGGTCTGAAGCACTCCATGCTTCCTGTGAAGATCAGACTGCACTTCTAAGTAAATAAACTGGTTATAGAAAGCTTCACTTCTGTGGTTCCCGTATAAATTATATCCCTGCTCATCAAAAGCCTCACCAACTTTTATGGCATTATATATTGTTTTTGTTTTTTAACAATCATTTATGCCACCCATATTTGTGAGATTGTACCTCGTATTTCACTTCTCTTCTCAGCGCATTGCGATGCATTTTGTAAGAACTTTTAAAAATCCTTGGTAGGTAGAATGGACAGACAAAACCCAGGATTGAGGTTGGAAGCACCTTATTTTACCAACCAGCCTTTCGCCTATACAGTGGTACCTCAGGTTACATATGCTTCAGGTTACATACGCTTCAGGTTACAGACTCCGCTAACACAGAAATAGTGCTTCAGGTTAAGAGCTTTGCTTCAGGATGAGAACAGAAATCATGCAGCGGCAGCAGGAGGCCCCATTAGAAGAAGTGGTGCTTCAGGTTAAGAACAGTTTCAGGTTAAGAACGGACCTCCAGAACGAATTAAGTTCTTAACCTGAGGTACCACTGTATACTCAACAATAAGTCTCAATGATGCCCGTGGGAGCCACAAGCATGATTGCAGCCTTTGGATCATTGATCATTGATTGTGCAGACATAATAAAGAACATTCTAAGGAGATTCTAGATGCATACACACTACTGAGTTTGTAGCACAAAAATGTAGGTCCCCCCCCCCCCAATTTGGAATAGTTCTTGCTTGTCTTGAACATGCTGCTTTCAATTTAGATCCTAGATCCTGCCATCCAAGGGTGGGTGTGGTTACTTAATACATGTTTGAAAATCATTGATTAAGTTGTCCATTTATTTTCCTCCCTGCACATGCCCCAGGTGAATGAAGAAGGAAGTAGGGATTGCAATCTTGGTATACACGCACCCACAATGCCATTGGGAAGGTGCATGTGAGGTTCCATCGCCAGGAACCACCTATATCTGTTTTTAAATGGATACACTGTTGGTAATGCAGAATCGCTCTGCAACGAGCTTCCATTTTTGGAACAAATAATGCTTCTCGGGGCAAAGAAAATATGCAACAGATCTAGACTGTGTGTGGACTACAGTGGTATCTCGGTTTACGAAATTAATCCATTCCGGAAGTCTGTTTTTAAACCGACACCATTCTTAAACCGAGGCGCACTTTCCCTAATGAGGCCTCCTGCCACCAGTGCCCTTCCACCATTCGGATTCCGTTCTTAGACCGAGGTAAAGTTCACAAACGGGGACACTACTTTCGGTTTTGTGGAGTTCATAATCCGAATCGTTCATTAACAGGGCTGTTCTTAAACTGAGGTACCACTGTACATGCAAAAAGCAAGCACAAGGTCTCCATTGATTCTAGAATAAAATGCCATGTGTGCATAGCCAGACTCCAGAATGTCAGGGATCCTAATAATACTAGGAGGAAGTTTACAGCATCTATCAAGGGCAAGCACACAACGTACTGATGAGCCCACCCCAGGTTCCATAACTGAGTGCCTGTTGCCATCTGCTCTTTCACCGAGCAAAAGGAGCACTCCCTGCCTGACGTGCATTTGGCGAAGTTTACTTCCCCTGCTCCGAGCTCTGCTGTGTATAATTCTCCGCATTGTGGTGCAAGCGGCCGCAATCTTCTTATAGCTCTGATGCCCTCTTAACCAACAAACCCTGCTTTCCACCCAGGAAGGCCAGAGAGCAGTGGGGGGAGTGAACCCAGACATTTGCATTATGATCTAAATATTTGATTTGCAAGTGTGCTTGAACACACGCACACACAGCTCTCCTCCCCTCGAAAAAAAAAAGATGCATGCTAAAACTGCCCCGCCTGGCCCATCGCAGTCGTGCAAAACCGTTTCTGTGTGCAGCCCCAACGGGAAATGCACGGCCGGGTCCCTGCAAGGCAGAGATTGTCAAGAAGATTAAAGCGAGTAATCTGCTCTAATGACAGTCCACTCAGATGCCACCGTAATGAATCCTAGAAAACAGGGGCAGAGCAAGCTCCCTTGCAGCCGAAGGGCTTGAGAGGCAGAGAGGGAGAGGGGGGGGGGGCGATCTCCTTTGACACTAAGGCTCCTCTCACAGCTGGGGGGGGGTGAGTTGCTGGTGGGGGGTGTCTTACCATTTCTACATCTGACACAGGACCAAAGCTGGTCACGTAGATGTCTGTCTTGACTTCCGTCACGGCTCCTGGGAAGCGGTTCCAGGGGGCGAAAGTTTGCGTGCGCACCGTCGAGGGGAGGAAGGAGAGAGTTCAGTGAGATGGGTGGCATTTATT
Organism: Podarcis muralis; assembly: GCF_964188315.1. Classification (NCBI taxonomy): domain Eukaryota; kingdom Metazoa; phylum Chordata; class Lepidosauria; order Squamata; family Lacertidae; genus Podarcis; species Podarcis muralis. The sequence continues at coordinate 44,956,565 of NC_135656.1, read as the reverse complement.
CTTAGGGTGCTTCCCCCTCCCCCTCCACCAAGGGAGGAAACAACTTGTTTGCACGTAGTTAGCAAAAAGTAGGGTTTGTTTGGCTTCCCCAGATGCCCAAACAGGACTTTCTTAGAAGGGGTGTCTTGGCGATGCAATCCTGGCAGGGAGGTGGACGGGGGTGTCTTGCCTCAGTGAAATCTCCCCCCAAGACGCCCCCACCCTACAACGGCCCCAAGGTAAGGAGCAAGCCGGGTTTTTCCCCCGCTCCCAGCGCGACCCCAGCGGCGCCTACTCGGAAATCCAAGCCCCACAACCCAAACGCCGCGGTGTCCGATGGGGCTCCCTTGAAGGGACGTGTAGGGTAGCAGCCCGCCTTGCAGGCAACTGTGGCTCGCAGGCTGCGGCTCAACGGGAGAGGTCAAACGCCGTGGGGAAAGAGGGAAGGTGTACAAGACAAGTAAGGACCTGGGCTGCCCCTGCCGCCGAACCCGGGTCGCAGCCGGTTGTCGTAGCCGTCCAGGAGCTTGTCTAGGATCCGGGAGATGTTCTCCGAGTAGAGGTCGCCCTCGTCGGCGGCGGGGTCGTCCGCCAGCACCTTGTGGAGGCTACAGAGGCAAGCACAGAGCCCCGCCGTCACCCACAGGCTCCCTTCTTGCCCCAAACCAACTCCCACCACCACCCCTATGCTCCCCCAAAAAGTTGCTTCACTTTGGATCAACAGCAAAGCAGCCCTCCCGGCCATTTGCTGTCCCGAGGTGTAGAAGAGCAAGGCTGGCCCCAACTTCTTCGGCGCCCAAGTTTGCTTTACTTACCACGCAGTGAAGCAAATCCAAGGAAGCCACCAAGCCATGCCTGCGCTCTGCCCAGGACCTGGATGCCAACCTGGTCAACTGGAGCAAATCTGAGTAGGACCCATCTTCCTTCTTCAGTTTTGTCCTCCCACTCGGCGTTTTCCTTACTACCAGTAGTATACCCGTAGACCTAATGCTCTAGAGGAGTGTGGATGGGCAGATGGACTTGGGCTGGTTCCCCCCCCTCCTCTCCCTGCCAGCCCCGCCTTCCAGGGGCTCCTCTTCGCCCTGTGTGTGTGTGTGTGTGTGTGTGTGGTCGGTCCCTGATATTCCCCCACCGTCGTTCAGGCTCATCTGAGTGCTTCAGTTGTGGAATTACAGTATGAAGGGACGGTGCCCGGTCGGAGAGCAGTGACAATAATCGAATAAGGCATTAGGGGAGATTAAAAGGAAGAAATCCACTGCTAGTTTTGGCATGGAATTAGCAGGGACCTGTTAGGAAATCTGGAAAAGCACTGGCATCTTGCTGATAGAGATTATGTTGGAAATGGCCTCAGCTTTTATTATTTTTACGGTTCACGGAGATATTATTATGCAGCCTGCACATCATTAGAACCCTCCTGCCCCACCTTTTTTTTTTTGGGGGGGGGGGGGGTTCCTGTAAAATTCATTTGACCAGTTTGCTCTTTTCTGCCCTTTATGACCAGGCCTTGAACGCCTCAACTAAATTTGTTAACATTTCCCTCAATAGTGCAGGCATGCCCTCAAACACATATGCATCGATTTTTGAAAGGAAGAAAGAAAAATCTCATCTCTTCTGCCTGACCTCCACCTGGGCCTAACATCATGTCATCCTGCTCTCTGTTGCCAATGCTGCTTTGTCGTGACTTGCAATTTGGTGTGTTAAAAGGTAAGAATCACTGCCAGCCCAATCCATAACCCAGTGAAACTGAAGTGAGGCGATTCTTAAGCTGAAGGGAGCAAATCGTTTGGAATCCAAGCACTTCAATTAAACCGGACTGTGAAAAAAAGGTTATTGTCCATTATATTTCTGGAAAGAACCAGTTGGTTAACTGGTGGCAACAAAGGTCGTAAATTAACTACTACTTGGACGTTGATATTACGCTCACTTGGGATATTGCCAAGTTGGAAAAGGTTCAGAAAAGGGCAACTAAAGTGATCAAGGGGGTTGAGAAAAGGTTGCAGTGTTCAGGATTTTTTAGTTTAGAGGAAAAGCAAGTAAGAGGTGACACGATAAGAGTTTATAAAATTATGCATGGAATGGTACCAAATAAACACAATTGCTTTAAATAAATAAATACTTTTTAAAAACACCAAGCACTTAATTCCCTATGAACATCTAAGATCCCAATGTCTTTCATACTTTAGCACCTTAATGTACCTGGTTGTGCATCCAACCAAGTGTGGAGTAGTGATCAAACTATGGGACTGGAACTGAGGAGCTCCAGGTTCAAATCCTAACTCAGCCATAAAGCTCACTGGGTGATGTTGGGCCAGTCACTGTCTCCCAAGCTCATCTACTTCTCAACGCTGTTGTGAAGGAGCGAAACCATGTACCCTATGTTGAGCTTCTTATGAAAGGCACAATATGAGTTTTTTTTAAAACAACAGGGACCTAGTACCCTATGAGAAGGCGATGGAAGAGTTTAAGACTGCCATCACCACACAAAGCCTAGTTATTTTTGGACCCACCATCATCAACAACAGATGGTGATGCTTTCAGCTTGGGATGCCTCTCCCATACATATCCCTGTATATGTGGGCCAGTACAGCTTGGGACACCAAGCACTGAACCTGGGAACTGACTCCATCTCCACATGTGCCAGCTGCTTAAGACTGGAAAAACAGGAAGTTGGACAAGTGCCTGACACTCCACAGACCTGGACTCCACAGCCTCTCACAGTCATTCTGTTTACACAATGACCACTCCCCACATCAAATGGGGGCACCTTTTGCGTGGTCGTGCACAGCCCCCCAGATCCCAGTGCGACTCCTGGTAGTTCAGGCTGGGGAGGCGCTGCCAGGGGATCGGCAGGTAAGGGGAGGAACCCCCCCCTCCCCACACAACAGAAGGTGAATCTTACCTGCGAAGCGACAGTTGGCTCAATAGCTTCTCCTACCCTGCCCTCCCTCAGTTAAGTCTTCTTTTACAGGTTAACTTCTTTTCCACAGGTACGCAGGCGCTGCTATGTCAGGGTCGTTGTTGAAAGGCCAGAAAGGAATTTTCCTGCATTGGCAGGTTTTGCCTTTCCCGTAGCAAAACATCACAACTTTGGTGGTTTCAGGCCTTGGGCAGAATCCTTTAGTCTATCTTCCTAAATGGGGGGGGGGGCGTGAAGCAGTGACCCACGCCCCCCTTGCGGCAGTGATCCCAGGGTTCCCTGTTAAAGGGGTCTTGAGGGGAGGCATTGGCCATACACTGAGAGGTTGTCATTGCTCTCCCCTGCGACGGCAGTGAAACGGGGGGGCAGGCTCTCTGCTTGAACATATGTTCTCCAGAGCCAGCCCAATCCCCACACATTCTGGATAACCCTGAAGTCTCCCAGATCCCTGGCTGGGGACTGGGAAGGATAAATGCCCAGTGCCTGAGCCAAGGTCTCCCATCTGAAATTTAATAAAGTTGTGGCCAATTTTAATCCTATAGCACGTTGTCTTGAGTCATTATTCCGCTCAGGGGGTTGCCTGGGGTTGGGGGGACTCTGCCTGTCCACGCAATAGAACCTCAGCGAAGCATCCAGCCAAAGGAAACCCCTTTCCACAACCACAAATCAATATAGATGCTAGATTAGAAAACAAACAAAAAGAGATTCGAAATATTGAAATGCATGCAGCTCCAAAAAGTGCTCTTATACTCACACAGAAGTGGGGGAAATGTTTTTTTAAAAAACACAGAGATGGATACATACAGAGAGTTTAGTTGCACCCAAGAATGGTTTGTTATCTTGCAACTTATATGTTGTTTTGAAGTGTTTAAACTCTGTTGCAAATTATATTTCTTTCTGAACTGACTGGGTTTTAGTTCAGTGCACTGTATTATACTATTTTGTACAATTCAGCCTCTGACCGCTTCATTGCTGTCATTGTCGTCCAAAGTTTTTTGTGTGACAGTTAGCTTTGACTGTTGTTCCTTCAGGGACACAACAGTTTCCCTTCCTTTCTTTAATGTAACACTACTGTTATTCACCCTGAGCCATAGGGATAGAGCAAACTATATAAATCTACTAGTTTTGAAGGGATGGAACTTCAGGATTCCTCTTTCAACAATATTGCAAGCTCTTGCTAAAGCCAATTAAAAAGGCAGAGCATGTGCCTTTTGGGCCCACTGTTGGCCAGACAATTGGATCTGTGTGTATGTTTATAGCAATATTCCAAAACGTCAAAGCAATCTCATTTTTCATTATCTTTCTAAGGCTTTGAATCTGTTTCTATCCTCAAGTCCGTAAGCAAATATGCTGATGGAACTATTGACAGATGGCAATCCATGTTTTTTTGTGTCTGTGAAGATTCATTTGTTACTAAGAGCATGTTCATAGCTCAACTTTGGACTTGCTGGGATTCTTCTTCACATGTCTTCATGCTAAAAAAACAACTCCAGATCCACAGAAACTAAATAGCTGGAGATAGGGAAGGTGAGCAGAAGAGGGGCATGTTTTTCTTCCCTCCTGAATGGAGGTAATGCCATTAGTGTGTCTTGGCAATTTTAAGAGAGAACAATATCCATGCAGTCTTGGAACTGGGATGGAAAGAGAGATAGAGACCTGACTTGTTGTCAACAGAGACTTGTTGTCTCTGTGAGACACCAACACTATGGTGATGAGACACTTCTTGGAAATCTGATGGAATGCAGTGAGCATTCTCTCTTCTTCTCAGCCTGTATATATGTGTATCACAGAATGCCACCAGTCTCTAGTAATCTTCAGTCCAAAGAAGCCAAACCCAAGATGAATACTGGGATCACCTGGGTGCACTTAACAATTTTTTTTGACAGTTAACAGATGGTCAAGTACAACTATCTAACAACACAAAGTGATCCTAGATTCCAGAGCAGCCACTTTTGAGATTGTAGACCCTCCTTCTTTTAATACAGCCGATCCTTCTTCCTTATAATTGATACTTTATTTGTATCCAGTCTAGTTAGTCTTCAAAACTGCATATATCCAATTAATGTTACTATTTTGGTGTGGTTACTTACACATTTTCATTAGTATTAAAAATTAGAACATCTCTTTTATCCTAACAGTTTTAGGCTGAAAGTTTAGACTCTTATCAAGCTATTTAGATGTTACAACACGTGATCTGGTGCTGCCGTTGCACCTTCTATGCAAAGATAATAAAATAGCCTTTCCCTATAAAATATAATAAGCCCAGCACAGCTCACAGTGTTCTGTCACAATTCTGGAAGATTTCAAGATGGCCAAGGAAGTGGACATGAATTAAGATATCAGATTATAGTTTGTAATTGTGGAGCTGTTGCACTTGCATACATATATTTTCCTGGGGAACAGGTAACACACCTCTGCATGCACAGCTTGCTTCCCAAGAAACCATTAATACACACAATTGACTGCACCTTGATCAGTATTATTTGACTTAATAGTTCAAGCTCCATAATTGTTGTTTACACAGCTCTGCAGCTTGACGTGCACTCAGGCAACTACAATGTTGGTAGAATTCGGTTTCTACAGTATGGGAGCAAAGTACTTGAATCTTGAAGCGAAGCAAGTGAAATGGGGAGCCTAGGCTACTTTTCTCAGACACCAAGGATGAAACAGGCCTCACTGTCCAGGCACTTAACAGATCAGAATGTATTGGCTGTCAATTTAATTTGGTCACAACTTTATTGAAAAACCCTCACCAGTATCTTTTGTGATTGTGTTAGGTTGAGACAGCTAGTTTTAGGCGACGAGGCTTCCCAGACCGTCTACCTTTATAAGTTTTATTATAAATCTGAGCATCTTTGACATATCCCTGAGAAAAAACAAGGAGTCAGCTCTGTGGACAGAAAAAGGATGCTGCTCAAACACAAAGAACCATGCAACTGGCGGATGAGACTCCTTGTGGAGTTTGCCCCCTCGCTAAGAGTGCAGACAGCAGTCACGAAATTAAAAGACGCCTGCTCCTTGGGAGAAAGGCGATGGCAAATCTAGACAACATCTTAAAAAGTAGAGACATCACCTTACCAACAAAGGTCCGTATAGTTAAAGCCATGGTTTTCCCAGTAGTGATGTATGGAAGTGAGAGCTGGACCATAAAGAAAGCTGATCGCCGAAGAATTGATGCTTTTGAATTATGGTGCTGGAGGAGACTCTTGAGAGTCCCATGGACTGCAAGAAGATCAAACGCATCCATTCTTAAGGAAATCAGACCTGAGTGCTCACTGGAAGGACAGATCGTGAAGTTGAGGCTCCAATACTTTGGCCACCTCATGAGAAGAGAAGACTCCCTGGAAAAGACCCTGATGTTGGGAAAGATGGAGGGCACAAGGAGAAGGGGACGACAGAGGATGAGATGGTTGGATAGTGTTCTCGAAGCTACAAACATGGGCCTGACCAAACTGCGGGAGGCGGTGGAAGACAGGAGTGCCTGGCGTGCTCTGGTCCATGGGGTCACGAAGAGTCGGACACAACTAAACGACTAAACAACAACAACAAGAGTGCAGAAGCAGGACTTTTACACCTCAGGTGCCAAAATGCCTCAAGCTACCCCTACCTCTTGTTGTCCTGCATCCTGTAAAGGTAAAGGGACCACTGACCATTAGGTCCAGCTGTGACCGACTCTGGGGTTGCAGCACTCATCTCACTTTATTGGCCAAGGGAGCCGGCGTACAGCTTCCAGGTCATGTGGCCAGCATGACTAAGCCGCTTCTGGCGAACCAGAGCAGCGCACGAAAACGCTGTTTACCTTCCCGCCGGAGCGGTACCTATTTATCTACTTGCACTTTGACGTGCTTTCAAACTGCTAGGTTGGCAGGAGCAGGGACCGAGCAACGGGAGCTCACCTCGTCGCGGGGATTCGAACTGCCAACTTCTGATCGGCAAGTGCTAGGCTCTGTGGTTTAACCCACAGCGCCACCCACGTCCCTTCCTGCATCCTGTAGGTACCCCCATTTGTTCAACAGTAGAACACGTGCCATTTTGCTTCCTTTATCAAAGACCACATAGCTGATTATTGCATCATAGGTCCAACATGGCAACCAAGTAATGGGCCTTGCTGTATTGTTGCTCTTCCCGTGATAACTAATTCTGCCCTCCAGCCATAACTATTGGACTTGTAATGCACTTTCTTTGTTCTAGGCCTAGCAGGCATTTTCCAGCCAATGAGTTTACAGTGCAATCCTATGTATTTTGACTTGGGTGTTCATGAGGGGTGGAGGAGACATTTAGTTCTATTTGCACTTAAACATGAGCTTAATTCACACTTCTTGAAACAAGATGCAAAACGAAACATAGCTGGCCTTTGACATTTGCATTTCTTCAAATTCTGCAGTGCAGTTTCCAACCAAGTAATATATACAAAAATGTAACTTGGGCAAAATGAGCATAGAAAGACCTGCATTGGTGAAGGAAACATACAAAAATCCACTGTATTAGAGGAAATTGATTGACAAAATATGTACATTAGGCAAAATTGCATTAAAATTCACCCAAAGATGTTGATTTTCATGAGGACTTTTAAGGGGGGAAATGCAAACTGATGTGAAAATGTGGAGAACTGATCTTCAGATTGAAAAAAGTAAAAAACTGAGAGAAACTGAAATTGACAGATTCATCCATTCCTGGTTGTGACATATTGAAAAATGTATAGCTTTTTAGGTGTAAATTGTTTGTACTTGTATTTATTTGTTTGAATCCCAGGACCTAAGCCTCAGCATTTGTTTCTGTCTTATAAGAGAAATAAAATCTTTCTAATCTGGATTTGAATATGCTGCAGAAATACAGTTCAGAGTAGCCTATTTAAAATTTAGTTTATTTAAACAATTAAGCTTAATTCCTCCCTCCCTGTGGATCAGGATGTGTTAATTGCATGTTGTTATGATACATTTCTTTCCTGAATAAATCAATACAGTAGTAGCCAGACGGTGTTTGATTTCAGGAATTAAAAGTAATGGTTTCATGAATTATGAATATATTTACACATAATAGTAAATTATGTTCAAATTTACTGCGCATTTGAATTTTAGGAAGTGACAAACTTGTTTAATTAGCATGCTATTGAGGGATTTTAGCATTAAAATGCAAATGTGAGAAGTCTTGAGAATGTGGGGCAGTGGTCCTCCAGAAATTGGTCTACAGCTCCCATCATCCTGAGCACAAAAGCACTCTCCCCTCTTGACTCCTGCCTCCTGCTATGGAGGTAGAACACAGCCACTGATAACCTCTACCTAAATTTATCCTTTACTTTTGAAACCTCCCTCAACTCAGGACCAGTCCAGACTTCTGGGGGCTCTTGCACACAAAGGATAATTGGCCACTTCTTCCCTCCCTGTGCTGGTCCCGGGAGCTAACCGAGAGGCGAGGTCCGAGTCCAGTCCAAGGTCAATGGTGTGGTATGGAGGCTGTCTGTCAAAGCTGTAGCTGGGTCCAAGGCAGGGAGTCGGGTGGGGTCAGGAACTCTGGCAGAAGAGCAGGACAGGATGCAGGCAGGAACAGGCTAGCAACGACGTTACTCCCACAACCTGGGACTGGGGCTGACTGGCTTTTATCTGCCCCGAGGCATAGGGTGGCCCCGGTCCACTGGTGACTCACCTCTCCTGGCCTGGAGGCAAGCACTCCTCCTGCAGGAACTTAGTTCCCTCTGCCTCTCTGCCCTGAGCCTCTGTAGCTCAGGAGAGGCTGGAGGATTACTGGACCCAGAGGCAAGCTCCTCTTCCCCTGACAGGGCTGAGAGTGGAGCACCTGCAAGCAATGGGTCCTCCATCATCTCAGGAGCCAGAGCAGACTCAGCTTGTGCCTGCACCTGAGGATCCAGCACAGGTGAGGACCCTTCAGGCTCAGGCCCCAGCCCCGGCTCAGCTGGTTCTGGAGGCAGGGACTCCTGTGCAGGCTGGGATTCCTCAGGTTCAGCCTCTGAGTCCGAATCCCAGGCCATCACACTCCCTTTCTTCCTGAAATCACGTCCTCCCTTTTGGTCCAACCCTTTTAAACTAAAAGCAAGATTTGCCAATTGACCTCTATTGTCCAATAAAAACAGTACAAGAGATTTCACTAGTTGCCTTTTAATTCTTTTGTGTGAACAGGATGACTAAGAAATATAACGTAACATGCAGTCCTGTACACACAAACCCAGTGTGTACTCCTTACTCCACACTTGCAAGTGTGATGTAGTGATTAGAGTGCTACAGTAGGACTTGGGTTCGAGTCCCATAACAGCCATGAAGCTGACTGAGTGATCTTGGGCCTGTCACTGTCTCGCAGCCTAATCTACCTCACAGGGTTGTTGTGACGATAACATTGGACGGAAGGAAGAACCATGCATGCTACCTTAAGCTCCTTGGAGGAAAAGTGGGATATAATGTGATAATAAATGAACAGATAAAATCTGAAATGTATAACTAAAAGTTGTAACTTAATCCTCAACCCTGTAGAAACTTACCAGTAAGTAAGTCCCTTTGAACACATTGGGGACTGCTTTGGAGTAGGCACATATGTAGGAATAGACTGTGAGATGAACAATTAATGTGTCTGTTTAGCCTTTGGTGTTTTCATGAAGGGGTTTCAGACCGGAGACTAGAATCTCTGTGCTGGAAGAATGGAAAGTATGTGAGTCCAGCGCCATACAGACTGGCTGCTGACAAATCGCTGGCGAAAACACCTTGAGAGAAACCTGTTCTACCACATTTGCCCTCCCTACAGGGGCAACTGTGGAAAGACCAGAACATGCAAGATCATTCCTTCTAGAATCATCAGCACCCTCATCAAGAAGGGCCAGAGAGTGTGGGGGTGCATAACAACCAACTAATCATTTGTTATTTGCATGTGACAAATTTCAATAACTCCAGTGGAAGAGTGTAACACACTTACGGTGATAAAAAGCTCATGCAGAAAAGACACCATCTGCAGCACACATCTAGAAATCTGCAGCATGCACCTTCATTCAGACATTTTGAAAACCCTTGAAACAATTTAACCCCTCAAGAGGACAACAAAAAAACTTTGCAAAACGACTTTGTTTTTTGCAACCGTTTTCACAAAAAGTAACAGAATCTGGGAGAGTAAATTAAAGGTTATGATAAACAGCTTAAACATTTGCTTTGACAGCCACATAAAAGGAAATCTACCACATGTCCTGGTTGACAAGGAAGCCAGTTTATAGTGTTAGAATTATTATTTTTGCCTTGTATCATACTGCTAGCAAAACATTTCATATTAATGCTTATATTTTATGTCACTTCCAATAAAAAATATCTGTACCATTACAATCTGTATTTTTAGCTGACCGTTTAGTGGAAAAAAATATATTTCTTAGTTGAGAATATTTGGCCCGATGTAAATTATTATTATTAATTATATATATATATATAGTTATAGTAATTGCTTTCTCAGTATTTATAGATTTCAGTGGGAAGATGGAGCTGGCAAAAGAAGTGTGGAGAGGCAGAAGCAAACAATTATTTTCTCCCAAAAAATAAAATCACCAGATGCTATTAGACAAATCCTTATGTAAAAAAACATGGTGACATAATCCAGAGGAACTGCTCTGGTGCTACCCAACTGAAGTGAGTGCAAAGAAGAGCATTGTATGCTATCATAGCAATAATAAGTAAGTGGATTTCAACACAGCACCAAGTTGGGTATGTGTACTTAGAACAAGGTCCATTCACAGTGTGGGACATTTGCTCCCTCTCTGCCCCCACACTTCCACCACTTGCTCCGTAAACAAGTTCAAGAGTTCCCTCAACCCTCCTGAGCATGTGAGGAAAGAAGAGGAAGGAGAAAGTGTCATTGTGTGAGTGGACCTCATCTGTCAGGAATGAGCCAGCTCCCTCTGAAGGTTTGCAGCCAGCTCTCAGTGGTATCTTACAGCCAACTGCAGGAAGCAACCAGGAACAAAGAGGGTTAACTTTCATGCAGGATGAGCAGCAGAGAGAGCTAACTCCCCCACCCCTTGGAATGCAGGATGATAAGGGGAGGACTGGAGCAGGCTGGAACCCAGCCAAAGTTCTCAGGAAGTTCAATTAGGCCAAAGTTCTCAGGAAGTTCAATTAGGTGGGAACAGAGAAGGAAGTAGCCTGTCAGACCGGGAAGAAGTTTGGATCGGCTCAGGGGCAGGCTGTTAAACCAGAAACAAAACAAAAGATGTCAGAAGCAAAAGTACAGTTGCTTCTGGTCACGCCGGAAGTGGACCTCAGAAGGGTCATCGTGACTGATGATGCCCGAGGCGGTCGGAGTGATCTTTTTGTTTCGCAATAAACCTCTTTTTAATTATCAACGCTTGCTGTGTTATCAAGCCGGGAACTTGGACGCATGACATCATCCCTTGGATACAACAACATAGTTGAATTCTGCCCTTAAGTTATTATTTGTATAGTTTTGCAAGAAGATGGATCCCTGCCCTGAATTCAGTTACACCCTGAGGTCCAGAGCTTAATTTAATGCAACCTTTGAGTTCAGTCCTCGGGATTCTCTGCAGCATTTTGTTTTGCCAGCAGCTCCTACATGGGGTATCTGTTACCACTTCTCATGCCACCAGCAGCTTCGGGCGTGTCCTTCACGCTTACTGTACTCCTCAATGTGTCCCAGTCTCTTGTCTTGATTCCATTGATTTCACTTCCTACCCCTCTGACCAGCTCCGTTCCCAGCTATCCACAAAAAGGGGTTTATCTGTGGAAAGAAGACTTCACTAATCAATTGCTGGTTGTTGCTACAGACATTTGGAAATATTTTGTCAAACATTTTGCTCATTTTGAAATGAGTCAAAAGAGGTTCTGTAAAGAACAGGGCGGTGGGACTGGGTACAACCAGTACTTACTTACTTACTCCTTGATACCATTCATCTTGTCTCCTTAGATTTATAGCAGTGATAAAAATGCAGTCCCTAGGCTTTCTTGGGGGGAAAATAATTCCATGTAATTCAGCCTGCCTATTATAAACACCATTAACATGTCTGTGGCGGCTTTGTTCCTTAGCTTTTAGATGCTGAGGTTTTCCATTAAACCCTTTTCTCACTCTATTAGTAAACCAGAAAGCTGGCTAAGCAAGTTTTCATATTTGTATGTTGCTTTCTCAAAGCATAGGGAAGCAATCCACGTATTCTTGTTCGTGTTTCATTTAGGCAAAAGTCTTGCTGAACATGAAAACTACAAGTGGCCCTGGTTTTATTTAGATGACTTGTCCTACCTGCTGAGAGATGCTGAAGTATTTTATCATACACTCACCACAATCTGTTCTATAGGTCAATTATGTAGCCTTTTTTAAAGGTAGCGCTATATAACATTCATAAAATGCTACTCTTCACTTTTCTGTCCCTGTTTTTTGGCTGCTCAGGTTAGACCTGCTGAGGTTGTGGAGTCTCCTTCCTTGGAGGTTTTTAAGAAAGGGTTGGATTATTATTATTATTTATTCAATTTATTCACTGCCCTATACCAGGAGGTATCAGGGTGGTTCACAAGACCACAACATATAAAATCAAACCAAAAGCAGTAACCCAATAACCTCCCCCCCCAAAAAAGCCACATTCTAAAAGGGTGTTGGATGTCAATAAGATCCACCAAATGGATGGACATCTGTCATGGATGCTTTTGTTGAGATTGCTGCATTGCTGGAAAGAAGAACGTGTCCCAGCTAAAGAAGATTGGCAAGTTAAATTAATGGAATATGCTGAAATGGCAAAACTGACAATGGAATTAAGAGGAAGAGACGACAACAAATTTAAGGAAGAATGGAAGGACTTTACTGCATATATACAGAAGCAATGTACACAGGTTAATACATTGGCAGGGTTTTAAGATTACTTGTAATTTTATTATGAATGGAAAATAAGTAATTCAAATGGTTAAAACTTTATAATGGACATGTAATACATTGATATACTATGGAACCAAGGAGGGGAATAGGAGGGAGTCAATCTGTTTTGTTTTTGCTTTTGCTTTTATTGTTGTTTGTTTTGTTTTTGTTTTTGTTGAAAATTAATAAAATGTTATTTAAAAAAGAGATTGCTGCATTGCAGGGGGTTGGACTAGATGACCCTTGGGATCCCTTCCAACTCTACAATTCTATGATTCCGTGATTAAATCAATTGACCAAAGTTAGTCATGTACTGTATATTCATTTCAGTGGGTCTGTGTATGATTAATATTGGATACAATTCTTTGTCTCCAAATTTTGGTAACATGCAGCACTAATTTGCTAGACGTATCTTAACATAAGGACGCGGGTGGCGCTGTGGGTTAAAGCCTCAGCGCCTAGGACTTGCCGATCGAAAGGTCGGCGGTTCGAATCCCCGCGGCGGGGTGCGCTCCCGTCGTTCGGTCCTAGCGCCTGCCAACCTAGCAGTTCGAAAGCAGCCCCGGGTGCAAGTAGATAAATAGGGACCGCTTACCAGCGGGAAGGTAAACGGCGTTCCGTGTGCTGCGCTGGCTCGCCAGATGCAGCTTTGTCACGCTGGCCACGTGACCCGGAAGTGTCTCCGGACAGTGCTGGCTCCCGGCCTATAGAGTGAGATGAGCACACAACCCTAGAGTCTGGCAAGACTGGCCCGTACGGGCAGGGGTACCTTTACCTTTTATCTTAACATAAAGTTTGTTGCAATAACAGCAAATGCACAGTTCTAACAATGGCTGGCCATGAGGGATTGGGGGAACAGGATTTTACTATTAAAGAGTTTTGCTTGAGAAACAGTACCAGTAAACTAGTGAAATTCAACACTGGGATCAGTCTCATATGCACAGCAAAACATGTAAATCAAAGCAATGCCCCTGTTTGTGTGAAAACTGGGATTTTAAAGCAGGTTATTGTTAGTAACAGTCATTTTCTTTAAATACTATTCATTCATTTATTCATACTGCAGCAACATAGTGCATAGACCATAACCTGAAGAGAAAGGCAAATCAGTTCTCCAAACAGGTCACATTCTGAGGAACCAGTTTATAATAGGAGATTTGAGATGCTTCTGGGAGCGATAAGATTTACTGATTAATCTGAAGTAAAAATAATAATGTATTTTTAAATAAATCTTCACTATTTAAATCAACACTATTACAATACTTTTATCACCCTTCTTGTGTCAACAGAATGGTCAGATGAAGAAACAGTTGAAAAAAATCTTGTGAATTTCAGGGTGGTAGGAATAAGTCATCTCTAGAGGAAGGTAGCGGGTACATTGCTCTTGTCCCCACTTCCTGAAAGGTTATGCCTTCCCCTTTCTGTCCCACGGCTACCCCCAGCTTGGCGAGGCAGTTACATTGCAAATGATAGCGAGGAATAGAACAAGTTTCTATTTTCCATTTTTCTCAGAGCAAAGGTATAGCAAAGGGTTACAAGCCAAGTCCTATGTTTGTAATGAACTGTACTTGATGTAGAAGTTATAGTTTATGTTTTCAGAATATCATTCAACCAGAGCTACCTGTTACATATAGTTTATGGATTTATGGTTCTGAAAAAATATACAGCTAGGCATAAAGAAGGGATGGCTCAAATTGTTTGGTCTGAAGTGGTATATTTCGATGCACATATATTTTGTCTATATTGTCAAATATCTCTGAGCTTTTATGAAGTATGGCCATAAACTTTTTCCTTTGGTCAGGAGCCAGGTACAACACCATAAAACAAGACTTGATGATGAAGAAGAAGATGGCAATATTAGGCTTTTATTCTCTCCTGTTATATTTTATGTCAAAATTTATATCAAAAACTGATGGATCAAGACAGATGCCATAAAACCATGATAAGAGCCATTTTTCTTATCTTGCCGTGCTTGAAGCGCGAGTTATGTTAAAAGTTTGTTCTAGTCAAAATTAGGTGCAAATTTTTAGTTTTTCAGCAATATCACTTAAAACAATTCTCATCACAAATTAATCAGTTTCTTTTTTAAGCCACTTGATCTATGCAAGTGCACATTCTTTACAAACCTGTGTTTCCTACCCTAACTTTGTCAAATATTTTCACTCATCATAAAATTACAATAGAATGCACTGTGTTGCAATATTTTTTTGACCAACTTGCATCAAAGAACTGATTAATCATACCGTGTTCCTTTTTCAGTTTTCCCTGCAACTGAAACCCTTAACAAACAAGTAAAAAGCCTTGAAAATTCAAGTCTTGGAAGCAGAATACATTATATAAAATAAGATAAAGAAACTAACTGTTCTGAGCACAGAGCTGGGCTTACTCACACCAGAACTGTTATTTTTTTAGTATATGACCCACAGCTCCTAAGGAAGGACTGAGTTTGTCCAACTATGGAAATATTGCAAAACATTCCTTTTTAGTAAGGTCTCCGCTGACTCATTGCAAATTGTATTTGAATTGATCCGGAGTGCAGATGATAAACTGGAACTGAAATCTAACATTGATACTTTTATCCCATTTTATTGGGCACCTCCAGATGGGTGTTTTATTGTGGGTGTATTGTGCAATGTGTTCTTAACACAATAATAGTGCATCATTGGTAGATTTATTCTGCTTTCATTTTGTTCTGTGATACTTCCCCTGTACTCCCACATTATTGCTGTTTGGAAGGACTATAGTGCAACAAAAGTGGGACAAAAATAAACCAGGAACATTGGTGGTATAAAATTTTTGCTGGATTTCTGCCAGAACTTACAGATTTGTACTGATTGGAAGTGGCACAGTGTGACCAACCCAATTTTTTTGTAGGCACGAATCATTTTGAAAGTGAGATCACATGTGACCTCTCCAATCGCATCAAGAGAACAAGGGGGTGTCTGGAGAGAACCCATTTGTGTTATTAAGGCAGATTTAAATATTTTATTTTTATTTTATTAATAAACTGTCCTCCTACCCTTTAGAAAACTATATCACCAGTGTCGAAGCAATGATTCTTCAACATCAACTTCATTGGACTGGTCATGTTGTGTGGATGCCTGATTATCGTCTTCCAAAGCAACTACTCTATTCTGAACTTAAAAATGGAAAGCATAATGCTAGTGGTCGACAAAAAAGGTTTAAAGACTGTCTCAAGGCAAATTTTTTAAAATGTAATATAAACACCAACAATTGGGAAACACTTGCCTGTGAGCTCTCCAGTTGGAGAACAGCCTTTACCAAAGGTGTCACAAATTTCAAATAAAAAATATATCAAAAATACAAAAATGCATTAAGAAAAAAAATGAAATAGTAGAGTACAAACAGATCAAATTAAGAGTGAACCCTTTCTTTCTTTCTTTCTTTCTTTCTTTCTTTCTTTCTTTCTTTCTTTCTAAACCTGTGAAACTAAGACAGCCTTTGTCTAAGTGCTGAAAAGATGGCCATGTAGTTTCTAGGCAAGCTGCCTTTAGTAGCACATTCTACAGCTTGGGTGCCACCACCAACAGCTGAAATTAACAGGAGCTGTGCAAGGGTTCATGTTCAATTCTCATTCGTTTCAATGGAGTGTGCACAAGACATTTTCTTGGTGGATTTTTGTGCCCATATTCATGGCATGCTCCCTCGGTGACTGAAGATGTTTTAAAAAAGACTTGTTGGTACAAACTGTGAGTGATCTGAACCTTCTTCTCCTCTCTGTGAAGTGTATTTAAGAAGATGACTTTGGCAGTTCTATGTATAGACACTGCTGTGGAAAGCTCCATTAAACACACTCCAGAACCAGCGAGATGTAAAAATGCATTGAAGGAAAACTAAGTAATGACAGAACCAAAATTGGGTCTGAAAGTCAAAGAGCTGGAAAGAACTCCCTGGCATGCTCTTGCCCAGTTCATATAGCTGGCAGGGTTCTGGCACAGAGAAGCAGTGGGCATTGAGGAGGGGGGAGTTATGTACATATACTCAACCAACAGATGGAAATTGCTCGTGCATGCTGTGAAACAGGATTTGTAACACTTTGTGTTAGGAGACGAAGCTGCCAAACACACAGCGAGCAAATACACACAGAGAAAGAAAGAAACTACCAAGAACAGGGTTCTGTGTGTCTTAAGCATCTGAATATACTTACATTCAACCATACTTTTGAAAAGAAGTACACCTATATTTCTTGGTAGCAGTGTGTGTAACACACACACACACACACACACACACACACAGAGAGAGAGAGAGAGAGAGAGAGAGAGAGAGAGAGAGAGGATGTTTATTCATTTTGCTAAAATCTTAATATCTGTCAGGAGCAAGCCAGCAATAAATCACACAAAGTAAGTGACGCTAACTCTTGATTAGAAGAAACAAGGTCTGCCCAGGAGTGCCAGACCTAATGAGCACAGCTACTCTTCTTGGTAGGTCTTGTCCCTATGAGGAACCTATGGAAACTGAAGGTCCCCACCTTCCCACAGCTGCCTAAGTCTCTTCCTCTCCAAGGTCCTTCCCAAGCAATCTGCGGCTACGCTGACACACCTGTCTCTGCTCTTCCAGCTTCATACCTCACAAGGTCCTGGGAAACAAGTGGGGAAGGGAGCTTGTCATCGCAGGAGAGGGAGACGCCAGGGCTTCTTTACCAGCCTATCTCATGTCTGCCTCTTGGCCTCCCTCCTCCCCTGCTTCCACTTCTGATTCTAGACTTCTCTCTGCCACAGACTCTCCCTGCTCACTAAGCCCTGTTATCTCTTCAGGTTCATATACCTCCTGCTCCCAATCTTCCCCCTCTGGCCACTCATCATTATCCCACCACCAGTCTCCTAGCTCTGAGCGTTCTTCCCTTTGGGGTTCCCCAGCTGTTGCTTCCTAGCATTCCTCAGCATTCAGCCAGTCCATGACAATATACAAATTGTACCCCATTGGAATAACCAAGACTGGGCTTGCTATTTTCTTGAAAACTATACTTTTGGCAAGCAGGTTGACATATGTTTTAAAGGTCATAGGTGACTGAAACAAGAAAATGGAACTTGATATATGTAGGCAAGAAGAGAAAAGACCTGTTGACATGCTTGGCTAACTCTTGTGGTTACCGCTGGGACATCTTGGGTCTAAAATTGAGAATAATGAGGGTGGCATTTTGTCGGAAGGTAAGGAGAGACAAGCACTTTTATATGCATGGATGATTGTTACATAGGAAAAGTCAAAGCTTCAAGTGAAATTATGCAAATCTATGTCCAGCTCCAAAGTTCAGGTGAACCTAGCCTGATAATGCAAAATGTCAAGGGATGGAAATTCAATTTGGGGGTTTCTGGTAGTTTCCACAGAAAAAGCAGAGTACCAACACTCTGTTTTAGTAAAGGTCAGTACCTGGTTTAACTCAGACTGTGGGAAGAAAGACTAGCATAAATTCAAGAGCCTGAGTGGGACCGAGTCTTCCTGCACAGCTCACATCACTCCTTCTGCTGCTGCTTCTGGTGTTAAGATAGCTTGTGCTAAGAATGTATAAGTAAAATTTTTGCAGTTCCAATCTTGTTGTTCTGCATCAGACCTATCATACAGAGATAAAGCTGGCAGTTTGGAGAATCTCACCATTGTGGATCAATAGTTCTTTGGAGTAAATTAGTGCAAGATCTAAAATCACTCCCTGTAAATGTTGGTTGAAGGGTGCATTCATAGGAAATCGGTAGCCATTCCAGCCGACCAGGCAAAATCAGAGGCATCCTTTGGAGGTCAATCCATAAATTATAGTCAAAGCCAAATTAATATTCCTTCAATATGTTAGATTTGAAAGGTGACCCCAGTATTCAGCTGCTGGATGTTCAAACATGATTTCAAATATTATTTAATGTTAGTCTGTTGGTTCAGAATTGAGAGTCTCCTCTGGTGTCCTAAAGCATGTTGGCGCCGACTGCCCACGAAACCAAGCACAGTCCATGGAGTTGTACTAGGAGCTTGACAATCATTTTGCAGAAGATGTTCAAGCCAACAGAGAAGTCAACTAAATGGACTTGGGCTGCAATCTTCCAGTGCATCTCAAGGGGCATAGCATACATCCTATCTCCCTCTTAATGATTGGAGAGACAGAGGCACAATGTTGGAAAGGGATATTTAGATATTGGATCCCCAGCACAGAGGAAATATCCACATATCTGGTCCTCCTAGAACCCTAGCTTTGACATCAGTAGGGCCAAAAAGGGTGGTGGTGGATGACACCGTGTTTTCTGGGCATACTGGGGAAAAGCATGAATCCAAAAGATCCATAGCTTTCTCAATATCCTGACATGTCCCTGAACTTGGTGTAAATCTATCCTGTCAATTTCCTTCAAAACCGTTTAAAAGCAGGTAAGAGGATGGGAAAGCACCAGAGACCTTCCTTAACCTCACTACCATCCACAGATAACAGGATATAAACTATCCCACTCAATGTATTTTTTAGGTTATTAGGACAATACAGCTTATAATAGATTTAAAACTATCTATGAATCTCTTGGTAGCAGCAACGGCAATTGTGTTCTACTGGAAGAAATACTACAATGACTGACTGGTTTTATAGGATTTGAAATATAGCCATCACAACTGTACTTATTCTGAGTCATTTAGAAATACTATTTAATGGAACAATGGTTGCTATTTGAAATCTTTTGGAACAAAAACTTTCAAGAACAAATTAGGCTGCAAGCAGTCTTCTTTGCCATTTTTTTTTAAAATATTCGTTTTAAAACCATGTGTTTGTTTTGTTGATTCAGAAAGTCAAGCATACAATATGAACAGTAAAACTGAAATATTCATTTCATTTTGAACATTTGTGAGTATTTCCATTCAGCTTTAAGGGTGACAATTGTGTGCCTCCTGCTGTTTCCTCTTGGCTCCCATATTGGAAAAGTTAGTTGGGCATGTTTTAACCCAGAAGTGGGCAACCCCAGGTCTAGGTGCTGAACATCTGGCTCTAGGGACTCTTCCTAGCCCCCTCACCAGCCCTGCTCTACATCCTCTTTCAGTGTTTTGGCTGGAATGCGTCCCAGAACTGTGATAAAGTCTCTTGCTTACCACACTCAAGGATGAGATGTTGTCTAGGTGCTTGTGGGTGGAGGCATAGAAACTTCTGACTTTTGTATGGATGCAGTGTAGCCTACTGTATAATTATGAGAATCACAACCATTGCTCCACACGTCTTTGCCTCTGGCTCTTCCCATCAACTGGCACACGGCCCCTGGAAAGTTGCCCATCTTGGAACATGGCCCTTGGAACGCAGCTTTAATTTTTCAGTGACACGGCATTTTATTTATCTAGGCCTCTTCCACACCATACATTTAAAGTGCATGAGTTCCCACACCCCACAAACAAGCAAACAAACCCAGAACTTTGGCTTAACCCTCACAGAACTGCAATTCCCAGCCGCTTTAGCAAAACGCAGGTCCTAGGTTTCTTTGGAGGTGGTAATGTCCTTTAAGGGCAGGATTCAACTAAGTAGTTGCATGCATGGAATGAGGGCCACTCACAAAACAGGGTTCACGGGGAGGGGAGAGACTCATTCCATGCAGAGACCCTGTTCTGTGCACACATACCCCACTTAGCACTATGCTGAATTCCACCCTAAATGTCTGGCATGTGCGCAGCCTTATATGTAAATTTAAGATCCGCTTTTTCAGATGATGGGGCTCACAAAGCAACTTGCAATTAAAATGCAATAGAATAAAACCATATAAATATAGCAAAACAATGACACTAAAATAATCAACAGTGTTTAGCAAGACAGTGCAAGATCAAGAACCAGAATTTTAAGAAGCAGCAGGAAGAAGCAGCAACAAAGTAGCAAGTCAATGGTGGGGTAGACAACTTCTCACTCCCAGAATAGAACAGCCTTCATCAGACATCAGAATGTGGGAGAAGGCAGCTCCTGAAGTCCCAGTTGGAAGTGTGACAACCAGCACTTTGCATGGGGCTTGGAACACACAGCAGGAGCTAAGGAAGATCAGATAATGATCAGAGCAACGTCCTCCACAAAACAGAACCCATTTGACGCTCTAACTGAAGCATTCTGCACCAGCTGAAGCCTGCAGACATTTTTCAAAGGCAGCCTCAGGAAGAGTGTGTTGCAATATCTTTAACCTAGATGTGACCCAAGCATGGGTGGTGTGGCCAGCAAAGGGTCATCAAGGGTCTTCCACCCATTTGGTGTGCACCTGCTCAAAATGGGCAATGATGCCTTGACTTGGCAACCTATGCTCCAGCCTCTTGGTTTGGCTGCAGCAGTAGTTGGGCTGGGTGGGGTTCAGGCTGCTTTGTATCCTTCTCTTGTGAGAAAAAATGGCATTGGGGGCTCCTGTAAGGAGCCTGGGGGGGCAGCCTTGCCTAAATTCTTCCCACAATTGCTAAGTTGGATCCTGGATGCTTGGCCTGCATCACATTGGGTCCAACACTGGTCAACTTCAAAGGGTACATTGGGAGGTGGAATACGGTTCCAACAGGAAGGGCTGTTTGGGATGATGGCATGAACCTCACTCTGCTGCCATGACAACCCCACTTACCTGCTGTATAATCAATGAAGTTGTGGGCTCTTTTTGACCAAAACCGTCATCTAATGTGTATCATTCCCGCTACACCCACAGGCCACAATTCTGAGACTGCCAAACAAAAGGGAATCTTCCATTGATGACATCCAGTTTGGCCTTACAGTGCTGTTGTAATTATGTATTATAACTAGATAATACATGTGACACATTTTGAACACTTGAAGGTGCTGTTCAAATCATAAGCATTATCATTGTTATCATCTCTTCTTACTCATCAAGCTTGTTTTTCATATATTTCCCACTTCCTAGGAGCACATAAAAGCTGTTATTCCATGAGGACCTACTCATTATTTCTTCTTCCCAAACCCACTTGCCTACTGTCCAAATGTGCCTGTAATTGTTTTGGTGTAGCTGGATTTTGAAAGCTAGAAACTGTTATTGTTGGGGGGTTTTCCTTACGTAGGGCAGCTTATTATGATAAATCTCGAGAATCTCTGTTTTAGCTGAATTATTGTTTCCAAAGATCTGTCAGAACATTATTGTGTCCCGATGCATGCTGTCATCCTTTCAGGCAGTAGGTTTTCCCTCTTGCCTAAAATAATTCTGTTCTGGGCATCAACCCAACAGTTAGATTTTTTGGATCAAATGCAATTATTTCTTCAATGACCTTCACACTTGATTCCAAAATGAGTTTTGGCCCACAACACATTTGCTAATGGATCTGTTGCACCCTCTCTAAAATTTTAGCGTGTTAAGTGAGTGTGCAAAGTACACATCTTCGGGGCAGAATTCAACTAACTAATCCCGTCAGAGAAAACTCACACACTCAGTAGGCTTGCCCCAAAACTGGAGCATCCCAACCTGTATTTAGGGGGTGGATTGGTAAAGCACATGCCTTGCATGCAAAAGATCAGAGGACCATTCCCAAGGTCTCCTGCCTGAAACCTTGGAGAGCTGTTAGACATTCCTGCACTAGATGAGTTTATGGTCTGGCTTGGGATACAGCCATTTCCTACATTAACAGCTGAGCTGTCAGGATGCTATCAGCAGCTCCCAGCTGGTTGCCCAGGAAAGTATAAAGACAAGAAAAAGTTTCTTACTGTCCTTTTTTATTTCAATCTTTACAGAGAGAGCCTATAGAGCCCAGACTCTTGGATAATGGTGTTGTCCTGAATGAGTCTCCACACACACACACACACACACACACACACACACACACACACACCGTCTCTCCCAGTTCCTCATTCGTCATTTTCATCATCTCCTCTACGGGTACTGCTACATGCCCTTTGTCTTTGAGCTCTTTGCTCTCCTACTTTTAAGGCTCGCCGGGTTCTGGGAGATGGAGGATCTGGGATGTTTTCTAATAACAATGTGCCAGCTGTTTGTTGTTGTTCTGGCTCTCCCATGATTTCCCAGCTTTTCCCGTCATCTGCCTATGAGCTGCTACCTCCCTCAAACCCCTGTTGTAAATCTGTACTGTCTTCTTCCTCCTCCTCCCTGCAAGGGTCAGGGTGGGGAGGCGGTCTCCACCATTCCTCCTTTGCCCAGTCCCTGACATGAGCTTTCCAAGAAGAAAAATATTCATGTGAAAGCAAAAATTAGGAGCATCACTTATCTTTTTTTTTCTTGTTCCAAGTTATCAGGATTGAAGAATGTTGCAAACCATACAAGTTAGTAGCCTTGAGCAATGTCGACAGCCAATACAACAACCACAGTTTACCCAACACAACAGCTCCTATTAAGAGTAACTCCCCAAGCACAACACTGAAAACCCAGTCCAAAAACATTCACTTTTCTCATGAGTACTTCATCAGAGACTTTAATAAGCTACTGCAGTTCTCAAGGCACATTGTTGGCACCAGTGCTATTTATTACAGAGGACAGACTGCATATTTTGGAATAGACAATTGCCATTGCGTGTGCCAAAAAGAATTATGCAAGAAGATCAAATGGCCAGAAAAACCACGCAGAGACACAAGTATTACAGACATTGTTATGGACGCAATATCTCAGGTTGTCAGGAATGCTGGACACCATTAACAACTGATTGTTCAATATTTGAACGAGCTTTTTAAAAAAGAGAAATTGTGGAATCACATTACTTGATGGTGGTTTCAAATGGTTGGAAAGGCATCACTCATGGCTGTAGGGTGCAGCTTCTTCCAATTCTTCCAATAGTTTTATAGAGTAGGGCTTTATGTGTGGTATTATTTGTCTTTATACATGGGTGGGGGACTTGTCAAGTTTTTCTCTAGAGCCTAGACCAGGGGTGCCCAAACTTTTTTTCAAAGAGGGCGGCCAGATTTGATGAAGTGGTGAACATGCGTGAGCGCTGACCAAAGTTGTTGAGCTTTTTTTAGGATTGTTAACTGTTGAGCTTTGTTTTGGATGCAGTTGTTGACCTTTTTTAAAGATTTGACCCCAGGTAAGTAAACTGCCACAGCGGCAGGATAAAACTGACGGGGGGGGGGGTAAGATTTGGCCCCAGAAACCCAAAATGGACTTTGGACATGCCTGGTCTAGACCATTTCTAGTGTGAGGGACTGGAAGTGGTCTGAAGTTGTGTGTGTTAGTGGAAATGGATTTCATGTCCCTGGAGTACAAGTCCAATCCTGTGTGGAACTGTGTCCTTACTGGATGGAAGTGGGGAATGCTGAGTTTTTATCCCAGGTGAGAGCTGGAGTATGAGTCACATCCAATATCGTTTCTTTGTGTGTGTCCTACTTGTTCTCCCCTGACAGTATCCTCTACTGTATGGATTCAGTTTACTAGAGGTGGGTCAGGGAAGGTGTGTGTCTTGGCTGGGACCAAGGCAGGGGATGGGAGTGGGACTGCCATCCCTATGATGGTTGGTAGGGGGAGATATGGAGGTGGTCGCAGGAGTGAGGAGGAGGGCTAATTACATCAGAGGCTGTGTCCACTCTGTTTCTCCTGCCATATTTCAGAATTTGGGGGATGCCTGGTGTTGAAATCATCCACAATTTGATCATAATAAATTAAAATCATGATCTTTTTTCTTTTTAAGTCTTGCTAATCTTGTGTGGAAGATAACCACTTAACTAAAGACCAGCCTATATTTTCATCTACAACAATCGCATGAAAATTACCTTTGTCAGCAACAAAGCATATATATGAAGTCCTGCTTGGTACTGAATGGGGGGGGGTGGAGGGACATGGAATGAGCAATTCACTGTGCCCTTTGCCTGTGCTCCAATTCATGCAGGAATGGGCAGAACTCATTTTGTTGGCCTTTCCAGCTCAGTTCAAAATATGGCCTTGGTTAAGAATTATCTGCTGCCCAGAGCATTAAAGGGAACAACAGTAGATCTCCCAAAAGCACCTGAAGAATAAGAACAACACTGGATGTCTTTATTTCCTATTTGTAAAGTGGGGAGGGAAGCACAAAGATGGAGATCTGGAGGCAGCAAGCCATATAGAGAAAGAGTTCGGCCCAAACAGCAGCATAATTGCTTGCCAATGTATTGGTCCTCTCCCCAGACAGCTGCTGATATTTGAGTGTGAGAATGCCAGAGCAGATCCTGAATATTAACAGAGCCTGTTTACCTCAGGGGCTTAAATACCAGCTGCACACTATTCAGGTTTTTTTGCATTTGGTATATACAGAAAGCAAGGTAGTGCATCTTTAAGTTTAGTGTATCTTTAAGTGTATCTTCTTATTTACCTATAGCACTTACTCCTAGAAGCTCTCAGCATGCAACAGCGGCCACACCCCAGGAATGGCTTTGACTGTCCAGCTAAACCAGGTGATGATAGCCGATGGATCTCAAACCCTTGGTGAGTTAGGGAGTTCATCTGCATGCAAAGGCAGGCTCTGGCAGGTTGAGCAGCCGAAGCCAATAGTGGGTCCAACGGTCAAGAAGGTGGTTACTGCACATACTGTAGAGGTAAGTCAGGGGTAGATGGGGCTCATCAAGCTGGGAAGTTGACCCATATAGAAGGAAAACTCTGATCCTAAGCATCTGCTGCCTTGTGGGATATCTTCAGGAGAAGAACCAGAGTGGAGTCCCTAAGACGGTTGAATGGCCTCCTTCTGTCAGCTCCAGCAGATGCCAAACATATTGCTTTGCTTTCCTTTGGACCACATCAGCGATGTCAAGAGTGGGGTCTTGTCAACAGGGCAGCCCAGGACCTCCATATACACTGTCAAGGTTTGCACACCAGGGAAGTCACTTTGGTGCTGCTAACACAGCAGTTTGGCTTCACCCACGGAGACACACTCCATTGTCCCTCAAGATGGATGGATGCCAGCAACAACTCACACTTGCAAAGAAAAGAGAGAAGTCATTTCCCATATGTCAATATCCAGTTTCATTGCTGGCTGTGTTAGGTGGAAGAAGGTGACCAAATGCAAAAACAAAAAGGCTCCTGAATGAGGAACACCAATCCCACAATGAACACCTGTCTGGAATCACCTCAAGGCTAATCTAGAGATTACATGGGAGATTTGTGACAGCAGAATGATTTTCTTATCCAAAGGCAACCATGGGGGCCCCAATCTGTATTGGACCCACAGCAGTGGGGATAACAATTGCAACCTGCACTGTAGTCCTGATCCAAAGTGGGGGTTTTGCGGTTGCTTGAAGAGAACCAGATGACTTTAGGAGTTCCAGGTTTTGCATCTAGTTAAGATCTCAAATACGTGATCAAATAGGATGTTGCAGCATGGGCTGTACCCCAATGAAACACCCCTCTCAAATCTATAACAATAAATAGCTGGTATAACGTAACAGGTTTTATTTAACAGGATTTCTACTAGATCCCTGGCAGGCAGGGCCAAGCTGGCAGAAGCCCGCAAGGTTGGCTAATCCCATGTCTTTGCCAGCAATGGAGAAGCAGCACTGGTATTGCTGATTTCATGTGAGATCTTACCCAAAATTGGCTGGTGCCAGCAGCAGATGTGGCAGGGTGGGTGGTGCAAGTGATGGCATCATTAGCAAGTATGGTGATGCTGGCAGCAAGAGGGCAGGGTGGCAGGGCTCCTAATGCAGGCCTGCAGCAAAACTTCCAAAAATAGAAAAGTGTGGGTGGGCCCTGGCCTGTACCCAAGAGGACAGCGCCCAAATAAAACACAGTCAGTTGTTGAGGGGGTTCAAATTAACAGTGTGGTTCATTTAGAAATCCAGATGAAACACAACTGTTGGCCTTTTGTCATCTTGTGAAAGAGAAACAGCATTTGAAAGCCTGGGTCCTGATGAATGAGTGTTTCAGCTTTCAAGAATGTGGCTCAGAGGGAATATAGAAATTAAGTGTGACGTTTAGTCAGTTGGTGACCTGTTAAAAGTGTCTGTGTGTATTACAGTCTGCTGACACAACACATTTAGCTGGAGCTGTAACCAAAGCAATGGTAGTGCTACAAATGACTGAATATCCAAACTCTATTTTTAAAAAAGCACTCCAGACCACAGTTCAAGCTTAGTAGCAATGTACTGCTGTTAAACTAGTGGTAACCACCCCAGTCCTAAATACATATGTGATGGGCCTGCAATTTACTGATACCATTGTGTGCTCTGACATTTCCCTGTAAATGCATTTATGTCAATTACTTATTTAATTTGTTCCTGGTCTACAGAGGCACAGAATGGCCTGTACCACTTCAAACTGACAGAGCATGATCCCATCTTTGATTATTGTCCATTTCCTGCGTTAAAACTGTCTGCAAATAGAAACATAGAAAAGCGAGTCAAAGACTGGAATATAATATTTTCCCCGGATATACTAGTTTCTATTGCAGCCCCACCTTTTGCTAACTTGGAGGGGAATTCAAAACTGGAATCTCCCTCCAAAGTGGTATAGTCTTTTCTACTCTCATGTAGGCATCAGTCAACCAAATATCGATTTGTTATTGATTTACATCAGAGGTGGGAAAACAGTATCTCTCTAATGGGCTACATCTTCAGTTTATATATTCCTAAAATTAGAAGCTGTGGGTGAAAATCAACATAGCACTACGTGGAACATGCATGTGTGGAATGAGGTTCACTCATAAAATGGGATTTCCCCCTCCTCTCCCATGCACCCCCTAAATCTGTTCTATGGGTTCCCCCAACCTTCCAGAACAGATTTAGCGATCATGAATTTAAACTGCCCACCATTTCTCTAAGCCAGTCTGTCAGGTGTCTCCTGCTAAACCAGGCATGGCCAAACTTGGCCCTCCAGCTGTTTGGGGACTACAATTCCCATCATCCCTAGCTAACAGGACTAGTGGTCAGGGATGATGGGAATTGTAGTCCCAAAACAGCTAGAGGACCAAGTTTGGCCATGCCTGTGCTAAACTTATATGCAAAAAGGATACTTAAAGGGCCTGAGGAACAGAGACAGCTGACCAATTAACTCTGAAGCTTATCGGTCAGGAAGAGTCAGTGCTCACCCCTCCTATAAGAGGGGAGAAAACTTTATCAAGCTTAGTTGCCCCTGCAGCCTCATTCACCTCCCATAAGCAGGGGATCCTGTTGTTCTCTTTCCAACACCAGGATTCCAAGTTGGACTGTCTGTAAAGTTGTCCATTGATGCTGCTTATTGGTGAGTAAACCTGAACAGCTAGTGTAGTGTGTAGTTTAGGATTAGTTCACTTGTAGAGCTCTGGTTTCTTTTGTATTCTGTTTTGACCTTCTGCCTGCTTCCCACACACACCTGATTCCTAACAAAGTTTCTTGATTTGACTGCTGGAGTGTGTGTGGTTGCCAACCGTGGGGTTTTAGAATCCCCACATGCCCAGATGCTTGGCCTTCAGGCTACTGGAGGTTTAGGACCGGAGTTGTAAGTGACCAGCACACTCTTCTGAGGTCTGGGAAAGACTCAAAGAGAGCGTTGGGCTGCCTTAACACTCCACGTAACTCACAAGGGAAGCTTGAAAATTAATTGCTTACCATTTGGGTTGCAGAAGTAAATGGGGGGTGGGGTGGTAGATGCAACTACTCGAGAGTAAGACCCACTGGAGCATTGCAGGGCTGTTATGTTGCAGTTGGACAATGAAGGGGGTAGAAGCGACTCGCTTGGGCACCTCCCCCTTTGTCGCACTGGGGGGAAAGGGTGGGGAAAGTCCTTATTATTTTTGCCGGTGCAACCCTTCCACTGCATTTTTTATTTTCTGAAGACTCATGATTAAAAAACAAATCTCCAAACCTTTTGACAAATGCATAGGTATCCAGTGTTAACTTAGCCCCAGAAAACAATGAGCAGGCTGCCTATTATTCTTCTGTACATAATGTTCAGCCTTGTCTTGATACAGAAGTAAGCAGAAGTAGAAAATAGGAGAATCATGCAAAAATTTACATTGGTTGCTAACAGAAACCAAACAAAACCCCATGATAGAACACCGTGCTGCCTATGTAACAGGATCACATTCCTGAAACACCTGCTGTGGCAATATGCAGAATCCATTTCTCAGAGCTGGTGACCTGCCTTAGCAGGCAGATATATCGGTATAACAGATACTTAATAAGAATGCACTGAAACCAGTGACACTGTGTAGTTAGAGGGTAGCCCCCTCCAGATGTCTTTGGACTTCAGCTGCCATCAGTTCCAACTAGCTTGACCAATGGTCAGGGATAATGGGAATTCAGCAACATGTGGCAGGGAAGGCTCCACACTGGCTACCCCTGGCATGGTTTATCTTGCTTTCTTCAGGGTACAAATGAGGCTTGATTGATAGAGCCGGTTCTTGCGAATATGGGCCAGATTCAACTAATGAGTCCCATCAGCAGAAGCCCAAACAAGGACTTCCACTACTGCAATGGGTCCCCCCTGCACTCCCCCCCCCATGTACGTCCCATTGGCACGTTTGCAGAGGAAAGCAGAAACACTTTGTGCTGACAGAGTGGTCTCCTTAGCGCTAGGTTGAATTCTTCCCTCTGTTTTGCTTACCAAGTTGTTACTTTAGTGTTTACACTGCCAGAGGAGAAGCGGTTGTACCTCCAACATTTTGTGTGACAGGCTATACTATTATTCAGGCCCAGCACCAGGACCCACCATCCTTAGTCCCTTCCCCCCATCCATGCAGCTTAGGCCTGGCCTGCCCCCTCCACCTTAAACTATTCTTTCCAGGCTATAGTGCCAGCATTTTATATTATTATATAAAATGGGCAGCTCCCAGCAGAATATTAAAACACAATGCTTCATCAAATATTAAAGGCTTCCCTAAAGAGGGCTGCCTTCAGGTGTCTTCTAAAAGTCCAATAGTTGTTTATTTCTTTGACATCTGATGGGAGGGCGTTCCACAGGGTGGGCGCCTCTACTGACAAGGCCCTCTGCCTGGTTCCCTGTAACTTCACTTCTTGCAGTGAGGGAACCACCAGAAAGCCCTTGGCGCTGGACCTCAGTGTCTGGGCAGAACGATGGGGGTGGAGACGCATTTTATTTTCCCCCAATGCTCCCAACATAGCTTTGCTCTAGGGCATTATGGGAAATTAAAATGGGCATCTCTGTTGAAGCACAGCACTGTTGCCGCCTGCTGTTGCTACCTCCAGGAAAACCCTCTGGTGAGGGTGGAGGGGGAATCCACTGAAATAGGAGAGGGCCCCATCAGTGGGCATTTTGTCCAATTCAGCCTCAGACCTGGAGCTTTCCCTTGGTTCTGTGGTACAGAATGCTTTACAAATATGAAGTTTCACATTCAGTGTATCTGTTGAAACACCCCATGTACCAGGGGCTCAAAAGGACCCAGAAAAGATACCAGTCAGAGCTGTAAACACAGTATACGGCAAGATGGACTATCAGTATAAGGCAGCTGCTTTGACTCCAAACCTTTTATTTTCTGCTCTGTCATGCTGACAGGCATGACGGGGCTAAACCTAATTGTTTGTGACAAGGTGTCAATAGCTTATCCAGCTACAATCCAGGCATCTACTGAGGAGCAACGGCACTGGGATGAATATTTTATTCCCACAGTACAGTGGCAGGCAAAGTTTAAGGTTACCATACTGAATTCATTAGATCTGCTCCGTAGTTTTTGACCTTAATGCTGTATCAGTGCTCAGAATATGGAAGGGTCTTCATGAACTCCACAAGTCCCACCCCTTGTCTTCCATTTTGGTCAACCATGGCTGTCACATTGCCTTCTAAAGACAGTAGCTAAGGATGCCAACTCAAATGGTAAGTGGCTCACTCTGAGCTCCTCTGCAATTTGAGTATGGTTCCTTCTCATGCTGGGTCTTGTTTTAATTACTTTAATTGGCTGCCTGTCATAATTTCTGCCTGTGTTCCCGGAAGTTTGCTATAAGTTCTCTTATCTGAAGCCATTACATGTGACTCCCACCAGGAGTCAATCACAGGGACACCTGTTTGGTAATAAGAAATACAATGGGGCTTAAATTTGAATAGAATTGCATTGCCCCACCTCCTGATTGACAGAACATGAAGCTGACAAGGGATGGGGAAATAATTCTGGCTTTCAAGACCATGGATGCATTGATGGCATTAAAGGCTTCAGCAACCTTTCATTAATCTAATGAAGGAGCACTGTTGTTGTTTATTGACCACAATAGGACAAACAAGTAGTAGTTTTGCAAAGAAGAAAGGAAAAAGAGGAATATGGCATTGCATTTCTATAAAGTAACATGATGCAAAGTGGTCCTCTCCTAAGTCTCAGTGTGCTCTGTTGGAGGAGGAAATGAGTCAGCAGAGAGAAGGCAGAAGGCCTTCTCGGTAGTAGCACCCTCTCTGTGGAACACTCTTCCTTCAGATGTCAAGGAGATAAAGAACTACATAACTTTTAGAAGACATCTGAAAGCAGCCCTGTATAAGGAGGTTTTTAATGTTTGGTATTTTAGTATGTTTTATATATGCTGTAAGCTGCCCAGAGTGGCTGGGGAAACCCAGCCAGATGGGCAGGGCATAAATAATGAAATAATAATAATAATAATAATAATAATAATAATAATAATAATAATAATAAATTAATAAAAATAATTATACCTTCCTGCCTGTGGAAAGACTAAAAATTGGCATGGCTTTTGGTCCATAATTGGGCCAATAGGAGAAAGCAGTTCTATTTTTTTATACTGGTTGGAAGAAAAGTTACTGGAAGTTAAAGGGTGCTTTCTGTTGAATTTGTACTGTTGTTATTTTTTGTAGTTTGCATTGCCTGACTAGTCCAGCTTGTTCACTACCTACTCAACCTTTATGGTTGTAACCAGTACAGAACAAAACAAAACACCTAAAGTCTCATTTACAAAAGCTGCTATAGAGCTTTGTCAGGGAAAGTAGGAAATAGGAAACAAAACAAATATTCTTATTTTGAATCATGCCTTGTAATATTCTGCTATTCTGCTCCTATTATTGGGAACATATCCTACCCATCAAGCTACTCTTTCTTAAAATCTCTGCTTGAAAACCACTTTTGCAATGCTGTTGACATTTTCAATTTGTTTTCTTCTGTTTTCTCTTATATCATCCTGAAGAATCTTGTCTTTCTCCTTAATCTTTGCCCCACCAATCTACTCTATTTATATTGTACTTGTGGCAGTGGTGCATCTGCCGCCAATTGGCTGAGTTACTGTGATGGCATTTTGCACATATATGTTTAAAAGATTTCCATCTTGCGTTATGACTGACTGAGCCGATATTTGTGCTGGCATTCACCTTCTTTATTCTGCAGTATCTAAGATCCGTCACATAAAGTATTGTTAGTCTGGGCCTCTGGCATATCCCATATTATTTTTATTCTTATGTAATGTGCTTTTATTGCCAATTGTGTGCAAAACAGAACAGAGATTGTAAGTACCTGCTACGACTTACATGTAAATTATGCTTGCTGTAGTCATACCGTTGCACTGGCTGGCAAATCCATGTTTAATCTGGTGTGCTATAGGAATATTCGCCAACTAAATCAAAGACCAAAATCTTACCACGTACCCAATCTAATCTGTCAGTTGACAGAGCTACCAGTATTTGCACACTGAGGCAAGATCATCAAGGCTGCTTGAGTGCTGCAAATGGAGATAGAACTACGGTATTTGCTGAATGTTGGCAGTCCCGCAACTGCAAATTAATGCAAATTAATAGTGAGTGCTGGGAAAGCCAACTTATGTGATCACTTGCCTGGTGTTTTACCACTAGTGACTGGCCTCTACAATGCAGTCACTTCAAATTGTCCATGTAGTAGGGTCTAACTTTAAATGACTGTGTTATATTGGTGCCATAGAAAGGTAAATTCCTTATTATTGCTGGATAGCACAGCCATCTTCTCTAATTCCCCCTGAGCCTGCTTGCCTGGATCAGGTTTGATTTCTGACCTAAATGGAAAGCTGAATGGAAAAGGCCACCTGTCAGATCCTGAGCATAATGGCTGGATGCCATTTGGAGTTATGTGGACCACAGCAAAAGTTCTCATTAAAAAGCAGCAGCTTTAGAGCAAGACTTGGAAGAGTACAAATGCTAACTGGCTTCTGAAATGTTCCATCAGAGAGAGCAGCAGCCTTAATTAAGGAACTAAGCAACTCACAGCACATGACAAGACTTGGAATCATGCTTGAGCCTCAGCCTGCGAGGTGCAGAAAATGAAGGGAGGGGATCAGACAGCAAGCACAAGGTTAAGAGTTATAATGAAAACCTGAGCAGCAACTGGGAAACTTTTCTGGAGATACCATAGGAAGATAGGAATCAGCCTTGTACCATTGGTCCTTCTAGCTAAGTGCTGTCTACAGTGACTGACAGGCTCTTCAGGATTTCCAGCAGTGTGCCCCTCCCCCCCTCCTGGAGATGCCAGGGATTGAACCTGTGACCTTTCAAACAAGATGCTCTACCTCTGAGCTATGGCCCTTACCCAAGGCTCCATTTGATACAATTATTTGTGATTCTAATGATACTAGATATGACCCAGGTAGGGCTGGGCAATTGAGTTGGGACAAGAGCCACTTAGGGCTGAATTGCATGTGTGCAGTATGTTAGAAGTGGTGGTATAGGCAACAGTGGTGCTTTAGAGAGCTGTCCGTGTGGCTTGGCTCTTGTGTCCAGCCAGTGTGGTGTAGTGGTTAGAGTGCTGGACCTTGGGAGACCAGGGTTCAAGTCCCCACTTAGCCATAGAGCTCACTGGATGACCTTGAGCCAATCACTGCCTCTCAGCATAACCTACCTCACAGGGTTGTTGTGGGGGGTTAAATGATGGGGGAGAGAACTGTGTACCTCTTTGGTGAGCAAGGTGGGATATAACAAGCTTAAGGATTAGGAGCCAAGACCAGAGACAGCAAGGCCCCTTCCTTTTAATTCTTTTAATTCTGACTCTTCCCTATTGGTGCTGTCCACAGCCCTAGTGCTGAAATGGCCACACACACACACACACACACACACGAGCATTTTTGAGGCAGCCAGCATTCTAAAGTAATAAATATTAATTATATATACACACAGCAATTGGGTGCAAAGGTCTGAGCTGGTAAACTTGTGGGGTGGGCTCTGTTGCTTCAGATTTCAGGTGACAAAGTGCTCCTCCATATAATAAATTAATCCCTTCACACAGAAAACTGGCATGTCAGGGAGAACCCTTCCCCTTGACATTTAGTTTTTTGCTGGAAGGCGCTGTGAAGTTTGGAACTTAACTGGTTAAGAAGTTCCCATGATGCCTCAACATTCTGACGTCAGCTTTTAGAAGCTGGGAGGAGCTTGGGAGGAGTTTCTGTCTCTTCCCCTCTGGTCTTTGAGGGAGAAAGAAGCAGCTTTGTAATGGCTGCAAGGAGCCCAGGAGATCCCTGGGGGAATGTCGGAATAAAGAACATGAAAAAGGACAAACCTGGACTCTGTGTGTGTTTGAAAAGGACGTGACAGTTTTTTCACCGCTGTGTTTATCTCTGCTAAGGTTTGACTGAGAGCTACCGGACGACGGAGCTGAGTGGCGCAGCTGAGGGAAGCGCGCCGGACCGGGCTGCCATAAATAGCTAATTGAGGACCAATAAATCAATTAGCGGGGTCCCAATATAACTATTGCCACAGGTTATGGGTACTAATTACCGCTTGTAAAACTGTCACTGGAGCTGCCGGAATGCGTTTGAAGTTCGGCAGGAGATGGTGGTTTTTTTTGCCTGGTGTTAAGAGGCAAGGAGAGCTGCGGAGCTAAGAGAGCAGCAAGGAATCGTTTCTCCACGGAAGAAGGGAGAGCCAGAGAAGCTGAAACTGACTGTAAGTACAGCTTGGGGCCCCTTGGGAGAACGGAAGAGGATGGCAGGCTGCCAGGTCTTGGAGGACATTCCATGCTCACTTTAAGAAGTTGGGCAACCTGGCTGCTGATCTGAAGTCTACTGTTCTGGGTGCCAGGAAGCCAGAGGCCGTTTGGCTAGTGCTCCAGGGAGTTTGTGAGGCTGGAGGCGGACAGCAAGGGCCGGGAGATGGCTGCTTCAGAACAGGAAGGCAAGATGGCGCTGACCACCTTCGTGAGAGCCGGTGCACAGCTGGGAAGGGCTGTGGGCCCCAGAGGGGGGGCGAAGGGACTATTGGCACTGTTGCTGTTGCTGCCAGGTTTGCAGAGTCTGAAAGGGCTATCTGGGAATGTGCTGCATTTGCTGTGAAGCTTCAGCAAAAGGCCAGAGCCCTGGAGAAGGAACACAAAAGCCTAGAAATGGCTGGAGCCCCTGTCCCTGATGCTTTAGCCTCAAGGAGTGCTGCTGAGCAGGTAGGGGGGCGGACTTTTCCAAAGGCACGTTCAAAAAGTTTTCCACTGTACGTGCTGGAATGAAGTGGAGGTTCAGAGTGGGCGGAGCTGGCAAGGAGTGCTTTTCCGGAAGAAGGAGAAGGAGGCCAGCTGGGAGGAGCCCAAAGCAGTGTTTTTCCACTGGAGTTCAACATCTGCGTGAGGGGCTTGGAGAGAGGCAAGCTGCTGGGAGCCCTTTACCTACCACTGGGGGTGCAGGAAAGCGTCCTGGGAGCCCTGGGAGCAGTGGGGGGGGGGCGGTGAGCAGTAAAAGCACAGAAAAGCCTCTTTTTCCAAAGGCTGCCAAGTGTTGTTTGCGTCGAAAGTCGAAGCCTGGGAAACAGGACACAGCTACAGGCTTCAAGGCCAGCCATCTGCTGCAGAGGGAGATACGTGCTGCAGAGTTGTCTGGGAACTCTGAGATAAGTCCAGTCTTCAGAGCAACGCAGGATGTTGCGGTTTCGGACGCTGCCAAGGACAGAGGCAGCGGGACGTTTGTTGCTTCTATGGCAACTGTGAAAAACAACTCCAGCCAGGACACGGTGACACGCTGGGTGTTTTTGGATTCTACTATCAGGCAGCACCTGATAGGCAAACCTGCTGGCAAAATGCGGAACTGCAGGGCTGTTTCAACAGGATTGACTGTTATGTTCGCAGACGGAGCACAAAAAATCAGTCTGTGGTGTGGCTAACGTGTTTTTCTCTCCTTTACAGGAGGAGCAAGAGGTCTGCGTTGTGCCGGGACTGAATAGTTGTCGGTTATCTGTATCTGCTCTAAGGAAGCAGGGGTTCAAAAATTTGCTTTGAAAATGACACCTGTTCCATTTTCAGAGGGGGGCGACAACGGGTCAACAAGGCGAAGAGCAAGGATAATTTCTTTGTTCTGGAGACACCTCTGGAGGGTGGTGGGAATGCCGGAAAAGCACAGGCGCAGTGTGCTAAGGTTCCCAAAGATGTGCAAAAGTTGCACAGGTGCACAAAAGGGTACAAACTCCGGAAATGTGGGAGGTCCCAAGGGTGCAGGGCATGCAAAGGTGCAAAGGTACTTGGTTTTCCCGGGTTTGGGAGGGTAGCCAAGGAAGTTTTTGAGCTGGTTCACACAGATCTGTCAGGACCCATGAGGTGTGAGAGTCTGGGTGGGGCCAGGTATGTGCTATCGCTGACAGATGACCACAGCCAGGTTGGCTGGTGTCTCTCTCTCAAATCACAGGGGGAGGCGGCGCAACTGATCAAGGATTGGGTTGCGGAGGTGGAACTAAGGTTTTCCACCAAGGTGCAAGAGTTCAAGAGCGACCGAGGGTCACAGTTTACTGGGTCTGCTCTGGAGGAGTTTTTCAAGGAAAAGGAAATACGTCACCAGGTGACGGGTGCAAAGTCTTCTCAAGGGAGAAGGGAGGCTGTTACTGAACCCGGTGAATGGGGATCAGGTCCAGAATCAGGGTTCAAAACCCGGTGATGGGGACCAAGTCCAGGGTCAGGGTTCAGGGCAGGTTTGGGCATCTCCAAGGGTTGTAAAGGAGTGTCCAGGTGTGAGGCTTCATCTCCGGTAAGCGTAATGGAGAAAGCTCACAAACAGGGTGTCAAGTCAGAGGGGAAGAGTCTGACGGAGAAGACACAACTGCTGGCACTAATGGGTCAGTAGGGTATCAGGTCACAGGTGCGTGGAAAAGTGTCGCACAGTGTGATTCTGGGAGTGTTGAAGGGGTTCAACAGGTGCCTGGGGAAGATGCCGGGAAGGGGCACAAGGCAAAGGGGAAGGTGTTGAACTCAAAAAGGTCTTGTCAGAATGGTTTCAGCAAGAGGGGGTGTGAAGTTTGGAACTTAACTGGTTAAGAAGTTCCCATGATGCCTCAACATTCTGACGTCAGCTTTTAGAAGCTGGGAGGAGCTTGGGAGGAGTTTCTGTCTCTTCCCCTCTGGTCTTTGAGGGAGAAAGAAGCAGCTTTGTAATGGCTGCAAGGAGCCCAGGAGATCCCTGGGGGAATGTCGGAATAAAGAACATGAAAAAGGACAAACCTGGACTCTGTGTGTGTTTGAAAAGGACGTGACAGTTTTTTCACCGCTGTGTTTATCTCTGCTAAGGTTTGACTGAGAGCTACCGGACGACGGAGCTGAGTGGCGCAGCTGAGGGAAGCGCGCCGGACCGGGCTGCCATAAATAGCTAATTGAGGACCAATAAATCAATTAGCAGGGTCCCAATATAACTATTGCCACAGGTGCCAGTGTACTCAAGCCAGGAAATTGGCTGCAAGGTCCAGATGCCTTTCTCTCTCTCCCCTCACCCCTACCAGGAGGGTGGCCAGAGTCTTGATGCACCACAGCACCCCCTACAGTGGTAGGAAGAGAAGCTGCAGCCAGTCAGCCCCAAAGGTATCAGATGAACTATGGAACTAAAATAGGCCACAGCTGGAGAGCCTGACTTCCATCCCATCTGACCACATTATCCATCTCTGGCCCTTTAGAGCCTTGTCTGCCACTCTGGAACCTGGCCACTTGCCAGTTTGGGCCATGCCATTTGTATCTGAGCCCAGATAGTGGAAACTGGTCACCTTACTCAGTGTTATCTACAATGGCTGGCAGCAGCTCTCTGTGATTTCAGATAGGGGTCTCTTCCAACCCTATCTGGAGATACCAAGGGATTGAACCTAGGACCTTCTGCATGCAAAGCAGATGCTCTTCTACTAACCTACACCCCAATAGGTTTTTTTTAAAAAAAGGGGGTCGTGCAGCAATAAAACTGCTTGCACATTTACAAAGCAAAGCAGGGTCTGGTATGGTTTCAAATTGGATGGGGAACCACGTGTTGAGATTGCTACATTGCACATGACCTTTGGGTCCCTTCCAACTCTACAATTCTATGATTCTTTAAGAACATTCAATGACATCTACCTCCAGCCTAAAGTGGTAAAAATCTGTCCAGCTCACAACATTGTATGCATTATGTTGCATGTGGCATTCTTACCCCAACCCTCTTCATGCTTGCCAGCATGTTAAGTTTTCTTATGGCCTAGACCATGTCCATGACTCCTAGTGATGGATTAAGGAAATAGGCTTCTTTGGGGAGTATTGGAAATGATGGTTAAGAAAGCCCAGTGCGGAAAACTGGGAGCATCCTTCATCTTGGTAAACTTCCATACAGTTGAGCCAGAGCAGGTGTATCAGATTAGCTTTGGCCCTACTCTGTATACTATTTAAAGCAGGCCTGACTACAAGAAATTCAAAAGGAGAACCTTGAAATCAGAATGGATGGGATATGCCCGTATGGACAAATGGAGGGTGGCTGGCTTTATTATGTTGTGAGATGGATGGGTTCTGGATGCATGTGGAGCCCATGCCTCTCTCCACAGTGGGGATAGGCTGGGGATGTGCAGCTTGCTGCTCAGCACATTACACAAGAAGCATGAGTCACTTGCGGTTCCTCTGTCAGTGCCTATTATAAGCAATGTCTAAAAGCACACAGAACCTGTGCTCTTGTTTTAACACTTGCCTTTGCAGCTATCTCACCTCCAGACAGAAAAGGCAGTGTCATTTGGACCCCACCCCCCACCCACCCCCCTTAGATGCTCAGACCTACAGGTCTAAAGGAGAAAATTGACTGTGCTGGTTATCACTCTGTTAACCCCAATGATTAATTACTTAGAAGACTGGTCTAAAAATAGACCACTTGTTTTGCCTGCTCTGCGCAGGTAAAAATTAAATAGAGAAGACTTGGAATTTCTACTAGTACTCACAGGCATTTTTAATTTTATGAGGATGTTGTTCTACGTCACGTGTATTTATAAATGATCTTTACTTCCTTGAGGAAAAGGTTTACCTTGAATTAACCTAGGCATATGTTCCAGAATATATATACAGGATCTGACATCTTCACAAAGCTCATGCTGATTGCATGCATGCAATGTGCTTCATTCTAGCTAATATAATCTATTTTAGTAACTTACATTTGGGTCAATCTGTTCTCATACAAATTCTTTATAAATACGTCTCTTCCCCTCCACTACTCCCCCCTGCAGTCTGAACGGCTGACCTAAGTATTGCAAAAATAAGAGATTCGAGAACAAGTAGCTTTTAAAGAGATTCTTCTGTCCAAAATACTGTTTTAATTTTTTTTAAAAAAATTAAAACATTTTATTTAAAGTATACAATTTCTAGGAAATAGTTTTTTTGGCAACACTACATCTAATCAACAATCTCAAGACAGACACTTGAATTTAAACCAATTTTCTGTCTCTAAATTAATTGGGCATATATTGAATTAAAAACCCAACTCTGCTGTTTCTGATGCTTACTTGCTTTGTCTCTGTGATAGACTAAAATTATGGTCTCCCTACACAGCTATATAAACAGATAGCTCATTCTTCTGTCACATAATCTAGGGTAAATTACTAGAATCAAAACTGAATTCGTGAGTTTCCTTACAGCAAAATCCTGTGTATGTCTACTCAGAAGTAAGTCCTACTGAGTTTCAATTAAACTTAGTTCCTCGGCTAAGTGGCTATAGGACCGCAGCCTTGGTACCCAAGTCTCCTTTTATTTAGATATTTACCTGTTACATAAATAACTAAAACCCCAAGTGTGAGAAGGAGCTATGGACATTGCCAAAACTATTGCTACACAATCTTTTACTCTCCTTTCAGAGCCCCAACTGATGCCATCAGGTCATTTTCTCTGCTTTGATGCAACAGTGTGGATCTGCTTGCACATTACTTTGTTTTTCTGGTCTCAGGACCACAAGGCCTTTTAAAACATCAGAAGGCCTGATGCATGTTCAGGAGTTGCAGCCTCTGTGACTGTCACTGGATCAGCAGTCAGAGGGGGCCCTGCAACTTTGAGGCAGAACAATGAGGGCCATGGAGCCAATGTGAAATGTTTAGGTTTTGAATTCCAAGGCCCACCAATGTAGCATCCAGCATAGGCG
Organism: Podarcis muralis; assembly: GCF_964188315.1. Taxonomy (NCBI): domain Eukaryota; kingdom Metazoa; phylum Chordata; class Lepidosauria; order Squamata; family Lacertidae; genus Podarcis; species Podarcis muralis. The sequence goes on along the minus strand of NC_135656.1, from coordinate 44,916,738 downwards.
CTCTGCAGCCAGAAGGAGCAAGTCTCCTAGCTGCAGTGATCAAAAATGGCCAAGGGAGTTTCACAGACATTTTTGTGCTTTTAAATCTTGGAGTAAGAACTCATTGGCTAACGTCTCTATAGTTTCTTCTCCTCAGTAGCAAGAGATATGCAGGCTGAATTATGGAAAATTGGCCTGATGGGGGATTAAGACTGAAGTTCGCTTGTGGGGTGCTGCAGCTGCCACCATGAAGTGGGGGACTTCCTCCTGGTGAGATCTTGAGGAAAGGTGGGACAGCAGCCCCTTTAAAAGGGTTTGTTACCTGTAGAAGCAGCTTCTTTCTCACGTTCATGGCCTTTCCTATCCCTCCTTCCCTTGCTTTTAGAGTCTTCCACTGAGGCTTCAAGTGACCACTAATTCTAGAGGTGGAAATAAATTTTTACACTCAATCATGATTGGCCTCCAGATAAGAGGGTTGTGTTTTTGTTTTCCTTTTCCTATGTGGATAGCAGATGATTGCTGGGCATATTCTACTTCACTGTCTCAACCTGGTGGAAATGGCACTGGGTATGATGACGAGAACCCTCATAGGGGGTCTCGAGGAGGCATTCCAGCTTCTGGTTGATCTCAGGGTGGGCCAGGCCTGGCACCCCTCATCTCAGGTTACCAGTGGAATGACAGACACTGTCTCCTTTTGGCATTCCCCAGTGGGCATTCTGGGGTGGTGTATCAGGCTCCAGCTTGGGAGTCATAAGGGTTATCCAATCCTGACCCAATGCCATGCCAACCCCACTTACCTTGCTGTAGTCAATAAAAAGTTATGGTCAGTTTTCTCCCACACCTGGTCATCAGTCTGCCATGCAAACAAGAACTCTAAAGCAACATAGTGCTCTAGTACATAGAAAGCTCCCTTTGGTCTGCTTAGCTCAGTATTACCTGTGTTGACCAGCAGTGGTTCTCCAGGATTTGAGAAAGCAGCATTTCCCAGCCTTACCTGGGGATGCCTTGAACTAAACCTGAAACCTTTTGCATATAAAGTGTGTGCTGTACCAATGGTCTCCAAACCTTCACCTAAGAGGAGTAAGCAGTGTGTCTAAGAACCAAACCAGATATGCGTATATATGTGTGTATATACATTTAAAAATCAGGGAATTGGAGGAGGGTGTTAGCGCTCTATACTAAAAGGAGGGCATTGGAGAGGGGAGCAAAGCTCACCCTCCTTCCCTGCCTTATCTTGCTCTGCTACTATAAACTGTTCTTCCTCAGCCCGCCTCTCATATCAGAAGTGAACAGGCATGGAGGAATGGAATCAGTTCCAGTTTAGTGGTGCTCATTGAGGCCATCACTGCCTCCAGGCACTAGTCTACCAAGTGCACCACCTCTCCTGATTCAGATGGAAGAGAGAGAGGGAGGGAAGGAAGGAGGGAAATGAATGTCACCCACATATTGATGGTACTGTGATCCAAATCCCCATATGACAGCTCCCAGCAGTTTCTTATTGGTGCTAACAAGATGGGAACTTGCAGGGCCCCGTAGCACAAGTGCAGAAGTTCCCCAATGCTACTGTCTGGAAGTGACTCTGTAGACAGGAGTAGAACCACAATTGTCCCCTCCTCCAAATCCACAGAGTCACTCCAATGGTGTCTAACTCTGAAGAGAGATTGACGAGAATCAACACAGTAGGACTTCCCCATCTCTCCCCAAGTAAATGTTATTAGTTATGGTGACCAAGGTGCCAAATTTTGGTGCCAAAATTAGGCCTGAAGCCATCCTGAAAAGATCCAGATAATCTCCTTCATCCAGCATATCTGGGCTATATTACAGGGCTGTTGTGAGATGATCTCTCTCAGCCCCAGACAACAGTATTAAAATAATATTGGACACGGGGTTATATTACATTGCATGGCTGTCATAAGTCACTCTCTCCAACAAAGCCAGCACTACCTTCAGTATATAGAGATAATATACTGTGGGCTGTATTTGCATAAAAAATTTTAATGTATAAAAACCTTTGACAGAATAAAACCTGACTTAGAAAGAACACAAACATACACATACAAAACAAAACAGTGACCAGTGAGCAAGGTCCTTAACTTTTCATTCATTCCTATATACAGCTCTCACTGTTTCTGGGTCCTGCAGTCAAGGGGGGCACACTGTCAAAATGTAAAAAGGAAGTCCCATCTCCACACAATTGAATTCTCAGTCTAGTCCTTTTCTTGAAGTCTGTCAACTGAATTTCTACCTGACATCCCTCATATCATCAGTTCAATACCCATTGTGGCCTCACATCCTGACACTGGGCTAAATTAAACAGCACTGGAGAGTATTGAAAACATGGGTTTACAAGTGACACATTCAAAATGCAGATCAGTTGAATGGCCTTACAGGCTTCCAAGGAAACATGTAAGGAAAGAAAGAATCAGTTGATCCAACTTGTTCCTAAAATTTGTAGGCTCTAAATAGAAAAATGCTATGTTCCAAAAATACATTAGAGAAAGATTTGATTCAAACTCCATTTTATTAACTTTACAATCAAATTACCCACTTTCATAGCTTTACTGTGTAGCTTGGAGTAAACGCATTAAATATTCAGGAATCAAATAATATTATATTTTAAATATTCAGGTGCAGGGATTTTCTGAACCCAATATGCTGCATATGAATTGGACCCTCTGTTCAACTTGGAAAACAGGCCATAGTTGGTGCTTTGCATGTTGTGCAAATATGCGTTATCTTTTGCAGGTGGAATGGAGGGCCACAAAATAAATCAATGGCTACACACATAATAGCATGCCTAACAGATGGACTGTGTACAGGTGAAGCTTTCCCATAATTGTATTTCCATACTTGACCTGTTGAATTTGTCCCTGCCACATGGTTGATAAAGGCAGAAGAACCCTGATCCCCATGTCAACCCTAAACCAAAACCTAGGCTGAAATCCTGTACTAGTGTATTGTAAGTTAACTACAGTGAAGTCTTCATGTGTGTCCGGTCCTTAGCTCCTGTACAGCAGAAGACATGCCTAGGTCTCTTGGAAAAGTTTTTGCCTTTTGTGGGGGTGAGTGGGGGAATCACTTAACATCCACCCATGCTTATTGTGCAGTATATTTGCAGAAAGTTACTACTAGGGAGTGCCTGAACTCAGACGTGCCCACCAGAGGAAAAATGCATCCTGGTTTCTAGGAAAAAAGGAAGGGCAAACAGCAGAGATTCAAAGGACACAAAAAGGAGGCAGATGCAGGAAAAGGGCACTGAAGAGAAGGAGGAAACAGCAGCTCTTTATGGATTCCTAGTGCCTGGTGTCCAAAAATCTCGCTAGTTAGTCACAGCTCTCACTTCACTCATTGGTTAAAAACACTTAAAGGCAAGAGCGATCACACTAGCTCATCTCATATAAATTGTCCTGAAGAGGACCTGAATATTTTGTGCCATAACTTTAATTCTAGGAGGGCCAGAGACTTCCTTTTAAGAAATAAATGAATGCCTGCAGCCTGCCCCCTCCAACCCCTGCTGGCTGTGGGCTTAGTGCATCAGAAAAAAGATAAGTAGAGAATCTAGAAAAACAGAGCCACAGAGTCTCTGACGGAGGGCATTTTCGTTCAAGTTGGGGAGAAGTAAAATCACCCTGATTTGCTTTGTTATTCAGGTCCGGCATAGATTGGTTGCATACCCCTTGTGTGTGTGCTAGGTGCCATGGAGACATGCTTGTTGATTTATATCACCAGTATAAATTGAATCGATTTAAAGCAAACCAACCTGTGTGGTACTTGGCTCTTTGCTGACAAGTGATTGAGAATGTTGAATTTCTCAAAGTGCTTGCATGTTACGAAAACTATTTAACATCTGAACTGAACCATTTGGTTATTCAAAAACATTGCATCCATGGGGTTGTGTGCTTTCAGAATAACAACACCAGGAAGATATATGTGTATGGAGTAAAATAAGAATAGGTCCCCCTTTTGTCCTTGTGGGTAGCTTAATGGACCTTCCTTCAGTGTACCAGTGACATTTAAATTGTGGCGCTAATATAAGTCTACAATGCCATTCTCTAAAATTGCATGGAAACATAAATAATCCACTCCAGAGCTATTAGTTAACCACTCGAATAACAAAAGCTAATTTGTCAGGAGGCTTTGAAGGAACAGGAAGATGTAGCTGTTCCTTTCGCTGACATAACTTAGAGGGTAAACATGTCCTCTCTGGGGTTTTTTCTTTTTCTTTTGCTATTAGTGGCTCATAAGTGAAACCAGGCACAATAAAATAGTAAGTAGGGGGCAATAAATATTGGGCACATTTAGAAACCAGATAAACCATTGTGGGCGCCACCCATCCCACATAGCAATCACACACACACACACACACACACACACATTACTGTGCAACGACACAGTTAAACATGTCATTCAATTCTGTATTTAGTTTTATCAATACCTTTTAACCTTTTCAAAACATACTGTGTGTGTAGATCAATAGATAGATAGATAAATTGATAGACAGATGTTATATATATTTCATTTCTTTCACCGTGCGCAATCTATGTCAGTATCTTTACCGGTTACCTAGGAAACTACTGGCAGCTGGAATTTGATTGGTTGTATTCCCAGGTTGATGATTAAAGTCGTGGGCAGTCTTGAGTGGCAAACATTTCATAGGTTGCACAAAGTAAGTTGCTCTAAACGATCCACATTTTAAAATTCTGCTATTTTGAAATAAATTACATGGTAGAATAGATCCATCGTGTGTGTGTGTGTGTGTGTGTGTGTGTGTGTGTGTAATATAAGAAACAGAATGACGATATATTTCTTTTGTGCTGTTCTCTGTGTTTCCTCTATACATTTTTAACTCCTTAGGCTGGGCAGTCATACTTTCATATCCTGTCTGGTTTCCTGCAGGCAGAATATAGAAATCTTTACACCTCCTAAATATTCTTTATTTGAATATGAGGCAACAGATGGATGGAAGGATGCTTCCAAAATTCTCTACATTCAGATTTTGCTGCAGATCTAGACATTCCAAAGTCCCTTTTCTGAACCGGAGTTGATGCATTGCAAATCTTTTATTTTTGTATTTCTGGATATTCTACAGAGTGTTGAAGCGTGCAGTTTGTTGCAGTCTTCAGTTCCTTTAGTCATATCGCCCTTCCTCCTTGCCAATGTGCATGCATACATTGATCAACATTGCAAGAAATCCCTCTTGATGTGATTGGGTATAACTGCATCAGGATTCTATTTGTGCCGTGTTTTACTGATGTGCTCATGAACACATTGATAATATGCCACAAGAAAATAAATGTTAATGTGATTGAATCAAATCAGATCACGACTGCTTTTTTGCGGTGTTTCATCAGTGCACACATGCGCACATGCACATCAGTAAAGCACCACACAAAATAAATCTTAATGCAACCATACTTCCCATCACATCAAGGATGAAGGAGCAATTTCCATGTGTGTGTTGCTAAGTCAGAGGAAAGGAAAAATGCAAACGGAGGAACTGGAAACAGTGGCAAACTGGATGCTCAAATTTCAAGATTCGTTTTAGGAATTATTCTGAGCCCTATTCAGATGTTAACCAACTACACAATTAGTATTGTTCAAGGAGAAGGCAGCATTGTGTTTGCTGGCTCTGCCTCCTCCTGTGTAATACTGTTGCTCAGATCCTCTGCCCTCCATGCACTGGGTAACTTCAGCAGCAGAGAGCCTTTTCTATTCATGAAGCCTCCCTGTGGAATTTATTGCCTTGATTATGAATGGTTCTCAATCGTGTCATAAGCCTCCATATTACTGGGCATTCAATTCATTGTTTCTGTTGTTTGGAATGGATCAGGTTTCCTATTCTTTCAATAACTCATTTCCCTGACTATACATTGTTACATGCCACTCTAATGGCCAGGAGTTCCAGCACTTACCCAGGGTCCAGTTTCCTTGAAATGAAGGTCAGTAGAGGCTCTGGTGTCTTTAGGATATATGTTTTTATTTGTGTGGACAGGCAGAGTCCCTCCAACCCCAGGTGACCCCCGAGCGGAATAATGACTCAAGACAATGTGCTATGAGATTAAAATTGGCCACAACTTTATTAAGTTTCAGATGTAGGGAAACCTTGGCTCAGGCACTGGGCGTTTATCCTTCCCAGTCACCAGCTGGGGATCTGGGAGACTTCAGGGTTATCCAGAATGCGTGGGGATTGGGCTTGCTCTGGAGAACATCTGTTCAAGCAGAGAGGCCCCCCCCCCATTTCGCCACTGTTGGAGGGGAGAGCAATGACAACCTCTCGGCGTATGGCTAATGCCTATCCTCAAGACCCCTTTAATGGGGAACCCTAGTATCACCGCCGCAGGGGGTATAGGTCACCACTTCACGCCCTCCCCCCATTTAGGAAGATAGACTAAAGGATTCTCCCCAAGGCCTGAAACTGCCAAAGTTGTGACATTTTGCTACGGGAAAGGCAAAACCTGCCAATGCAGGAAAATTCCTTTTCAACAGCAACTCTGACATAGCAGCGCCTGCGTACCTGTGGAGAAGAGGTTAACCTGAAAAAGAAGATTTAACTGAGGGAGGGCAGGGTGGGAGAAGCTCTGGAACCAACTGACGCTTTGCAGGTAAGATTCACGTTCTGTTGTGTGGGCAGGGCGGTCCCTCCCCTTACCTGGCCGATCCCCTGGCAACGTCTCCCCAGGAGGGATTGGGCAATTGGCTGAGGTAGGCGGAGACCTCCAGGTATCCAGCCTGGGGAGGGTGAAGCCAGCCCGTACTACCAGGAGCCCCATGGGATCCAGGGGGCTGTGCGCGACCATGCAAAGGGCGCCCCCCATTTGATGTGGGCAGCGGGCATTACAACCTGAGCCTATGCTGGAGGGGCTCATAGTATTAGCACTCCCAAAGCCCACCACAGAGCAAATATGTCTGTCTCCCCAGCTCTCTCACACACAACTGTAGCAGTTAGTGAGGTGTGGGAGGAAAGACCCACTCATTTGTTCTATGGCACAGAGCAACTTCTTTGGTTGTGCTAATTGTGGTGCTTAACTATTGAGCCAAGAAGAAGAAGAAGAAGAAGAGTTTGGATTTGATATCCCGCCTTTCACTCCCTTTAAGGAGTCTCAAAGCGGCTAACAATCTCCTTTCCCTTCCTCCCCCACAACAAACACTCTGTGAGGTGAGTGGGGCTGAGAGACTTCAAAGAAGTGTGACTGGCCCAAGGTCACCCAGCAGCTGCATGTGGAGGAGCGGAGACGCGAACCCGGTTCCCCAGATTAGGAGTCTACCGCTCTTAACCACTACACCATACTGGCTCTCCTTATTGGCTCTTTTATTAAGGTCATTGCCTTAATAAAAGAACTGGTTTGGCAAACTTGTTCTTATATATTCTATCTCCACAGATACAGGAACCCAAGAATTGGAAGGGTCTCAGGGTCTCATCCAGACAGACTCCCCCTCCTGACGTGTGTGTGTCCTTGTTAGCAGGGATGTGATTTTGATAGGAGTATGGCAGTTTCCATACATCCAGCCAAAAATATACTTCCACCCTGCGTTAGTTCATTTCTTTTGTCAGATAACTACGCTTCCTACAAGCCTTTTAATCTGAGGAACAGAAGCTGATGCAACAGCAAGAAACAATTGGTGGATGATATGAGCAAGTCACCCAGAAAATGAGAAACACAGAAACTGAATACTGAGAGCTAAGCCAAATGAAGGAGAAAGTGAAATGATAGCAAATATCCAGAAAGCTCATTTTATTTCCACATGTTGCTGGCCTACAACTCCCATCAGTCCCAGCCAGCATGGCCAATGGTCAGGGATGATGGGAGTTCTACTCCTACAACTAGAGGGGGAGACCAGATGACTGGCAGCAGCTCTCCACATTTCAGATAAGGACTTTCCCCATCCCATCTTGAGAAGCCAGGTCATCATTTCTTTTCTTTCCTTCCTTGCAATTTTTGTTTCTGGCCCTGACACTACTTTCCACTTCAGAGCGCAACACACACACACAATCAGTGATCAGAGGGACATTTCTAAAGGATGTATCTGCAGGTGGCATAAAGCTGCTACTGTAACCATGAGAAAAACGTCAGCCCACTAAAACTATTAGAAACACTACATTAGATTAGAAAGCTTGTCTGCTCCACGTCATGTAGCAGACAGCCTGTCACTGGACTTAAATTTTGGATGGTATGTATAAAATTCTGGCTGCAGCTAGCAGTTCATCAAATATTCAAATACAGACTTTCCAGAGCACACATTTATATAAGGATTCAGTTAACCACTAAAATCATACACACAGAGAGACACACACACATATTTAACAAAACAAAGTAATTTTTGTGTTGCAAAGCCTTTCTCATCAACCAGGTTTGTTTGTTTGTTTGTTTGTTTGTTTGTTTGTTTGTTTGTTTGTTTGTTTTAAATGCAATATCTGAATTTATGTATGTGTATATACATATGACACGAAGTAAAGAGTCAAAGGTTCAGAAAATGGCCTTTTTGGAGCTCCGTTAACAGTGCTTATGGGGAAATGAACTGAAGTTTTCTAGAACAAAGAAATCCTCTTATTTTTCAGAAGTCTTTGTTGAAGCAGGACAGAAGGGTCTCTCTCAAGAGTTATGCAAAAAAAAAATTCAAAGTGAATGAAGTTCTTTGATGACGCAATTGAAGTTCTTTGACTGCAATCAGGTACACAATGGTGATGCCACAAGATAACTGAAGCTGCTGATTCAAGCACTGGTCTCCTCTTCATTGCAGAATAACTTCCTTCCTTCATCACATTATCAGCAAAAAAGGCACAGTGATTACATTCTTTGGTCCAGTTCTCCAAACTGATTTCCCAATTAAGTTTGCAGGGGTGGTGATTGTGAGAGACAAGGCCTCAGTACAGATAGAGATGATAGATAGATGATAGATAGATGATAGATAGATGATTGATAGATGATAGATAGATAGATGATAGATAGATAGATATAGATAGATGATAGATAGATAGATAGATGATAGATAGATAGATAGATAGATAGATGATAGATAGATAGATAGATAGATGATAGATAGATAGATAGATGATGATAGATGATAGATAGATAGATAGATAGATGATAGATAGATGATAGTTAGATTGATAGATGATAGATAGATAGATAGATAGATAGATAGATAGATGATAGATAGATAGATAGATAGATAGATAGATGATAGATGATATAGATAGATAGATGATAGATAGATAGATAGATAGATAGATAGATAGATAGATAGATGATATAGATAGATATAGATATGATAGACAGACAGATAAAGCACAATTAAAGCATAGTAACATGTTAAGAGAGAAAAAATATTAATATACATTAAAATCATAGGAAAATAAGAAGACCTTTGCTTGGCAACAGAAGGATAAGAATATTGGCACCAAGTAGGCTTCTTGCGAATAGAGCATTTGACAGATGTGTTGCTACCACTGAGAAGGCTCTTTTTCTGTGATCATCACCTCCCCTACCTCTGGCGAGGGGACATCTGGAGGAAAGCCTTTGAAGATGAACTCAGTATGTGAGCAGTGGTTGCTACAGGTACATGGGCTTTACCGTAATTTGTATAGGGCTTGAAAGCAGGATTGGGTGACTTGGAACTGGACTACAACTCCCATCAGCCCCAACCATTGTCCATGCTGGCTGAGGCTGATGGAAATTAGTGTCCAGCTTCTGGAGAACTATAGGTTTCTTGCCTCTGAAGTTGAGCACCAACACTTTGCTGAGAAAATGGATCAGTAGCCAGAAATGTCCTTTCACTGTTCCCCCAGATCAATTCCTGAATAGCCTGGAGAAAGTATATTGAAATAAATGACATTTCTGAGCAGTTTTCAAAAACAGCCCCACATATAACATATTACAGTAGACAATCCTTTATGTTAACAGAGCATTTAGCTACGCTATTAGAAACTGAGAAATATGAAATGTCCAGAGTGTTTCACCTTCCGCAGAGACAAGGGAATATAACTTCTTCAGATTTTTCAGATGTTATACTTATTTGCCCCTGAACAAAGGGTTGTTGTGGCTCCCTTTTTTCTGCTAGTTTAACTTGTGCCTTGTTTCAGTATGCTAAATCCCACTTTGAGTATATATTTGCATAAAATAAGTCTGTACAGTGGTACCTCGGGTTATAGACGCTTCAGGTTACAGACTCCGCTAACCCAGAAATAGTACCTCGGGTTAAGAACTTTGCTTCAGAATGAGAACAGAAGTTGTGCTCCAGCAGTGCAGTGGCAGTGGGAGGCCCCATTAGCTGAAGTGGTACCTCAGGTTAAGAGCAGTTTCAGGTTAAGAACGGACCTCCAGAACGAATTAAGTTCTTAACCCGAGGTACCATTGTAAATGGTAGGAAGAAACATTTGACACTATTATTTGAAGCATTGCAAGTACATCTGTAATATATTGGAATGCATCTTAAAATCACATGATGCTTGGGTTATTTGTGCTCCCTACTGTTGGGACAGACATATCACCTTTTCTTTGAAAGTAGTGAACCTCACTAAGCTATATACCAAAAATATAGATTATACTTCCCTATTCCATGACTCAACGCTAATATTTCTCTACTCTCCCAGGTCTCCTGGGGTGGGATCAATTTCAGAGTGTCTACTTTATCAACCCCAAAGTGTAATGTAATAAAAATAAATAAATAAACGAAATGGTCATGCAAGAGATAGTCATAGAAAATCACTAGCACCAATGTGGAAATTTCTGCTGTGCTACATGACATAGCAGACACAGTCATATTTTCACTTTCTGCCAGGACATGCTCTGGAAATCATAGTTTGTGTAGGTAGAAAGTTGTGCCAGGAAAGTTCTCCAGGGGTTTGGATATGAACTTTGAGAGCTCAAGGTACCCTTCATATGAGAGGTAAGCTTTTAAAACCTTAGACTTTTTCTACATGTTGGATTTTTAAAAAATAAAAATAAAAAAATGAGCCAAAGAAGAATTCCCAGCTTGCCCCCATCAGCTCTTGCCTCTTCCCACAAACTCTCCCCAAAAGCTCCTTGGCAAGCAGTGGTGGTTGGAGCAGCAGTAGGTACAAAGAAAGAGGAAAGAAAGGAGGCTTGCCCTTTGCCTCCCTTCTTCCATATCTTTCTGACATAGGTAAAAAAAGGGGGGTAAAGGACCCCTGGACGGTTAAGTCCAGTCAAAGGTGCCTATGGGGTGCAGCACTCATCTCGCTTTCAGGCCGAGGGAGCCAGCATTTGTCCACAGACAGGTTTCCAGGTCATGTGGCCAGCAGGACTAAACTGCTACTGGCACACGGAAGACTGTGACAGAAGCCAGAGCGTACCCAATCAGCAAGCCCAAGAGGCTCAGTGGTTTAGACCACAGTGCCACCCATATATCTCTCTTCCTGACATCTGAGGCCTGAAGGAGGTAATCCTCCTAAGGGCTGCAGCAGATATAATTATATACCATACAACCTCTCTCTCCACCCAGCATATGTTCTTTTATTCAATTTATCTTGCAAATCCTAGTTCTAAGATCACTTATCTGTCCACTCTTGGGCAAAAAACACCAAGGGTATATATACTTGTACATATTTTGTTCATCCTCCAAACCTTTCCTTTGGTTTCTCAGCTGTTTCAGCTGCTCCTTCTGTTCAACAATTTCATTAATGAGGTCCACAAGCTGAAAGAGGAAGTTGGATGGATCTGACCTTTGCTTAAATGGGGGCTTCTTCTTAATGACTGTCTGAGGCAATGCCATATAAAGGTTTGCATCCTGAGATAAGTTAACTTCAGAAGGTTCATGCAATGACGTTTTCCCCATCCCTTCTTTACGCTAGGAACTCCCTGCCCACAGTTTCCATGAGTACCCTCCTTCCCAGTGACTTCAGAAGGCTTCCAAGGGATGTACATGGTTGCAGTGGAAAGGAGGAGGCAAGGAACTTTTATTCTGTGAAAGTGCTTAGGTTAAGAAGAAGAAGAAGAAGAAGAAGAGTTTGGATTTGATATCCCGCCTTTCACTCCCTTTAAGGAGTCTCAAAGCGGCTAACATTCTCCTTTCCCTTCCTCCCCCACAACAAACACTCTGTGAGGTGAGTGAGGCTGAGAGACTTCACAGAAGTGTGACTGGCCCAAGGTCACCCAGCAGCTGCATGTGGAGGAGCGGAGACGCGAACCCGGTTCCCCAGATTACGAGACCACTGCTCTTAACCACTACACCACACTGGCTCTCAAACTTATCTTAGGATCCAAATCTATATAAGCAATTGCCTAGGATAGTCAAGGTTCGCTTCTCTTGGAAATTATATCTGTATTATTTATTGGCTACCCCATAACGAAACGAAATTTTTAAAAAGGATCTCTGGGTGGCTGTCAAAAGAATGCAACAAATCAAAAGTATACAACAGATTGCAACACCTCAGTATCATAAGTATTCAGCACCTGTTGGGTTTACCTATTTTGAGCTCCGAGGCTTTATTAAAACTGCTGACGTGTCTGCACCAGAGCAGACATGTCAGCAGGCTATGTTGTGGGGTTTTGGATTATACACAACGAAGCCAATGACACAGAGGAGTAAATTTAGAACGCATATGGTCTGAAAACTAGGGAGTATTGCACAGTGGACAATGGCTTCCTATTTGCTTGCAGCTCTCAGCCGCCAGGAGGACACACATCTAGGAGGATGACTCAAAAATGCTTGACTGATGGATGCATTTGCTGATTATCATTTCCACACTTCTTTTCCCACTTACAATAAAATTGCTTCCACTGCAACTTTGTACCCACTTATTTGTACGCTAGCCCCATTTAACTCAAAGTAGACTTACTTCTGAGATATAAAACCACCCTGTAAAATGAGTCAGAGCATTCAGAATCACAAGCTCATGTTGAATTTTTTTGTGTATTCAGATTTAGTCTTCTTTTTAAGTTCCAAGCTACTGTTTGTTTATCTTTTAACCTATTTGGGCAAGATTTCCTGTCACAAATGGGGCATTTTGGGCAATATGTCTAACTGTGCAGCCACAGTTTGTTTCCTTGCTGCTTTTATTTGCCTTTGCTATTTTAAGCATTTTCGATACTTGGGTATTAGGTCTGTGCAACTTGGTTAGGACAGCTCCAGCACATACTGTGCATCCATAAGATCACAGATTCAATCACTAGCATCTTCTGTAAAGATTCTTAAACAGATGGGAGAGCCCTTGGTCCTGAGACTCAAATGGGCCTTACATGGTTCTTAACTAAAACTTTAGATATTTGCAAACTACCTCCATGTTGCTCTCTGTGGATTCTTATTCTGTACTACTGGATAGCTCAGGTGGTTAGAGGACAGTGCTGTAAATGCCAAGGCTGCAGGTTCAATCCCCATATGAGACAGCTGCATATTTCTGCATTGCAGAGGATTGGACAGGGTGATCCTCAGGGTCCAATTCTACAATTCTATGATTATACAGACAGGGTCTTTCTCAATAAAAAAATAAATCAACTTAAAAAAAAAAGCCCCTCACACTATTAAAGTTTAGTGTCACAATGCTACCTCTAAGTATGATTGCACAGAAGATGTCAAATTGAATTATAGTTTTCCCAGTCTATTGTGGCTCAACCACTCTTCCTTTCTGAATCAATTCCTGTATGTTACTCTGGGCAAAGTCAAGAGTAGCCTTTCCTCTTCTGTGCTTCAGAATGAACAGTTCCAAGGAGCTTTTGTTTACTGTACTCAAAATTGTCTCTCCAAATTATGTCCCTATTTGACATCAGCTAGTCTATATTTGGTACATTACCATACCAACAAATATTATTGTCTCTTTTCACTGGTGGTGAACAATTTGTTTAGCAGACCACTAATTTATTTATTTATGTGCATATGTGCACACGCACACACGCACTCTCATTTCAATTAAAATTGCAGATTTCTCAAAATACAGCTGAAGCACACCTGAACTTAAGAACATTAGGTGGAAAGAAAAGCCCTGATGGGTCAGACCAAAGGCCCAACTGGCTCAGTATTCTGTTCCCACCATGGTCAACTAGGTAACTGCAGGAAGCCCACAAGGAAGACATAAGTTGAACAGCACTTTCCCAATTTTGTTGCCCAGAAGCAAATTGCCTCTGATGATTGAGGTAATCCAAATTGATATCAGTATGTCACCTGCATGACATAGTAGAGGAGGCACTTGAACTGATAATGGAGATTTTGATTAAAAATCACAAAGTATTCACGAAAGTCTTCTTCTACAGTGCCTCACATCCATCTTTGGACATACACCTCCCCTGCCTTCAGTGGATTGAGAAAAGTAACATCTGCCAAATGTATAAGCCAGTTAAGTGCATGTCACACCATTCTGATTTGTCCAAACAGGCCAGCCTTGCCATTAGGCAGAGTGAGGAAGGTGCTTCAGGCAGCTGGCTTTGGATGTCACGAAACAATAGGAATTGGTAGTTGCTTACTACTGCTCTATTTTTATTTTGTTTTATTTTTTCTGGTATTTTTTATCTCAGGTGCCAAATTAACTTGGCCATCCTGGAGGTGGAAACACACCAGTAGGCGTGCCAGACTGTCTCCACCAGTGCCTTTGCATCCACATAGGGTGATCACTCTACCTTCCTTGTTTGCATCATAACTTTCAGTGACATCCACTTACTCCCTACAATCCACCTAGAGGTGAACATTCAGAGCTCTTCTGATGAGGATATCAGAAAACGTGGTTTATTAGTTCTGAGAGAGTATTAACTCTGGACTAAGAAGATCTGGACTGAAATTTCTGCCCAGCCATAAAGCTCTATGTCCCAACCTAACATACTTAATACGATTGCTGAGAATAAAGTGAGATCACCCATATTGGCAACTCCAATATTTTTAGGATGAAAGGCATACTGCGAAAGAAAATGTCACTCTTAGTACTCTAAGAGTCCTCTTCCATAGTTGTTCTTTCTACCTGTGATCTTCTGTGATGTAGTACAGGGGGGACTGAAGCTGTGGGACTAAATACAGAGCAGAGGAATGACAACATTTTATGGACTACTAGACTAACACATGAACTCTCCTTGCTCTGGTTAGTGAATGATGTGATATATGGCCTTGATCTTCCCAGTTCCAAGCTTCTGTTCTAAGTGCTATTTAAATGATAGTTCCTATTATTATTATTATTATTATTATTATTATTATTATTATTATTATTTAAAAAGGAGTTCCTTGTTTGTTTTCCAAGAGCTGGAATATCTGTTATGTCAAGGACTTGGTTTATTTACTTAAATATTTATAGCATCTAGCTTTTAAAAAAGAAACATACTGTAAACAGTAGTATAATATTGGGAATCAATTAACTACTACCAAACCCATACATTGGGGAAGGGGAACATGTGGCATTCCAGATGTCACTGGACTACAGCTCCCATCATGCCTGGCTATTGGCCATGCAGATTGAGGCCGATGGGAGCTAGAGTCCAAGAACACTTGGAGGTCACATGTTCCTCACCTCTGCTCTACATTATACAGACCCAATTAAATACTAGCTTAAAGACATATATGTTTACTGAGTCTGCTGAATTGAACTAAAACTGTTCTCAATAGTTAACTGGATCCCTAAAAGTTGAAGCCACCTTAGAGAAGGTCCTGTACCAAATGCCTACCAGATTCTCCTCCTTTTGTGATGGAATTTTGAGCAAGGCCTCACCCTTAGATATCATCAAGTGACTAGCGTCATATAGAGAGACAAGCTCTGTCTATTCCATACAGGATGCTAAAAAGTATAGCCCTTCCTAAATAATTTAATTCATCCATTGTTTCAATAAAAGCCAGTCTTACTTCAGTGACAAGATAGAGAGATATAAAGCATGCAAATATATTGCTACTTAGGGGTTTGCTTTGTGGGGTTTCTTTTCAGTGTCTCATGACTCAAAACCAGACCTACACACTCTTGAGTACAGTATTTCATCTCTGCTGTGACCAAGAATAAGTACCGTAAATTGCATTCTGCTTGAGGACAAATATGACCTTTAAACAAAAGTGAAACGAAAGTGAAAAGGTCATTGTAGATTGTGCTCTTCTTTAAAACAATGATAGATAGATATATGATAGAGATAGATAGATGATAGATAGAGATGATAGATGATAGATCTATAATTTAGTATTAATTTTAAAATGCCAGAAGAAAGAAGAGATGAATGAAAAAGTAAATAGTGTTGCCTCTGGAAACAAACTTTTGCTGCATTTGTTTGATAATGCAGGTGTTTACTGCCCAGTGGTTTAATTTCCACAATGCTGTTTGCTATAAAGGTTGGTGCACATGGATGAACTGCTCCTTCATTTAAAAAACAAACATTCTTCAAAGTTACTGCATTTTCGTTTTTTCCCCTGAGCCCTTCATATCCAAAATAATATTCCCTTCTTGTTTTCACAGCACCAAAATCCTGTCACCAAAAACAGTTCTGATGAAAATCCAATTAAACACCTACGTTTTAAATCAGTGATTACTGAATTAAGCTACTAATCAAACCCATTAATTGATTAAGGCTTTCAGGTTTACTGACTGTAGTCCCTGTTTGTTGAGCACTTTATTAACACTCCTGGCTCCACTTGAGTGATATCCATCCCACCTCTTGAGAAGATTATGCATTGGTTCAGATATTAACACATCGTAATCTCTTCTTCATGCAGTTGGATTCCAATCTTGGGATTTTGTGAGAGTTTACCAATGCACATAGGAAACCACATGTCAGGGATATACGTAAGAAGCCCAGGAAGCAGGCATGCCATGTAAGAAAGCAACAGAATACTAATGTACATAAAATCCTATATGAAGGGAGGGGGTTGCAAGGAAAATAAAATAAAAGTGACAATTGGAGCTGACAGATTAACATTGCTTGTTTATTCCTCTGAAAAAATGAGGGCTGAGGCACCATGTGAGAGATTTCAGTGAAATTCTCTGAATTATGGGGATAGACAGGTACTTTCATTTGGGAGCCTGCTCAACATTTTAAACCATATCCATCTTTGCTATTATGCATCACTCAGCATCTGGGTTGCCATTTGTATCAACCAATGCATCTTCTGCCAGATTCCCATAATCCTCCCACCTCCAAACCACGGTGAAGTAAAAAAAAGAAATTGACAAGATCAACCAAGATCAACCCATGGTCTGTTTAAATATATGGCTATGCTCCTACCAAGCAAATGGAAACAAGGGTGCTGGACAAAATATGGAGGAAGCAGAGGGCTAGCAAGCTGAATGGAAAGAGGCCAAAGGAAATAGGAGAACAAGTGACAAAAGCCTAAGAAGCAAAGGATGGCTGAAGGGGGGGGTAGGAACAGTAAGCAATAGACAAAGAAATGCAGAACTGAAAAAAGAAAACATTTCTTGATTTATAAGAACATCTAAAAAAGAATAATCAGAGCTAAGTGCTAGATTGTGAGTATGACTCAGACTCTTATGCTGAATGTCAGGGACCAGAAAAAAACTCTCTAGGGAATTAAAGTACCAGAAGTTCACTAGAAGACAAGATGGAAATACAGGTCAGTCTCTTTCCTTAAAGGTGGGTGTGGGAACAACAATGTTCTTTAGTTTTTAATGAGCTGTTGTTACAATTGTGTAACAAGCACAGCAAGCATTCGGGTGTGTTCATATACACCCTGCTGAGAGGTTTAGGATCTTTCGCTGGAGTTATAGCACACACTTGTCTATGAGTATGTGTTAACCCTTAACCTTATGCCCCTATGTCAATCTTATGCTCATGCCATGATCTACAGAGAGCTACAGATTCGCATACTCCTGTTCAAACCATAGAACAGCAATAGAAATATTGCCCATTAACCCATCATAATCACAAGCAGGGGCAGAGGAAGGGGATGCAGTGGATGCGGTCCACCCCAGGGGTCACCACTGGCGGGGGGGGGGACAAAATGCCGGGTGGCACTCATCGTGGGGCCTGCAGCATGCCCAAGCGACACGTCTCTCCTGGGAGAGACACTGTGCTTCAGCTTGCACAGGCTCTACGCTGCCCAAATGGTCTGCCCACTGCCTCCCCCCCCCCAGCTGTAGGGCGGCTGAGTGGGAGGAGGCAGGCAGACTCCTGATGCCCGGCGGTGCACCCCAGCTCTGGGCGCGCTGCCCCAGGTGCCCAAGTGACTTCCTCCGCCACTGATCACAAGCAATCTATTTCTTTATCAAATACAGAAATTGTGTGCATTCATTGTACATACTCATACGAGCAGTCTTCAAAGGGCATTGAATTTATAACACATGCTTTGAATGGACTTTTGTGCATTGCTGTCTTATTGAGGTATATGCTATTTAGCTCTGACAGGTCAATGGATGGGTTCTCACTACAACTGGAAAGTTTGTGACATGTGTTACATATGCAGCAAGTTTGTTAACTTACCAACAACACAACAGAATAGCATATTTGATCAAAATTGCCAAACAAGCTTTTTAAAAAACAAAAACAAAAACCCATCACGCAGTCTTTTAAAATGCACTACTAATACTGTATAAATCTGTGTATTAAGCTAAACTATTGTTCTAACTCTCTGGACACAAAAGGTTATGCCATAACAAACGTGTGAGCCACTAAGGTGCTACAAGTCAGCTGTTTTTACCTTTAGACAGTTAATGAAAAATTGGATCCACTACGAAACTGGATATATATTTGAAATGCCCCCTCAAAAAACATGGGACATAATGCAGCCCATTAGGCATGTTCTTACCTATCTACTCTTGTAGCCAATCAAGTTGTTCATAGAAACAACAAAAAATTATCTATTACTTCAAAGTAATATGAAGTTGCAATTCTATAGTCAGCCAGATATTGCCATCCTTCCCCCTTATTATTTCACTAAAGCACCTTTATCTAATTTTGATACTTCTCCATATCTGTGCAGCACTCACATCCACCTGAATTGGCATTAATTTGCAATCATGCTCACTGAAGGCTCTGTGCACCTCACCAGCACATCAAATGTCAATAAAATCCATTAGCTTATTCTCAAGTAACACACGAGTGCAGCAACTGAGACTAGTTTTAGAAGGGTTCAGGTCACAATTTGAATTTATTCTGTAAGAACCAAAGTAGACATGACAGCACCAGACCCTTTTGTTTAATTCCAGGTCTCTCTGTATAAAAACATGTCATCCTGGGATACGTGAGGGACACAACGGTATACAATTACAAAAAAAAAAAAAGTAGAGATGCTCTAGCACTTAAGCTACATAAATTCCTTACTCTCACTAAAACCAATGAAACAATATTATTATTGATACATTTCCCTGAAGTATCGGGATGCGTTCAGGCAGGCTTTGGAAGCAGTTAAAAAAACAAAAAGGGGGGAAAGATACAAATTACAAGATACAAAAGGAGGGAAGATACAAAGATACAAATTAGTTTCAGTTTAGGACAGTTTACTGGGCTTGCAGAGTAAGGATTGCATATGTGTGGTGCAAACCTACACATTTTTACTTAGAAGTAATATTTAAGGGAAGTTGCTTGCTATGCCATTGAAGGGGGGGGGTCATTTTATATTGAAACTGTTATGCCAAGACTTCACAGCCAAATGGGCAACTTTCCTGTCTTTGACAGAATCTCAACTTATAAACATTGTGATAGCTTTGGAAAAACTGTTGGAATGCTCAATAATAAGTACCACCACACTAAGTGAGCCCCATGATGTCAGAGGCCCCATGGCCCCATGTGCAGTACAGTCTAGATATGATCAGAAGACCTTCTCATCTTGCCTCCCTTTCTTCTTCTCACTGCATATGGAGCTAAGATGGTAATGATTTATTGAACAGATCATTCTAGTTATCAATAAATACTTGCTCATGAGGTTACTAGCAAAGCAAGGTTAAAAATATAATACATAATAATTGAAACCAACAAATAGAAGACAACAAAAAACTTTCATAGCAATAAAGCAGTGCCCCTCTCCCCCAATGTGGGCCACATGAAAATTGCTGAGGATCATTACCGACCATGTAATGATTTTTCTGCCTGCTGTTATAGATACTGTATGGTTTTTAACTGGATACGCTGAGTGATGCTCGTTAACTACTGGTGGTCTACACCAAGCCCATGGACCTTTCAGGAAAGCCTCCCTGGGAAAACTATTTCATGGCTGGGGTGCTACTGCCAGCCCTGTGCCTTCAACCCCACTGCAGGCATCTCCCTGGCAGCTACATGTCACACTTCACTTGCAAGGAGACCAAGAGCAGGGCCTCAAAAGAGGATCTTAAGTTTTGGGTACACATATATGGGAAATGGCCTTTCAGGTAATCTGGTCCCAAGTCCAATGCCAGGTCAAAGCCTGCAAGAACTCATACTCTTTTAAGAACTGCACATGGAAAACCCTGAAACAGATGGATTTTTCCTTCTTTACTAGCCTTCCCAAGCCTGGTGCCCTCCAGATGTTTTGAACTACAGCTCCCATCAGCACCAGTCAGCATAGGAATTGTGGTAAAATATACCTGTCAGGGTTGCTTCAAGATCCTAGCTCACAGAGGATCACGCTAGCCAACGGTCATTAAGTAAAAGTCTTTATTGAGTTACAGTTTCCATTCTCAAGCTGCTGCGTGCAACCCTACGTCTAGTAGCTAGATCGGCGAAGCTCCGTCTGAATCTCCGCCCCTCGTACACCAACTTAATATCCTAGCCCTGCTCCACCTTTTCCGCCTGACTGTTCTTCTCTGGGTCCCTCTGCCCCCCTGGGTCTCTTCCTTCCGGGATTCTTCGGACGCTGACCCCCCGGACTCTCCTGTCTCCTTGCGCCGGGCTTTAGGACCCGGCTCTCTTTCCGGGCTGCCTACTGCGCCTCCTTCCTGTGCATTTCAACTTGGCGCGCGCGCCCAACCTTCCACCTTCCGTCTAACCGTTTCTTCGCTCCCAGATGGAGGTGTGGCCACCCCTGACTCGTGCCCTCCCTCCTGCTGTGAGCTGCCAGCGCTTGCCCCCTGGCTCCTTTCCTCTTCCCTGCTCTCTGGCGGTGACGCTGGACCCGATCTCCAACTGCTCTCCTCTGATTCCCCTCTGGCTCTATCTCCCTGGGGTGCCCCCCTAAACTCCCCCCTTGCCTTGGCCACTGGTGCTCCTTTCTGTGAATCCTCCGACTCACTGGAGAGACTCGGAGATCTCGGGTCGTCGTCATCGCTCATCCTTTCTTCTGCCTCCTCCCCTTCGCTCTCTGTTTCCTCCCTTGCCCTTGCCTCTGCTCCTGAACCCCTGACAATACCTATAATGCGCAAGTTCCCCCAATAGTTGGGGAAGGCTATTCTGTACAATACTTCAAGGAACAGGGTACCAGGAGCCCGGACATGGCAATGCGCAGAAGGAGCATAGAAGGGGAAGCTAGAGACACATGGAAAAATTGTCATGCAGTGGTTTTCTGGCTCTTCCCTTGGCTAGCCAGATGCAGCAGAAGAGAGGAAGGGGGTGTTGCTAGGCAACAGCCTCATGTCTGTAGAGTCCTTCTCTCCTGTAGGTGGAGAAAGAAGGTAAGAAAGGACATGAGGCAAGTGTGACCTAGGACAACAAATGTTTTCCCTCAACCACCTAACCTCATACTTATAGTCACATACTAACAGTAAGTAAATCAAAGAAACATATCGTTGACTGTCACCATGTCAGCTGGACCTTAATAATTAACACTCATTAATTTTTATTTTTATTTTTATTTTGCCCACCAGACATTTTGGTAAGAACCCAATCCATCACAAAACCCCGACATAACCACTTGATATGTTCTTCTGTGCTCTATGATATTAGTAAGTTTTCACAGGCACTTGAAACAAAAACTTCATTTTATTATTAGTATATCCCATCACCTAGAATTCGAAACCTAAAAGAAAAGACTGTTTCCAAATCAGGCTAAAAAAGGAAGATTCTTTTATCTCATAAGTGCATAAAGAGAAAGAGAAACATGCATGCTCTAGTTACCCACTTTTAGAAGTCTATAGAGGCCATTTCACTGCCCAAGAAGGCTTCCATTGCATGAGCTGTAGGCCAACCATGTGCTCCATTGGGCAGAAAGGAGAGAAAGCAGGAAAAGAACCAAAGAGAGAGAAGCTATTGCATCCATCCTTTGATAGGGAAAAGCATTCAGGATTGTGCAAAACAGAATCCACACATACCTTTGAAACAACCAATACCATGAGTGCAGTGGCCATGAAAAGTCAGTGAGAAGTGAGGAAGGCACAGGTTACACCAAGAACCCAAGTGAGCGAAACATACTTTTGATTGGTGACAAACTTACTAACAGTTGAACCAGAAATTCAATGAAGGGTAGAATTTCTATCTGACAATTCTCTTGCCCAACCAGACCCTCCAGCTACTGCTGAGGTGACATATATAGGAAACCACATTCCCTTGGGATGGGCAGGTTATTGGCTGCCTCTTAAAATTGAGTTTAGGTCTTTTAAAAATAAACTAAAAGCCAATAATAACAAGCTGGCCAAACCTTAGCTTTCAAACATGGCCAATACTGACTCAGTTCATCAGAGCAAATAGGCAAGAGTATTGCCAATTAGCTTGCAAAGGAGCCGAGATGTACTGCAACATATTGCACTTTGATTTAGCCAACTCGATTCTTGAACAGCTTAATAGCAAATAAGGCTGTTGAGGAAACTTCAGTAGAGGTGAAATTGACAGGAACAAAAGCAAAGGTCACATTTGACAGTGGGAAGGAGGCATCAGTTTTTAGAAGTGGCTCCCACTCAACACAAGAGGGTTGGCAGGTCTTGTATACCACAGAAAATGAAAGAAGATTGCAATGCAAATAGAACAGAGGAAAATAAATTCTTAAGAGTCACTAATGAATTGCTGTTGCACATTTTTTAAAAGCAACTATTCCAAAGATGACAACTAAAGAGCCGGGTAAAAAAGGTTAAAATTCAAACCTGAAAGCAATTGCTGCTGAACAATTTCCACCCACCAACTGCATTTCATGGAAACTATACCAAAATGAATGCAATTGTATAGCAGGTAGCACTGGGTAGATGTCACTCAAGGTGGTTTAAAAAGTGCAGATGTTTGGCAGTTAATTTGATCCTATGGATCAACTTCAGTGGCATAAACAATGTACCATGCTTGCTGCTGTTTATATGTCTCCTGGATGTGTCCACAACCAAAATACATGGTTGTAAGCACACCTCCCAGCTGAGCAACAAGATGGGGGGCAGGAAGGGGAACAGAGGAGGCTGAATTACTCATCTCTGTCATTTGAACATTCTGCTAAGGAGCCTGTCAGGCATCCAAGTTATTCAACCCTGGCTGCCCCTAAGCAGGGTGCTTAGTCGGAAAACGTGTAAACATCTCAACCGAAGGATAGCTTCTAGTACAGCCAAGGTGCTCCCAGTTTGAAATAAAGTTTGTGCCCAACCAGCTATTTCTGCCCCCAGCTGATTGTTGACCTTCAAAAAGGTCAAAGGGAAACAGTTTACTTCCTGTCAGTTTCTCCTGCCCCATATTCAGTGGGGAGACATGCATTTCTGTTAGCTGAAGGGCAGGTTTCTGGAAGGCTGGGGAAGAAGGTGACTTTGCTCCCCAACCACATCCCAGCTCCTTTCTTAGCACTTCTTATATAGCCTTTGGTCAGATGGCATGGAGTTAAGGAGTTAAGGATCTCCACACAGCCTCCCCAAGGCAAGAGATCAGATGAGTTTCAAGTTTAAAATGGATCCTGTGGGAAATATAATGGCAGAAGATTCAGTCATGTGCATAGCTCAAACTTCACAGGAGTAAACTTTGAAGCCATTTCGGAGGTATGCAAAGAGCTATGAATTTGGGAGCTCATCCATATAGAGGATGAGGTATCTATAGAGAGTATCCATAACCAAAAAGAAGAAAGGAAGATGTAGCCTCAGAGTCAGTTTGTAAAGTTCAAAATTATACCCAGGAAAACTTGCATCAGGAATCTGTTCAGGTTGCTGTCTTCCATGGCTGCTTGTCCAATAGCCAGGAAATCCAGAACAATATTCTTAATTGTTGGTTCAGTATGCACATATGTTTTTTTCTAGCCTCCTCCCTGCCTGAAGATAGTTGTCCCAGGGCTATTTCCTCCTTGTTCATCTTTGCCACTTTCATGCTGCTTTTCACCACTTAGCTTTACATGCTCCTAGAAGCTGTTTCCACTGTTGTGGCACACCAACTTGAGCCTGGACCTCTTGTTGCATGACCCTTTAACTCGGATTCCCCATTCCTGCCATCTTGGCAGAGCAACAACTCCCTTTACACGTATCATTTCCCTTTCCAGCAGTATCCCTTGCAGCTTCAGAAATCCCCATAGTTCTGCAGAATGGCAACTAGGTCACATGGATTGAGTATGTTCCAAGGCCAGCTCCTCCTCCTTGCTGTTGGAAATAACCTGGCCAGTAAAGGATTCAGGGGATTTTGAATGTTTCTCATCTTTCCTGTGGTTAGGATCCCAAATGGAAGCTGACTAGTGTGGGGTGGGGAAACGGAGCTCCCTTGAACGCTGGCAACTGAAGGAGAGAGTCCAAGTGGCTTGGCCATTGGAAGGTCCCTCAACGCTGTTTGGGGGCGACGGTGAATTCAGGGTGCTGTGAGCCAGCAACCCCCTCAAGATGAGCACATGCTTATCTATTGCCCACAGCTCCCCATTCATTCAAATGATGCCACATCAAATGATGTGGCTACCTCAGTCAGTAGAGCACGAGGCTCTTAATCTCAGGGCTTGTGGGGTCCAGCCTCACACTGGGGGAAAGATTCCTGCATTGCAGAGGGTTGGACTAGTGATGGCCAAACTTGGCCCTTCAGCTGTTTTGGGACTACAATTCCCATCATCCCTGACCACTGGTCCTGCTAGCTAGGAAGGATGGGAGTTGTAGTCCCAAAACAGCTGGAGGGCCAAGTTTGGCCGTGATCCTCCAATTCTATGATTTCCATGAAGGCCATTCCAACTGCTGTTTTGTTTTGTTTGGATCGCAAGGGGACTGTCTTCCAAGTAATGGGAGTTCCAATCTCAGGTCTGCCGCCCGAAGCCATTCGCAGACTCCGGAGCGCCGCTGCCAAACGAGTTGGCGCTACTGCATTGGGCGCGTGTGTGACGGACGGACTGCGCAGGAGAGACCCCGGACTCCCTGCCTTCCCTCTCGACACTTGCGCCACCATAAGAGGCGGTGGTGGAGTCCAAATAAAAAGCCTCAATTTAAAGCGGGCTCCCCGTACCCTCTGGGATAGGACCTGGGGTAAAAAAAAATGTGCTTCCCGGTGTGGAAGACGCCGAGTCTCTTTTTGCTCTGCGGGGGCTGCCGTTCTCCCACCTGAGCTCCCACCATGTTCCTCGCTGCCTACACTCCTTCCCCCTGCTTACGCCCGCCTGGGGGCACCTCACACACCCACCCCGCTATGCAGAAACGCGGGGAGTTCTCCTGCCTCACGCGGACATTTTGCGCCCCCCTTTCCGCCCGCCGCCTTGGCACTCAGCAGCGGTGGGCGGGCAGGACTGTGTTGCGCCACGCGAGGCCGCTTCTTCCCGCCTGCGGCCTCCGCTCTGGAGCAGCCCAGCGCCTCAGGTGAAGCGCCTCAGCTGAGAGAGGGAGCCGCCTCCCCTTCTCGGGCCGCGCCGCTGAGCGCTGCAGTAGCCCGTCTCCTCAGGCCGCCTCTGCGGTTGACAAGCGCTGGGCAAGGCAGTGCAGCTAGACGTGCTCAACCAGAGAGCCAGGCTGCTGCCTCCACCGCCGCTCTTCTTCCCGCCACGTCCCCCCGCCACCGCCTCACGCCCGCTTCCCGCCCCTTCCAGCCAGGCCTGGGCTCCTGAAACGGGGCAGGCCTTCCCTGAGGAAAACGACCCCGCTTTGTTCATTCCGGGCAGCCGAGAGGCGCCTTGCTATTATGTCTGAAGCGGCCTGAGCTCGTGTGTGTTGTGTGCTTGTAATGGCAGTTTCGGGCTGGGGACGGCCCAGTGCGGGAGAATGGCTTCCAGCCTTTCCCGAAAAGCCGAGCCTAGGCAGCCAGCAGGCAAAAGGCGGGGAGGTGGTGGTGGAGGAGGCCGGGGCTGAAAACCCGCCTGCCGCGGTCTGTGTGTGCGGAATGACTAAACGTTTATTGAGGAGCTACCCGAGGCTCTCGGCGTCTCCTACACAAGCACAGTTCACCTCTCTCTGCCGCCGCCGCCCCCCTCCGCCTCCCGCGGCGTGGAACGCCCCCCCCCCCCTTCCGCCCCGTTCTCCTCTCCTCTCCCTGCTGCTGCTGCTGCTTCTCCTCCTTCTCCTTCTCTCTCCCCTGTAGCGAATTAGAGATTTCGTGGCTTAATTGAGGAATCCAAGTGTTTCTGCCTAATTCCAACCTTCCCCTCCCGCCCCGCGCGCCTCGCTTCTCGTGCTATCCCCGGCAAGGCGAGCACTTCAGCCCCGCACCCCGCATCCGTTCAATGAAGCAGCACAGATCCACGGCGGCTCCAAGTGGGTTTTTGCAGGACGAGAAGGAGGAGGAGGAGGAGGAGGTGGCGGCGGCGGCGGAGGAGGAAAGGAGCTGGCGGCGGCGGCGGCAGCAGCAGCAGCAGCAGCAGGCATCTTTGCAAGGAAGCCTTTCGGGTCTAGCTCGGCTTCTGGGGATTTAAGTGTCACTCAAAGCATCCCCAAATCAGCTCGCTGCTCCTCTGCGCTTTCTTCGCGGGCATCGATTCGAGCCCTGAGCGGTGCATTTCTGCAATTTCCTACCAGGGAAGGTAAGGAGGCTGTGAGTGCCAAATGCACCACGGCGGCGGCAGCAGCAGCAGCAGCATGGTCACTGACAGCCTAGACTTCTCGTCCGGGTAACTTCCCCTCTTGCCCTCTTCCAGCCCCCCACCCCACCCCACCTTTCCTAGGAATGGTGGTGGTGCAGTTAGGCACGATGTGGTGGTGCATTTAGGCTCGATCGCCTTCTCGCATCGCCCCATCCCTTCTATAGATGCTCGATCTCCTTAGGTGGAATAATAATAATACAATAAAAACCGAAAAAAGAAAGACGTGGCCTTTTGTCTCAGCCTCTTTGCATGGTGTTAAGACTCTGTAGATCCTACTTTTTATTTTTTTCCGGTGTAAAGAATCCTGAGCATCGCAGGACCCACGACGTCATCCAGCGATCCCCCGCTCTTAATTTCTGTGCCCCCAAGACCATCTCTCTCTCTCTCTCTCTCTCTCTCTCTCTCTCTCTCTCTTTTTTTCCAGGAGCTCAGGCAACCATCTCACCCCTACCAAGAAACTCGTCATCATCTCACATCCCCCCTTCCCCCAAATGCTATAGGCTGAGCCCTTTCCAGCCACCCATTGCTAACTTGGGCCCCCTCCCCCCCGCGATTTCACCCACCATTTGCTATTCCCAAAGAGCATAAAGTCTAGCTTTCCCCCCTCCCCCATGTGCACGCCTTGCATTCCCATTTTAACCTCTTTTTCCTTCCGTTCCTAATCCGATTTTGCACATTTCCCCATTTAAACTAGGTTGCAAAACTGCTGTAACCTGCAACTCTTGAAACTTCCTCGGTTGTTGAAGTCTGTGTTATTTTACTTAAAAGGACAACAGCAACAAAAAACAACCTCTTAATCATTTTGTGGATTACTCTCTTTTTTAAAATAATGCATTTCCTTCTTCCCCTTTAATTTTTTTCTTTCCTCCTTTCCTTCTTTTTTTTGGCAAGGAAATTTGCTCCATCTCCAGCAGCAACCACTGCTCCTTTTGATGTTGTGGTACGCCGTGCGCATGCGCTCCACATTAGAATTACTGCACTGGCTAGAATAAGTTGGATCTCTTCTTCTCTTCCACTGAAGCCCTAAATCATATCAAAAGCTAAAGGGATGCTGAGAGTCCGGGAAAAGGGTTGCTTTGGAATTTGGTCGTTGCCCTTAATCATAACAGTGGTGTGTGCACAGAGGTAAGTGGCCAAAGGGTCTCTCTTTTTCTCCTTCACTTTGAATTGTACGGTATAACTGGGAGGTGCAGAATGCATCTTGCGAGATAGAGACAGGGAAAACCGCTCTCTCCTCATGTCTTTTTACCCCTTTCTTTAGTGCTAATGATCCCAGCAATATGTCCCTGGTAAAAGAGACCGTGGATAGACTGCTGAAAGGATACGACATTCGGCTGAGGCCAGATTTCGGAGGTAATTCGATTGCTTTTGTAGAAAAGCCTGCTTCACGCTCAGGCTGTCCCTTCTCCGGAGTGTGTGTGTGTGTATGTGTGTGTGTGCGCGCACGCGTGTGTGTGTTTTCAACGTGGTGTGAGCGCTGCTCCTGCTCTGCATCTATGTTGCCATTTTCTGAAGCTCGACCCAAAGTTAAGCCAATTGTTCCCCAATTTCCCTTAGCCCGGAACGGCCGTGACACGATCCTTTAAATCTCCTCGTGTGTGTGTGTGTGTGTCTGTATTTGTATGTTTCTGTATCTATACACACAATACTTGGTCTCGTGTGCGTTGATTACCTATTAACGCGTAATTAAAGCTTGGCTAATTGGCTTTATGGAGATGCAAATCTCCTAAGTTTCCCCAGCATCCGTGTCACCAAGCCTGGTGTGCTGTGCTTGTGGCCACAGTAAACATTTCTCCTTCTTTTGAGTACAGGATGTTCGGCTAAGCGAGATGAAAATGTCATTCTGCACCCCGTGAGCTGTGCGTTGGGGAGCAGGTTTCCGCGTCGTTTGTGCTTGTGTATGCTAAACCGGGTCCTTGGACCCTCTCTGAACGTATGTGGAAGCCGCTAGTACAGACGGCACTCTGCTGTTACTGGGCTCCGAGGAGCGTGCGGTTCCGAGAGCCCCGTAAAGTCCTCCTTGAATCCCGGGTCAGCGTCCCTCTCGCTCGGCTTCGCCTGCTTGCAAGGGCTCGGCTAACCGGACTGAGCCCGTGCAGCAAGCAGGAACAGAAGCCTCTGGGTTGAAACTCACACTGCAAGTCTAGTGGGGTGTATCTCCGGCCAGCCACTTAAAGACACTTTACCCTATTATTAACACGTGTGTGTGTGTGTGTGTGTGTGTGTGTGTGTGTGTGTTATATAAAGCGCCCGTTGCTGACGGCGATCCTGGAAACGCTGCAAGGCAAACTCGTGGCTAAAATGAAGCCCTGCTGCCCCACCCCTTCTTCAGTCCGAATAATGCTTGCATGAATGAGTTAAATTGTGAGAGATCACAGTGCAGACCATCTTGTGTTGCAGGTCCCCCTGTGGCTGTTGGCATGAACATAGACATTGCCAGCATAGACATGGTGTCAGAAGTCAATATGGTGAGTATTTCATTTATCTTTCGGTCCATCTCCCCCCAACCAGGTTTTACAAGGGTCTGTGGAATCAATAACTGTGAATGCAGGTTCTGACTTTATCGCTTTTATTTCTCATTTACCACCAATGTGCACCAGTGCTCTCCAGTTAATTAGGCCAGCTCTCCACCACCACCCCCAATTGGGTGCTTGCGTCTTCCCTACATAGATGTCAGAAAGCAGTGTGAAATAATTTCTCAAGCTATTGATTTTGGGCTATTTTTATCCGAAATGTCTGAATAAGAAAAATGCTAGCAACCTATGGTATTTTGGGGGAATCCATAGAATTACTAGAATGAGTTTTAGGAGGCCTCTTGTACAGCCACTGAAATAAAACGTTGTCCTTCAGATTAACATCTGCAAGTTTATTCCAAAAGGCTTTTAAACACTACGACTTTTAGTGTGTAAAAAGCTGGTACGATTATTATTATTTTTGACAGTCTTAGTATATAGGAGAGACCATTTCAGACATATAGTTAAGTGCTACTGAGAGACTTAGAGGAACAATAGTGGCCTCCTTTTGCTTCATGCAGGAGCGCCCCCTGCTGACATAGATTTGCACAACAGTTCAGAATATTTTAACATTTTCATCATGAATTTGGGACAGTTTAATTGTTTCAGTTACTATTGGGAGGCATGGGGATTGAGATGAATGTTGCGCACCCAAACATAAAGTTGTAATTAGGTTGGTGAATGCAGTTTTTAAATGTTGCATGAACGCTTCATATAAGTTTATTGCCAGTTCTAATGTGTAGAGCCATACTATTAAATGAAAGTACAGAGGGTGAAGAGATGGGTGTGTACATGTGTTGGAATGGGACCTGGATCGCATAAAATGTGGTCACACTTTGTCTTGCATATCTTTGGCCTTCCATTTTTAAAAATGGTTGTAGAAGCCATGTAAACACACTGAAAAGTTTGTTAGGAAGACTGCCCTATTATAGCATGCTACACTTGAGACAAGTTTTTATTATTTTTATTTTATTAAAACAAACCTTCTTGCATAGTGATTGAGTTATCTGTAAGACTAGTTAATCTAGAGTTGCTAAAACACTTTAATATATATATATTTATAAGATAGCCTCATCATATATCCTTTACTCAGGCGGCAGACCACTAATGAAGGAAAGAAAGTAACAAGAAGCACTAGGGTTAACTTCTTTTGAACTTTTGGTTTTCATTTGCAGACTGTGTTGAACCTTAATATCCATTGTGTTTGTTAAAGGATCACAGTAGCTTAGCACTGTAAAATATGGAAGACTATGCTTTAATGAGATAACCAGGCAAATTATAATGACATGAAATTGTGTCAGCTCAGTTTCATTAATGAGTGAGACCTAGAGTTCAAATAGAAAATGTTCAGTTTAAATTACAGATTCCCACCCCCCCACACACACACTGTGTTTACATTTTTTTAAATGATTGCTTGGGATATTTGGCTCTATTTCATATTAGCATGACATGAATTAACACTCGGTGACATTGTCAGGGTGTGATACTTTTCCTTCAGAAAAGTTAATGTGTCTTTGTGATAGGCATAATCTTCCAAACTTTGAAAGAACAATTCAATTTCTAATGTATTGAGAAATGGTTGTATAAATATTAAATCGTTGCATGTTTCATGTTCAGGGACTTTGTTGTACCATTTCGGAACCTGATCACTAAGGCCATGCATGATTCCAATTCCTTCTTCCTGAAAGTGATCCTAAAGTATAATATGTCTAGTGAGAGGCGCTGAACTTTGAATTTAGATCACTGTCATGTGAACATATTCCAGCATGCTCCTAGTGTTTTGTCCATATGTCTAGAAATGGCAGATTATATTTTTGAAATCGGCCCACTACTTAGTAAAACTAACCTGGGTAACACATACCATGTTTTAATGCCTTTTTGGAAATATTAACATTTATTTTGTTCAAGAGTCTCATACTTTACAAACCTAATCTGCAAGACTGGTGTTAAAATGAGAACCTGTTCTGATCTGATGGCTGTTAAGAAGATAATGCAGTCTATTATGTGTCCTCCAGAAGTTTGAATGTTGAAACTTTAGTATCAGAAAAGGTCTCTGTACAGATGAAGAATGGACATAGTGTGAAAAACAATATTCATAGTCCTACTTAGATAAATAGAGGTTGCAATCCTATACACACTTGCCTGAGCATAACTCCCATTGAGCTCATTGGAGCTTAATTCTGCATAGACCTGCATAGCTTGTTCTCTGACATTTTGTCATAGAAGGCCTTACTGTTTCTGGGTGGGTTTTAGTCGCCATGCTGTCACTTACTTTGGCAGTGCATAAATTGATATTGTCATTATAGGTTGCTGCAGACCGAATAATCTTAACCCCTTCCTGTGATTGCAGAAAGAGGAGCATGCTGTGGGTTTACAGAAAAACCTCTTTTCTCAAGCTCAATTTCCTGCCTCTTTAGTCTGTACCATAGTTAAGGACTACATCAGAGCCCACATTAATCATGGTTTAGACCAGTGTTTCTCAAACTTGGGTCTCTAGATGTAGTTGGACTATAACTCACATCATCCCTAGCTAGTGGTCAGGGATGATTGGAATTGTAGTCTAAAAACAGCTGGGGCCCAAGTTTGGGAAACACTAGTTTAGACTAACTGGTGTTTGTCTCTAACCAGAATTTGAAGCTACTTTCAAATCCTAGTTAAGGTCAATCCTCAGTTAATATTAACCCTAATTGCAACTGGTGCCAACTAACAATTATTTAAATTTGGTAACAAGAACTTGAGCAGAAGAGGGGAAGGGCTGCAGGGAAGAGAAGCATGTGGTACCATGGACAGCTCCTGGTCATTCACTATTGTTAAGCCTACAATCCAATGCAACACTTTGGAATAAGCCCATTGAAATTAATGGGACATGCTTCTGAGCAGATATGAGTAGCCTTGTGCTGTACAAGATTGAGTGTGTGTCCTTTTTATACTGGGCTTGTCTGGTCAAAAGCATGAGTGACAGTTTCAAAGGTGTTTTGCTTCATTTACAGCTTCACTTACATTTCATTGAAACTAGTGGCCTCTCACCGGCCCCCAAAGTCTAAAGTAAAATATTCAAAATGTTGTACAAGTTACTGTCTAGCACAGCTAAACCTTGGCATGTGTGACAAAACAGAAGATTTACAGCGTGATCCTTAACATGTGAACTCAAAAGTGAGCTCCACTTTTTCCTAGCAAGTGTTTTATGCTTGCAGCCTTACACACACACACTTTCCTGCAGTAGGCCTCATTGGATGCAGTGAGATTTACTCCTGAGTAAACATTCATAGAACTGGGTTGTTGGCTACAAGTATCCAATTGTCAATAGTAACACCAATATTATTAAACGTTAGAAAATTTTAGCCCAGGTTTTTTGAACATAGTTGTCATGTAATATCTTCTAATTGTTCATCTAACGTTTGGTCTAACGTATTGTTGGCCTTTAATTTGTCAATAAATGCTGATGCAGAACCATATCTTGAGAAGATATGAGGATTATGACACACACACACACACACACACACACACACACACACCCTCTCCTCTGCCCTCCCTCCAGTCCTGGATATATTGGTAATGAATGTACAAGAACAATTGTTGATGCTGAAGTGAAGAGAGTGGAGATCTATCCAAAGCACCATATACGTATCAGTATACATATCAGTATACAATCTGAGCGACATGTGAGAGTGGCATATGAGAGCAAGCACACATTTCCAGTAAACAGGCTTGTTGACAAGGAGTGGGTTTTTGTGGTTGTTTTTTTTTAAAAAAAAGAACTTAATTAATTTGTCGGGGTGTTGCCATTTTATTTTTGTTCAGCAATAAAAATGTGCTTTTTTTACTCTGGCACTGACAATCTAGTTGCCTTTCCTCACATGTGTTTCTGTTGGCGATAAATCACATTTTCCCAGCACTCAAATGGCAGTATTTCATTGCTGGGAAAATGTGATTTCCTCTGCAGATTGGGACATATTCCAATAATTTTCGTAGTTTGAAGTTATGAATTTCTGCAAGCCATTTTGTGACCTTATTTACAGCTTTATTACTTCAAAGGCTTAGTACCCCTTCTATATCAAGCAAGTGTATTAAAAACAGGAATGATAAAACAAATGCTGAACACCAGGAAGAACACCCCTTGCTCCACCACCTTCTTTTGAAACATGTCCCTCCCCATTTTTAAATATAGTTCATCGCAGACAGTGTGCTCCAACTCTACTACACATGCACATCACTGTTCCCACCCCACTCCATTTTTTTTAAGCCTCTCTCCCTTGTGAGCTAACAGTGTACACAAGAAGGTTCAAATACGTCTTGTGCAATCCTGACAACGAAAAAGTGATTTTTTTGCAGCAGTTACACCACTGAGAATACTTTTGAATAGTTGACTTTGTACCTAGTTGTCAATAATTTATGTCTATCATTCTGTCTTGAATGGTACTAGCTCTCTTGAGATTGAAAATATTACTGTTACTATTTTATAACAAATAATATAGCCTAGCTCAGAAATTTTGTTGTTGTTTTTTATAATAATATTTATTAGTTTTCCAACAAATTGAACACAACACTACAAAAAAAAGAAAAAACATACAATAATACAATACAATACAATACAAAAAAACACACTGCAAAACACTAACATACAACTAACAAAACAAAACAAAACAAAAACCATTTAAAACACAGTCCAATTTCAATATTTTATCCTTCTTTCACTAATTTCCACAACCTCCTCACACCTCCCTTTTTGTATTCCACTTCTATTAATTGTTTCAGCAATTCCTTTCCATCTTCCTCTATTTTCTATCCTATAATTGTCTTAACACATTCTAACCTTATTTTTCCCTTTAATGCTCTAATAATCTATTTATACTTAATTCCTTATAACATTTCTACTAAAGCCATATAACTTCATTCCAACATTTTTCTAACATTCATTAATTTTACAGTATTTCTGTAAATAGTCTTTAAACTTTTTCCAGTCTTCTTCCACCGACTCTTCTCCCTGGTCTCGGATTCTGCCAGTCATTTCCGCCAATTCCTAGCTCAGAAATTTTGTTCAGCCAAGTGCATTATCCTAGAAATGTATGTTAGGATAGATAATGCTTGCTGTTAACTATGCAGCCAGGCCTCATTTACCCATAGTGCATTTCACAGCTGCAGCTAAGTGAAGAGGGCTCTTGTAACGTTTTGGAACTTTTTATCATCTAAGTAATTTCAGCAGGAAACAAAATTCAGAGATGAACCTGCCTGTTTGAATTCAAACAATGGATTCCCATGGAATTTCCGAGCTCCCCTTCCCCACTGGATTCTGGAGCAGGTTTCCAAATCCAGCAGGAAGTTGTGATTGGTTTGCTGGTTGCTTTTGAAGAATCTTCTTGACTCCCACATGAACAGATTTCACTGACTGCTAAATTTAGAGACCATTGCAATGGTTTCTATCTGCAAAGTACAAATCATCATTTTCTTCTGAGGAGTCATATGAAGGGGAGGACTAGAATAAACAGCATGCAGGTTAAAGCCTTTGCAGAGGCCAGGAAAGCTCCAGTGTACACATAAGACAGTCAAAGTTGAACTGATGTGTATGTATGTTTAAACTACACAACTATTTAAGATACCCAAATATAGGGAATCCATCCTCCCTCCAAGGTTCACCTGAGCTTGTGATTCATTTGCCTCAGCACCTACTGTAGTGTGCAGCTGGTTTTCCTCTTCCCATGCATTCCCAAGCTTAGGTTGCAATAGTGGGGAAGAAATTAACAGTACAGAAGACTGTTGACACCAGTTGACACTCTGAAGGCCTCCCAACATGCTTGGTGCTTCTATATGCTGTGTGTCTGTACTTTCTAAATCCATTTGGCTCAATTCATTCAACCATGAGGAGTTCAAATGACATACCCCAGTAGTCTTGGTGGCATGTTCAGAAGCCTCAATTGTATTGTTTGCCAGGAAAACTGGAAACAGTTTCCCTAGCAAACCTAGCTTAGCAGTCAAAGAGCAAGGAGAGACGTCCTCTTGTAGTTCATGGATAGGCTATGTTTCAGGAAGCAAAGAATAGGGACAAATGGACAGTTCTCTGAAGTGGAGCAAAGGTCACTATTGGGACTTGTGCTTCTTAACCTGAAGTGAGTGTTGAGCTGGCCAAGTTTGCAGATGATACTAAATTGTTCAGGATCATTAAAAAGAGATTGTGAAGAGCTCTGAAAGGACCTCTCCAAACCTGAGTGAGTGGGTGATAAAATGGCAAATGCAATTAAATGTGAACAAGTGTAAAATGGTAAGCAGAGAAAAGAGTGGAATGGATGAATAAGTTGGCAGGGTGGTTCCCTGGGCACTTGACTTATGAGATTTCAGAGACCTCTCAGATAAAGTCTTTTCGCCCATTTAATTCTCTGAGAGAGTATAAAAAGATCAAATTCATTCTGAATTTGGGGTCTGTGTCACCCATTACCAGATTGAACCATTGTAAGAAAATGAGCCCCAGTGTTTCCAGAAAGAAGTGGGAAAGAAGACTGCCATGATGGGGGTTGTCTGTTGTTAGCCAGGACTATACCACTTGCCTATCAGGACTGACCCACATCCTAACTTTAATAAGGGTACCTAAGCAATTAATAACATTACAAACCCTTCTGTAGCAATTTAGAGGCTATCAAGTTTCTTTTAAATGAGCTCTCAAGCTATTTGTTGCTGCTACAAAGTTAACATGCCTATTCTGGAAACTAAATTTGCTGAAACAATTAAACTTATACATAGATGTTGATGCTCCTATTGTAATAGTTCTACTGTGGGTAGACAAAAAATATTTATACATTTTGCCCTCTCTAACATATTTGCATTAACACTTAGCCATTGGAAAAACAACACAGGAAACAAGCAATATAACCACAAGGACTTTGGTAATAAGTACTGTAGTGTGGACACTGCACTGGCATTAATGGCTTTTACTGATTATTATAGTATTAATTATATGGTCATCGTACTGGTCTTTAATTGCATGATTGAGTGTTGGACATGACTTTAAGGCTGAAGAATCGGATATGTTTCCTGTGGTTTATGTATGCCGTTATGCTGTTTGTGGTTATATGAGTAATGCAGAACAAACTGGAACAATACAGTGAGCGAATCCTTACATTTAACAAAGCCAGAGTAAATTATTAAAAATTACAATTGGCTTGAAATTGGCTCTCACTAGGAAGTTGGTGCCTGCCACCTACAAACTCCTCTCTCCCAGCTGCTCCCTGTGTGCTGTGATGTCACAGAATGTTGGAATATTCAGAAATACTTTAACTGGTGAGTGGAAATTCCACTAAGAGAAATACTGACAAATAATCCAGTTTCTGTGAGCCAGATCATATCCTGTAGAAGCATAAGTGTTGTTGTTTTTTAAGTCTTCAGTGTGTGTGTGTGTTATGGGTTTGACTTTTTTTATACCTTTTAACACTCAGAGTAGGCAAGCCTGCCCAATGAGAGTTGGCTCTCATGGCTGAAGGGCATTTTAGAAAGACAGAAGTGTTCTGGGAGTCAGGCTTATTTATGTGAATAATTTCTATCTGACATTTCTTCTGAAGAGGTCAAAGTGACTAACAACAAAACAAAAATCCAGAGACCAATTGCTTAATATAGCAGTCCACAGCCCAAATGCTTCCTAAAAGGGAAGGTTTTTTCCAACTTGCAAAAGGCTCATAAGGAGATGGTGTGATGGGTTTCCTTTGGAAGGGGAGTCTCCAGAGCTTTGGCACAGCTGTTGAAAAGGCCCCCTCCCTGGTATCAACCAAACCCTATCTGTTTGAGAAGAGTTAACTTTTAAGTTTAAGCAGGAGCTTTGAAGAGACTGTTGGACAATCATATTTCTTCTTAATAATCTAAGACACGAATTTTTGCTGATGCACCATCCCCATTGCATGAGCTGTGATTAAACCAGGAAATCTCTAAGGAGGAATCATTTTCTGTTTCATCTTTATTGGGAAATCATGGTTCCAAACTTTGGAACAAGTTGAAGTTGGTTTAGGATTCTGGATTGTTTGGAAGTTGTCAACATAATCTCTCAACTGAGATGAAACTTGGTATTTAGGCATGTGCTGGAGGAAGAAGCAAAGGGATGCAGAAGCAAAAGGCTCTTTCATATTTTGGCTTAGTTTGAACTGGGCCATATTTAAATGTGAAACAATGATCAGCGCTTCCTAAGCTAGAAAATGCATACTAGAAAGCAGATGGGAGAAGGAGAAAATGGTTAGGAAATAAGTCATACAGAGATCAATTGATGGAGAAGCTTAAAATACTTTTAAAAAAGATCTTGAAGACTTGGAATATGTGTAATTATAGCTTTTGTTGCCACTGGAGCAAGTAGAAAGCATTTCTTACATTTCAGCTGTGTTTTTTGGTCATATAAAATTGTAGGAGTTTCTATCAGCCGGATGTTTGCTCTGCCAGACTCTTTTCATAATAAGAATCTGAGCTTGAAGTGCTGAGTGCTTTGAAAAAGCCGTCCACTTCAGTTGAAAGAGACAAACTAGGCATTAAGCTTGTTTGAAAACCTAATATCAATTCTGGGGTCTGAGAAATTTTGAAAACTCTGGCTCTTAAGCTTTATTGCCTATTAAATGTTTTATGGGAGCTTGAAAGTATGAATTATTTATTTGAGACATAGGTCCGTTCTAACCTACTTCTGTAAAACTTTGCATTTTTGCTTGTATAAAGCATTTCATGCTGTTTACTTTAGCATTAAAATATACTAAACTATTGACAGTAATATTACTGCTGTATCTCTTTCCCCGCTTTCTAAGCAGCACCTGAAGTGGTGTACAATATGCTAAAAACAATACAAAATGCCACAATAACAATTAAATTACATTTTTGAAAAAAGCCTGGAAAAATCAGCCCTAAAAGCATCATACAGTAGAAATGCCAGCAACCTGGGAGACAGTGAGATAGCAGTTCTCCCTAGGGTTAACACAGTTGCAACCACCTCTTCCATGATCTTCCAGATATGCTCTCTGCTATCCAGGATGTTGCAGAAACTAAGATGGAGGAGGAGGATGGGAAAGGAAAAACCTTCCTTCTCTCACCACTACTGCTTCTGCAACCACTGGACAGGTCAATAAAAAGAAGAGAGGGGTTTGTTTGTTTTTTGGGTACATTGGTAAAAACAAGTGGGTGTTTTCCTGAACCCTTGGAAAATAATCTGAGTTTTTCCAGTGCAGTGCCCCCACAACACCTCCCCACCAATAACCCTGGATTATTTCTGAATGAATCCAAGGAGCATTTGGGACAGCATGCCCATCTGTACTGCATGAGCTAAGAGGAGGCAGGACACTTTGCAGCCACAATACAAGTTGGGACATGGAACAGTGCTTTCTTCCTAGCAGTGTAACATTTAAGCGAACTCAGTATTTGAGTGGGGAAGAACTTAAAAGGTGTAATGATAATGTGTCTGGTTTGTTATCCAGTGTGGTTAGTGCTATTTACGGTATGCAGTTACTTCCACCCCCTTTTTATTTAAGTACGTAGGGGTAGCTGGGATAAATGATTGTGACCAATAGCGTGAAGGGAGGAGAGGTTTTATCTCCCCCCCCCCCCGCTTCAGCACTAGAGCAAACTTATTTTTAATTGTGTAAGAATGATTCCTTTTGCATCCTTCATTTTTATCGAGCAGCTATAATAGCTTTAGGGCTAGTGGCACTATAACATCAAGAGTAAGTTTCTCCCACTGCTCCACAGAAATAGTGGTAGGTAGTCACAGTCTGTTTCATGTAATGTAACATCAAAAATTTCCATACTATCTAAGTGAAAGAAAGTGTATGTGGCTGAATTTAAATGTATTTGTAGTTGTACATAGTACTTCTTGCTAGATTTTCTTCAATTTTTCTTATTTTCTTTAACATTTAGGGTTGTTTAGGGTTTTCATGCTGAATTTTAATG
Organism: Podarcis muralis; assembly: GCF_964188315.1. Classification (NCBI taxonomy): domain Eukaryota; kingdom Metazoa; phylum Chordata; class Lepidosauria; order Squamata; family Lacertidae; genus Podarcis; species Podarcis muralis. The sequence continues at coordinate 44,877,649 of NC_135656.1, read as the reverse complement.
TATTTTATTTTAATCAGCATGTTGTCTAGAGATTTTTTTTTAATGAGTTGACTAATAAATATAATAAATAAGCATGATGTCCAGTCTCCAAAGCTGAGCACAGTAAGCAAATTAATAATAATTATTTTTTAGGGGGGAAACTGTTTTTCATCAAATCAAAAGTGAGTATGTGTTAGATAAGGTACTCATAATCATAAGTGCACTGGAGTGCAGGATTTCATTTTGATTAACTTTTTAATTGGGTTGACTTTTTGAGAACAGAATGATGCATCAACACTCGATGCATCACTTGACATTTTGGTGATGAGGCATCTATTCTGTATGTACAATGACTGAATAACTATCTCTTAGCTGTATTGCTTTCATTTTTTAAAAAAATAAAAGAAATCAGAAATTATCTGGAAAAAAAGCATAGGGTAACATTTCTGTAATAAGAACAGAAACTTGCATTTTATCATTTTAAAAAAATAATAATAATAATTAAAGAATAGTCATTATGAACTGGAATCTTTGATATTTTGTTTTTTGTTGCTTAAAGCTACGTGAGGGCAAACAACTCCATCCCCTTGTGTTTAAATGCGGCTGATTGATTGTCATTTTCCAAAAGTTCTTTAAGTACAGCAGAATAGATTTTTGATTTCTCACTTGAAATATAATCAGCCTCATCACAATAGTACATATTTTCTCTACAAATCTTCCAGCTTCTAGAAGCGTGAAAGAACAATGTGACGAGGGCTGCAATCCTAAGCACGCTTACAAGATTGTAAGCCCTATTATTGACTAAACATGCTTAGGATTTGAAGGGATGTAGATCAGTGGTAGAGCACTTGCTTTGCAAGCAGAAGGTCCCAGATTCAGTCCCTAGGATCTCTAGTTAGAGCTAGAAATGGCCCATGTTTGAAAACTTGGGATTTCAGCTAGCAGTTAGTGTGGGCAATATTGAGCCAGGTGGACTCAGTGTAAGGCAGCTATAACCAAAGTTGGTTCTTGAGTTTACTGTTCATGGTTCTTCTGGAGATAGACAAACCACAAGCTTAGATCTGGGTAGTGTAGCAAGAAGAGGGGTGGGGAAGGAGTAAAGCATGCTTGTTTGTTCAAGCTTAGCCATGGAATGGTTCAGCATTATGTACAAACTCAGTCATTGTTTGAACTGGAGGAATGTGGAGAATCAAACTGTTGATGACACTTTGCTTTTCCAAGGAAACAACATTAGGTTTCCCTGCTGCATACATTTAAGCATACACTTTTTTAAAAAAAAAGTGTGTTTAGGGTCTCGGAGCAAGTGTGTTAGCATCCTTGAGGTTGAATCCTGACAAGACAGAAGTACTGTTTTTGGGGGACAGGAGGCGGGCAGGTGTGGAGGATCCCCTGGTCCTGAATGGGGTAACTGTGCCCCTGAAGGACCAGGTGCGCAGCCTGGGAGTCATTTTGGACTCACAGCTGTCCATGGAGGCACAGGTCAAATCTGTGTCCAGGGCAGCTGTTTACCAGCTTCATCTGGTACGTAGGCTGAGACCCTATCTGCCTGCGGACTGTCTCACCAGAGTGGTGCATGCTCTGGTTATCTCCCGCTTGGACTACTGCAATGCGCTCTATGTGGGGCTACCTTTGAAGGTGACCCGGAAACTACAACTAATCCAGAACGTGGCAGCTAGATTGGTGACCGGGAGCAGCCGCTGAGACTACATAACACTGGTCTTGAAAGACCTACATTGGCTCCCAGTACGTTTCCGAGCACAATTCAAAGTGTTGGTGCTGACCTTTAAAGCCCTAAACGGCCTCAGTACAGTATATCTGAAGGAGCGTCTCCACCTCCATCGTTCTGCCCAGACACTGAGGTCCAGCACCGAGGGCCTTCTGGCGGTTCCCTCACTGCAAGATGCCAAGTTACAGGAAAACAGGCAGAGGGCCTTCTCAGTAGTGGCGCCCTCCCTGTGGAACGCCCTCCCACCCGATGTCAAAGAGAACAACAACCACCAGACTTTTAGAAGACATCTGAAGGCAGCCCTGTTTCGGGAAGCTCTTAATGTTTGATGTATTACAGTATTTTAATATTTTTTTGGAAGCCGCCCAGAGTGGCTGGGGAAGCCCAGCCAGATGGGCGAGGTGTAAATAATAAATTATTATTATTATTATTATTATTATTATTATTATTATTATTATCATCATCATCATCATCATCATCATCATCATCATCATCATCATCCTAGGGTAACTAGCTCAGATCAGTAGGGAGAAACTGATCCTGTCTTGATCTTTATCCTGTTTTCTGCATTAATGTTCATTCTGTATGCTTTAAGGAATAAACAGGGAAGCATAATAAGGTTGTCTTATTTCCTGGTGATTTTTCTCTGTTAAATACAAGAAAAAAGTATGAAAAGGCAAAGCAGATTCTATGTGTTCACATTAGTTTCTTGAATGCTGCAAGGTCATTGCTCTCTCCCCATCACCAACACCATCACCACTCCAAGTCAATTTCTCCTGCAACTATTCATATCAGGAAAAAAGCACACCAAGAACTCAGGCCAATGTAAGTTTCAATAGTGGGAGTGGTCCCTACTCGCAAATCAATAGTCAATAGTAACAAAAACTAATCCATTCAAAAGTATGTATTCTGACAAGGATTACAAATTCAAATAGAGATTACAATCTCTAACAGAGATTACAGACTCAAACTCATAAAAATATGTATAACACAATAATTCATTACAGAATTAGAGATGAGAGTTTATGAGTAGAGATAAATTCATGTTAGTCCAGATTCGTCATGGAGGTCTTAGTTTCAATCACTGAGCAGAAGTCAGAAGTCAGTTATGGATTAGAAACCAGGACAGGGCCCTGTTTCGATTTATTCACCTTCATCAGCTAATTTTTAAAGGGTCGTGTAAGTTTGAAAACTTTCAGATAAATATATCCTGTTATTTCCTACATTTCTCAAGACCTCCACGACGAATCTGGACATGTTTTTTTGCTTTTTTCTTGGTGTATTTGTGCTTTTTTCTTGGTAAATTTAATAACTGTTCATATCAGGGCAGGGATGATTTCTCCCCATGATTTCATTCCCTAAATCAGTGACACTTTCATATGTGCACATTCTGTCACCCGTGCATTCGCAAAAGCGGCCTGATCATCATAATACATATTTTCACACTACAATGGAATGGCGGCTTCCATTTTTTAATCAGGTGGAAGCTGGTTTGAGGAAAAGTGCATCAAATAGCAGTATTCCTCTAAAAGCCACAGGATGCAGATTTATGTGAACCTAGCTTAAGACAAACAACAATAGGAGCACACTGGAGTCACAGTAAATAGAAATATGAATAACCCTTCACTCACTAGCGAAGATAAAACACTGCCTAGTCACAGAACCATAGTTTGGTGATACAGAACTCACAGACTTATTCCTGTGCACTTATTCTCCCCCCCCCTTTAGTTTTAACTGTGGCAAACATTTATCTCATCACTGATATTCTTACTAAAAATTGCCCAAATCTCCGATCATGGTTTCAAATTAGTTTTATGTTCACTGTAGTTTGGTTTTTCTTTTTCTTTTTAAAAGCACTGCAAATATAGCACTATCATTATTTCCAGGGCTGAAAAGGAAAGGGGGATATCTGTATGAGTGGGCGGTAAATGCATTTTAATGCAAGAGTTGGGCAAGATTTCGAACTGTGGCTTGGGACTATTGGGAAAGAAGGAATTGACAATAGCAACCAGAATAGAATCTGACATTTGACTATATGTGCAACGCACAACTTTGTTATTACCAACACACTCTTTTGACAAAATAAATAAACCATGGAGGCACAAGCAGTCATGATGTGCTCTTTATCAGAGATATGACGAGTGCTGACAACTGCTGGACAGATCACGCATTAATACGTTCCACGATGGCTATCAATATTATACCTCAGTGCAGGCTTCAAGGAAGGAAACCAAGGTGCAAAATGAACACTCAAGCCCTTCAATCCTATTAAGCAGGATTGCTTCCAAATGACTCTTAAAGACCATCTGCTTTCGGAGTTCCCTGATAACATTGAGGAACACTGGACCAAACTAAAAACATCCATTATTACAGCCTGTGAACAAACTATTGGATACCAAACCAATAAACACCAGGACTTGGTTTGATGAGTATGACAGTGAGATTGAACGCATTCTTGACAAGAAAAGGAAGGCTTTTCAGATCTGGCAAAGAGATAGAAACTATGCCATTATGAAAAAACCTATGCCAACACTAAGGTTGAGGTTCAAAGAAGAACCAGAGAACTAAAGAACAGCTCATGGATTAAAAAAAAAAAGCTCTAAAGATCCATCACTTAGCCGATACTCAGGATGCACAGAGTTTCTTTAAAGCCACAAAAACCATCTATGGGCCAATAAATCATGGCATATGCCCCCTACGCTCAACAGACAGTGCCACACTTCTAAAAGATAAAGAAGCCATTGCACTGCGTTGGAAAGAACATTATCAGCATCCCCTTAACCGCAGCTCCCCCATAGCTGCTGAGGTTCTCTGGGAGAGTTGTGTGAAGCTATTAACCAAATGAAAAACAACAAAGCCAGTGGACCTGATGGGAGACCTGCCAAAGTCTTCAAAGTGGGCGGAATTGAACTTACACAACAACTTCATGAAAAAATCTGGGAGAGGGAGGAGATCCCAGCAGACTTTAAGGATGTCAGAATTATCAATCTCTTTTTTTAAAAAGGTGATAGTTCCCGCAGTCCGTTCTATCGAGGCATCAATTTATCTCTGTATTAGCTGTGGCTGGCCAAAATCTTACAGACTCACTGTTCAGACTCTGTTCATGGAAGACAATCTTACTAAGCTACGAGTGATCGCCAAAGAAAGGAGGAGGAAGAGGAGCGAAAAACCATCACAGAATTAGGTTTAGGCAGTATCATATCTGTACTTTATTATGTATGCTTTTATTATGTAACACATTTTAAAAGCAGTTTTAAAAGTATAGTGAAACCTTACAAAAGCATTGTCATAGGGCAGAATTCGATATCACACTTTGTGTGAATTCAATGCGCTACTCTGGGGATTCCCCACCCCCGCACTCCCCACAAGCCAATTTTGGAGGGTGGACAGTTTAATCCAAAAGTATGCAAAGCCATATTTATACTGAAATTAGGCAGTTGCATTAGTTGTGCTTTGTAATGTACAAGTTACAAAGTATATTTTCTGAAATGGTCTTGTTTTGCATCATTGGGGCAACAGAAGCCAGCATCTTGGTGATAATATGTTTTGAGACACAAGGCAAGATAGTAAATTGTAACTTGCTAAGGGCTTGACAGCTCATGCTTATTACTCATGTATATGCTCAGCTTATATAACTAGCTGCAAACAGGATTATCCCCATTTATAAGCAATATTTGTATGTGTTCAGAAAACCTGACGGGTATGTGCACCTTTGGGATAATTTAAAACTGCCATGCTCTATCTTCGAATTTGTTTTTATTTAATTGCCATCTTCACTGCTAAGTTGCTTATTGCCTATTTTAAAGGCAAGTTCACACACACACACAGAGAGATACACAAACCTCTCTTTATAAAATTGTTCTAAAATTGAACTTGGTGTCTTACCCAGTTCACTCTGAATTCTGACTAGTTGCCCAATGTAAGCTGTCACACTAAATGCTGAGACACAAACTTTGCCTGCATTTTGTCATTTTTTTGTCTCCAAACTTGCTTGTGGGCACTGGGCAATACCAACTCATCAGTATCAGTGGTTTGCATAAGTTAGTGTTGAGTTCCAAGGAAAAGGAAAAAGTTTGCCACTGCTTCTGGTCAATGTTTTGTGGCGGCAGATTCCCATTTAAAACCATTTTATCTATGATATGATGTTTTAAAATACACAGTTTGCATGAAGAAATATAGGCAAGTGCTGTGCTTTTCTTACTGATGGTATTCATTGTAATGATTTGGCCAATCTTTCTATCTCAGGGTAAATAAATAAAACTATGACTACTTTCACAGAAGAGCTCACTTTTAACATATTGATATTTAATTTGATAAAAATAAATTAAGTCTTCTACCATGGTTAAAGTGTTGGGAATGGGCTACAGCTAGGGGCACCATCTCCTGGGGGTTGAATCATGTTTGATTCTGCCCCTGGCTCCCCCGATGTCCTGATGTCAGGTGCATAAAGTCAACCCCCACAATCTACTTCAAAACCTGGTGCCTCTGGCTACAGCAGTGGTTCCCAATCATTTTGGGCCCGGGGCATATTTGGAAATCTAAGAAGCACCACAAAATAACACACACAACACCGCAACCCAGGAAAAATACCTAACCTGTATCAAAACAAGCAACCTTTGCAAACAAGAAAGCAACAATAAAAGTCATTTTTAATGAAAATTGGGAGGGGCAGTGCCCTTGCTTAGTATCAAAGTGTGCCACATTGGAAACCATAGGGCTACACTGCTACAGAATTACTGTATGTACTGAAACACAGATTCCTCCAAACTTCCATCTGCTAATCTTAACCATTGTCAAGTGTTGTGTCAGTACTGCTGTTCAGCACAGTTAATGCTAGATAGGTTTCCATTTTAACAAGGATTTATGATCAACTACAAACCCTAGAATGCTGGAATTTGAGATTTATGGAGAGCTGTGCTACACAATTTGATGCCTTAAACTTTGTACAATTACATCTAAGCCACTGTGTGAGTAACCAAATAATTAGTACATCATGACCCCCTATCCAGTTCAAAGCTGCTTTATATGCCACATATTAGAGGTTCATTGACTCCACAAATGATATTCCTAAAATGCTTCGGCTAATGCTGCACAGTGATTTTTGCAAGCAGATCATGTGTTATAAATCATCTGATAATTTTCATTCTGATCCTCCTTTTGAAAAAGGAAAGTTCCAGCCACATGTAGTAGCTTAATTCCTGTTCTGTGTCCAGAGAAGATTCTTTTAACTGCTGTTATTGCAGGCGAAAATAGGTTCTTTAATTGGCAGTATTGAGCTTGCTTCATTGAATCCGCTGTGGTAACCAGAGAGACCAGAGTCAGACCCAAAATAAAGTAAATTGGAAATACTTATTTAAATCAAAGCAGATAAATGATTTTTTTTTAAAAAAAAAAACTGGAGCCAGGTTACCCAAAGGATTGCCTACCTCTTTACAGATCTGTAAGATCACTTAGAAAATCTGCAGAAATTTTACATGTGGCAACACACCCTACAGAATATCACAGGGTGTTTACCAGAAAATGGACGTTTTCTGCAATTGCCCTTGCACTTTGGAATGCCATCCCCTTTGACTTGGTTGCTGCTAATGGCATTTTTGGAGAGAAAGTACAAGACAGGTTAAAAGATAACTCCTGGCAGAATGGCATGCGGGGTGTGCTGTAGGGTGTGCTGATGTTGTGTGTGCACACATGGCTTGCTGATGTTGGATGGCCCCAGCCCTCTCAATCATGGGGGCAAGGTGCTGCACTTGCCTACTTCCCATAAGCATTCATATTTCCTTGAAGTGATCCATGTTTTTCCCTATCTGATGTACCATAACTACTACTTCCAGATCCGAGGTCCCTAATGCCTTCCTCTTTATCCTGGCTTCTTGTCAATACAACATTATCTAGAAGTGCGTACTCACCACCACCACAGAGGTTAAACACAATATCACCTTAAACAATTTTAAATGTTATAGAAACAGTAAATGGTTTTATTTATTATTGTTTATCCAGCAGTATTTGAAATATCGCTTCCAAATCATTTTCTCGCCAGCTCTCAGATTGTTGTTGTTGTGGTGGTGGTCATTTTAAAAATCACTGTTTAGGTAATTGCATCCAAAATGAGGTTGCTGACTTTTCTGCCAATCATCTAGTGAATTTTTTGAAATCAGTGCAGGTAGGGAATGAACATCATTAGACTGAGACTTGCATTAGTGCTTGTTGATTTCTGCTCAAAAATGAAGCTGTTGAGAGAAACCTTCCTTATGTAAATTCATTTTGAATTTAGTAAGATAAATGTAGATTAATTAACTAAAGTGGAGCTATTATGTATCTGCTTATTTTCCAAAGTTTGGGGGCAAAACAATTCATTGCTGAGGAAAGCATACCTATAAGATGCGATAATTTTTCTAACCTCTACCATTTGCCCAGCCGTTCAACACAAAATCAACATGTGCATATTAAATACCTCTCTATGATTTTAATAGTGTTTTTATAATGCTTCTATGAAGGCATAATCAGTGGAATATTCAGTTCTGTGCTCTCACAAATGAATGTTGGAAGAATTATCTATGTTGCTTACCTTGTCTATGCTGTTTACCTCTTCAGAAGAATGTGAATTGTGACAAGTATATTTTCTAGGTTATTAACTGGCCTTGTCCTTTAAAAGCTAGTTAAAACAACCTTGTAACAAATGACTGTTTGTGGAGAATCATGTTATGCACTACCATGGCTTGCAAGCATTCCTTTATTTGTACTTGTGTTGTTTTTCAATCACTGCAGATGAATGAAGTGACCCAAGAACAAAAGAAATGAGCGAAGATGAATAAATCAAAACTAAAATTAGAACAAGCTAAAGGCATGCATGTTGCTCAGGGCATCATGCAGCTGACACATGATGGGATGACAGGCAGCAGATGAATTCCCATTCTGAGTCTCCAAATTTTGCTCACTACACAAAAGTCATAAAATTCTGCCCAGTTGGTGCACTGAGGAATTCTGAATAATATGACCAAAAGGCAGTATTCTCTCCCCCTCAACCCCCCATAACATAAAAGAGACCCCAGCATGGAAGTTCTGACCTAAAATTTCATTGAATCCAATTGTATGTGTTTCAGACTGCCAGAACCAAGGTTTCCTTTCCCACTATAGGTGTTAAGATTAGCACAGCAAATTTAGGAAGGTATTATTATTGACAATTACGCTGTTGTGGTTCGAGGACCCGACCCCCGCAATGTGGAAAGAATACACAAGGACACGTTATATAAGGTTACTGGGCAAGGAAAGGCCACAACTTTATTGATTACAGCAGTGAAAAGGTATTAATGAAAACCATTAAATAACAGCAAGGAGAACAATCTATATATGTGATATATTTTCTTGAATCACACCACTCGTACAATGGCAGAAAGAAGGCAGCATTAGTAGCACACTGCTACATTTGCTAGTTTGAACATCAGCTGCTGGCAAGAGTCAGGATTGTTGTTTGCCAACTGATGGCAAAAGTAAACCCGGTCTCTGCTTACATCCTCTTGATCAGCTAGTAGGGATGGAAGGGTGAAAGGAGGGCATCTGTAGATGAACAGATTCAACGAGTCTTCAACAGTTAAAGCAGCAGAATTGGTTTTGATCGTCAGCTCCAGGGCCTCTTGTGGCACTGAAGGACAATTGTTGGCATGCTGGTCATAGCATCTGTTGCAGTTCACAGCTAGTGTGCCCCCTTTTCTTTTGCCTGAATTCACTGGTGTCCAGTTTATGTATAATCCAGTTGACATGACTTCTCTTATTAAGGATTCCAATGCTATATTGCATATGCTCTTCTAAGGAACTGGACTTGAGAGCACTCAAGACTGCCTAGGAAAGAGGACCCAGAGGAAAGAGAGGTGGTAGTTGGAATTGCAGCAATTTATCTGAAGAGCTTAGCTTTGGAAGTATTTGGGACTCTCATCAGCAGTATAATTAAAAAGCAGTGGAGTTTAAAAGAACTTTAATCCAGCATGGAATTAGTAGGAAACTGAAGCATTCCACAACTTTGCTTGTTTAATAATTAGAGCAGCTATAAAAAGAATTGCAGACTGGCTCAATAATGGATAATTTCATTTGGACTGCATGTGTGAGAAATGATTTCCTCCTTGATATTTAGAAGCATGGCGTTCTGTTTTATAACAAATACAACAGGAAATCTTTGGGATTTATTTCCACACTCCATTTCCTTAATACCTCAAATATCTTCAGAAAGGTGAAGGAAAAAGCAGGATCCATGAATTGCAAAATATTCTGTGGGATGTTTTCCAAATTAAACAGTTGACAAGTGAACCAGAAGTTAAAGAAATGAACTAATCTGAATAAAACAAGACTAAAATGAGATGCAATTACATTCTGAAAACTTCCTATAATAACATGCATAAATAATCTTGACAACTGCCTTTAACGGCTGGAAGCATCATTATTGTTGTTTTCCATTTAAGTGGCAATTCTGTATCAACTAATCTGGGAGTGAGCCTTATTGAACTCAGTGGGGTTTACTTCTGTGTAGACATACACAGAATGGCAGTATCAGTATTCTTTGACCTTTTGGCTAAACTTGTTATACTTGCTTGTTCTGGAATAACCAGTGTGTAATAAGCTGGGCATTACTGTGTCTTGATGTGCTTTGAATATTGTGATGCACTGTAGAAGAAGGCTTTTCTGGACCACTATTTTAAAAGGTCACTTTTCTGTCGTGTCTCTTTCCATTATGGATAGTTGTAGTTTTTAAACTCTTTGTGGATTGTGTAAAGAAACCAAATTTGCTCCTTCTGTCTACATTGCTACAGTCTGTAACAGTTCTTAGTGAAAAATCACATTGAAATGTAATCTTGTTTGTGGAGGGGTGCTCCATTTAGCATGAAAATATTAACCATTGCCAGGCTATAGAATCGGGATTTCTAAGCTTTGGTTCATGGATCACCAATGGTTGTGTCTGCGAACATCGTTTGCAGGGTCTGTGGCATGTCGAAATTAAAAATTCATATTGATATCAAATTATATTTTTATTGCTTCTTTTCTTTTTTGGTCTAGTTTTTTTATTGTACTATAGTTTAAATTTTATGGAAGGCACATTGTAATACAATATAAGAAATAAAAGAAGTAATAAAAACACAGCTAAAATTCTTACAGCATCTAGCACAGGGCATTGCAATTGCTACAACAGGTTGAAAAATCATTAAATGGTCCACCAAGACCATTACCAATTTTCAAGTGTTCTGTGAGGGGGGAAATGGGGAACCACTTCTGTAGAATAAAGGTGTGTATAGATGTTACCATGTTATGCACAGTCAATGCAGAATACCTTTCTCAATGCAGATCAGCTTTTCTCTGCAGCAGTACAACCTTCCATATACAACAAAATATCTGGCTGTTCCTCCTTATGCACTTAAACCTGATTTGGCTGCAGTTTCACCAAAAAGGGGCCTTTCCCAGGCATATTTGTCAACTCCTCCTCCATGTAAAGTAACACTGAAACTTGATGAAATCCTGGATCTTGTTGCTCCCCCCCCCCCCTCAACTTTGACAACACCCTGATCCTGTATATGATATTTTACAGTGATCCATGCATTCCACTCAAAATAGCTAGCCCATAGTCCACCAGTATCTCCAGTTGTGAAGATTTGTTGTTGTTTAGTCGTTTAGTCGTGTCCGACTCTTCGTGACCCCATGGACCAGAGCACGCCAGGCACCTCTGTCCTCCACTACTTCCCGCAGTTTGGTCAGACTCATGCTGGTAACCTCGAAAACACTATCCAACCATCTCGTCCTCTGTCGCCCCCTTCTCCTTTTGCCCTCCATCTTTCCCAGCATCAGTGTCTTCTCCAGGGAGTCTTCTCTTCTCATGAGGTGGCCAAAGTACTGGAGCCTCAGCGTCACGATCTGTCCTTCCAGTGAGCACTCAGGGCTGATTTCCTTAAGAATGGATGCGTTTGATCTTCTTGCAGTCCATGGGACTCTCAAGAGTCTTCTCCAGCACCATAATTCAAAAGCATCAATTCTTCGGCGATCAGCCTTCTTGATGGTCCAGCTCTCACTTCCATACATCACTACTGGGAAAACCATGGCTTTAACTATACGGACCTTTGTTGGCAAGGTGACGTCTCTACTTCTCAAGATGCTGTCTAGGCCTGTCATTGCCCTTCTCCCAAGAAGGAGGCGTCTTTTAATTTCGTGGCTGCTGTCACCATCTGCAGTGATCATGGAGCCCAAGAAAGTAAAATCTCTCACTGCCTCCATTTCTTCCCCTTCTATTTGCCAGGAGGTGATGGGACCAGTGGCCATGATCTTCGTTTTTTTGATGTTGAGCTTCAGACCATATTTTGTGCTCTCCTCTTTCACCCTCATTAAAAGGTTCTTTAATTCCTCCTCATTTTCTGCCATCAAGGTTGTGTCATCTGCATATCTGAGGTTGTTGATATTTCTTCCAGCAATCTTAATTCCAGTTTGGGATTCATCCAGCCCAGCCTTTCGCATGATGTATTCTGCATATAAATTAAATAAGCAGGGAGACAAAATACAGCCTTGTCGTACTCCTTTCCCAATTTTGAACCAATCAGTTGTTCCATATCCAGTTCTAACTGTAGCTTCTTGTCCCACATAGAGATTTCTCAGGAGACAGATGAGGTGATCAGGCACTCCCATTTCTTTAAGAACTTGCCATAGTTTGCTGTGGTCGACACAGTCAAAGGCTTTTGCATAGTCAATGAAGCAGAAGTAGATGTCTTTCTGGAACTCTCTAGCTTTCTCCATAATCCAGCGCATGTTTGCAATTTGGTCTCTGGTTCCTCTGCCTCTTCTAAATCCAGCTTGCACTTCTGGGAGTTCTCGATCCACATACTGCTTAAGCCTTCCTTGTAGAATTTTAAGCATAACCTTGCTAGCGTGTGAAATGAGTGCAATTGTGCGGTAGTTGGAGCATTCTTTGGCACTACCCTTCTTTGGGACTGGGATGTAGACTGATCTTCTCCAATCTTCTGGCCACTGCTGAGTTTTCCAAATTTGCTGGCATATTGAGTGTAGCACCTTAACAGCATCATCTTTTAAAATTTTAAATAGTTCAGCTGGAATACCATCACTTCCACTGGCCTTGTTATTTGCAGTGCTTTCTAAGGCCCATTTGACTTCACTCTCCAGGATGTCTGGCTCAAGGTCAGCAACCACACTACCTGGGGTGTACGAGACATCCATATCTTTCTGGTATAATTCTTCTGTGTATTCTTGCCACCTCTTCTTGATGTCTTCTGCTTCTGTTAGGTCCTTACCACTTTTGTCTTTTATTATGGTAATCTTTGTACGAAATGTTCCTTTCATATCTCCAATTTTCTTGAACAGATCTCTGGTTCTTCCCATTCTGTTGTTTTCCTCTATTTGTTTGCATTGCTCGTTTAAGAAGGCCTTCTTGTCTCTCCTTGCTATTCTTTGGAAATCTGCATTCAATTTCCTGTATCTTTCACTATCTCCCTCGCATTTTGCTTGCCTTCTCTCCTCCACTATTTGTAAGGCCTCGTTGGACAGCCACTTTGCTTTCTTGCATTTCCTTTTCATTGGGATGGTTTTTGTTGCTGCCTCCTGTACAATGTTATGAGCCTCCATCCATAGTTGTGAAGATTATGCATGTGCAATCAAAAATTTCTTAGATTGCTTCATATGAATGTTCTTAGGTGTATCTTTATCTAGCTGTCAATCTCCTTTTGCTGGAAACTTGGTGCCCATTAGGATTTATTGATTAAGATTTTTTTCTTCTCTTTTTTCCGTTTGGTGAGTTGATATTTCGGTTTATCGTTTTCATTCAAACCGCTGGTGTATGTTTTTTTAAATAACAAAAAGGAAGTGATATACAAATTATGGATGAGTTTGTGAACAGATGTACAGTCTGCAAGAATTCAGAGAGAGCTTAGAGAACTTCTGCACTGATTAGCAAGGCACTGCAGTGGTTTCCCAGCAAGAGGACCAGAGAGCTAAAATCAGACTGGTCTTAAGTGGATAGAAATGCTTGCTAACAATGCATCTCAAATTGTTTTTAGATACATTACTGTACAAAAAAAGTGAATTAATAAGGAAATTCGCAACAGTTCTCCGGACCGCATGCTTTTGAATATATTTCTGTTGCTGAGGAATTGGCTTTGTTGTGGCCAGCAAATATGCTAAGAGGTATTTAAGCTGCAGGTGGTAAATTACAGTCATTTCCAGGTGACAGGGCTCACAGTCATGTACCCAATCATTTTTACCCCTCACTACATCCTTGTGAGAACTCAGTTTGTTTTAGTTCAAAGCTCATAAATTGTGTGCTAGCCCATTCCATTCCTGGGGGTTTTTTAGGTGTGGTGAACACTGGGCAGCAGAGCCCCTGTTGCGCATGTCAGGGTCACATGGCAGGGAGGAAGGATTTATTTCCAGTCCTTGGCTGCATGGTCACAGATTATGGCTGTAAACATGACTCAGGGTGTGGGGGTGGGAATCAGATTCTCCCCTTATTGGATAACTCCTGCTTGGACTACTTTGATTTGGTTGATCTTGTTAATTGGTTTGTGCAGTTCCTCTAATCTGTTATAACCTATTTTGAAACTTACGTTGTATCTTGAGTTTTTTATGGGTGTGATGACGGTAGTCAATTACTTGCTCTCTATGGGGTAGCAATCCCCTCTAAAGGATAATTTTATCTGCTCACTTTGCTGTTTTATGTCTGATGCATTTTATTCTGTTGTATATTCATTAGGGATTTATCACTGAAAGTGATCAATATTTTAAATAAAAAACAAAGTGTAGATTTTACTAATTTATCATCCTTGTGAAAATCCTGAATCCTAGCAGGCATTATCTTTATGCCTTGTCATTAAGAAATTGAGTGATACCCAATGGTAGTCATACTCAAAATAGGTTCATTGGTAGTAGGTCTAATTTGAGTGTGACTATCATTGGATATCACCCATATCATAGAAAGTAAAAAAAAAAAAAATACTTTGGTAAGTCTGTGATTAATCTTATATGTTAAAGAATTTCCAGGGCAAGTCAGCTAGCAGCACACGCACACCCCTGTTAAATCATGTAATTTAAATAAATGTTACTTGTATGGCTTGGGGACAAAGCTTTCCAAATACGTGAAATGGTAATTTGGCTCATTTTCTTTTGTGCATCCAGTTGCAGGGGATCCAAGATTTTGGATCTTGATGCACTTGATTTGGACAGTTGGCTCCAAAAGAGAAAAGAAAGAAAAAAGGTTAATATTCTATGTATGTGAAAAAGCCATTAGCAGTTCAAGCATAACAGCATCTTTACAAATCAGATGGATGATCCACCCACTCTGATCGCAAACTGCTTGGAAGGCTTGGAAGGGAATAACAGTACAGGTTACTAATAGAATGTGCTAGTCCATATTAGTTACTCATCAGCAGCTTCTTATTGTTGACTACTTAAACTTGGCAAAAAATTATATTTTCCGAGCATCTTAGCTAATGAATGGCTACCTATATGTGATATTTTGTTTTTTTCCCCTTGAAGTTCTTCTCTGTCCAAAAAACTTGCAGTATGTAGTTATGATTGCACATCACATAAAAATAGAGGATATCCAGTGTAAAATATAATATATTAAAATAAGCTTGGCAATTATATGACATTTTTAACTCCTAGTAATGCTTCAGTAGTGCTCTTTTTGTGTTACACTGCTTCTTGGTGGTAGCAATTTTTTTCTTTTTCTTTTTGCAAATTTACTAAAGGGGGAGGGAGAGAAGAAGAAATGAAAACAACAAAATGAAACCAAAATCATGGCAGTATGCTCATCTTAAGTGTGAAACCATTCTTCCCTTTTCCACATCTGGTCTTCATGCAGGCCAGATCATTGCAACCATTCCAAAAAAAATCATAATCGATATTCTACTGCATTGTAGTTTAGATGTATTGAAATGTATTGGATTGCAATTGTTAAAGTAAGTCTAAAACTACAAATTAAACAGAAGAATTGCATTAGCAATTGAGAATGATTTTTGTTCTTTTCCTCCCACATGCACATCGTCTCCTTTCCTTCTTTCACACTGGCATAATCAATAAAATCGGGAAGGGGGATGCTGCCTTATCACTGATAAATGGATATAGTGTGAATAATTAGTTGTGGGAGACTCTCTATTTAGCCGTAAAAAGGCCCACAGCATTTCTGCACCAAATGTCAAGCACAGGCCAGTAGAACTGCCTGTGCACAAGGTAGAAATAGATTCAGAAAGACAGATGGCCTGTCAGGCCAAAGCTAGACCCATTAGGCCCAGAGGAGTGGTTGGAATCGACAAGGTTAGACCTCCAGGGTAACATTGACACCATTCTGAAAGGGTTGGTTTTTAAATTATTTTCTACATGTTTGATTCCTTAGTTCACTTCACAGAGCACCAGACGTTACACTGCTAAATAAGGAGGGAAAGAGCAGGGTACTGTGTTCTTTTGCGATTCTGGAAGGGTTAGTTGCAAGGGAAAATGTGTTGCTACATTATGAGAAGCTTATAGCTATATCGTGTGTTTTTCCAGGAAAAAGGCAAATGAACTGTGACTACTGCTTCTTTAGAATCAATGTGTACACAGGCAAAAAATGAATTACCGTAAATTAAGAACAATACCTGGAATGTCACAGGAGCCCATGATAGCAGCTTAAGCAGGTCTGTTGTGACTGACTGGAGTTGCAGGACCTTGGAAAGTGCAAAGAACTTGCTCCAACAAGCTGTAGGGTTTAACTGAGATCTTTTGTTCCCATAACTGAGATCTGCCTAGTTCCCTAGCTCCCTTGTGCATCAATTTTTATGTATGCATTTACTGAAAGAAATTTCCCTCATGTTCCTACCTGCATAGTGCATTGGAAAATAATTCTGAAAGGTCTGCCTGGTATATTTCTTAGTAATTAGTATTAAGCACTAATAATGAAGAATTCAATACATTTGCCCTTTTTGAATAAGGGTGATTTAGTTCCTTTTTTAAAAGCCTAAGTAACATTTCCTTTGTTTTGCCTTTACTGCTTTCTCTGTATTGCCAGCAGTGGAATACTGCTCTTATTTAGGCATAATCAGGCCATCATTTTGTAGAGCAGGCTAAGATTAGCAAGAAAATCTGTGTTCAACATTTTGGAATCTCTGCTAGTTGTGGGAGAAGGAACGGCTACTTCTATCTTTGTGGTGTAGGGTGGGGGGGGAGGAAATTTCCCAGTTTTATACAGGAAAATTTTGCATATTCACCACTTGGAAAGCCATGAAAATTGCTTTTGAGCTCTGTTCTGGTTAATGTAGTTGTTGTAGTTTAAAATCTTTGCAGATCAGGATTCAAGCAGCTTTGAGCACAACGTGCCACATAAAGCCCACTTTTTAACCATATATACCTACCTTTTCTTTTCATATGATGTCCTCTTCATTTTGAAATGAAATGTAGCTATTATCGTTGTTTGTTCTGTATTTTTACATTTTCTTTGTTTGACTGTAAACAAACTTGATCAACATTTTCCCTCTCTAATGTTCCCTTGCTTTTCTCTTCCCTCCCATCTTCTTTCCATATATATATATATATATATATATATATATATATATATATATATGTGCTTTCGTAGATTTTCACGGGTACAGGAATGCAGGTTTTGGTGTCCTCGGGTATCTTCCCGTGTAAAAGTTGGGGTGTCACCCCAACTTTTACACGGGAAGATACCCGAGGACACCAAAACCTGCATATATATATATATATATATATATATATATATATATGCTTTCGTAGATTTTCACGGGTACAGGAATGCAGGTTTTGGTGTCCTCGGGTGTCTTCCCGTGTAAAAGATGGGGTGTCTAGGCGACGTTTCGACGAGGTCTCACTCGTCATCTTCAGGCTGGTGCTTTCGGCTTCTTGTTACTGGAACAGAGCAGGATCTCAGTGTTTGAGTTCCTATAAATACTGTTGAGGAGGTGTGTTGTATAGCCTCCAATGTTCTGGGCAGAGAGGAAGTTCCCAGGCTAGTGTGCCTTTTCTTCTTTTGTTCCTTAATTACTTGAGGGATATCTTGAGTGATATCTTGAGTGATATCTCAAGATATCCCTCAAGTAATTAAGGAACAAAAGAAGAAAAGGCACACTAGCCTGGGAACTTCCTCTCTGCCCAGAACATTGGAGGCTATACAACACACCTCCTCAACAGTATTTATAGGAACTCAAACACTGAGATCCTGCTCTGTTCCAGTAACAAGAAGCCGAAAGCACCAGCCTGAAGATGACGAGTGAGACCTCGTCGAAACGTCGCCTAGACACCCCATCTTTTACACGGGAAGACACCCGAGGACACCAAAACCTGCATATATATATATATATACACATACACACTGAGCCAAATAAAATACAGTGGTGCTGCAGTATGTCTTAGGTCAGGGCAACAACCCATTTGAGGACATTGATCAACCAGATGAATGCTAATACTGTACAGAAAACTATAGCAAATCATTATTCACCGTCAACTATTCAAAAGCATGTTATTTGTTTCAACTAAACATCAGGAAGCACTTTCTGATGGTAAGAGCTTCTTTGACAGTGGAGAGGACTCCCTTGGAAGGTGGTGGACTCTACTTCATTTTAAGCTGAGCTTTGGGTGGCCATTTCTCTTGGATGCATTAGTTGAGATTCCTGCATTGCAGGGGTGTGGACAAGATACCCCCAGGTCCTTTCCAACTCTACAGTTCTATGCATAGCTGTCAACCTTCCCTTTTCTTGCGGGAAATTCTCTTATTCTAGCGCCGTTTCCCACTGCTTCCCACTGCTATCCTGGATTGTTAGATATCCCGCAGTCTGTCCCTGGGACTGGTGAGGCTGCTGATCCCTTATTTTCAAATCTGAAAGTTGACAGCTGTGGTTCTATGTTTCTATGAAAACTTGGCTATATGCCACAGTTGTTGTTGTTGTTGCTGCTGCTGTTTGTTTTAGCAAGTATATCACATTTCCTTGGACTGCAGAAAAAAGTAGATCTGGGTTACATTGCAGTGAACTCAGATTTGCCATATAGCATTTCCCTGTTTTGCAACAGCACTGCATTGCTGACTTGTTTTAGGCCAGCAATCCCCCATTAACTTTTATTGGATTTGACTTAAGTAGTAACTAGAGAAGTAGCCCTCAGCACACAGCTTTTTGGTTATTAAGGCTGAAGCTTCTGAGGAACATCCTAGCTTCAAAATAACATCCCCCGCCCACCCCCCACCCCGCGCTCTCTCTTCAGCTTTGCAATTGTCATTTGTTTTCTTCCCACTGGTTGTGAGACAGTTGCGTTTATTAGCTGGACAATCAGAAGAGATGTCTTGTTATATTGCAACCCAAATCCTTAGAAAATGGGTATATATTTATACAAATAAAAATGCTTGGTATTTGCTATTATACATTTGTCATAGCATACCCTTTTGCAAGCAACTTGGAAGGAAATTAGCAGCCATAACTGCCTTTATGAAGCTGCTCCAACCATTTATGACAGCAGTGGTCTATGTTTGTTTACTTACTTATTTGTGTATTCCTTCTCCAAAGCTTGAAGTAGTTTATAATGTGAATGAAAACTATATTAAAAAATACAAAATCAGTGAAACTTATTGAAAACAATGCAATAGAAATAAAATAAAATAAACTCGTAAGAGTTTAAAGAAACACGTAAGAATGTATGTTTGAAATGCTGAACTGATGTCTAAAATCTAAAATCAAGGTGGATATACTGTTGGTGGGTGAAAATAAAAACTCCACTTGGTTCAAAATGCGTCAGCCAGATTGCTGACCATGACCAATAATTTGTAACATATTCCACCAGTTTTAAAGCAACTGCACTGGAACCTGGTCTGCTTCTGAGCAAAAATTAAAACGTTCTTCTTAATTTTTATTCCTTTAGATGGTTTGGGACCAGGATACATAAGGGACCACCTTTTTCTGAATGAGCCTTCCCACATAGTATAATATTATTAGAGGGTCTTCTTACTTTTCCTCTTTCCTCTCATTGGAGATGAGGAGGGTGGAGACCTTAGATCGGATATTTGTGTTGTGGCACCTACTCCTGAGGGGCCTTTACCTGGTACGGAGTTAAATATTCTTTCAGCACCGAGTGAATACCTTTTCATTTCCCCATACTTAGTAGATTTTGAATAGGATCCTCTCTCTTGATCTTTACAAGCATGACTGTTCATTTTGTGGGATGAGACTATATCAAAAAGATAATATTAAAAGAAATTGGTATGAGCTTTATGGAACGAAATAATTTTTTTGGGAAAAGGCATGTGGGCACCAAATGGAACTCACTTAGTAGTTCTTACTTCCAATTTACAGCTTTTCTTCTTTTTCTTTTCGTAAATACTAGCATGCTTGTTTGCAGTGTTCAGAGCCCCACCTTTTGCAACAGGATGTCTTTAGCAGAAGGAGGTGCAGGCGTGTGAGAGAGAATGCATGTGCCTCCTTATGGAATTGTCTCTTGATTGATGTTGATGTTTAGCAGCACATAATGATGAAGATGAATTTGTTCTTATTATAAGCTTTAACTCCAGAAGAGCACATTGTGTACTCTTTTCAACAACCTACATTTAGTTTGGCATTGTTACTTTTCTTTTGCATTTGTATTATACATATTCTAAACAACCAAGTTTTACAGTCAAACTAAATCATAAATCACTGGCTATAAAAATAGAAGTGGAAGTACTCTTCTGTTGTCATTTTTTACTGCTTGCTACCGACACAGAATCTATATATTTTCACCTTTATTGATACCTTCTATTGTACAATTAGGAGTTTAAGCATATGTATCTTTTCATAATTAAGCCCCACTGAGTGTACCTGGATTGGAGCCTAAGTGCCTATCTGCCCTATGGGTCTTAATCTTTATAAATTATTTTTTTTAAAAAAATCATGAAGAAAGACTTCCACAAAGCCCATTGCACCGTTTGGTCTCCCAGCATTGAGTGGCCTGGAATTATTGGGTCCATGAGACTGGCAGGGAAATGGACTAGCCAGGGAGGAAGATAAATTTGGAGAGTAACATGGAAGGCCCAAGCCAAGGTGTTTTTGGAAAGAAAGCAGTATACAAATAAATTGTGCTAATTAACAAAAATTAAAAGCGAGGGGAGAGACTTTGCCTACCAAGCTGCAAAAAACCCCACTAAAAATAAACATAAATATAAAATGTAAATGTAAAAAATCAGGATGGGGGATATAAGGGGATATGAGAGACATGTTAGTCACCACTGCTGCAAACTCATGAACAAATTTCTCAAACCTGTACTGAGTAAAGGTCTTTATAGACACATGCACAACACCCTGGAAAGATACAGCTTATCCTTTCAATGTGGCTCAGCTTCCATAGAGGCATATGCTAAAAATCCTAAGAAAAAGCACAAGCCTTACCTGTGTTCATGCAGAAATAAGTTGTACAGATTTTTTTGTAGGATTAGTTCCAAGTAAATGTGTTCAGGATTGCAGTTTACAGCTTTGAGAGGGCTTGGTAAAGAAAGCTATGACCAAAGGAATTTATGGAAGTGCCTTGTTTTCCTTTATATAGACTCCTCTATATATTTCCTTTTTATTTTCAAAAGGTGTTTGAGCTCACTAAAGTAACTGGACAGCTCCATGATGTGTCTATTGAAATGTTACCCAAAATGATCTTGGCACAATATTATAACTGATATATAATAATTAGGTCAGCCTGCCTCCTTTGCTTGGCAAAGACACATCTGAGAGTAACTCAGCAATCTATCATTCTTTTTAAATATTGGCCTGTGCCAAGTTTCCTGAGGAGTCTGCAAAGTCACTTATGCAACGCTCTCACATCGCAGAGCAGACCTTCTCTGGTGTACAGTTTAGATGTTCATTTATCTGCGTTAAGTACACTTGTGGCTTGTTACTGCCAAATTGGTTTTTATGCATTGTTGGGCCATCGCTTCAGCTGCCAGACATTTTAAATTGCTGCTTTATTCCTTAGCCAGTGCCTCATTTGCACCAGAGCTTGCCAAACATGTTAAATAATAAAGAGAGTGTCTCTGCACATGTTTAGAATGCTTTCGTGTGCTGATGAATAACTATAGGCTGTTACCCTTTATCTATAATTACAAGACAAGACATTTGTGAGAGGAAATAGCAGTTCTAAGGTGAACTGCTGCCAACATTTCCCCAGACTGTGCCGTTTTGATGTGTTGAAGCTGGGTGAAAGAACTCTCAGCTGAGTAACTCATTTTTTCATTGTTAGGAGGAATCATGAGTGTCTCCAAGGATATATAAGATGTTGAGGAGACACGTCCCCATCAGTATTCTATCTAATGGTTAATTAAATTAAATTAAATTAAATTTATGCTGTATCTCTTTTGTGCTCTGTTTAGAAACTGAAGTGTTAAGCCGTATACAAATTATTGCAATAAATAAAATAAAATGTGGTTTAGAATACTAATCCTGTTAAGAGTGAGTGGGTGGCAGCAGTCATTATTTTCCTTCTCTTTCAGTGATCTGTTGCCATAATCAGCCTTTTGTCTAGGTTGACTATAAATCTGTTGACTTCATATTTCAGTTTATTTCATATAAAATTTAGGGGTATCAGCAAGTTGAAATTGTTTCTTGCATGCCAAAACTTGCAGCAGGCTAAATCAGCACTGTGCAGCACATAGCTTACTGAGCATTCCTGTTTGAATTGGTGGCATTTATGGTGCAAAAATGAATTTACTAAGAGTAAGTGATAAATATCTCCATTGTTTAAACTGAACAGTGTCTGCGATTAAAATTTCTTTAAAAGCAACAACTCATTTTATGCTGTTAGATGTTATATAACATGGAATTTGCTATTTAAAATATGTGCCCAAATCTACACAAAATACTACATACATGTTAGTATTCCAAGAGAATCCAGCCTTTTTCCCCCATTAGAGAGTTCAAGTTTCTTACTCCTCATTTAGCCACGAAGGGTTTTGCTTTTGCTTTCTCTGCTAAAGGTACAAGGTTTGTAAACAATCAATGGGGTGTGTTTGTGTCTAGGATTCTCAATGTGGTGTTTCCATTCTTGATACTTTCTATTCTTTTTCTCTGGAGTGCTACCTTCTGCAGACCTCATCCACAGATAGTTTGAGCATTATTCTTAATAACTGATGACATTTGTATAACTACACGGTAGGCAATGGTACTTCAGAATCATGCTTTGCATATTTTAAAACATGGTATGCTAATTAAGAAGCAGCTGGAATTGTTTTTGCAGTCCTGAAGGAGAAGGGATGTAAGGACACAAGACAGAGAAACCAGTAGGAGAACACTTCAGTCTCCCAGGACATTCTATACAAGATCTCAAAGTAGCTGTCATATTAAAAAAAAAAAAAAAAGAATTTCAGAAATAGACTGGAAAGAGCAGTTGCTGAATTACAACTTATTACCAAACTTAAAACCATGGAGAAACCTGGTCTGAATAGAGACATTGGATTCTTATCTCATTATACATGATAAAGCTATTTTTGGCCATCTCACCCCTTGCTTTTTCCTGTAAGACCAATTGCAGTCATTAACAGTCATCAACAGGTTTACCACCCCTATCAGCCAATCACCCATTCCCACCACCCTTCTGAGTAATACCCCTCCCCACCCTCTCACTATATCTAAAGGTCTGGTGACTTCTGTTTCAGTGTATCTGAAGAAGTGTGCATGCACATGAAAGCTCATACCAAGAACAAACTTAGTTGGTCTATAAAATACTACTAGACAATTTTTTTATTTATATATAAAAAATATATTTCTTAAATGGTAGAAATCACTATAGAAGTTGTCTCATCAATGGCAGAAAATCATCTATTTATTATCTAAAGGGAAAATTTGTAAGATCAGTGGACAGTGTTTGTGCATTTTGGACTTTCTAGTGAAGGACTGATCAACTATTTATCTGCAATCTAAAGAAAAATTACAGTAATTTATGATAAAGAAATGAGAATGATTGCTAAGTCAAATAGTTGTGTGTGTGTGTTTTTAAAAAAATATACACATATATACACAGAGAGAGAGACTGAGATGCAGTGTTGATTTATTGAAATTTACTCAATTGAAACTGCATATGCCTTTGAGTTGAGCACAAGGAAATGAATGGGGATATGCCTGAGTGTTATGCTCTGGGCTAAAGGGAAGCTGAAGAGTGTATGCGGCAAATTCATTCTTAAGGGAGATCTCAGTACACATGCATAAGTCATCTCCTTCCAACTTCCTTTTTTACCTCTGCCAGTGACAAAAGGAAACTCTGGTGAAAAATTCTTTAATGGTCCCTGATAATAGAATATAAAAAGTGTGTTTGCTCACTCTGCAAACATTGCACTTTGGGTATTAAATTTCTGAGGGGTAGTTGAATGCTTTGGTGCTTGGATTATTTATAAATATTTGCAATAAATTACTGCATGCAGTCATAGGTTGAAATTATGTCCTGCATATGTGTTGCAAAGAGCTGCAAAGAATAGCATCTGGCCTTAGATATGCTGTACTGGAGCATTTAAATATATTCAGTTACAAGTTTGGGAATGACCATGAAACCTGAAGCTAAACTGTTCCTGCCCCCACAAACAGGATAATTGGATTGCCTTGGTGTTATGTGTCTGAATGAATAAAATTATTTCAACTTCAATTAAAAGGGGGGAACAGGAAAGGAAAGTTACCGTATCTGTACCAGGTATTGTACAATATGTCTTCGTGAGTATTTTGACAAGCAGTTCTTGTACACTGCTAAGTTCAGGAAAGATCTTCCCTTCAAGTACCTTGTTTCAGCAGGACACTATTATTTTTATTGTTGATAATAATAATAATAATAATAATAACAACAACAACAACAACAACAATAACTGCTCTTCATTCAAAGATCACAGATTAGTAGTTCCTTCAGGCTGACAGTGCAGTTCTATACTGTCTATATGAGACCTAGATGAACGTGACAATTTGCCTAGGTTTTGGTTTTTGTCTGACCAACTGAATCTTAAGTAGTTGTGTTAGTAAATACATGGTAAATCACAAACCTGCTATTTTATAATTTATACAAAACTATTAAATAGTCTTCTTGTGCACAATACTTTGTCTTACTGCTGGATAGATGCTTTCATGAAACAATGCCTCATTTTATCACTGTTATTTCAGTTATTTATGTAAATAAAGGAATTTTATCACTGACATCTGGGAAAAGAGAACTGAAAGTACATTTCCATAGCTAACATTTTCACATTTTAATCAAGTAATGCAGATCACACTAAATAAAGTATATTTTAATGAGCAAATGATACTTTTAATGAGCAAATGGATGGTCACTTGACTATTATGATTTCAAGATTTTTGCCTGTAATGTGAGAAGATAGAATAATTAAAAGACTTTATCATGCTACTCATTGGTGAGTCCTATAACTCAAAACATTTGCGCACCTCTTATTTTACGATTTAGGAGGCAGATGTAGTTCAGACATGGATGTTTTAGGTTTCGGCCGTATGTTGGTGGTTATGCAGGAAGAACCCCTGATTTGCTTTGCATATCTCAGGTAACACAAGAAATGGTAAAACCGTTTTCAACCTATTTTCCCCTCTCTCTTCTATCATTTCAGGACTATACCTTGACAATGTACTTTCAGCAAGCATGGAGGGATAAGAGGCTTTCGTATAATGTAATACCTTTAAATCTTACACTGGACAATAGAGTAGCAGATCAGCTTTGGGTTCCCGATACCTACTTCCTGAATGATAAGAAGTCATTTGTGCATGGTGTCACTGTGAAGAACAGAATGATTCGATTACATCCTGATGGGACAGTTCTCTATGGTCTCAGGTCAGCATCTAATATTTAAAATGCCATAATTTAATATCTAAAGCTAAGATTTGTTTTTTCCTTTATTTTCCAGCATTCCATAGTTTCAGTTCCAGGTGATTTTGGACTTGCCCACCCATCTTAAGTACTTTAAGAGACTTTAAGAGATACTGAGTTTTATACAAACACATGCAACAAAGAAAGAAGAGGGGAGGTTTCTGGAATGCAACTTTAGTAGAGTTGATATGTGATAGAACAGTCCAGTGTTGTGCATGTTTACTTGAAAGTTAGTTTCACTGAATTCAATCAGACATGTTCCTTGATAAGCAGACTTAGCTGTGTAGCTTTTAATAAGGAAACACTGAACTGTGAAAAGTGGCTCATATACTGTTAGTGTATGCCTTTGTGAAAAAGTCAGCTACTTTAAGCACAGACAATACAGCAGAGTCCCCCCCCCAGAAAACATTTTTCTATATGTGCTTGATTACATGTGTGTATGAAAGATATGTGCTTAACCTTTGAAAAAATGCTCTGCTTACCTTCTTGACTTTAGCTGCACTGCTGCAGCATATTTCTGAAATACTAGTTTTCCTGTACTAGTACATTGTAAACATTTAAAAGGTAAGAATTCATTTTAGCATCTACATTGTACATGAGACACCACCTTATCATCTTTTAATTGTTGACCTTGTCGAGTTGCAAGTGAGTTTTCCAAACAGCTCTTATCCACATCAAAATAAAGCATATTTGTAGCAACTGAGCTTCCATCAGTATAAAGATGATGAAGTTGGAAGGGCATCATAATTACAGCTGTGGTAGAATATTTCAGAGCTGTCAAGTGTTGTTTTTAAAGTCTAAGGGCCCATCTATACTTTGCTTCTCCTGTATCTAGAGGTGAGGCAGTTTCCTCTCCTCTCCTCTCCTCTCTTCCCTTTCTCTCTATGCACCCCTCCCCCTGCCAGTTTTTATTAGAGTTCCAAAAGGTTGAACTGCATGCTTCCAGCTATTATTGCCTGGATTCCCCCCCCCCTCATTTTCCAAATGACCCTGTCAAAAAATAAATAAATCAGCTCATACCTCTGTCCTCATTTTAACACATCTCTGCATAATCATAAAACTGGTCCTCTAAAAAATAAAAGGACCCAGTGTCTTCAGAGAAGGGAGAGGGAAGAGGAAGTACCAATGACTCAGAAGCCCACAGTGCCCTTAAGAACTCCTCTTAACAACATGGGAGGAGGAGCTAAAAGGAGTCCTGACAACCTAGAATACCCTTAACCACCCCTCTTAGGAACAGTCCCTTTGAGTCCTGGCAAGCACAGATGGTGGTGGAGTAAGACAGATACACACAGAAAAATCAGGCTAAGCACTACCCAAGAGTGGACAAAGAAATACAGGTTTCCAGGTAGGGAAATTAAAAGTGAACAAGAATGGACCCACTAAACAACAGAAGTCAGGATCAGCCCTATGATCTCAGTTTTTGCTTTTCTTTTGCAAAGCAAGTTACAAGTGGGGAATAGAGATTTGTACAGAAGACGTGGCAAGAAGTAGAATGCTTAACCCTCCCCTCACCTGCTATTTTCTATTTCAGAACCCTGACTGGGAACAACGTGGCATTGAGGGGTCATACAAAAGATGGGAAACAGCTCAGCATTTCCACCCAGATGCTGCTTGTTCCCTAAAAATCCTTTACTGCAGAGAAACAACAGCCTGAATTCCCAGACTGTTGTTTTCTGCAGAATGCTTAGTTCTGTAATAAAATGCACTAATTTTAAACTCTCAAACTTTACTGCCTAAACACAAAAACTTGTCCCCTTGGAGAAAAGAAAAAAGATGCTCACTTCTGTGTGATGTGAACTGTTTCAGAAGAGCAAGCTTATCCTTGCTTCCATGGTGTCATAGCATGTTTTAAATGATGATTCAACATTTGACACCCATGAAGTTCTAGTGGGTTTTTGAAAACTGAGCTTCTGTGGGCATTCTATGGTTTGTCTTATAGAGTTTGAAGAAGAAGAAAACCAGGAATCTATTTTCTAACCCACCTTTTTAAAGGCAGCGGGAGGCAAATATGTGTGATCAAGGAGGAGGGATGACTAACTTTATGCAAGAACATTAGAGAACTGATTGCTACTTTATGTGACGATTAGTGTCTCCTGAAACTTAACTTTAAAACCAGATTGCATCCTGGTAGGATTCCATGTTTGGGAGAAAATCATAACACTTAGGCTCCAATTGCAAACACAGTTGCTTGAGAATTAGGGTACTTCCATATGGGGCCTTAATAATGCAAATGTGTTGTTGACCACGGGATTTTCTCTCTTTTTTAAAACTTAATTTATTTATTTCTTATAAAGTGTAAGTGTGGGGGTGGAATACGGGCTGGCATTTTTGTACCAACAATGTTGTGTGGATACCGCAAAAAAAGAAAAAGAAAAAAGTCATGCATGAGGAGCACCCATCCCACAAGAAACACCTGTCTTGAAGCATCCCAAGTCCCATTAAACGCAGCAGGTCTGCCAGCTAAGAAAGCAAGCTTAGAATTCTGCTCTTAGTATTTATACTGGGAGGAATTCAACTTACTGCTATAGCAATTATTCTGTAAAGCAGAAGCTTTTCAGCTTGCTGGGTACAACAATCCCACTTCTCTCCCCCCCCCCCGCCACCGCCCCCCCCCCCCTTGTGCTGTTATGGGGCTTCTCACAACACCCGCAAGTCAATTGCAATGGGGACAAGGGGGGAACCCATTTGTGCTAGCAGAAGTCCTTGTGTAAACTTCTGCTACCAAAGTCCTTCTATTTGAAAAGCTCAAAGACCACATTATATATTTATGATTATGCCAAGCATGGAATGGGAAGATCAGCTTGCATTTGTAATCATTTGCCCAACTATACCAGCTTTGTCTACAAAGAGACAAAACCTGGAGAAGCCTTCTTGCAGATTTCTCCTTGGCAGGGAGTCTAACTGAAGCTTAGAGGCAGTCTGAAGACTCCCAATATGGATGAAAGTCACAAAAGGCTTGGCTTTGAGGCTAACCAATTGAAGCCCCTTTGCAAGATAGTCTTGTTGTTCTAATGTTAGTTACAAAAGGCCACCGGGAGGAAACGGGTGGGATGGGTAGTTAGCCATATAGCTACAGTATCAATTTTCTGTATTTGTATTTCTTCTTTAATTTTCCTGAGAAAGTTGAAATGGCTTCCTTTCCCCAGTATTTTGCAACATGCCCATACAAGTATAGCGTAATATATTGGAATGTTGGGACACCAGTTTCTTTGACTTTGCTGGAATGTGCCATCTGTATGAACAGATGGGAAATATGCTACAGGGCCAGAGGGAGATGTCAAAAAATCAAACCAGAAGGAAAAGAACTACATCCACTGTTAAAAAAAAAAAAAGCATTAAAGCAGAATAGATGCTAGATGCTAGAATTGCCTGATTGTGGCACTAGCCACTAGAAACTATTGTTTGAAAAACAATTTATGTTCTCAGGGCTTGTAATAGGTATAGCCTTCTAGCACTCAGGTTGCGGCCTTCCTATACCTTGAAAGAATAAGGTTGCAATCCTGTACATACTGTGTTGAGTCCCATTAACTCAGTCAGTCTAACTTCTGAGTAGACGTGTGGGATTACACTGCAAATATATGAACACTCATTCTTCTCCTATGAGCTATGGAAAATCTGATTTAGCATTTCTGCACAGCAGGGGGAAGAAGAGAAGGTGCACTGGAGTAGATTGAGGGAGGCTTTTGATCCGGTTGCCCCAACGGATCCCTGAATGAGGGGGGTTAAGTACACCACCCCTTGGGTTTGAGTACTTGTTCTCCCTCCTACTGAGACCAAAGAAAGAGAAAATGAAAAAGAAAAAAAAACCAAAATACCAAGCACTTTGCGTTCCTGTGCTATGAGAGATGTAGAAATGCTTCTCTTCACTTTCACCATGCCATGCAAAATTTTGTACACATCTATCTTGTTGCCTTTGACTCGCCTCTTCTCTGAATTAAAAAGCCCCAAGTTATGTAGCCTTTCTTCAAAGGGCAGTTTCTTCTTCCCCTCGATCATTTTCTGAACCTTTTCCAACTCAGCAATATCCTTTCTAAGGTGGGGCAACCAAAACCATACACACTAGTCCAAATGTGGTTGCACCGCAGATTTGTATAATGGCATTGTGACATTGGCAGTTTTGCTTTCATTTCCTTTCCTAATGATCCCTAGCACAGAATTTGCCTTTTATTCCTTCTCTCAGCTTCCTGCTGTTTAACTAGTTCCTGCTCCACAAGATAACCTCTCCTTTTATTCCATGACTGCTAAGCTTACTTAGGAGTCTTTGGCGAGGTATTTTGTGGACAGCTTTGTGAAACGCTTAAATATATTATCTCCATGCATTAGGGTGGCTAAAGAAAGGCAGCTGTAGGGAAAAGCGCTGGTAGGGAAGGGCAGGCGATGAAGAGCCTTAGTGGGCAGCTTGTGCAAAAGCATCAGCAGGTGGAAGGGCAGTGAAGGTGTTGCCCGCTGGAGGGCTTAGAGTCAGTGTACACTCACAAGCACCACTGAAAATAGTTTAAAGTTAGTATTTTTAAACTAGGGTGTGTGTGTGTGTGTGTGTGTGTGAGAGAGAGAGAGAGAGAGAGAGAGAGAGAGAGAGAGAGAGAGGTGTGGTTGTACGGGTATAGGGCAGTATATTAATTCAATACTGTAAATAATAATAATAATGTTATAGTAGCTATATGAACCCTGCCTGTGTGTATAAGAGACAGGATTGGGAAGGGTAAATGCATTGCCTTGCTGTTTTGCATCTCTAAAATAGGTCAGTGTTTTCTAGATTCTTAATTCCTTGAATGTTTCTTTTTAAAATTCTACTCCTCCTTTGTAATTATTTTTTAAAAATGTAAGCTTACATACAAAACTTAAGACAATGATAAATATTAACTTCTAATGTAAAACACAAATCCATAAAAGCTATAAAAACAGCAGTAACCCTAACCCTAACCCTAAAATAATAAATATGATGTTGGGCGGGGGCTGCAGCTTTGTTGACCCTTAAAAGCCTGAGTGTGGCTTGCTTACTTGAATCATCTGCTCGGCATGTAAGTGGCTTTTGTTTGTATTCTGGATTGTGTCATGATCTTGAGGGTTTAGTACTATATGCGCTTAGTGGCAGAAGACTTGTGGCTCAAAGACTTAAATAAACAGCATTTTCTGTGGGCTCTGCCCCCCCCCAGGTGTATGCAGGGACTATACCTGTCACTGTCCTTTGTATCATGACTTGGCAGCTCTCATGCTCCTGTCTTTGGTTTATTTTATTTCTTTCATTTTGCTGTGATGTCTCACTTTGGGGTTTGTTGACAGTAAAACTGTGAGCAGTAGGCTTCTCGGCATTCTGCACTTTATTTGCGACTGAGGGACTGGAGGACAATGTGACTGAATTTCTCCATGTGGAAGAGAAATTCTCCAACAGTTTTTCACAGTTGGGAATCATCATGAGCAGCGGCGGTAGCACAGCTTTATTATTCTTCCCCAAGTTTTTCTTTTCTTTTGCTGCTTCTTCAGTAGCTGTGGTGTTGATGGCTGGCTTCTGTTTTGTATTCTCCGCAGTTTCTCAGACCTAGGGATGACCTTAACATTGCACACAGGCAATTGTTCTGTCAGGGCAAGCATTTTGGCTAGCCAGACAAAATGATCCCCTCCCCCTGCCTCCCCGCTGTTTGTCTGGGAGTTTTCCTGAACTCCACCCCACCCCCAAGCCAATTTGGAAACAGGGAGGAGGAGGGAAGCTCCAGTCTGCAAGCAGGAGCCTTTCTCCTGCCCAAAGTGACATACCTCCCAAGCGCCCTGTGAAAAAAAGGTCATATTTTTCCCACACACAGTGGCCATTTTGGGTGCTGTCATCTCTCATGCTGTGCTCTTGCACCAAATAAGCGCTTTTATCAGAGCCATGCAAGGTCTCCCCCCCCCAACCCAACCCCCCACTTTTGGGGGCGAGAGCAAGGGGTATGGGTCACATGATTCACCTGGGAGTATGCCCCAGAAGACACATGGTCCTGGTTTGGGCTTGAAAACATTGGACAGAATATAGTGTAATTCTGAGGCAATGTAGAAGGAAATGGTGGCTGCCACAAAAAATTATGGGCTGGCTCAGAGAAAATTTTGCACATGGTCTTTTTCTTAGGGGAAGGGGGAGGGAATATTTTGGAAAATTTGAGCTTGATTGAAAAAGTTGGAAGGGGGATGGAATTCTATAAACATGTCCACCTGGTAGGATTAGCTAGTCAAATAGTTAAGAGGGCAGAAGGGAAGGTTGGATGGAAAGTTAAGGTTGCTAAAAGAGAGGGATGCATACTGTGGATAGAGTGGGGTACGATGAAACTTGGTTAAGAGGGAAATAATTGTATATATGTTTCTAATTTTAGAGAGGCTTTCATATTTCTTTAGTTAAGTAGCAAGGTGGGGGAACTGGCCAGGTTTCAAAAGAGTGGAGCATTTGGTTTCCTTTTGGGTTTTATTGTTAGAATTTCAATGAGCTGTGCACTCAGCTGAAAAGCTATAAATGTTCCTATTCAGTTATATGGTGTGTGGATTTCTTGGAAGCAGATTGTTCTGCAATTTCAAAATGGGATAGCATTAAAATATAAATAATTGAACTACAAAATTACACTTAATGATGTGTATGGAAAAATAGGAATACTTCTACGTTGAGGCTTTTGTAGCCTTACTTATTTTTTAAATAAAATAATAATAAAGTGGGAATGAGATTAACTACATACACATAACCATTTTTTAAAAACAAGAGCTAAAGCCTCCATTCACTCCAGGTTGGGAAGCCACATTAGCACAGCTTAGAAAGTCCTTACGTCATGTAGCCAGTGCCACAGAACATTCTCTCACAAAGTCAATTCAGAAAATAGAGGATTTAGTCAGCGCTGTAGGCTTCTGTTGATAAGCTCTATCCTTTAAAAATGATCTTTTTCTTGGAGTCTTTCATTGCATCATTATCTCCCCAGTGTCTCAATATACTATCCCCATGTATATTCCAAGCAGCCATTTCTGTATTTGGATCTTGGAGTTAGTTTTATCAATGCATAAGTAGTCAGTCAGTCAGTCAAGTTTATTGCTTATAGCCAAAGGCTGCTGCAATGTATACAATGTCATTCAATAAAATGTATACTAGTTTGATACAAAAACTTAAAACATTTACATTGTTAAAACATTACCTAATCTCCACAAAGCTATAGAAACTCCTTAATATACAAATTGAAACATTAGACAATAAAATTTATAAGCTAAAATCACCACAGGACCACTAATATATTAAAAGTAATATTAAATAATACAAGAGAGAATTATGTACAAACTTTAGTGAGAAAGATGCAGCTTGGTGTAGATGGGGTCAAATAAATTCATCTCCTTTACAGTTGATAGCTATCTTGGTTATATAATTTTTTCTCATTTTCCTGGTGGCAGTTGCGGTCACATGCTTATCTATGTCTGCGAGGAGATAAAGAATCATGTCAGAATGATTCTGGCCAGGGGACCTTGTCATTATAGGTGTCAAAAACCATTCTCTTGCTTCATTGTATAAGGGGCAATGTAAGATATAATGCATAAGGTCCTCTAATTCAGGGCATCCCCTAATACAAACACGTTCATTTACTGGTATGCCTCTATGTCTCCCATCTCTATAAGCAGAGTTTATTGTATTTAATCGTAACTCTGTAACAGCTTTCCGGAGTTGTACAAAAGTCAGTTCATGGGCCTCTCTAAGTTTAAAATATAATGGGGCACATGTGGATAGGTATATGGGGTTTAAGTCGTTTTTAGTAGCCACTGCCCTTGTGGCCCATTTAAAAATATTATTCTGAGAATGTAGGGAAAGTTCTTTGAGCTCGGTCACTGAGAAGTCATATCTGCCCATCAGTTAAGCAGCATGATGTACCCAGTTTTTAAGGAGTAATCCATTTGCGCACTCAATCAGGCATTTTCTCCAACCTATTTAAAATAAAGAAATCCAATTGGCTTTGTATTATTCCTAATGTGGCCCATTTTATGGCCTCTCCTTAAGATGGTCTGTCCCAGAATGAATTGCACATTCCTGCCAACATGTATAAGTCATTGTAATATTTTTTATAAATATATCTTTTTTCATAAATAGTGTTCAAATACCTACTCCCCAACACTTTCCTCAGCAATTATTTTTACTATGAACAAATGCGATAGAAAGATTACACGTACAGCCACAAAATATGCAGGAAATTGAAATGTTAGGAATGTCCCCACGCTTAAGATGCCATTATTTTTGTTCGACCATCTTTCTTTCTCTGCCTTAAAAAAATAAGGGTTTCCACCCCACAAAATTGCATTAGTTATGTTAAATGTTCTGTTTGGAATTTTTGTATATTTATTTGCTAACGGAGTGAGAGATTTCATCTGTCTCATCTGTTCACTTCTTGCCTGTTTCACCTCATTTAATTTCCTCTAAGCTTCATCTGTTCATCTGATTTTCAATACAATCTAAATCTGTCATCTACAAGATTGCTGGGACAATGTGCAGTGTGCTAGCAGTAAGGAAGATAGAAAGAACTATGGAATGGATAGTGGACAGAGGAGGCACTTTCCAATTCAAGTGAAAGCATTAGAAGTTTTTTTATGGACTTCAGTACTGAATTGAGCAGTGGGGGGAAATTAAAGTAAAATTAGAATGTTATTAAATTAATGGTGGTGATGCTTTAAGGAGGGTAATGTATACTAAGTAATTTCCACATCAAGGTGCTATCCTTATCAAAACAGACTTAAAAAAAATATTAAAGGGAGATGTAGTGGCAGCTGTTTAATGAGATCTCGAACCAATAAAATGCATTTTATACAGGGGGTTTTCCTGTAGAAATTTTGTGCAGCGTTTACTTTAAGTCTACTTGATCACTTCAATCTGCAGAACTTGCACTTCTACAAATGTTGTTCAGTGTCCATTCTGTGCTTCCCTATAGCATGGCAACACCTGTATTTTGGAACTTCCTGAAGGCATCACATTATTTTAGGTTTCTGAAAAGATCTTTTGGCAGGCCTATTCAGACATGTTTTATTGTGTTTCATTGTTTTGTTAGATTTCTAAACAGTTTTAAAATGTGTGTGTGTGTGTGTGTGTGTGTGTGTGTGTGTGCGCGCGCGCGCTTTTATTACAGATATGTTTGTTGCCCTAGGCACCTTTGGGAAGGAGGGCAGGATATAAATTTGATATGTAGGTAGGTAGGTAGGTAACTAATAGCAGATGAGCTGGCCCAAACAGTTAGTCCTGATTTCACATAGCTCTTTGTGTAGGAAAAGAAGAAGCATGCAAATCACTCAGATTTATTCAGCCATTTCTTTAAACATATGAGCCGTCTCCTAGTCTAGCTACATTTTTCTGGTTTTGACATAGGGCCATCAACTCCTACACCAGACACATCTAATGGCCCCATAACTATAGCTGTATTTGTTATTAAAATCACTCAAGTGATAGACTGTATTCTTAACTCAATTATGTGTCTGTTTCTCAGCTTTCCTCTGTGTTATGGCCAAATGCTCTGCTTTGTACTGTGGCATTCTGTGAGTTATAGAATCATAGAATCACAGCAATCCTCCTACATAGACTACAAATTGTTATTCTGCAGCTGTATAGCTTAGAAGACCTTTTGTTTCAATGACTGGAGTCACAGTGAAATATGCCAGTCACCTGAGTGCTTATTGTGAGGTTAAAGAGTTTAAGCTTAAACCTGATAATGAAGTGACCACTTAGATACTGGTTTGTGCTGTATTTATGTAGCAGGACAGACTACAGATGGCATACAATTTTTGCATTAGCCAAAAGTTCTTTTGGTTTCAATTTCATTTTTATTTTATTTTTAAGGGGGGGGGGGAGGGCAGTGAAAGTTTGGAAGCAATAATAATAATAATAGTGTTTATTATTTATACCTCGTCCATCTGGCTGGGTTTCCCCAGCCACTCTGGGTGGCTCACAGCACATATAAAACATTAAAAACTTTCCGATACAGGCCTGCCTAGTTTTTGATTTTAAAAAATTAAGTAACTTATTTAATAAATTCTATGAACAAATTGTACTGAGAAGCACCATTTGCTGGCAGGGTGCTTAAAATAGCAGTAATCTAATTTGCTGGATGAGTAAAACGATCCCATCTAACATTTATTTCCATGAGATTAAAGTCGATAATAGTTGTATGTAGGCCAATACAATCTAGCAGAAAGAGATAGTAAAAGTGGATGTGAGCATTAAAAATGCAGAAGGCTGATGAAACAAGGCACAAGGTGAAGAAGAAGTTTGCATACACACCATATATTTAGAGTACATGGCTTCCCCCAAAGAATCCTGTGAACGTAGTTTGTTGAGGCTGCTGGGAATCGTAGCAGTGTGAGGGGTGAACTACAGTTCCTACAGTTCTTAAGAGGTAGATACAGGCAGCTACAAGCAATGCCCTATAGTTTAAGCTGAGATAAACAGACTAGCTCAAATTCAACCAGTGAACATCATGCCTGAGTAAAGATTTGAACTTGGGTCTCCCCAGTTTGATTCTATACATAGAGTGCAATGATGCTGTATTACACCACATCAGTGCTGGCCCAAGACATTTTGGCACCTGAGGCGGACTCCAAAATGGCGGCCCTCCTCCCTGCCAGGGAAGAAGGGATCAGGGAAGATCTACATCAGGAACAAGGCAAAGGGAAAGAAAGATTGACATTGGGGTCTGTTGCCCCAAGTGGGCTCTGCTGCCGCCTCACTGTGGCTCATAGGCCCTGCTCCACTTGGGCGTTGATTAGAGCAGGCAAGGACAGTATATTGGATTTCTGGTATCACATGATTCTCATGGTCAATAAGATTCTGGTCATTGCTGTTAACATCTGAGCTTGCAGACTGTAATTCCTTTCTCTAACCATGAACCAAGAGATATGGTGTGAAACATCATATCAACATCCCTTTTTTGCTTTATTTCATCCATGGGCACAAGCTCTTTCATTCACCTGGATTGAAAAAGTCCAGAAGCAAAACAAAGCAAAGCAGAAG
Source organism: Podarcis muralis (assembly GCF_964188315.1). Classification (NCBI taxonomy): domain Eukaryota; kingdom Metazoa; phylum Chordata; class Lepidosauria; order Squamata; family Lacertidae; genus Podarcis; species Podarcis muralis. Next base: position 44,841,143 of record NC_135656.1, on the reverse strand, counting down.
AATAGCAGATTGTGGCAGTATTTTTTTCCACCCCACAACCTAGACCAAGTACTTTCAAGTCCCAAATCTGTTGAAAAGTTCACATGTTGGGGAGCGGGGATTATGTCACTATAATTCAAGGTTTCTTAAAATGCCCCACTTCATCTTAATGCCCAAGTAGAAGGGAAGCTTTGAATTTATTTTATTTTTTCCACAAGGGACCTGGAAACAGAATTATCCTGAATTTCACAACAGGCAGCAAATTAAAAGAAAAGAAGAAAATACTGTTGCTAAAAGCCATAACCATTTTTCTTCAAAGCTGATCTCTCCGTGCAGGAGAGAAATTAATCACAAGGCAGTTTTGTCCTCAGATTTCCATATATTATAACTGGGTCTGCTGCCAGCCTTTCCAACTGTCACAAAGCAGGCATGCTTCCAAGAAGCAGAAGTGAACATTGGGCAGAGCTACAAGTGCACAGCTTTTGTAACTATTTCAGACACGAGAGTCACCAGAGCTTAGTCATTGCACATGGGAGACTTCTGATAAGGGATTTAATAAAAGTATGAAATCAGGTGCAGAAAATAATTTTATACTGAAGACTGCTAATGAGGAACTCAAATCTGTCCTCTGATTGCAGACCTGTTTTCTGCTGGGTGTGGTGGGTAGGAAACTCAGAACCTTAAATACTTACCTTACTCTACATATTTTGTGGACAAGTTTTCTCAGAATGTTTGCCATAAGTTTATATACTCTTTTGTGTGGAAGTGGGGATGCCAGCACCCTATTAGGTGTGAATAAGGAAGTGCTGTGTTTGTGAAGCAAAATACAATTCTTGGAATTTTCTATTAAAATTCAAAACCTCAGACCAAAGCTGTAGTCTTTAAGGAAAGGAAAAGAAAGGAAAAAAAGGTGGTAGAGCTATGGCTTCTGTGAGAGATAAAAGGCCAAAAAAAAGGGTAATTTCTCTATAGATTTGGTTGGCTGTGGCGTTTCAGCGCCGAAGGGCTACACAACTTCATGATGGGTTTCACAGAAGAGTTACTCACACTCACTACTCCTTTCCCTTTCCCTGGCAGAACTAGCAAGAAATATTAGTCACGGACAGTTCTGCATCTTTCCAGCAGACTGCAGGATACGTGAGACATCATGCTCTTCTGAGATGGTGCTGTACAAAAAGCTCTGTCTCAATGTACTCCCTCATTCTTTGTCCCAGTATGTGAGAGGAACTGGTTCCAGAAAACTTGCTTGTTGGGTTTTTAATTCATCTGAGATTCATAAGCCTAAAAAGTGATTCACACAACCACAAGTTGTGTGACCATTTTTGGGGATGGTGGCCAGTTGTGGTGATGTTCTATAATTATCTGCACTTAGCAGGGACTATTTTTCATCCAAACTTCCTCCCCAGACCATACCTCTCACTTACCATACTGCATTCCCTCCCCAAGTGCTTTTGCCAGGCTAGAATGTGTCATTTAACTGTGATGATGCCTTTTGTTTACCTGGATTGAGGATAGAAGGGTGTGTGCGCGCATGTAGAAACCTATTTCTTTTTCATAGCTATTGTACAAAGGTAAGGTAAGTGCTCCTCCCACTTTTTGCCTATGGCCCACCCACCACTGGCTTATGACCACTGGAAGTGAAATCCTGACTAAAAAAGACTAATGCCTCATAAAGCAATATAAATGGCATTCAGCTTGTTCTAAAATCAGGCAAAAATATTGATTGTTTTCTTGCAAATATGGATTGTTTTCTTGACTTTTCTTGGACCTTGAGAATCTGCCTGTATATCAAGCAGATTGAACAAAATCCACAAAAATAGCTTTTGTATGTGCTTTTTCCTAGAATTACAACAACAGCTGCATGTATGATGGATCTACGAAGATACCCCCTGGATGAACAAAACTGCACACTGGAGATAGAGAGCTGTAAGTACATTATTATTATTATTATTATTATTATTATTATTATTATTATTTGTAAATTCTACTTACTCAAACTGATTCAGACGTTTAATGTTTCCCCCTGCACCCACATGCTACTAACCTAGTTGTCTGTGTGTCGGATGACATTTAGATCCTTGTAAACACACAAAACAAATTTAGCTCTCCAGATGGATTAGTAATTTGTGGCACAAGGATTAGAGGAACTTATTTTGTGTGTTTGATGGACAATTTTCAGCTTTTAAAGTCTCACTCAAATGTCTTTTGGAGTTCATGCGAGGAGCATGAGGATTACTATCAATTCCTTATCCTTTTCTGCCGCTGAACAGGATTGCGATTTGTTTCAGGTTTTTTAAATGAAGGGTTTAGATTGGTCATTGAAGTAGATGGTGCATGCACCACTGTAATTAGGCTTCCCAGTGCAAACGTGATTGCTTTATCGTGTGTATTTACTTTAATTATTATTTCCTGCCTCTTTGTACTGATTCATATTTGATCCCACTCCCCACCCCCCGGGTTTATATTGCAAATTCTGCATTTTCTGCACAATAACTTTAAACATTAATGATAAATTTATAAGTAAGCATGGTGTGCAGCAAGTTAGTTGACATATTCAGTTGATTGGGTGTGTTTGTTGAAGCACTCATGCAGGAGGATAAGGTGCTGGAGAGGAACTGGGATGGATTCCATTTCAGTTTGCCTTTAAATGTAATCTTACGTAATTTGCACTTTTCGAAACAATAAGCGAAGTGAAACACGGCCACCCTTCAAAATTCACACTTCGCCAAGTTTTGTGGTGCAATTCTTCAGCCATGCAGTGCATACAAAATGGCATAAAAACACATATATTAATGAAAATCACAAGCACAAATGTTTGTATAAGGCAAAATTGCATACAGTACAGAAATGTGTATATTAGGAGAAAGTAGCATTATAATGCTGATGAATTTTTCATATATATATATATATATATATACTGTATATATATATATATATATATCACCTATTGATTGGAAAAATGAGAAACTGCGAGATTCTGAAATTGACAGATTCAAGCATCCCTAGTGCTGTGTGACCTTAATTGTAGGTGGGTGGGTGGGTGGGTGTTGTTTAGGTCTTAATACATAGCTGACAGTTTATGCCCATCCACTATTGCTTCAATTCCAACCCTTCCTTCTGCATTCTAAGCACTCCTTTGTGGTTTGTTAATGAGCTGTGGTGTCATAGTTCTGTGTGGCACTGAATTGACGAGTCCCTCCATTATTATTATTTTTAATTGGCCAAATGATGCTGAATCCTGCCATGAAACCAAACTTTGATGTTTAACCTACCCAATGCATTTTTCAGTATTTTACTTGTAATATTTAAGGATAATTAATAATTGCTGCCTTTGCTTATTGACTATACATGTATGATTAATTATGTGTGTGTGAGAGAGATATAACTAGCAATGGTGCATTGTTAGCAAACAGAGAAAAACCAAACCATTGAATTATATTAGTGGAAACTGTGGCCCAGATTCATATAACCTGGTGAACTACCAGAAGCCAACCCAAGGGCTCCCACTAATGCAATGGGACTTCCCTCCTCTCTCCTCTCCCTCTGTGTCTCCTCCCCCAATCCACTTTGGAGGATCAGAAGATTCCCCCAGACCAGTGTGCAGGGAGGAGAAGAGGGTGCTTGTTACATCTGGTAAGCAGAAACGCAGGAGCTGATAGAACGATAAAAATAGCATGATGTTGAATTCCTCCCTGTGACCTGGATTTCTCAATATTCTGCGGTTGTTTCCAGTTCAGCAATAATGACCCAGAATTAGTAACAGCAACATGAAATACTATGGGAAGGCAAATTTTCCTTCCACTTATATCTGTCTGAGAAAGTACTAGCACAATTTATAAGACATATTGCCAGCTTTGTGCTTTTTTATATAGTATCAGCAGGATGGAATGCCTTACATTTCATTTAGTTTGGTGCTAAGTATATGTGTGTAAAGGGAGTGCAATATTTTCTGTGTAGGTGAATTAGGTCATAAGGCAGCCCTAAAAATGTTTCTGCAAAGATATATGAAAAACAACTGAAACGGCACTTTCAGGTACAAAAATGGCACTACAATACAGAAGAAAGAAATTAAGTAAATTATACAATTGGTTAGAGAGAAAGTATAGATGGATATACTGTAGTTTATTCCAGGGTTACACCTGGGAAGAAGTGTGTGGGCAGGTATATGGATGAATGGATTGGTTGGGTAAGTGTAGAACAAGCCATTTATTTTAAATAAAAATTAGTGCCAGTTGCTTATAACAATATAGGCACACTAGAACAAGGTAATCTGAAGGTGGGATCAGAATTCACAGCATAGGAAAATGTTTAAATTAAGGAAAGGCAAGAGTGCTTATGCACATTTGTCCTTGCTTTCAGATCCTTCAGATTGCTGGCTTAGATATACAGTAGAAATGAAAATTGCACATCATGGTAAGCCAGGGTTGCTGGCTTATCCTCATTTATTCTGCATGAGTAGCATGTATCTATTACATCCAAACCCAGAGCATGGCTTACTGCTTCCTAACAAGCCAGGATCTTTAGCCAGCCTCTTGTTGATTCATGTATCCTAACGTTAAAATGTAAAGGTAAAGGGACCCCTGACCGTTAGGTCCAGTCTCAAACAACTCTGGGGTTGTGGCGCTCATCTCGCTTTACTGGCTGAGGGAGCCGACGTACAGCTTCCGGGTCATGTGGCCAGCATGACTAAGCTGCTTCTGGTGAATCAGCGCAGCACACGGAAACGGCGTTTACCTTCCCGACGGAGGTATTACCTATTTATCTACTTGCACTGTTACGTGCTTTCAAACTACTAGGTTGGCAGGAGCAGGGACTGAGCAATGGGAGATCACCCCGTCATGGGGATTCGATCCGCTGACCTTCTGATCGGCAAGCCCTAGGCTCTGTGGTTTAGACCACAGCACCACCCGCGTTAGGGAACAACAAATCAGCCTCCCAGTGACATAACACTTCCTGGGAGGCGGCTGGATGGTGCTGTCACCAACCCAGAGCTCCCTCAACCTTGCCACTACCTTGCCCATCCCCAACCTGCAGGGCAACTCCACTACCCTCCCCACCATCTTCTGCTGCTGAGCAAATTTTTGGGCTTCTTACAAATCTTCCTAGTTCCTTGGTGCCCTTATCCATCGTTTCCTCCTTTCCTCCATAGCAGCCTTGCACCAATTCCTGCCAAATGGATTGGTTCCATTTTCCTCCTCCTTTCACATAAGGAGGACCCAGTTTATACCAACTGCTTCCTCCATCTTAATTTCACTCCCTGTACTATCCCAGGAACAATTTTTCTGGAGGGGGTGTAAGTGGGTTGAGGACAGTGGAAGAGGGAAAGCCTGCTTACATGAATGTTGTTGTTGTTTTAATATCCCTGGTTCCCATGCCTTCGGGCTCCCAGTCTTCCCTGCACTCTTGCCTATGTCTTCACCACTTTTCTTTTCAATATTATATAACTCAGTCCTGACTGCAGAGCCTTGGGACATGTTCTCCCAGAAAAATAGAATTGTAGTGCATGCATTGGTCTTTCCCTCCTTTTTTACTTTATTAAGTGGACAAAATCTATTTCTGCGTTATCCGTCAATTCAGACTTTTCCCTTTCCACCAACATTTTTTTTTCTGTGTTCCAATATTAGCTGTGTGTTAACAAATGAGCCTCTGTGCCAGAGGCAAACAGATGTTTTTCTGCAGTTCACAGAACACCGGTTTCTCTCATTAAACGTATAAATAAATAAAACAAAGAAACCCAGGAATTGCTGGATACTGGTTTTCAGATGACACCATCCATATGTAAAAGCTATGGTGTGTAGCTTGCAGATACAACCAGGAAATTATTTAAGATGATTTTGGAAACGTTCAGCTAATCATGTCCCACTCATACCATTGATTTCAGTGATGTGATGATGACTTTGAGGATAACAGTTAATTTCTTCTTCCTGTTTGTCACAATGCTGTGATCTATGTAATGAAGAGTTCTGTCTCCGAGTCATCTTTGTCTCATCCCCATTATAGTACTTAATTAAAGCACCATTAATCCTCTATATTCTTTACAACCACCATGTTATTGCTTCATGAGGGACACACATCTTTTCAGAAGCCCCTTACCCACCTTGGTGTGTGTCTTTCTGTTTTCTTGTAAGGCCAATAGGATTTTTCTGGAATATTTTGAATTTTCAGAATTGCGATACTCAACTTTAATTCCCCTTTGGGTGAGTTATGGCTACCGCATTGTTCGGAATTACCACAAAGTTTTAAATGGTTTGCTTATTTTTGCTTGTAGTCTATTTCCTAGGATTCTTTTATTCCACACACACACACACATACTACTTTTGTGCAATATGACTGTTTGCAGTCAAGAAATACCTGCTGTGATAAGTGAAGTTTTTCTTTTAAAAAAAGGCTTCCCACCATTTAAACGTAGGAACTGCATATCACAAGGAAAATTGGTCAGATATTATTTGTTTATTTTCAGCATCCTTTAATCTCTCTGTGGTAAAGACTTGCCATGGAGACAGCAGGGTGCATTTTTTAAAGCGTATTGAGGAAATTGTGCCGCAGTTCTTTTTGCAAGGGGCGTGTTCACACGGTGTGGTTTTCTTTCTCCATAATTTCCAAACTACCCTGACGCAAGCTAGTAGCCTTCACTTGTTGGTGACCTTGCTAGTTCATACTAAGATATGGTGTCACACAGACACATGCCTTGGCCAGCAGCTCTGGACTGTGGCAGTTCTACATTTCAGACTTGTCATCCATTTCATTAACCCTTGTAGGAGTAACTTCCATGACACAGCCCCACAATTTCACAGACTACTCAACCTGTATTGTGCGTTTGCTGAAATTGGACTAGTGGTAGAATTTTTATTCTCTCCCTCTTTTTCTGTCACTTTAAAAAAGAAATGTATTATCAAACCATAGGTGGCCATGAAAGAATAAGACAGTTGTAACAGGTACCATGCAGTTTACACACAGTTATAAGCCTGTCAGCGTCATTGGTTCCTGTAAGCTTCTATTGCTCACAAAGTTACTCTGCTCACAAAGTATCCTGGATAAGGTATAAGGGTGTGTTGCTGTTTGTTTGTTTGTGTTGCTGTTGTTTTTTTAAAAAAGGCAGATCATTCTCGGAAGCTATAACAATGTATTTTTAGCAATAGAAAAACCAGCATAACAACAACAACAAAATTCAACTACTAACATTTTCAAGCACTTTAACCTTCTGGAAACATGGGATCAGGTCATTTTTGCTTTCTACCATATATTATATACTTTACGTTAGGGTGCACAGCACACTAAAAATGGTCTCAACACAATCTTTTAAATCAGTTACGCTAGGTTATTTTCAGGAGTTTAGGTTTAGTTTATCTTGGTATTAGTCATTCCTTAGTTACAGTGGTGCCTCGCAAGACGAAAAGAATCCGTTCCGCGATTCTCTTCGTCTAGCGGTTTTTTCGCCTTGCGAAGCAACCCCATTAGCGGCTAAGCGGATTAGCGCTATTAGCGGTTTAGCGGCTATTAAAGGCTTAGCGGCTGAGCTGCTAAAAAGCTATTAGCGGCTTAGCGGCTTAGAAAAAGGGGGGGAAAGCGGGGGGGAAATGGCAAGACTCGCAAGACATTTTCGTCTTACGAAGCAAGCCCATAGGGAAATTCGTCTTGCGAAGCACCTCCAAAACGGAAAACCCTTTCGTCTAGCGGGTTTTCCGTCTTGCAAGGCATTCGTCTTGCGGGGCACCACTGTATTCAGCATGGTCTTGAGTTCTGTCATCTCCTCACCTGGTGTTGTTGTTTAGTCGTTTAGTCGTGTCCGACTCTTCGTGACCCCATGTACCAGAGCACGCCACCTGGTACAGTAGGGTATTTTTCAGGGGTGCACATCTGCTCCCACAACAAATGTAAATAGTTATCATGTATTTTAGTCACACCCTGACTCTCAGCCCCAGTATGGTTTGCTCTGAGAGGGCTACAGGTTCTTCATCCCTGCTCTACAGGAAGGCAAATCATGATGGAGCCAATAATTATTTACCAGAAAAGTAATCCAAAATCACAATCCAAGGGGAACAAAAGGTCAGTTGCCAGGATTTCAGTAAGGAAGTCAAAACAGCAGCTGAAATATGAAAGAAAGGAACAAACTGGGCTGGAGAAAGCAGCTAAATATGAAAACTTAAAGCTAGATGTGATGGAGCACAGCACAGAGAGGTATGAGGATGGAATAAATTCAAGCAATAGCTGAAAAGTGACCTAGATAAAAAAAAAAAGGCCTAAAGTCAGCAGATAAGGTCCGTCCACCCCCCATAAAAGAAGAGAGATTGGAACCATAATGGAAAATTCACTAAAAGGAATAAGAAAGTATTTGTTTGTTAACAAATGGAGTATTACTTGTATATGGTTGTTGCTTCGTTTATAAGATTTATACTTATGTCTAGTAAAAGAAGATGTATACTTTATTTGTTGTATAAGACTGTCAATAAAGTATTTAAAAAATAAATAAATAAAAGGCCAACTAGAGACCCCCTGATCATCCAGATAGAGTATCTCACTATGAGAAAAGGCTAAACTAGTGTTTGTTTGGTTTTTTGGGTGGGTGGCTAGCTTAGGAACAAGATAACTAGGGGAGGAGGAAGCATGACAGAAACGTACCAGATTAGCAACCATATAGGTAGTGAATAAAGAGAAACTATTTTTGTCATAATGCTAGACCTTAATTATACAATGGAACTGATTGTATGTTCAGAACGATTAAAAGCACATATTTACACAATACATGTACTGTACAGTGAATTTAGTGCTGGCATTTTAAACAAAATTAGGCAAATCCATGAAGGGCAAGACTTTGATGGGTGATGGTCATGACAGCTAAAAGTAGAATCTGTATGTTCACATGCCACATACCTTTTATTAACAAAACTAATTTCAAACTTGTGTTTAATATACTGACTTTTTCTGAAGCTGGCAAGCATAATTTCCCAGTTTAGACAAAATGGGAACCATGATTGATTGGACACTTCCTGATTTGATTGCTCACAATTGTGAAGGAAGAAGCAAATGCACGGCCACATATGCACGCTAAAAGGCTAATTTGTTTCACAGTTTACAATAGCCACAGAAATGATGATAATAAACAGCGCACTAAATAGTTTTGACTAGATACATTTTCAAATAAAACAAATAGCTTTCATTGAAAAAATAAATTTGAGAATAGTAAAATTAATTTGTGGCACATAGAGAGCAAATGTGCATGGATAAATTCTCTGAATGGCAGTTGCCCTGGGAAGTACCTTTTCCTCTAGCAGTTGAACATGAAAGAAATTTTGAATCAAAGGCTAAGGTTCCCCCCCCCCCCCCGCATTTTCTTATACCACACATAAGATTACATGCAATCTCATTTCATTTAAAGGTTTTCTTGACAGATCCCTTCTTTTTACAGCTTTCTGCACACTCAAGGGGACTGCAGAAAAATGTTTTTCAAATGCTTTTCTTGTGTTGAAGAATACTTCCTGTTCTGCTAGAAATAGATATCCTTGTTCAGTAGAAACAGCCCCTTGGCTATCCTTTCCAAGGTATTGAACAAGCTTAAATAAGAGGTGTTTCAAACGTGTGGTGGTTGTCGCAGTTCTGTCATAAGACTGCACCACCTCAGAATGCATATAGGGGAAGGACCGTGGTTCTGCTAAGGATGTTTGCCATTTCCACACTGAGGGAGGCTGTAAGGGAAGGAGGGGCATGTCTTCAAAAAATGGTGGTTTCTCCGATGTGCATTCTAACTTGGTCTAGTGGCATGAAAAGACTGTATACAATGTGAGCATTTTAACATGTTCAGAAAGTAGCTTTTCAAACTGCAGTTGGTACTGGGATTCAGATCACAAAGTACAAAACATGTGCTTATTGTGATTCTTCTTCATTGTGAAGAGTTATTTCAATGAGGTTTATACATATCTGACTTGCATAACATTGTCTGCAAATATGTTGTGTTTGCATATATGTACTAAAGTAATAATAATAATAATAATAATAATAATAATAATAATAATAATAATAATAATAGTGTCAAACCACACCTGGAATACTGTGTCCAATTCTGGGCACCACAATTTAAGAAGGATGTTGACAAGCTGGAACGTGTGCAGAGGAGGGCAACCAAGATGGTCAAGGGTCTGGAAACCAAGACTTATGAGGAGTAGTTGAAGAAGCTGGGTATGTTTAGCTTGGAAAAGAGGAGAATGAGAGATGTGATTCCTGCTTTGCAGGGGGTTGGACTAGATGACCCTTGGGTCCCTTCCAACTCTCTCATTCCATGATTCCTTAATATCCCTGCCTTCTCCTAAACCAGGATTCAAGGTGGCTTACAGAGTAATTAGAAACATCTAAATAAAAGTACAGTATGAAGCATAAAAAGCCATCCTTCAGTGGAAAAAGTTTTGTTACTGCTGCTCAGTTTTATCCTTCCTTGTCTTTTGTAATGTTTTTGTTTTGTTTGATTTAAAACAAAACTGCAGTCTTATAACACTTACCTAGGAATAAGTTTCAGTAGGCTCATTGGGTCTTACTTTTGAGTGCAATCCTATACATGCCTACTCAGAAGAAAGTGTCAATGGGGTTAAGTGGGGCTTGCTCCCAGGAATGTAGGGATATTGATTTCTGTCATATTGATTTCTGGTTAAAATGTGATACTTTAGATCTGCTGTGCAACACTCATGAATGCCAAATTTCTGTTATTGCTTGTAGACATATATAGATATGCACTGTGTTATCTTGCTGCTCTCTAAGACATTTTACAAAACAATACCTATGTTTGCATTTTGAAGAAAAGAAGCATGTGGAGTCCTGTTCATTTTTCACTGTGTGAAACCGTGGAGAGAGTTAATTGTAGCCTTTGTTTCATTTGTCAAATAACTCTTCACCAAAGGTACTAGGGTCTACTCTGAACGTATCCATAAGATCAAAAATTTACTAATGTTTCTGACAGCAGTTCTTGGCACTGTGTATGTTCATTGCTGTTCATTATCTGCTCTAAAAATCTAGCACATGACATCTGCTTTTAAGAAAAATGAGGAAGTGTAATTAGTGTGCCTTGGATAGAATATCAAACAGCAAACTTTATATATTGGAGAACTGCATCAGTCTTCATAAGCTGTGTTTGTTGGAATTCTGAGATTATCTAAGTAACGCATTGGCTGTCCTTTGTGTCCAGTTTAGGAGCAGAGTTAGTAAATCCATACTTAAAAATTTCAAAATAAATATATTGGGAGTTTGATTTATTGGCATCACTAGTGGCAAATGGATTATCCCAGAGTGAATGCACGCTGGTAGAGGCATTCTCCAGTTCTTTTCCAAAAAGAAAGTACTGCCTGGAGTATCTGCTGCATTTCAGAACTAATACTGGTCAATCTTTATGTCCTTAGTTGCACTGAACATATTTTTTTGTGGGTCTTTGTCTCATATTCCATTGTCTCATATTCACCAAGCAATACTGCACTATCATTGCATTCAACATGTCTAAGATGTTTTGTTTAACTAAATATATGATTCTTTATGATCCAGACCAGTAAACAGCATATAAGATGTTCCCGTCTTGACCCATACTAGAAAACATGCAAGTTCATGTTAGGTTAAAACAGGTATTGTTCATTCCTGTTATACTTTTTGCCTCTAGAGAAGCAGGGAGGCTGAGTACCCTAGGTACTTCTGCAAAATCTTTTAGGAAAACTGAATTGCCTCATTCATTACACATTGCTTCTGAACCAATAACTTAGCTTTGTAAATGACTGTATAAATAACCCCTACCTCCTGGCATGGGAAAATGATGAATTTCAGGCTTTGAAGATGTCCGGTTGTTATAACAGCTGCAACAAGAATTTAAACCTGCTAGAACTGAACAGCTATTTTTGTATGGAATAATGAAATCTGCTAATCATAGTATTTTCTTTTGTTGAAAGTGCTGCCAGCTCAGCTTAAAATTGCTGCAGTCCAAATTCCCACTTCTGTAACTTTGTCATCCAGTAGAATTGCATAAATGGGCTAATTTCTTACTTTGGGCAACAGGAGAAAAATATATTTTAGAAGCAGAGAAATAATTCTTTTCTCACCATCTCTCATTGTGGCTCTAATATCACAGATTGTTTGGATTAACCTACTGTAAGTGTGGTGTAGTGGTTCAGAGCGGTAGTCTCGTAATCTGGGGAACCGGGTTCGCGCCTCCGCTCCTCCACATGCAGCTGCTGGGTGACCTTGGGCCAGTCACACTTCTTTGAAGTCTCTCAGCCCCACTCACCTCACAGAGTGTTTGTTGTGGGGGAGGAAGGGAAAGGAGAATGTTAGCCGCTTTGAGACTCCTGAAGGGGAGTGAAAGGCGGGATATCAAATCCAAACTCTTCTTCTTCTTCTTCTTCTATTATACTATTAGTAGTCATTTTTTAAAAAATAATAATAATTTTGTTTTTGCAATGACATGGGAGGCAAAATTTGTGGTTAGGAGATGGTTAAATCAATGAACAAAGCAGCTGTGGTGAGAATGGCCTTAGGACTGCAGTGCTGGTGAAGAGGGGTCTTAGCCCTTCCCACACCCCACTGGTGATGTTTTTGTGAATAAAATTGTCCCCCACCCCCCAAAATACAACTTGCTCTGTAGAGATACTTGCAGCTAAGGGGCATAATTTTTATCAGGTGAACAAGATTTCCAGTACCACAGTGCTAGTCTGATTGGTGGCATGCTACAGCTACTATTTTTTAAATTATGATTACATTGCTGGGAGATCTTAATCATAGATCTTGCCAGTCATGCTTAGTTTAGTCCTTATGGTCCCTATCAAGAGGATTTTCATTCAACATTTGAGAACCGTGACTAGGTGGAGGAGCTAGGAAGCAGGATGGGTAGCACTGGCCATTCCGTCAAACAGAGTGGGAGGGCAGCTGATTCTAGATGTATTGAATGGGCAGCTAATTATTTAGTTCATAACAGGTAGTGTCTTGTATGGTGGTGCAGAGCTGCTTTTCCCAACACCGGCATCTCTGCAGCTTTCCTGAATGGTGCTAGATGGAGTGGGGCAGGGCAGTGGCAAGGTCATGGCTGGCATACCACACTAGAAGCTACAGACCTATAATGATTGCACTTTTACTGCCAGCGACCAAAGAGGCACATGTGGGATTATCAGGCTCAGATTGAAAAATAAGTACAGAGGACCTCCTTGGTAGTGGCGCCTGCCCTGTGGAACACCTTCCCATCAGATGTCAAGGAAATAAACAACCACCTGACTTTTAGAAGACATCTGAAGGCAGCCCTGTATTGGGACATTTTTTATGTCTTATGGGTTTTTTAAAATAATAATAATAATATGGGTGGGGTATAAATAAAAATTATTATTATTATTATTATTATTATTATTATTATTATTATTATATCTTAATTTGGAGAGGGGGTGTCATGTGCTGCACCACTTCGGTTGGTCCTTGGAATGGGAGTGTCAAAATCAATGAAGGTAGCAGAATGTTAGTTCAGGGAAGGCTAGAGAAGCTACTTAGGGAGTCTGCAGGGTTCACAATTAGGCTCTTACAAGGGTGGTATTCTCTATTAATCAGTGCCATCTACATGGCATTGTCCATGCATCTACTGCAATTTGTAAGATAACATAATCACACAGGTCATTGCAACTGCTTAGTTGGCCCCTGGGTGGGAGCACTAACCTATGAGCACCTCCCAGGTGTGGCCTCACGTTCTCCAGTGGCAAACATGTGGGAGATTTGCACTGCATGAGCCAACTCAAAGTGCTGGATCATTAAGAGACCCCAATAGGGTAAAGGAAGGCAATGTTTCATTGGATGGAAGATTATGAAATAATATAATGAAACACTAACCCACATGGAATCTTATATTTATTAGATTGGAATGACATTTGCACAGAATGAACACTTTGTGCCATCCAAACTTACTTTTGTCCTTTTCAATCAGTATTTTGTTTGTATTGCAAAAACAGCATGTTCAAAGTCTGTATGAATCATGAAAATGTAGCTGCATTCTGCCATTAGAAATATTCTCATTTTCCATGCCTTAGATCTATGAAATCTGGAGTGATGATTTAGTTTATGTCTGACAACAACAGCAGTTCATTTAAGAGAATTCAGCCAAGGCTTCATCTAACTTTTAGCAATGCTAGGGGATGCAGTTGTCATTTCCTATCAGCCTAAACTATGGTAACTGATGTGAGAAAATGCCATTGCAAGTTTGCTAGAGCATATTGGCATGCAAGTTGTAACACGACTACTTCAGTAGGAAACTTTACAAGCTTTCAGAAATTACAAAATGCATATGGTGCAGTATCATGGGAATATAAACTTGGCACATACTGTCTTTCCAAATTGCTATGGCAAAGACTGTTAACTTTTTTGCTGTTGTGAATTAACAGCTCTGCTTCTTCCAGCCCTTTGGAGGATGAAAGGCTGGGCTATCTCAAAATGAATATTTATCCTGAAACATGACAAGAATAAAAAACAAAATAGTATTTTAATTTTTTGAGAATTGCCTCACATTCAGACAGTCCATCCTCAGCTGGTAATGCTCATCCTATTCATAGGAGGAGGAAGACAGAACTCAAATCCCTGAAATCTTGAGGAGCTGATTAGTGCTCTCAGTGATATTCTTTCTTCCAATTCTATGATTCTATAGCAAGGAAGAACATGCCACCATTTCAAAAACAATGGCTTTCATGATTTATTTATTTTAAAAAATGTTTTGCTCATTTTGCTTTGAAAGTCTACCAAGACTGCTGCAGAATTGAAGGGGGAAGTCTTGCCAATTTCACATTTTTAAAGTTTTATTTGCAAGAATAGTGTGTATAAGTTGAACATGGCATAGCTACAATGCCCAGAAGTTAGAAGGTATTGAATGAATGTTAAAATCAAAACTCTTACAAGGAAGACAAAGGACAAAGAAAAACTTCCACGGTTGTGGTTACAAATATGCATATATATATATATTTTAAAAAGTCAGTTTCTAACATAATTACTTAACTCTACAGTTTCTGCAATCCAATTGCAGCTTCCCTTCAAGAGAAAATAGCAGAGGGGGCAGGGATCCATCAAGATTGCAGCTTGTAGGGAGTTTAATTCCCCCAACATGCTCGTTCCCCCTCCCCAAATGGCAGTTTTTTTAAAGCAAAAAGGTTACGTTAAATGCATACATGTATTTAACATAGCACCTAGTTTCTCCCTTACAGTGCAATCCAACGCATGTCTACTTGAAATTAGGTCCATTGAGTTTGGTGGACTTTACTTCCATGGATAGTCTGTATAGCTTTAAACTGGATTATACTACTAGTGCTGTCAGAGGTACGGTAATCTGCAGCCTCCTTCAGAAGTGGCCTGCATCCATTTCATAATTGAAAAAGCGTTTCCAACCCTCTGCAGAAGCCCCTTAAATCTCAGCTGTTGATGCTGATAGTGTGATAGAAGGTAATGTAATGCCTCATTTGTTACCACTGATGCAGCTCCTCCGAAGAACTCTCTTTCCTGAACCTCATCAACACAGATTGCTGGATTCATAAATACAATGTGGCAAGCAATATGTTCTCCATAAGTTACATTATGAATGTTGACAATCATGCAACCAAGCAAATACTTAGGTTTGTTTTGTATGAAACCCAGTAGCTGGTAATGTTGACATATGAGGTGGAAACAGTAAACTCCCAGTCAACAAATCCACTCTCCATTAGAGAGCTTGATAAAAAATATTTTATCTCTGCTTGCAATAAGTCACACACCCCCACCCTTGTCCGCCAAAGGTTTTTTAAAGTCTTCCTACTTCATAAACATGGTTTGTCCTGCTGTGGCTCAAAAAAGGGATGCAAAATTTACCTTCTCTCTGGTTCTCTTTAAGCCTGTTCAGGCTCATGGACATCATGCAAATGATCCCGTGTTATAATGTTTTTGTTTGTTATTTAATGTATTCCATTTATATCCCACCCTTTTCTGCAAGGAGACCAGGGTGGTGTATACGGTTCTCTGTTCCTCATTTATTTCCCCATGACTCTTTGATGTAGGTTAGGCTGAGAGGCAGTTACTGGCCCAAGATCAATCAGTGAAATTAATGGCCAAGTGGGAATTTGAACCCTGTGGTTCATCTAACCACTAGATGACAAGCATGCTCTGTGCTAAAGTCAATATTGGCTCTTCTCATGTCCCTCCAGTGTGAGATCATTTTGCAAGCACTATACCTTAGTGTCATATTTCCTTAGTGGAAGTGTTGAACAGGAGGCATTTAATTAGTTAGCAGGAAACTGTTGTCTATCTTAGACATCATACAGAATTTGAGGTAGCAAGCAGGCAGGGAAGACCAGGAAGTTAAGTATCACTTTGGATGTGTTCCTCAGAATTCCTCAGAATACAGGAAATGCACGTTGAAACCATTTTCACCACATTTTAGAATATCTGTCTTCACTTTTATATTCCACATTTCGGTGACATATTTGCTCCATGGAATAGAATTAGCTATACAACTACTCCTTTGGTTCAGCTGAATTTTACCTTGGGCTGTTAAATGGCCAGAAGGTGTGGGCTGGCTGAATGCTTTATTATTTTATTTCAGAGTCCACTTGACCATTCTTGAAATGGACCATTGGCTAGCCTTAGGCTTTCAGTTCATGGATTCTTAAGAACACATTTCTTTAAATTTTGTAAGTCAAGCAACATAGGGCAGCTGCTTATGTTTAAATCCTTTTATTTTCCTTCAGGGATTTGGCTGATTTTTAGGACGCCTTTTTTAGCCAGAAGGTATAGTAAAGCTCACTAGGGAGATTCCAGCTGGGGCTGAAAATCCGGCACAGTTTGTTCCACATGAACATAATTTAATATTTTCCAAAAAAAAAGAAAGAAAAAAGGATGGATTTGTGAAAGTAGTGATAATGCTTTGTATTATCTGTCTCCCCCCTCTCTCACTTAAATCTGGATATACCATACACCCCATATATAAAATTGAACTCAGGAGTCTTAGCACACTTCTTCTTGACTAACTGAACCTCCAGATTTGCAAAGAGAACAACTGAGAACTCAAGAACCAGATTCCTTAGTCTCTTGTTCTGATCACGCTATCCCATAATCTTACCCTAGTAGGGTAGCCATGTGTACTGCTTTACAGATGACAGTCCCCAATGTGAAGGACTTGGGAGCTGTCCTCTTTTGGAATGAGTTTTCTGAAACGCTGTGCAGTCCAAGTCAATTTAAAGAATCATAAGAAGGCAGAGCAGGAGCCTTGGAGCTCTGAGTCAGTGCTTAACACCTGTACAGCAGACTGAATAAGCAAGATCGCCTGGTTACAGCCTTCCTTGCTATGCTGAGATGTCAGACTCTCAAACTTTTATTGACATATGTACAATACTCTAGTAGGGTTCAATGGGGGGGGCAGCTGGTTGTTGGGTGCTTGGGAACTGCAGCACAAGAGCTGCTTTCTTTAAGAATCAGCTGCATGGCCCAGTTCCCCATAGGGAAGCCAGTTGCACAACAGGGTTGGATTCATTGCCCTGTCAGATGATAGGCGGTGAGTTCAACCCGGCTTTCTGTAGGGATCATCTGTGCAACTGAAACGGTCATATCCCAGCCTGGTTCACACCTCATGGCACATACAACATTAGATTTGAGGCAGGTGGCCATGGTTTGAGGGAGCCAAATTAGGAATTTTGCCAGGCCTATGGCTTGGAGATTCCCCACCCCTGCCACACACCATACAAACTATGCCTCCATTTAAAAAAAGAGACTGATTCTAGTAATGCTTACCCCTTGTATTTTTGGTGCAGGGTCCTTCATTGGATTTTCCTGCAGCTTTCTCATGCAAGAAGCCTAGGACTAATAGTCCTCAGCAAGAAAATGTTTGAAAAAGCAGAATCATGGAGAAAAATTGATATTTTTGGCTGTTTTAGCATGTGAAAACATAGAGCGCTCATTATTAAACACAGTGTTTGAGCCAAACTAAATCTGATGTTAAATTCATATTTGCCTTTATATGCGTGTTTTTTAAAATGCCCACAGCCATTTGGGGGGGGGGGGGAGCAGGTCTGTTGAGCATTTGGGTTATTGCAGCAGGTGAGGAAGAGGAATATAACCCTTTCTTCTTTTGTTGGTTCCTGACAAAAATCACTCCTTTGAAACTGCTATTTATAATGGGTGGAAATTGCTCCTTGGTATGTTCTTTAAAATGGGTTAAGTAAAGCAGCAGCTCCATCTGCTGATAGTTTCAGTAACTAGTATTCAATTAACTCTAAAGTAGATTCAGTGAAGCCTTTCCCCACTTTTCTAATCTCCCTCCTTCCACTAAACCAAATCCCTCTGCACCTCCCATAGAAATGTGAACTAATTTCATTTGAAACAAAGCCTTTCCCATCTCAAAGCATTGAGAAGCCTTTTTCTTCTTCAGATATTATGGTAAAGGGATCCCTGACCATTAGGTCCAGTCGCGGATGACTCTGGGGTTGTGGCGCTCATCTCACTTTACTGGCCAAGGGAGCCGGCGTACAGCTTTCGGCTCATGTGTCCAGCATGACTAAGCCGCTTCTGGCAAGCCAGAGTAGCACACAGAAACGCCGTTTACCTTCCTGCCAGAGTGGTACCTATTTATCTACTTGCACTTTGATGTGCTTTCAAACTGCTAGGTGGGCAGGAGCTGGAACCGAGCAACGGGAGCTCACCCCATCGTGGGGATTCGAACTGCCGACCTTCTGATCAGCAAGCCCTAGGCTCTGTGGTTTAGACCACAGCGCCTCCACGACCCCATATAGATAGATATAGATAGATGATAGATAGATAGATAGATGATAGATAGATAGATAGATAGATAGATAGATAGATGATAGATAGATAGATGATAGATAGATAGATAGATAGATAGATAGATAGATAGATAGATAGATAGATAGATGATAGATAGATAGATAGATATAGATAGATAGATAGACAGACAGATATGAAACATGTATTATAGGAAACCAATCCAGAGATGCTTGTGTAATGCAACTGTTAATTACCAGCTGCACTGGCCTATAATGGTGATGCTTATGATTTGCCCCTGTCTGCGTATGTTGGCAGCTCTAGGCTGTAAAAAACTAAAAGCTGTTAGGCCTGCAAATGGCCATTAAGATCCCTTCTACACTCCCTCACCTTCCCACCATAAGCTCCAGTTACATCAAATGCCGTGTTTCATCTACATCACCAGCAGCTGGAGCATAAAAGGCTATTTAAATACATGCTGCCTATTAATAAAGACTGTAATGTTTACAGCACATTGTAAAGTTTATGCAGCGGGCGGCAAGAACAACACAATGCAAAGAGATCTAGAAGATCTAAGTGATTTCTGAAAGAAGCCAGAAAACTGAATTGTGCACAATAGAGTTAATAGAGTTAATTGGTGGTGCCATTGGTTACCAACACATTTCTGTGTATTTCAAGTTAAGAGGCCTAAATCTGCAAGGCATCATTTACTATTTTGTAGCATATGCTGATGTTTGGTAAAAGTAGTGTCAGAAAGGATGTCAACTGTCAATGCTTAGAGTATTAAAGTTTTAACAAAATGTCAGAGAAAATTGTTGGGAGAGGGGAGGGGAACCTGGTTAATCCATAGAAATCTGTCATAAAGATTGCTTTGTAAGGTTGCTTCAGCATGAATTCTGATGACATATGGGAGCTTAAAATATAA
Organism: Podarcis muralis; assembly: GCF_964188315.1. NCBI lineage: Eukaryota > Metazoa > Chordata > Lepidosauria > Squamata > Lacertidae > Podarcis > Podarcis muralis. The sequence goes on along the minus strand of NC_135656.1, from coordinate 44,821,513 downwards.
TCTAATGATATATCTTCATGGGAGATGTTTATATAACATGATTGCAGCAGAACTGCCATGTCTTGTTAATTTGTTAAGATAATAAAAAGATGTTGTATTTTTGGTACAAATGTGAGGAAAGATGAAAGTAAATGCTGGTGAGACCTTGAGCAATAGCATATTTCTTCAATGCACATTTGTGAAAACAGAAAGAGAATTTTTCTTATGTGCTCTGCTCTGCCAAGGACTGGCAGTTGTCTGAATGGAACCCTGCAGAGCTGTTAGATAGTCTTGGGTTATTGCTTTGGGCACTGGAGGATGGCAGACCAGAAATGGGGGGTGAGCAGGTGAGAAAATAGTGTAAAATATGGCACTGAATGTCTACGTTGCAATAGAAGGTCAAATATTAGAATAGAGGGGAAATAGGTTCACAAAAATGTTTATTGGAGCCAGCAAAGATCAGAAATTGCACCACCAGGGTACTCCGGTGTGAACTTAAATGAAGAAATTTGATACCGCTCCTGGCATTTAAAATTGGAGATACTGAAACTTACAACAGATACATAAATGCATGAAAAGTGTGCTTTATGGTCTTCAGGATATGGACTGGGGGAGAACTCTGTAGTTTTCACCAACAGGAATTAAAGTCTGACCTCTAAAAAGGAAGGTCTTAGCACTGCAGAGAGAGGCCAAGAAGGATAGGAAGAAACTAAAGGAGGCAGTGCTGAGTGCAGTGGCAGGGGATGTAAAAGATCTTAGCTGGGTATATAGATGCTTTGCTGGGTGTCTAGATACCTTACCATGTCCATGGAGTATTCCCTAAGGCCTAGCTGATGGAATCATAATGCATTCAGCTTCCAGTCCTGTGGTGGGAGCTTGGCTTGTTCTGACAAAGTGCAGCATGTGCTCCTCCTAAGCCCAAACCTTATCAGCACTAGGTTTCAGTTGCCGAGCAATGATCCAAACGCGCGTGTGTGTGCACACACATGCATCCTGTTTGTGTAGGGTGGGAGGCAGGCTTGTAATAAATTAGAAGTTGCCAAAAAGGCTATTTGTCATTCTAGCAATAAGCTTTTTCCTCTTTCCAGAAAGAATTTCCTCTTCTGAAATTACGGGAGATGAAGAATGGCATAGAGATGGTGTAATATATCTCCAGAATTGATAGACAAAAATGCAAATGTGCTTATCATGAAAGGCTAAAAGACAAAGTTTCAGTTGGTTTATGAATCCAAGGCATTAATAACAATCCTATTTCATAGCAATCACAGTAAGGTATATTGATCCATAGCTGGATAAATATGACAAGTTTTTGACAGGCACCCTCAAGTATTTAGGTGTAAACCTAAAACAGAGTTACCGTATATTATGTGGACAAAAAATATATATATTCAAATGTCTAGGTCCCCTGCTTCAGATTACTATGTAAGCATCCAGCTGCCAGGTCTGCAGTTAAATAAATAAACACATTTTAAGAACCTCATTGCGCCTTGATCTGGCCTGCCACTCATTTTGTACATGCTGAGCAAAACAAATCCAGAAGCTGACCCACTAGCTTCCCTTTCTTAGTCTGTCTTCCAGCTTGAAATATCTAAATACTTCTGGAACTGGAACTTCAAAAGTAAACCTTAGATTCCACACTTGGAAAGTAATGTTAGCAATAACCTTTAAATGGTATAATATAAAAGCAGCAGTGCAAACAATTAAATGATTTATTTATTTTTACAGAAGCTCACATGTTCCTTATGACAAGCAAAAGAACTTTATTTTTATAGTATCTAAGAGCTCAGGAATTATTGGGACTGGATAATTTAATTTGCTGAGTGAGAGTTCTGACTAGGGTGTCCAAATGCTCTAGGTATGCAGTGAGCTGGAAGGAAAATGCCTTCAACACACAGACAGGTGGCATTTTCACAGCACAAATTATGCCCCAAAGGCTCTCTTGCTGGTTCAAAACTGCTGTTCAAACATTTCTTCTGAGAATATAATTTAGAAAGTGAGAACTGTTAAGCTCCAAATAATGTCTGAGAAGGAAAGCAAATGACAGCATTATTTAGTTCATTTAGATCATTTATTTATTAAATCCATTTATATATCAATCTTAATTTTTTAAAAATTGCTGAGCAGCTCAGAATAAGAATATAAAATACACAGGTAGACAACAATACAAAATCATAATAAATAATCTCAAGCCTTTAAACAGCAAACAAGATAAAACATTCCCATAGATTGTTAAATTCATTGACCCTAAAGAGCAATCTCAGTAAGATTCAAAGGCCTGGGTAAAGAGGCATGTCTTCAGTATCCAACAGAATTGGAGTATAGGTGATGACAGACACGCCTCCAGATGCTGGGAAATCTACAGAGAGAAGGTCCTCAGTGAAGTTGCCATCCCTTAGCCTTGCTTTGGTGGTACCCTCTACTGATCTCCATGACCGGGCTGGGACATACCAGAAGAGGCACTTCATCAAGTATTTGGTCCCTGCACCATGTGCAGATCATGGAGAATAGGTAGCATGCTGCACTAGCTGCAGCCTCCATGGACTCTTCAAGGAGTTAAACTCCCTTGAAGTAGCAGGTGCTGTGGGTACTTCTTCAATGAAGTTAACCCCAATCCAAAACAGGGCACCAACCTATTATCTTGACATCAAAGCAACCCACCAGTAGAGTATCATCTTGTCACAATTCATTTTCAGTTTATTGGCCCTCATCCAGGCCATTAGCACCTCCAGGTCAAGTCATCTCTGCTCATACTGCGTCCAGATCAGAGCATCTGTGAATGACTACCTCCAAAGTGCCTCAGAGGAGATGTATTAGGCAAAACTAGTGTCCTGGGGGGAAAGAGAGTTGTGGGGGAGGTGGGGCCAACAAGGGTGGTGGGAGAAGACCCAAGAGAGAAGGGTCAAATAGCTAGAAAGGGGGAAAGTGGAGTAGGCAGCAGAGGGTAAGGAAGCCCCAAGTTCTGTATGGAGGAAACAAACAAACAAACAAACAAACAAACACAGCATCTAACGGAGAAGAAAAGAGGGAGCTACAAAAAGGAAAGCTGGTGAAATCCATCTGAGAGCGGGAAGGGTGGTTGCAGTTGCCAATTGTATTTGGGGGGCTTCTTTTCTTATACAGTACATTCCCACAATCTGGCAGGCATTTTTCCAGTGTACAGATAAATCGGTGAAAACTTGGAACTGTGCTGAATGTGGTTTTAAATGATTACCGGAAGATGAACTTCTGCTCAAATAAATGAAGGCTGTGTCCTTTTTCTTTCTTTCTTTTTGTGACCTTAGGTGACAAAATTTAATGAAGTCTCATTAAATTATATAGCAGAGTTGGAAACCTTTATTAGCCTAAAAGCTGCATTTGCTTATAAGCAACCTTCCACTGAAGGAAGAGGGCAGAGGCAAAAGTGGGTTAGGCAACAGATGTGACTAGGTTGTACTGCAACCATGTAGAAGCTGGAGATTTCTGCACACACAGACCTCTCCATCCAGGCAAGAAATTGGTATTGTCAGTTCACAGACTTATTTCACCAGGCAAAAGCACTCAGGGAGGATGCAGAACACAGGTAGTGAGGGGTGTGGGAAGCCTCAAAAGAGAGGGGTGTGGCCTGAGGAGGGGAGCATGGCCTAGGGAAAGTACCCTAGATGGAGAGGCCTGGAGGGGCATATTTGCCTGAGTTTCCCTACTGCTGTGATGTAGTTTCACAGCTCTGAGCTCTCGCCTGAGAGGAGGCTTCTTATCTGTTCTTGGCTAGTTCCTTTTAGTCCATCATCCTGATCCAGCAAAGAGAAACCCCATGCAGACATGAGTTTCCATGCTCTGCTGTGTTATGCACAGAAAAGCCTGAGATATGACAGGAAGAAAAATCATGTTCCGTAAACCCTGTAAGGTACATGTGCCACACTATGGATTACTCTTTAGAATATGGCTCACCCCAGACTATGCTCTGCTAAACTTTTTTACTTGACTAGGCACGCAGTCACATATTCTTCCTCTGAGCTCCAGCAGCATATGATAAAGTTTCCAACAGTCCCGGGTTTCTTTAGATCATGGTTTAGTATTCTCCAATCATCCCCTAAATCTGAAGCCCTCCTGTGCTAGTTTATTTCATTGTTTTATTATTAATACATTCTTCTGTCGGTACAAGACTCACATACCCAGGCATAAATGAGCCTGTGTGGTGTTCTTTGCATACAAATGTAGTGTGTCATCTTTTGCTTTGAGGCCAAGTTCCTTTTATGTATGTAAAGATATTACGATATTATTGCTGGCTTCTTTTTAATGAATATTTGCATGCAGATATCCTCCTTTTCTAGCCCAGGAGGCAAGATTATGTAACACTCATATGCATATTGACATAATTAAGAGGCTACTACTGAGAGAACTTGGAAGAGTAGGTTAACCTCTTGGAAGAATCTGCTTGCAAAATGCAGGTCTTTATAGGCTGGTATCATACAGGATCTAGATTTGTTCTCCTATTGTCTCTTGTCATGCTGAGACTTAGATGAACTGCTAAAGGAAGAAATCCATGTGTACTACTGAAAACCAGTTTGTGAACATGAGTAAGAAATCCTTGTGCCCTTTCATGTTTCTGCTTAGAGATACCATACAACAGGTTACTATGTCCAGAAAGGCCAAAATGAAATGTCAGAATGAATTACTTTGTTTACATCTCCTGAAAATTACTCATAACTCAGATGGAAATTTATTTTTATTTTTAAATATGAATAGGCCATTTTTCTGAGTACCCCTCATATGGCAACCCTAGGTAAAGGTAAAGGGACCCCTGACCATTAGGTCCAGTCGTGACCGACTCTGGGGTTGCGGCGCTCATCTCGCTTTATTGGCCGAGGGAGTCGGCGTACAGCTTCCGGGTCATGTGGCCAGCATGACTAAGCCGCTTCTGGCAAACCAGAGCAGCACACGTAAACGCCGTTTACCTTCCCGCCGGAGGTATTACCTATTTATCTACTTGCACTTTGATGTGCTTTCAAACTGCTAGGTTGGCAGGAGCTGGAACCGAGCAACGGGAGCTCACCCCATCGCAGAGATTCAAACCGCCGACCTTCTGATCGGCAAGTCCTAGGCTCTGTGGTTTAACCCACAGCGCCACCCGCGTCCCTACATGGCAACCCTAATACAACATAATTTCATAGTACAATTAAAAGCTCATCAAAAGCCTTCAGAGATATCTGTCATGTGAAGACTACCTGAAACAGGTAGATTTCCAAGGCTTTTGAAAACACTGTTGTGTGGCAGCCTTCCAGAAATAAGTTGTTATGAAGTTCAAGAGCTGTGAGGTCACCACAGAAAAGGACTTCCCTGAACTAACTGGTGGGCAGACTAGGAGGGCTCTGTTGTTGATCTTAACCTATGGTCAATTTGATATTGACACTTTAGACAGTCCTTCAGATATATCAAGCCAAATTTGTTAAAAGCTTTAATTATTAAAGCTAGCACTTAGGAATGCATTGACAAACAGTGCACTTGGTGTAATGATGGTGTTACATGAGCCAACTTCCATGCCCAAGTGGTATTACATAGTCGAGCTGTCAGGATTCTGGCAGCTGTATTTTGAACTAGCTGAAGGAAAGTTCAAATGCAGCCCCAACAGAGAGCACAATACCGTAGATTACAGTACCCAGGCCAGGGCATGACTAGAGCATGGATTACTGTGGCTAAGGCAGACCTCTCTCCAGGAAAGGGGAACAATTGGCATACCAGCCAAAGCTGGTGCAGATTAATGAAACACACTCATGTTACGGCACATGTGCCAAAACCCAAGTTGCGAGAATACAGTGTTGGTGAACAGAGTGGAAATTCCCCATAGGCACATTGTACATTTCCCTTTCAACAAAGGAAATTGGTAACTTTACATTGTGGGCATTATGTTTGGGAATTATGCTTTATTCCTTGCAACTTATATTTGTGATATAACTGTAGAATAATTGAGCAAAGTAGAGCACTAATGCAATTTCACTGCCAGCATTATTGGAGTTGCCAGATGTTATTCACTACTTCTATTCATGGTTCTAATTCACTACCACGTTAGCCTGCCAAGCAAGTGGGGATAGGGGTTAGATGTTACATATTAGTGTGCTTGTGCGAAAAGCTTGACTTAGAAGGTATTGTTGTGCCTCATTTCACTGGTTATGTTTCATTAATCTTTTAATTTTGTACTGAAAGCTGGAATGAAAATTTTGAGGTTTCTGGCATATCCAGGCACATACATTTTTGTTGTCTTTTCAGTGCCAAAATGGCACTGCTAAGATTGTTCATAACCATCATCTTTTGTAAATAATGCCACTTCTCTTCCCCCAACCCTCTTTTATTTATTGATTTTTGCCAAATTGGGTTTATTGTTTGCTTGTTGTTTTGATTTGACCTCTTATTTTGGATTTCAGTTTCCTTCAGAGTAGAAGTCAAAATTGTTAAACGGCCTGCAGAGACTATAAGTAGCATGTCCAGGTTTAACTGAGTACAACAGCACTTGATGATATTTTGTATGGCAAAATAAGCACCTTTGATGGACCATTTCTGCATAGCATCTGATATTGAGCAGGGATGGAAAACATCCTTGAGTAGAGATTTGGATCAGGGACTACATAGCTTCGTTACTCTGCTGCAGCAAATAATGGTGTTATCAGAACGATGAAAAGGGAATTTCAAATGGTGTTTTGAAGAGTGCTGCAGGTGCTGCAGACATTGCTAAAATTCTCTTGTAGTAGCTTGATCTGGGTCATGGAGATTAGGATTGTTTCCTTTGGATTTGTGAAATAGCATAGGTTACCTGGGATAGTAGTCAGTACTGTACAGAAGAATGAATTATTATGTCCAGGTGTGAAACAGGGTGAACAAATTATAAGCCCAGGAAGAATAGCTTGGTCAGCCCAACCTACAGTTTTAATAACCAATTACAACTGAAGCAAACAAGAACATTTGGGGCACTTTTATAAACGATACATAGAATTTGCAATAAATTGCATTCCTCTTCACTTTTTAGTGAAAGAGAGATGCAGTGGCAGGCTGCAGGTTTCAGTATGTCTACAATCTATTCTGTAACATTCCACAAACAACTGGTGTCTGCATTCTAGATTTTGTGTGAATTTTTCACTTGAGTGGTGACATTTAGCTTTTGTGGTATATTTGTGGGAATGTTCAGGTGTCAGTGGTAAGCCTTTCAGAAAAATGAGTAATATATAAATATCAAATCTTTCTGTTCCAAAACACCAGATAATCCCAGGAAGTACAGAAGTATGTGTACTTTGTCGAATCATAAGAATACATGAAGAGCTCTGCTGGATCAGATTAAAGGCGAATCTAGCCCAACCCCTTTCTCACAGTGGCTGACCAGATGCTTATAGGCAGCTCACAGCAAGGGCATGTGGGAATAGTAGCCTCTTGCTGTTATTCCCCATCCCCAGCAACTGTGTTCAGAGGCTGGGTGCATCTGATTCTGGAAGCAGCATATGGCTATGAAGACTAGTAGCCACTGATAGCCTCTATTAATTTGTCTAATCCAGGCATAGGCAAACTCGGCTCTCCAGATGTTTTAGGACTACAACTCCCATCATCCCTAGCTAACAGAACCAGTGATCAGGGATGGTGGGAGTTGTAGTCCCAGAATATCTGGAGGACCAAGTTTGCCTATGCCTGGTCTAATTTATTATTTATTAAATTGGAGGGGGGCTGCGGGGATTATGGAGAAATGGTTAGGGGTGCCCTTAAAGAAATCCTACCACATGACTCTCGCCAATTGTATCTAAGCCATAATCCCATTCCACCTTGCTAAGGACTGTAGCTGTCGGGGGAGAGGGTCTACATAACAAAAATTAAGGGTTTCCAACCCCACCTTTCCATACTAATGCTTTTTTAAGCGCTCGAACAGAAACAATATGTTTCTAAACTTTTAATTTTCGCATCAAAATCTGTTATTCTGTATGTTGAATTAATTTTGCAAATTTTGATCATTTTGGGTTTACAAGTGTATGCTTTTTTTATTATTTCTCAGAGATAATATTTTCCATGCGGTACATTTACCAGATGAGGGACTTATATTCATAGGTACAATGATATTGCAAAAGAGCAGAGTTTAGTAAGGACATACCCATATCTAATCCAGATTAACACTAGAGAGCATTTGAGGGTGTCCTTCTCTCACAGAGTGCCTGTCCCTATGACAAAACATTCCTAAATAAATTTAGTGTCAATTTCTCGTGACTGTAGGTGCTGCCCTGAGATGTGAATGTTTCAGAAATAAGACTTGTTAAATACCCTTTGCAGATGCTTTCTCAGGGATATATTAAAATTTGGGGATCCACATGTTTCAAGAAATTAGGATATTGGAAGATTCAGAGGTCTAATCATGACACCATCACCAATTATTGGGCTGTGTCTAATTTTAGGCTAGAACTGTTGTATTTATCTCCTTCATACAATTGGATCACACATGCACTAGGAGTTATGCACTTGTCCCTGGTGGTGGTGCTTCCTTACTGTTCTCAGCAAGTACATTAAAACAGTATATATATTTGTGTATCTGAAAGTACAGAAAAATCAGGTAATGGATCTTGAAATGCAATAGAGTTGGTTTTCTACAGCACATTAGTTTTTCAGTCTTTTAAGAAGCAAGTAAACATAATGTGACACAAATCCAGTGAAAATGTTACAGTCAAGCGGAACACATGTCCACCAGTTTAGAGAAGGATTAAATATAATGACCCAGTTAATCCTTAAGAAATGAATGATTCATTCACTGAATTTTGTTCCGATGAAAATTCTGCAGCCTGTGTATTAAAACAGTTCTTATTCAGACCTCTGTTGGGTGGCAATGGGGAAATCCAGTTCATTATCAATAAGAGAGAACTGATGCCTTGATAAAACTACTGTGGTTGTGTGCATGTGTTTATGTATGGCCTAATAAAAGAAGTTGGACATTGAATTTCCAACTCAATCTTCAGTCAAACATTTCCTCAGATTGAAACCATTTTCACCGATATCAGTGAAGCTAGATTCTGTATAAATGTATTTAGGATTATATTTGTATTTGATGCATTTTTTTCTGTATGTTCTTCTATAACTTGCAGGACCTGTGCCCATGCTTTCTCCCCCTGCAAACCCCCCTGCTCCCACTTGCACCTCTCCCACTGCCCTCCTCCCCACCTTAGGCCAGAAGTGGGGCACTGTTTTGGTTCTGTGGGCTGGATCCTTATCAGGATCTGCCTTGCAGTTCAAATTCAACAACTGACATCATGCTTTGAACTCTTGAAGTTGGAATTTCAATGCACCTTCTTTTCACCTTCCTTTTAGCAGCATGTTGACGCCTGTGGTGTGTTTTGAAGCCCCCCCCCCCAGTCCTTCTTCCTTCTTCTTGTGCTCTGCCTCACACATCACCTCTGCCTCCTCAACGGGTCACCTTTCTTCCTCTGCCCTCACTACCTCCTCCGCCTCAGGCTTAGACTTGCCCCGTCTTCCCATCTTCACTGTCATGTCCTCGTAATTGTCATTCTACTGTAGTGTGCCATCTGTGGTCAGCCACGTAGATTGCACCATGATAACAAGGTTACACAAATATATATTAGAGATATAGTCAAAAAGCTCTGCAGGATAGAAAAAAAATTGTTTGGAGATTTTAAACAGGAAACATAAAGAAATATTATACATGTGGTCTGTGCTCACCTTTGATGGAAACAGAATGAAAGGATGATGTCACTAATCATTGCTTCCAGCTGCCTTTGAGAAGCAATCATATGGTTAACTCAGTAGGAAACAACATGTTGGTGTCCGCTTTTTCCAGCGAAAGCAAAGAGTGAGTGCTGCAGGCAACAAGGAACAATAGTGGAAATAAAGTTCAAGGACATCATCATGTTTGCCCCTGATTTAAGCTCCATATTTCATGTTACCAAAATAACTTCTTCTTTTTTTAAAAAAAATGAAAAATGTTTCCAGAGATGCTAATAGCTGCATAAGAGCATGAAAACATAAATTTTTGAAGTATGAAATATTTCTCAGGCTTCGGTATAGAATTAAGTCCGTGATAGCAATGGGGGAAGTAAAAGCAATTAAGGCTGCAGTTCTCTACCCGTTCACCAGAGATTAAGTTTACTGGATTCAGTGGGGTTTACCTCTGAGCAGACATGGATAGGATTGTGCTGTAAATGGCTCAGAAGGGCCTGTAAATAGTTATTAGCACTGTATCCAAAGCTATCAGTGTGCGAGATTCCACTCACACAAGAATTCACCTTCATTTCGTCCCCCTGCGCTCCTCTACCCTGCATCTCCCCACACACTTTCAAACTCTATGGGGGTGGGGGGGGTGGACCCATCAGGGCAGATTTGGGGAGTGCAGTGGGGGGAAGAAAAGGGGGCTCTGTTTCTAGTCTGTTTTATTTGCTTGCTTACTACGAATCACAAGAGTCTATTTCTAGGAAATCAATATGTCTTTGATTATTTCCCAAAGTATATTCATTGGATTGCGGTGGAACTTAAACTGCACTTGAGCATAACTAATTTAAATTCTTCATTTTTAGCTAAATAGCATCCCTAAATAGCTAAATAGACCCCTGTTGGGTCTGCAGGCTACAGAACTCATGAATCAGATAAGAGGAATCGGAGTCAGATCTGTATATCTAAAACTGGAGGATCACGTTGATACTCCTCTGCCGAGCCTTTGATTTTTCTCTCAATTGCCGCTTGTCATTTCCTGCATCAGTCCCACAGTTTCTTTCCTGGTGTCATCAACAAGCTGCACAAGTGACATTCTTTTTCCATTCAGGCACTTTGCCTGCAGGGGGATGCAGTCCAGTAATGGTGAGAGGCAGTTTAGCATGATCGTTGAGCTGGTGCGGTGTTCCTGGTCGCCACACACCCAGCAGTCATGAGCTCTGAGTCAGAAAAGTCTGTTTAGCACATGCTGTAAGTACTGGAAAGGCAGACTTGAAGAAGCAAGTGCAGCCTCGGAGGAATGAGAAGAAATATCTCATTTGCAGCCCAACAGCCCTGCCATAAATCTTCCTCACTTTCCATGATTACTCCCTGACATTCTTTCTAAGCACATTGACAGAAATGTGATACTTGTTTGAAAAAAGAAGTTTTAACTTTTAAAAGTGTTTTTTTATTAAAAAGTAGATGATTATTAGATATGTATATAATAATCAAAGCTCTAAACAGCTGCTATGGTTGTACAAACTGGGTATAAGAGGATTAAATTAGTGCAAAATAGAAATGCAGATTTCATTTTTGTTAAATCTGTCTTTCACCTGGTACTTCTGGATTCCTCTGTCAAAAATCTGAATCTGTCAGCTACTAGCTAGGCTTATCAGTTTAGGCTATAAACTAGTAGTTATTTCTCTTATTTATTTGTCTCAGGATTTTTAACCCATTTTCCCACTCCTTCATAAGTTTTTAAAACAACAAAACAATATATCAAGTGAAAACAACAAAAGTGTGAGGTGGAATGGGGTGAGGGTAGACAGTCTTCTAGCTACTCTCAAGGTACCATAACAAAAAAGTCCCTTTCTCTATTCTTACCAAGCTGTTTCTGATTCCTGTTCCTAAGTGGCTTCTGTTTCACTTGTCCCAGATTAAATCAAGGCCAGTTGAAATGTACAGAGTATGCATAGCAGAAGTGCTCAGTGTATTTGAACTTTGTAAATATTTATCTCGAATAAGAATAAACCGAAGTAAAATGACTGGATTATTCTTGCAGCAGATGTGCTACTGCAAGTGTTCCATGTCCTAAAGCTTTCCTCCTTTTTTATTTACAGATGGCTACACAACAGATGATATTGAATTTTACTGGCGTGGGGGTGATAATGCAGTTACAGGAGTGCGAAAGATTGAACTGCCGCAATTCTCCATTGTGGACTATGAACTTATCACCAAGAAAGTTGCTTTCTCGACAGGTTTGTGACGGGGTGCCAAAAAGGAAATGCATCTATCTGCTCGCTGAAAAGCTTCTCATCAGTTGTTTTGGATAGTACATAATGACTAACTGCATGGATCGTATAAAGAATAAACAAATGAGCACTGAATAGGCAAACCAATACAATTTATTCTTCTTTAAAATAACTGTGCCGTGTCAGGTGCACTAAACCTGCTGTCCTATGCATGCTTGCCTAGAAGTTAGTCCCATTGAACACAGTACATAAACAAACATATATAGGATTGTGGTGTACATATGATAAATACTTTTGTATTCAGCCAATGTGGGTTGTTGTTGTTTTAAAAGGGTATCAACCTTAATCGACCTGAACGAATAAACTATTTTCTATTTTCTGCAGCCACTCTCAAAGCTGATAAAAAAGCAAGCTACTTTTCCCATACACTTTCATTATTAAAATATATGGATGCCCTTTTCTTATGCCTGATGGCACCATATGGAATCATAATTTGATACTACCCTCCCCCCTTTTTCAGGGCCAGCCTGCCCATGAGGCGTACTGAGGCAGCTGCCTTGGATGGTGGAATCCCATGGGGTGGTGCCCTTGCCACCACCACTATGGAAGTGAGGAGAAGCAGTCACAGCTTCCAGCAAGATCTCATGCAACTCTCGTGAGATCTTGCTGGAAGCTGTTGTGCAAGCCCGATAAGCGAGGCTTCGGTGGGGGCAGTACATTCCTCAGATAGTGAAACAGGGTGTGCAACTCCTGCTTCTGCTACACAGACTTCCAATCCTAGTTCAGTGGGGCTGTTTCTTTTGGGGGGGGGGTTAAACTAACAAGCAACCCTCAAGAGAACAGGATGTAACTGTCTGGACTGCTAATCAAGTCTGATTGCAAATACCACTTTTGCATTTCATGGATTTGGGCAGAACAGTTGTCCCAGTTTGATTTTTCTTGGGAGCAGAGATCAGTGGTTTGAAAGTATAAGGATCAGAATTTTGCTCCTTACACATGAGGTTTGTGTGGGAGGCCTAAACAAACCTCGGAGCCTAAACAGTTTTAAATATTGCTCTGTTTCTGGTGTTTTTACTTCTCATCCCCTTTCATTTCCCTTTTCCCAGCCCGGTCTATTCCACTGTTCGCTTATTTGGTTACACAGGGGCTATTTTGAGTTTTTACATGTTCTGGCATCACCTGCCAGGAAGATAATAATGAAGGAGCAAAATCATGCCATAAATACCCAACATGACAACTTGTTATGTTTGATTGATATGACAGCTAGTACAGTATGAATACAACTCTGCTTACCTGAATTTTGTGGCTATGAGTATATGAACCAGTTTCTGAGCCTAGCACTTCAGGTGATTTCAAAGTGACCATAGCAAGGTAGAGAAGGTCAAAATGCAGTATTGGATGCTGAGCTTCTGCAAAGCTTAATGGTTTCGGTGTATGCACACCTGTTAGCAAAGGGGCAGTGAACCTTTGACACCTTTGTTTAGGCACAGATTAAATAAACTGGCATTTTGTTTGTTTAATAATAAATTTTATTTTTGCCTTATGGGTGTTGAATTACAATAAAAGTCTGCGGGTTGTAAATGTTAACAATGTGTTTGCAGGGCTACAGAACTGAAACTTGACCTTCTAAACATAAATTCTGTTCTAGGTTCCTATCCAAGGCTGTCGCTCAGTTTCAAACTCAAGAGAAACATTGGCTACTTCATACTTCAGACGTATATGCCTTCCATTCTGATCACTATTCTCTCTTGGGTTTCATTCTGGATCAATTATGATGCTTCAGCTGCCAGAGTGGCTTTAGGTAAGCACTTTTTGCTCAGCATATATAGAGTGCTATCCTGTTGTGCCAGCCACCCATAACAGAAGCTCCATTCCTAACATAACAGCCAAATCCAATGGGTGACTTAGAATGGTGGAATTGTTGCACAGCTTAACACTATCATTTACTTTTTGTGCTGTTACGCTACTTCCACTTGTGATATCCATCACACAACAAAGCTCACCTGTGCTGCAGCAGCTCTTCTTGCACTAATGTTACTTTGGCTCTTGCCCATTGAATGTGCTTCCTGTACTAATTTTGGAGGCTGGTCAGGTTTACATATATTTAAGCACTGAAAAGCTTTCTTTTGAACCAGTTTGGATGAAATATCTAGAGATAATTTTAAAGTGAGTAAATCAAAGTAAATACAAGTGCTTCAGCTCAGCCAGATTGTGTGATGTTTTGTGCTGTGTTCAGCATTGTTGTGTGCTACTACCTATTAAATTTACATTTAAGATTCAGAATTTGAGTCATCATAGCCCAGCTAAAACAATTTCTTCTCTGAATTAGCTTAAAATCATTGCAATTTATTGCAATCCACTGTTTACTTAATGGAGCAAACCTATATGAGGTGGGAAGTGAGGAGAAATAAAATTAGAAGAACCTATGCCCTGCCAATTCATGTGGAAAGAGTGGGGCACAGGTTTTCCACCCCTTTCTAATTTGGTTGGAGGAACACTAGCTGCAGACATCTCCATTGCCTCACAGAGAGGCTTATAAATCCAGATCTTCCCCTGAGAGAGCAGACCTCTCTTTTCAGGGAGATCCAAAAGACCGTATGGCTTAGGTCACCTTTTCAGGTTTGCAACCTTAGCTATTTTTCTTGCATTATATTTAACCTAAAAATTACAAAATATTCCTACCTTGATGGTAATTCCTCAGACTCTGGGGAGGGTTCAAAGCTGGACAGAAATCATATTTTGCATGCAGAAGACCCCAAGTTCAGTCTCTAGGTTCTTGTTTCACAGGGCTGGGAAAGATCCTGCCTGAACTCTGGAAAGCCTCTATGCCCATCCTTATAGAGAAGTACCGAGCTAATGAACCAATGGTGTCACTTTGTATCTTTTACTACACTCCTATCTCAACATGTAGTATTGTCTTCTTAGGTAAAATTTGGGTAAGGTTGAAATAGGATTCTACTTTGCAGGAGTATGGCTTCTTCTCTTAATGGGCATTTCAAATTCCACAAGTAAAATAGTTTACCGGGCTGAATCCTGATAATACCTGTTACCATGGACTTATTTACACCGTAGTATTGCCTCTGGCTACATTGGGGTAAAAACTCCAGGCAATGCAGACAAGGAATTCCACTGCCTTCAGTCACATGCCCTTGTTGACTTGTCTTGACATTTGCCAAGGCTGTCCAGAGCTGAGTGGAACTGCACCCAACCCCAGGTCTGGGCTTGAAGAGTAGCAAATAGGTTCTACATCTCTGACCATAAAAGGCATTGCTTCTAGGATTTGTATCAGGCTTCAACAGTCACACGACTTGATGTCGCAGAGTCCTTTTGTGCCTGAAGAAAGCTCTGAAGCCTGAGAACATGCACAGTCTACGGTTCAGCTTAGGTCCCAAACCTAGACCCCACAATTCCGAGTTCAAACCCTCTTGTCCCTGACAGAAAAACTGACAAGTCACTTTGCTTTTATGTGGGTCTGTGAATGATGACTCTAGATTGTGTCCCAAGGCAGAATAGGAACAGCTCGTGAGACACTGGCCTTGTCATGGTTTGTTTACTTTCTTTCAACTTGTGATTCATTCACCCAACAGTTATACACAAATCAGAGGTTGAAAGAGTTTTTGTGTTGCCATTCCTACAAAACTAATAATGCAAACAATTATTTTTAACCTCCTGGCACAGTAAATCAATAAATGAGCAGCTACAACAAATGTTGCTTTGTTTTTAATATTTGGTTGGAAGCCGCCCAGAGTGGCTGGAGAAACCCAGCCAGATGGGCGGGGTTTAAATATATTATTATTAGTAGTAGTAGTAGTAGTAGTATTTATTATTATTATTATTATTATTATTATTATTATTATTATTATTATTTTATTATTTTGCTTCTACAAACTAATAAAGCTGGTCTTTTAAAATTAGTTTACATTAGCAAGCCTTTTGAGTTTGCTGAACCTTGCATTCCAGGTAAGGATCCAACTCTAATGCAAATTTAAACTTAAGCCTCTTCAAGTTTCCATAGCTCTTAAGAAGAAACATTACCTAAAGGAAGGTTGAATGCATTATCTACTGTTTCCTCGATTCAAGCTAATGTATATTGCACAAGGTCTTCAAGCAAGATTTTTCTGAGAATTCAAACCAGAAGACAACATGTAAAAAAATATTAAGTAAAACCAGCACACTGAAGAAAAAGGTGCACTTTATAACCTATGTGATACACAAGTGGAAAGATTTCCATGGTGTTGACTTTGAGAATTTGTAGCATTTAATTATTATTTTTTTGGTTCATTACTGTAATAAGCATCACCACCCAAAAACCAAAAAGAAGATAGTATGGAAAATATTTCTTCTAGTGCTACTCTAGAGTGAACTCCAGCTCCCCCTAATATTTTTATCTATATATCTATATCTATCTATATCTATACACACACACTATTTTGAATTTTTTGATGCTTCCCCCCAGGAATCACCACGGTGCTGACAATGACAACCATCAACACTCATCTCAGAGAAACTCTGCCCAAAATCCCCTACGTGAAAGCCATTGACATGTATCTGATGGGATGCTTTGTCTTCGTGTTCATGGCCCTACTGGAGTATGCATTAGTCAACTACATCTTCTTTGGCAGGGGACCACAACGCCAGAAGAAAGCAGCCGAAAAAGCTGCCAGTGCTAACAATGAGAAATTACGAATGGATGTCAATAAGGTAAGTTCCAATGGAACATGATTAGCCTCTTACAGTTACAGCATTAGACAATTCATTTTCTTCCAAACAGAGCTTTTTTTTTTTTTTACATTTGGTTCTTCTACTGCACAAGTCCAGTAGGAATTTTATGGGCCGTCTTGGCTTTCACTATACAGCCTTTCCAGATGATTTTTTAAAAAACTAAGCAAAGCAAAACAAAACACCTTATAGTCTTATTAAATAAGCTTGAACTAACCCCAAGCCAATGTTCATAATATGATACTTCTAATAATGGATGAAGATGTAGCATTGTGGAAGAGATAAGATAGTTCATATGCCATGGAAAAAATAAATTTGTGTGTCTGTGCTCTGGACGTAAACACACAATGTTCAAAGACCTAAATATGGAGTCAGTTCTGCATAGACTGAAAAAGTGCTTTTATAGAAGAGTATTTGATCTAGAGGAGGCCTTTGCTCACAGAAGGGGCAGTTTTTGCCTCCTACCTTTACAGTTGCCCATGACACTTTCCAAACTGCTCTAGAACTCCCACCCCACTGAGCATATTTTCTAGGGGCTGAAGAAGAGAAGGGAAATCAGCAAAAATAGACTTCTCCACATCCATTAGTGGATCTTTACAAAAGATTTTATATCCACCCAAAAGAAAGAAATAGTGCATGGCTGTGATGGATTTTTTTAAAATATAATCAAAGCAATGCGAAAGTTTCATGAGATGGTGGGGGCATTAATGTATAGACAACTTTGTTAGTATTCGCTTTTTTCTATTTGCAAATTTTGATGTGCTTGTGTCCCATCCTCACCCCCAGCAAATATTTAGTTGCTGCTGTTGTTTTGTAAAGTGGGCGGTTGACAGTAAAATACAATAGCAATAAACATTCAATAAATGCCACAATAAATTGGCATTTTAATAGTAAAACAGTCTAATAAGATGCACGGCACTACTAAAAGCATTAAACACATCAAAAGTGTCACAAGCTTATAAGAATTGGTGTTGCACATTCTTTACAGAAAGTGTCGCTGATCATTCTTCTAAACAGAACCCCCCCCCCCCATGGTTTTACATAGCATGAATTCTCTAGCTTGTTAAAAGTCTAACACAAGAGTGTAGCAGCTGAAGAAAATAACTTTTTCCCATTTAACATGGTGCTGTGCAGTGGTAAAAAATGCAATATTCCTACATTGGAAGAAGATCCATAGATGCCTGGATCCTGAGCAACCAATTGTCACAGCTGTACACTTATTTATTATGCAAAAAAACAACAACCCCAAAATCATCTGGAAAGCCCTTGAATGCCTTGGGCTTTAGATACACTGTCACTTAGTGGCATTTTCCTCTTTCTGAAGCTTGATTTACAAGATGGATTGTATTCACTATAGGCTTTGCTGTCATCTGTCAGGCAGAAGGTTTGAAGACTTTAAAAAATTCATGAGTTTTCCAGCTGTTCCTCAGAGGAACAATCCAAAATGATGGCTAAACTACGACGTGCTTGAAAGCTGTGTGATACTCTGTAACAGAACCAAAAGGGGGTATAAACTTGACAGAGAATACAGAATCAATATAAGTATACTTACATTTTTATAATGTCAGCAAAATCATCATTTCAGCAACTATGACATGGATTTATTTGTAAAATTGCATAGATGTAAAACTTGAAATATTTCATAGGAAATCGTGTATTTATGTTTGTTTTTAAAAAAATCTAAATTCCATGTCGTATTTTCTCCAATGTGTGAAAACTGAGGGAGAAAGAGTTAATAACTGTTGGATTCACATGGTTCTGGGGTTTTTTTCCCCTTTTATGCAAAGACTTCCCCTCATGTAGTGGAATGTCCCCTCCCTCTTCTCTGCCTGTGCATGCTTCCAAATCTGTTTTGGGATTTCCCTCAACTCTCCCAAGCAGATTGGGAAGGGGGAGCACAGGGAGAGAAGAAGAAGGGAGAGGTCTGTTGTGCAAGCAGAAATTATTGTGAATGGGGGTACTTTGTTGGATACAACCCTTCATTTCCCTGTTCCCTACCTGCAGCTTATACAATAATGGTACTATGGTAATTTTGCTTGACTTCTAGTTGCAAATAAACAGAGGTAAACTGCATAAATATGGGACGCGGGTGGTGCTGTGGGTAAAACCTCAGCGCCTAGGACTTGCCGATCGAAAGGTCGGCGGTTCGAATCCCCGTGGCGGGGTGCGCTCCCGCTGCTCGGTCCCAGCGCCTGCCAACCTAGCAGTTCGAAAGCACCCCCTGGTGCAAGTAGATAAATAGGGACCGCTTACTAGCGGGAAGGTAAACGGCGTTTCCGTGTGCGGCTCTGGCTTGCCAGAGTAGCTTCGTCACGCTGGCCACGTGACCCGGAAGTGTCTGCGGACAGCGCTGGCTCCCGGCCTATAGAGTGAGATGAGCGCACAACCCTAGAGTCTGTCAAGACTGGCCCGTATGGGCAGGGGTACCTTTACCTTTTTAAACTGCATAAAAACAGGAAGCAACCATCACAGTAGCCTTATCTTTTCATAGTGGTGCTCAAAAACAGTTTATATAACACATACACACACAAAACTGTATTGGCATGTACATGTCTGTTTTTTAAATCTTTTTTTCAACATTTCAAATAATAAAACATGCCAAAAATGCCTGAAGGGGGGGTGCTTACAAAGAAAACCAATGAATAAAAGGTGGGCTAAGAATTAAGTTTGGGCGCATGCAGGTTGAAAAAGAAAAGAAAATCTGTTGTTCCTCACTTGAAGTTTTTTGAAAGTTAAATAATATAATAAAATGAATAGAAATCATTAAGAGTGCAGCTGTTGACTATGTGATAATTTGTAATATGGACTGTGGTAGAAGTAAATAAGAATATGAAATGCAGTAGTATTAGATCATAAAGAAGCATCAAGAATAGATTGTGGGAAACCTCTTAAACAAAATTGTATTAATTTGGAATTAATTTGTGTAAATTGGGTTAAAATTGGAAAATCAATAAAAACGATTGGCAAAAAATGATTAATTTTTGGATATTAAATATTTGCTGCCAAAATTATAATTTCAAGTTTTATTTGGGGAAATGTGGAAGCCATTCACTCATCGAGCCATTTCAAATATTACATTTTCATGCAAATGTTTGCTCTATACAAAGGTTTTCTCAGTGATACTCTATATGTACAGTGGTACCTCGCAAGACGAATGCCTCGCAAGACGAAAAACTCGCAAGACGAAAGGGTTTTTGGTTTTTTGAGTTGCTTTGCAAGACGATTTTCCCTATGGGCTTGCTTCGCAAGACGGAAACGTCTTGCAAGTTTGTTTCCTTTTTCTTAAAACCGTTAATACAGTTGCGACTTGACTTCGAGGAGCAACTCATAGTACGCGGTGTGGTAGCCTTTTTTGAGGTTTTTGAAGACTTTGGCAATTTTTGAAGCTTTTCCAAAACTTTTCCGACACCGTGCTTCGCAAGACGAAAAAAATCGCAAGGCGAAAAAACTCGTGGAACGAATTAATTTCGTCTTGCGAGGCACCACTGTATCAGCTTTCCAAAGAAGAGGGAAGGGAACTCCATTTCCATACATGGTTCCTTTCTCTGTGCCTAGACTGTCTCCTTTTAGACTGTGGCTGATGGATATTCCTTACTGATATTCCTTACTTGCTTATTTAATATATTTCTACCTTTTGTAAATTAGACTTGGGGTGAATGATAGTACAACAAGATATCCAATGAAGATAGAAGCATAAATAAATAATAACAGAAGATTATGTATAAAAAGAGAATAGAGCTCTCAAGGTTCAAGAACACAGAGCAGACCACACAAAATAAAACATGGACGGTGTGAAATGAGCATATGTAGGGCAGCAGTTCCACAATTTGAGTGCTGTGACAGAGAAGGCCATCTCTTCATTGGCCTCTTGCAGGAGCACTCAGAGGAGGGCTTCTAGGGAAGATCTGAACCAATTGTTTAGTTACCATTGTAGAAGGTGGAACTTTGAAATATACAGGTATCAGGCTTAGGGCTGTAATGACCAAGACCAGTATTTTGAATTGAGCCTGTAAACAAACTGGGAGCCACTAAGGATCTTTTAACATCGGCGCCTACTTGTCACTGCTTCCAGAAGCCCATGGAAGTCAGTGTGAAGTTTCAGGTGCCAAAGGAAAATGGTTTCAGAACTTTATCTCCAGAGATGAACCAACATTTTAGATACAACCAAGTGTTCCTCCAGTGTATCATAGGGCATGACAAAACTGTTGTGATTTTTTAAATCAAAGCATCAGTTTTTGTGGTGCTATCAGTTGTCTGATGTTTCATAAAAGGTAACTTGCAACATTTCTTATTTTCTAAGAGGTCACAATTCTCACTCTTCAGAAAACCCTTCTTGGAAACAACAGCAGCATAGCTTCATTTATTCTTTCAACAACCTTTGTGTGTAGCTTGGTGCAAGTATAAATTTCCCTAAATCCTGATGGGCCCACCTGATCTGTCTTCTCCATCTGGCCTGAATTCTCCCAACCCTTCTCTTTTCAGTACTGTAAACGGCACTCTAGTGAATAGGGCTTAAGTCAATGTGTGAGGAGGGAACAATGTCCACAAGCATACTAGTTCTGCCTGTTCATCCTCCTCATCGTCATCCTCTAAATGTTCCTCAATGGCTGTCCACATCAGGGAGACCTGTATCTGTGGAGGTTCCTTCATGTTTTGGAACCCTCGTTTTGTTGGTTTTTAAAATGTTCAGAAGCCTCCATGAGTACAGGAGACTTCCCCACTGCCATCACAAATAGGGCAACAGCCATGAGGATGGGGCTGCAGCTAGAATGCCTGATTTATGGTTTCAAATCTCAGTTTCAAGTGTAACCATGGTTGGAATGGAAGCTATAGACAAAGGAAAAGGAAGAGGAAATCAAATAGGAGAGGAAAAGAACTGTGCATGCCAAAGGGGTGTTTCTCGAGCTCTTAAAAATTATAAAATCTAAAAGACAATGGCTAAAAAAGCAGACCAAATGCACAGGCAGACAAGAAGCCCTTAACTTGACACAGAATAAATTGCAAAAACAGTCATGTTTTGGCCTAATACCATTCCAGATAAGCCTATCTGAATTGATGCTGTGGATCCTCTCAACAGTGTCTCCCAAAATATTTTTGTTATTTAATTTTTATAACCACAGTCAGTCCCTAACGCTCCAGCTCCGTACAAAAAACAGAAAGCAATCTACTCAACATAATGATTGCCAGCACAGAAGCAGAATCTAATAGAATGTGTCCTGCTGCTCCTGTCCTAGTAATTGACAACCCTCAGACATGCTTAGTGGTAACACCTTTCTGCTTCTTGTCTATTGTCCTGAATGCAGCTGCTTGATGTTTACCCAAGTGCCATTGTCAGGTTTTTAGCATTCCAGGGTGGGGTTTAGGGCTCAAAGGTTTGCCCATGAATCAAATATACTGTGAAATCTGTTTGTTCTGTTTCACATTCACATTCTGTTCTTACCAAGTATCTCCTTTTTGGGTATCCATGCTATAAGTATGTGAACTTTGTGTTTATATATTTGACTCTGCATCTCAATTCTTCCTTTAATTCAGTTTTGCTAGCAAAAGAAACATAAGGGTTTGC
The DNA here is from genome assembly GCF_964188315.1 of Podarcis muralis. NCBI lineage: Eukaryota > Metazoa > Chordata > Lepidosauria > Squamata > Lacertidae > Podarcis > Podarcis muralis. The sequence goes on along the minus strand of NC_135656.1, from coordinate 44,799,361 downwards.
CCATATGGTGATTTCACAGCCATTTACCAAGAAAACATGCATTCATAGATCAATTATATTATATTTTACACATTAAATCTTGATCCAAAGCTGCTTCAGCTCCATTGAAGCCCCTCTTCCATTGATTTTTCATGAATTCCCTTTCTGTTATGTTCTAAATGTGTAATTTGTTCAGTGCTGACACCGCACATTCAGCCTGGGAAGATAGTGTCAAGACTACCATAATGCTTGTTTTGTCAGATCAATTGGTTTTAATGGCTTTAATTGCACTTACACCTCTACTTCTGACTGAATCTCCTGCAGTTGACTGTCATGTTATTCCTTATTCTCTTTACTTTCATCAAGCTCTCTATCCACTTAGCTCTTATAATTTACCTCCATGTGAGATCGTTTCCTCTTCTGCCATTCCATGTGACAATGTCTTTGGCTTTTTAAGAGATATATGATGTATTTGAGTCCACAAAGCTCAAATCATTTTGGATATTTGACACAGGCATGACTAGCAAAGCCAACTATTGTTTTCTTCTGTGAAGCTCCGGTGTGTTCTGTTATCTTCTGTCTCACATTTAATTTAGAATATGGTCTGTAAATCTATCATCCAATTTCAAAGAAGTATTTAGAGTTATTTTACAACTACTATGTTAGTTCTAGCTCTGCTCACCATTCCCTAATTAGTAGAAGCCAAAAGACTTATTTAGCATATTCTCTACTTTGTCTTCCAGATCTTTTATAAAGATATAAAACAAAATGGGACCGAATTGCGATCCCTGGATCCCACTGGAAATCTCTCCCCATCTAGATGGACTGCCAGTTACGATTACTCTCTTAATACGGTTAGATAGCCAGTTTTTGATCCATTTGATTGTACTAATTGTCCAAGACATCTTATGTTGGCTTTCTAACCATAAGATATTGTATAGTGCTGTATGAAATGCTTTACTAAAACCCAGATAAAATATCCACTGTTTTCTCATCATCCATTACATTGTAAGTCACTTTGAATTCTTTCAGTAGAAAAGCAACAAAAGAATTTTTATATAAATAATCTATGTTGCAATGACAATTTATGAATTAATTTAGTAGGTTTAGCTTTAAACCATGTTGATCTAACCCTTTGTGAATATAGCACATACTCCATTTGTTTTATTCTTATGGAGTTGACTGCTAAGGTTCTAGTATGGAGTCACGATTCTAACTTATTCCTCATTTTAGTGGGAACTATGGCTCCTTCTAGATTATTTTAGTCTTCCTTAGTTTTTCACAGATTCATTGAGGAGTGCCTGAAAGTTGAAAAGTTTATTTTTGGATGCATTTCAGTTTGTCTTTTATTTGTATGAGACTCTCTGTGTATGTGTATATATGTGTGTGTGTAAGCAGTTACTTGTTTTGTGTAATCTATTTCCCAATATACTGAGGTTGAGCTTTGTTCTTCCATTTGTTCTTCCATATATATATATATATATATATATATATATATATATATATATTCATACTTGAAGCCAACATGAAATCTTAATCCATAAAACTTTTCACACTGCTTGGATATCATACCATCTTGGATTTGCTTTGTTCCAGGTATTGTGCAACTCTGTTTCCTTCAGTGAGCAATATTTTTTTCTCTTCATTTTCCATGCAGAGTATGTAAATCATTTATCAATAACTTCTTAGCACTGCAATTTTTTCTGGATAGCTTCTTTGGGGCTTATGCCTATCTGAGATTTAACATTCTGAGCTTCCCTTGTTTCCTCTTTTGGGATCTCTTCTCTCTTGCTACTGCTCTAACCTGTTTGATGCACCTTGCATGCTCTTATTATCTTATATGAACAGTAATAACAGCAGTAGTAATTTATAACAACCTAGTAAGCAACAGTATTTACATGAGAATGAAGGAGTTTTACTAAGCAGCGTTTAGTAGAAGGAGCCTAGAATTCTGTGCCAAGATTCAGTTCTTTTACATAATTGTACAGATTTGCACATGTTCTTTCTGGTTGCAAAAGTTGAAAAAGTTCAACTGCCTTTGCTACTAGCAAACTTCTTTTTAGTTTACTGCCTGAGATTTATTTGTTTTTCAAGTCTACTCACTTATAAACTCATCATTATTATTATTGTCTAAACTTTTATCCCACAATATCTTTGTCCAATAATACACAAATAGGATCTGCTATTTTGTAGAAGTGTTCATATAGAAATCACTTCCTTTGACAATTAAATAATTTCAATATATGTTAATAAAACTTCCATTATTGATTCTATGAGGCAAACCTCTCTTCAGAATACAGTCTGAACTGATGTGGCCAGCATCTGCACTTTTAGATAAGGTATATTATGTGGACATGTTGGCTGTGATTTAAGAGTACTCTGCATATAATGATAAACTTTGGCTCAGTAGTCTCTGTATTATGTCACATATCTACGGACAGCGTGCTTGAAAACCTGGAAGCCTGTTCATTCTTTCAGAAACAACCAACTAAGGCTGTCCTGGTGCCTTCATTACATATCTTTAGGTACTAGGCGCCAGTTTCTCTTTAACCAGGCCTTTGGCTGATTAACATTACAGTGGTACCTCAGTTTAAGAACAGTCCTGTTTACGAATGATTCAGTTTATGAACTCCGCAAAACCAGAAGTTGTGTCCCGGTTTGCGAACTTTACCTCAGTCTAAGAACGGAATCCGAATGGTGGAAGGGCACTGGCAGAGGGAGGCTTCATTAAGGAAAGCACACCTCAGTTTAAGAACAGTTTCGGTTTAAGAACGGACATCCTGAATGGATTAAGTTCATAAACCAAGGTACCACTGTATATGTCCTTTTAAATGTTTTTGAGGGGGGGGTATCAGTTTGTGTTTTTATTTAGTATTATGTGTTCTCCTTTTGTATTTCTATGTTGTTTGAAAAGTGTCTCCATCTCAGGCAACCGGTTCAAGGTCATTTTGTTAAATTTCCCTAGCCAGAATAAGAGGTGGGAGAGGGGCATAATTAAGAAAGAGCAAGCCTGAGGGACTTTAGCCAGCATTGTGTTTTAGTTTACTAGTGAAGGTAGGATTGAAGAACATGGTGAGAGACCTTTTTTGTGTTGCTCTTGGCTCCCATTTCAGCTCTCAGTGTCATTCAGTAGCTTCATAGTTCCACGAGAAAGTGGAAAGAGTATTGCAGTATAAAGGCTACCGATTTCCTGGCCACAAAGGAGATAGAACCAGTTCTGCTCACTACTAAATCTCCAGCTACCTATCCAGTTTGCATCCCTTTTGCACTACCACGATGACAACAAAAAATTCAAATGAATTTGAAATAAATGTAGCATAGAGCTGGTCCACTCATTACAGTTTCCACAAATATGCCAATGAAAAAGTGCAACAAGTGCAGATGTATTTGTATGATGATGCTATATCAGTGTCAGGTGGCAAACTGTGAATGACAGGGATGGGGAATGCGTAAAGGAAATTCCATTTCCTGTGACATCCCAGTGCCTTTAAAAATTGAGTATTGGGAAAGTAACCCCCCCCCCCGAGCCAATTCCCAGGGACATCCATTTGGAGGGGGGAACCCCATTGTGCTAGAGAAAGTCCTTGCACAGAGTTCCTGCTGACAGCACTCATTAGTTGAATCCTGCTAAGTGTTTGCCTTTATCTTGAGTTATTCCTACTGTTTAGGATATCATGAAGCTTTGATATGCTTAAGTATCCATGACTTTCCACCATGTAAATATTTATGGTTAAGCTACAGTTCAAAACAGGGATGAAAAACCTGTAACCCTCCAGACGCTGTTAGACTCCAGCTCCTATCAGCTTCAACAAGCATGGCAAACAGTCAGGGATAATGGGCACTGTTGTCCAACAATATCTGCAGGGCTATAGGTTAGCCAGCTCTGGTTTAGAATGTGGTCAAAAGCTATACTGCATACTTTGCAGGTTTAGAGAGTTGCCAAAATTAAAGCAGTCTGCAATAAATGACTACTTTGACCCATATTTTCCACATTGAATTTGTATTTTTTTAAAAAGAAAGTGCCTAAAAGCAACTATTTATAACTATGCATTGCTGTTGTGTAAGAATTTTCTATAAACCAGCAGTGTACATGCCATTGTTTTCCATCTCTCCATTAGCATTATGTAAGAATATGCTTTGAAGGTAATGTGAGGCAGTGGTGGCAGCAGACTTTGCCTGTGGCCTCTTACAGAAAAGGTCACAAGGTAGCTTCTCCATACAGTCTGTAGTGCTATTCCTGGTGACATCAGAAAAAAGGTCAAGTCAGCTGTGTAAAGCTCTCTGTCCATAGCAACAATCTCAGAATGCCATCTTTAATTTGCACAAGGACAGTGTGTATCCAGCTTCTGCTTGTTTAAGATACATCAGTTATCTTACATAATCTGAAAGCCTGCCTTCCAATTCTTTCAGAGAGCTAAATAATTAGCTTTCGCCATGACAGAAAAATTCTCAGAAAGTACTTTTGTTGTTGTTGTTGTTCAAGATCTTTTTATAGAGAATACATTTTGATACAGCTATCACAAGTAGATGTTTAAATGTAGCAGTTCAGACAGTATAGAAAAGTACAACCGCATAATGCTTCGACAGAAGCAGTGGTATCATTTGGGCAAATAGTGGGTTGCAATTACACACACCTATTGGTGCACATTTGTAAACGCAGATCTAATTTCAGTCAGTTTTATTTCAGATGTTGTTAAAATTATATAGTAAATTGTAAATCGATGAAACAATTTCTCAGAAAATTTATTAATCTTAAAATGGGTCAAGTGCACAAGATTAGAGGCCCGATAATCTACGGTATATTGTTGTGATATCTGTAGAGTAGCTGGAAGGACTACAAGGCAAGCAAACTAAAGAGTCATTTGCTGCCCTTGACTGAACTGCTTTGATCCTAAGGTTCTCTGACTGAGCAATCCACATCCAGCACAGGCTAAATGGCCTAGTGCAGTAGGTTTGGAATAAGACTATAGAGCATAGGTAAAGAAAAGGAATTGAGAAGGTAGCAGGGAAAGGAAAGCAGAAGGTTTTGACAGAAGGAGCAGTCTTAAATAAATTGAGAAAAGGGAAGGGTGGACATGGAAAAGAAGAGTAAAGCAGATGACAGTAAGGAAGACATACTGATTTGAAATAATCAGTCAGATCTTTTACTGAAGGGCTTTACTGAAGGGGTGAAATGCTGAATGGATAAGACAATACATCCAATAATTGGGCCAATTTTGACAATGTTCCATTAGTGCTCTCGCACATTGTTTTCTTCGTTCCATTTGATTTCAGAATCAGAGATAATAATAAAAAAGTATGACTGTATTGACAGCTTCGTTTGTCCATGTTTTAAAAGTGAGTTGCTTGCAGGCAATGGAACTGAAGGGCTGAAATGCTTTACTGTGTCAGTTTGATGCATGTTTGATAGTAAATAATAAATGTGCACTACAGAAGCACCTCAAGAATAAAGCTGCTTTTTAAAGCAAGAAAACTACTAATGTAACCACTAAATAAAACCTGTCACTTTATTATATAGGTATAATTATTTTATACCTGAATAATTTGTTAGATTTGTGTGCTGCTGATATTAAAGAGTCAACACCTATAGAGAGCCATCATTTTGGAGTTTCTAGATATTGGGAATCACCTGCCATGTAGGTCTATCTGCTATTTGAGCTGGGAGGGTCAGCAATGTCCCATGCTCTGTGGTCTACATTTTGCAAGCTGATTTTAGGCCCAACAGTGAATTCTATTTTTATCACTTAATCATGTTATCATTTAAAGTGATTGTTTGATACCTCCATGATTATTATGTTCAAGTTAATATTTTGCACTATTCATCTTCTGTTTTCGTTACTTGTCCCCCTTTCACATGTTTACCTATTTCCCCTGCCCTGTGGATTTTTTTTATACATAAAGTCTGTCTTGCCCTATCAATAATCCTGTTATTTGGCTGAAGAACCACATCAGCATCCAGACTTCCTTCCCCCTACCACCTTTTAAATCCCCATGTTGTTCCCCTCTCTCCTGACTAATGTTTACATGTCATTGTTCCTTTCTTGGTCAAAAATGACCAGGTTTTTGTGTGTGCGGGGGCTGTACATTTCCATTACAAATTTGTCTTGTCTACAATGTCAGGGCCAAGACAACAACAGCACCTCTAAACCAAGGATATACTTCTGCTGATTGTTGGCTCAGATTGCCCTGTGCTTTTAATTAAAGTGCATCGTTTATGATAATAGCCTATAGTACATTAATTTTTAATGAAAGCTAACAGCTGCCTTTTCTCTATGGAAACCGGTCTTGATTTTATTAACTTACAGGACAGAAGAATAATTGGCACATATCATTGTCCAGAAATGTATTCAACAAAGGTATATTTTATTGTTTTCTAATGATTCTATCCTTAGAGACTTACTAGTGAGATCTTGGACCATTAGTGGTCAATTAAAGATCCCACGGCACTTTTTGCAAGAACTGGCATCTTAATGCCAGGCTCCTGTCCAAGTTTTGGTTGTATTCTAAGTTGTCTTCTACCTTCTGAACCATTCCCACCACTCACCCACCCACTGCATAGTTTTAATTGGCTACAGCATTCTTCATTTCCTGTACTAAAATACAATGCGTTGTTTGGCGATGTTAGATAGCCACCCCATTTCGCCTGAGAGGTGATTGCACTTGTTGGTGAAGTGATGTCGCTTTCTAAAAATCTGTAAAGCGCTTTGGGATCCGTCTGGATAAAAGGCGCCCTGCAGAATTAATGTGTTTCACTGTTGTATTGTAAGCTTCTATATAGTTATAAGCATACATTTTCATTAGGGATGGGTGAACCTGCTGTATTGCAATGATGCTCTCAGTTGCCTTCCTAAAACTTCACTTCAGATCCAAAAATCAGGTCAATTTGCTTTTCATCCTTTTATCCTTTATCGTAACCTTGTGCATTTCCTGTTTCGGAAATGAAAGGTAGACCAATTTCCAACGAGGAAAAGCTTGAAGACATGTGCAATCACTTTCTAACTGCTATACAGTAAATCATTTGGGAGGTTCATCCATTACTAATTTACGGCTATGTAGTAATTTCCAATGTCTCTTTGGAAAAGGTGTAGAGACCTCCAGCCTTCTCAAACTGTGGTGTTATCAGACAAGTGTCTGATAACAGCAGAAAAACATCTGACAAGAAAAAAAGAGTAATACTAAATTGCTTATATGCTGTTTTTCTCCTAAATTCTTTGGGTGTGTGACAAGTTATTCACATTGCAGCAACCGTTAATGGCATCTCCACAGCAGCCATAGAAGACTCCAAAGCTGGCCATTTGAGAATTTGATTTATATTTATTACCAGGCACTTTTTTTCTCAGTGTTTCATACCCTCAATATTCTGTAAAGTGACCTTATCAGAATACACCAACTCCTATTTTACATTCAAGCAAATTTATCTCTGGCCAAGTGCACAGTTCCATTTTATCTGAAGTGTGTAGAAGGCTGAAGACTGGCTTAACTTCTGAGGTCTGGACTCTGACTGGAAATGGAAAATGAAACTTTAAAATAGCTTTGCTACCCTGCTTGTGTGACTCACCCCATCCAACCAACCCACCACCCCCAGTATAGCTGTTCAGATTAACCAGTGCTCCTGTTCTTTAACCTTGGATGTAATTGAAAATGCCGTATTTGTTTTGCAGTTTTTGTGTCACAAGACTAACTTCCTTCGCTTTAAAATGATTTTTAAAGAACAACTTTATAAAGAATTTACTGTTTTCGAAACGGTGAATTCTTTAATAAAGCTTGATGCCACAAAATACATGTTGAAATATGCAATTATCCACTGTGGGGGGGGGGGGCGGAATATTCACCCCTGCCTGTTTACTCCTGTTTGGGATTGGCTGGCTGACTTCAAAATTCAATGACGGAGTAGTAGTAATTTCTTGTAAAATGAAATGGCTATGCTTATACATACATAAATGTTTGTTATGGGACTGCAGAAATAATGTGCTGTTTGTCTCGATGGGAAGTGGTAGAGAACCTACTCCAGGCATTCTGATCAGAATTAAGTTACTTTTGTTACAGGCTAGACCGTAAATGTCTTCCAGCTCAGACATAAACTTTGCAACAGGCATATTTTGTGACCGTGGAACAGATTTTCAATTGCAATATTCAGAAAGAAATTATATGGGGTTTCAAACAATACCCAACTCCACATGATTTTGATAGGAAAGCAAAATTGGATCACTTTGACTAAATTACACCTTGATCTGTTGAAACCTAAATGTTCATAAATTAAGAAGCGAAGTCCCACATGGGTTTAGCATCACAACTTCAAATTTAACGTACTCAGCTTACTTCAGAATCCTTGAATTAAAACAACTTTTCAATATGATATCATGATAAACATTTAATGAGTTAAATCAGTTAATAATAATAATAATAATAATAATAATAATAATAATATCCTCACTGGTAATCTATAAACCTTCTATAAATATGTAAAACTTTGGCTGCAGTGTTCAAACCACTCATTACACATGTGTACATCCATATTGCCCCTGTTGTCTGTAGTTGTTAGCAGACAAATGCAAATGTGTGAGCACGTTAGTCACCTGTAGTGTGCCTATCAGATCTGATAAGAAACAAAGTTTGAGAAACCCTTGCCTTAAATATTCTCCATGGGAAATTTTCATACATACTGTCAAACGAGAATTAAAATTCTCCAAGTCCTCTAGCAGTAAAAATTAACAGATGCAAGTGAGGAAGGACCTGTGAAATGGGGCAAGAATCCTGTAGACACACTTGAGTTCACAATCATGTAAGGAATTGCTAGAGTGAAAGAGTACAAAAACACTGTTTATTCTGAACTATTTATATATATATATGTTCATGTAATGAAAATGGAATCTGTCCACCATTGGAAGTCAGCCCAATAAAACACATCACTTTATCTATTCAGATCTCAAGAAAACTTGCAGGGATTATATATATATTTATATAAGATTTATGTTCTGCCCTATACCCGCAGGTTCAAAATACTTTCAAATGAAAATGTAAAGAATTTACTGAATTGCTATAAAATGTGTCAACATAATATTCAGCATCAATTTAAATTTAATTGTCTGATAAGAAAACTGGTTTATAACGGCTATTAAAATTAAGGATTGGTACTTATCTCCTGTCAAGCAAAGTGGCAACTTTTTTGAGGAAAAAATTGCAGGTGGTGAAAGATTTACCTCAGAGTAACAGAGAGCTCTGCCACTTTCCTTTTGTATAGTTAATGCCAGAAACAACATGGCATTATTATTTTTTATTACAGTATACTATATAATCTCACATTTTAAAAAGTTACTAATAATACTCCAAAACCAGTGTTGAGATTTAATGTGATTATACTCTGAAATGAATGCCTGGTTAGACTTGCCTCTGAAGTACAGCCTAATGCCATGGCCAGCCTTCTGTTCTGATGAGATGTTCCAAGATGAATTGAACACTGTTATCCTGGGCATTGCAACTTGAAAGAGGTCCTAGCGCAGGTGTAAAACAGCTCATCAGCTTTCTCTCTAAACACAGAATCTAATCTTTATATCAAAATATGCATTTTGAACTCTAGTGATATGAGAGTTCCAAAATTGTTCCAATGGATTTCACACTGCATCCAAACAGAAGGCCTGTGATGAAGTGCAGAAGTTATACCTGATGTATCTCATCTCTGCGTCATTCTTTTGAGCTCATTCTAATTGTAAATGCTGAGAAGTCTTGTCAGAACAGAACTTTTGGGCCAGCAAAGTGCAGCACTTCATGCAAACACATAGTGGCAGTGCCACCAGTTTCCGAGATATCTGCCAGACAAACATGTGGCTACTAACAGTGCCATACAATGTCTTTGCCTGTGCTTTCAAAATACAGGACCCACAAGAAAATGTATGTATGCCACTTTAAGTTGCATACTTCCGTAAGCCAACATTGAGTTGGACTTTTTGGGTCTTGCCTGCTTGATGATTGGCTGAGTCTGACGTTTCGTTACACACTCTAAGACAACCTCTTGTGTTTTCCAGATGGATCCACATGAAAACATTTTGTTGAGCACGCTTGAAATAAAAAATGAGATGGCTGCCTCTGAAGCTGTTATAGGCCTTGGGGACCCCAGAAGCACTATGCTGGCCTATGATACCTCAAGTATTCAGTACCGGAAGGCTGGCTTACCAAGACACAGCTTTGGCCGCAATGCGCTGGAACGGCACGTGGCACAAAAGAAAAGCCGGCTAAGGAGACGTGCTTCTCAGTTGAAAATTACCATCCCTGACTTGACTGATGTAAATGCCATAGATCGATGGTCACGCATATTCTTCCCTGTTGTTTTCTCCTTCTTCAATATTGTCTATTGGCTTTACTATGTGAACTAAAACAAAATAAAGCCACACAGCTATCAAGAACTGGATTTCTCTTCAAAATCGGTTGTACAGCCAAATGTGGGACTTAGGGAAAACAAAAAAAACCTATTCAGGACAAAAAGTTATTTTAAAACACCTTAGTTGCTGGCCCACTATAATCTGTTTTGTAATGTTTGGGTTTTCTTTGCAAAATTGTGAAATATTTAAGTTACAGTACAAATGTATACAACATGACCTTTAAATATATAATAGCATTTGATATTTGGAGGCAGAATTTGAAACTTCCTCATTCTGTTGTTTCCACCCTCCTTTTAGCACTCATAAGTTTAAGCACAGAAAGAGGAAGCAAGAAAATAGGTTTGAGTTCAAAGAGCAATGTATCTCATGCCTCTCTTCACATCTGGAACGTACACAACATTACCTGGATGGAGAGAAGTGTTTATAGTTGCAATCCAAACCATCTTCCTGCGTTACCTGTCAAATGCATTGACTTGAAATTAAGTAGTGCCTACCGTCATACCATGCGGATGAGTATCAGAGGTTTCCCAAACAGATGATGTTACTGATGTAGAGAAGGGAAGTTTTGGGTGAGTGAGGAGTTTGCATGAAACTTGAAAGCATTTCATTTGAAAGATAAATTGCAAAGAGTTAATGCAGCACAGTGGTTACCGTGCTGTGTGACAATGACCCTTAGAGTTGTTTGAGAGATTCCCAACTATGTGCTACAGTGTGCCACGAAGCATAATGTCTAGAAGCATTCTAAGTGTAAAGTGCCAAATGTAAGTGGGCCAGCAAGTGACTTCATGGGTGGCTTTCTCTCGGTGCTCAGTCCTTCCCTGTGGAAGAGAGAAAACAGTGGCAAATGTTTCCAAATGTAAGGGACAGGTAAAGACTATACAAATAATTGGTGTCAGTTTGCTTGTTAGTATAAACCTCTCTTACGGATTCTCAGTTACTCTTTTGATTTGTATCTCATTTCCACATCAAATAGATGGAATAGAATCATGTCGGCTGCTTAGACAATATATATTTTAAAAGACAGGCAGCTTATAAACTTATAAGAGTTGGGTTGTTTTCCTCACCCAGTTCCATTGCATTCAGTTTGAGAAGTGTTTCTTTTTAGACGCAATACTTAACTTAAGGGAGTACTGGGGGGGGGGGGGATATTTATTTAAAATAGCTGGATTCTCCAGCATCTTCTGGTGGAAGAGGCTGAATTATTTTTCTCAAAATCATGAACTATAGAAATGCCCCCGTTTTTCTTCAAGTAATTCATACTATTATATGGTCCCCGTTCCTGAAACAGTGGGACAAAATAAAGGCAAAAAGTTAAATCCACTAAGTATTGTTGAATCTTCCAGTCAGTTCTGCAGAGTTTATTTATTTATTGGTGTATCTTCTCCACCTGACTTTTTAGTAGCACTATGAGTGTTTGAGCATTTCCTCTGTAAAAAAATTTAAAATTGGGGTAACTGAGCACCCAGTGTTCATACATGATTGTTGAGAATTTTGAACATCATGATGTATTTGTAAAAAATACTGATCACGTGACTCATGTTTTTCCATGTGCATTAGGGCTGAGTACACTTCACAAGTCAGGGCATCATCTGCCTTTTGATGTCATCCACAACTGGACTAGTCATGTTTTAAAGAACCCTTGCTTAGGACATCTTTTGTGACAGCTGAGCTATGCTGTATTCATGGTTTATTCTGATTTTCATTTTCTTTGTACAAACACCCATTATTATTTTAAGAAATGAAGTTTAAGGAGTGTGAAAAATATTGGCCTTGTAATTAATGCACGGGATTTATAGGCCTTCAAAGAAAATACCTTTTTTTCTCACATTGGTTCCACAGGTCAGCTATAATAAAAACTACAAAATCAGCTCCTAGTACTGCACTTTAAGATATCTGGAAGTTTATAGTACAAGCCATAATATTATCTGACCTTGCCAATGAGAGGATGAAATTCTACCCACAGGGATGACAAAGCAAGTAAACAATCACCTCCATGAGGTCCTTTTTGTTATTAAGGAAAAGATGCTTCCAGGAATTGACAGACTACCCTGTTTCTGAGCTAATTAATTCTAAATACTGTGTACAGGTGTACAGACTAGATTGAGCTTTTAAAAAGTGGGGGACCATAATATCGTTGCATAAAGCAAACTTAAATACATGGTTACCTTTGAAATGAGCTAAAATATACTCTCTCACAGTTTTGTTTGGTCTATATTTCCACATAATAATCACTCCATCTTTTCAGGTTTCAGGATGCATACTAGCCAGCAATTAAGGTGTTTTCTCTTCATCTTTGTGAAATTTATGGCAAAATTACTATATAATACGGCACAGTTTTAACAATATCTTTGCAATCAATGCTCTGTAAATATGTTCTGTATATGACTGCTAGTAAGTCTAATATGCATTTTCCAAACTAAAAGAATCATGCAGCATATTTGTGTTTGCCTAAGGAATGTTATGTTTCTATATTATTGCAGTTTTAATGACTGGGAAGAAAGAACCAAGCAATGTCATTCTGAACATTTTCTGTTATCATCCCCAGGGGGAAACAAAAGTCTAGAATAATAGCACTGAAGGAAACATCTGAGAATTTTTATATTCTAATATGGGGGTGGGATGGGACTTAGAATCTGCCAGACACAAAAGCACAATGCATAGAGAACATGAGAGTAAGTGCATATATAGATAGATATACAGTATAGATATATCTGGGGGGAAAATCCCATTTAAGTTAAGGTAATATGTACATTAACAGTGCAACTGAAATAATGTTTTTTTTAAAAAAACAAAAACAAAAAGCAAACCTGAAACTGTGTTCCAATTTCATAGTTAGCAAAGTTAATGTAAGCAGACGAAACAAAACACTAAACATTATCCAAGCAAACAACGAATATATAGACATGTATGCCAATATGTGTATATATATTCCTCTGTGTGTGTGTGCGTGTAATATACGTGATATATGCACACAGACATCCTAATCCAGTGAGAGCGACCCACATGGAAATGGGTTTCTGCTTTATTGAGGTGCAGGAAGGTTGCCAAAAGGAATTTGGGGGGTGGGGAGGTGAAATTCCAAGATCTATCAAACTGTTTGTAACCCCAGCAGAGTTGTGGGATCGTGGTTTCTCCTTTTATATCACGTCTGCACAGTGAGAAGGAAACAGGAATGAGGAGTAAGCAAAAGGTCACGTGGACTCTGTCTTGATGCTCCTGCCCCCCACTTAAGGGATGATCTGTACTGAAGGGGGTGAGATGCTTATACTGCCAGTCAGTTATGGGAAAGGAGAAGAGGGCTCACAGAGTCAAAAGCAAGCACTGCCCGCTCTTGCCTTCCTGGTGAATGATCCGGGCTGAGACTAAGACGGTGCTGCTGAGCCCTTTCTTTTCTTTTCTTTTCTTTTCTTTTCTTTTCTTTCTTTCTTTCTTTCTTTCTTTCTTTCTTTCTTTCTTTCTTTTTTGGTATGCAGGCAGGCATCCTCCCTCCTGTAGCTCTTGTGGTTGTCTGGATTTGGGCTAGACTCTTACATAGGTGTTTTAAAGGAATAAGCTAATAACAGTTTTCTTTCTATATTCAAATGATATGTGAATATTTTTTTGAGAAAGCAAATTATTAATGTAATTAAAATCTTACTATACAGGGTAACTGGGCATTTCTATATCAGCAGATCAATGCATATAATTCTTACGAAGCATTTCACAGTTTGACATTATGATAGTACTGTACCTCCTAGCATCTCAAAGTAGACTAGCTCTCACATTGCTTGCCTGTTTCTTCTCTTTTTTTAAAATAAAAACATTGTCCACTAGTAACTTAAAAAAAAAAGTCCTAATACCTAGAAGGAGTGGAAAAAATACGAAATATTTATATGGAAAAAAGCGAAAAGGAAGGCCAGGGTACAATACTTTTAAAGTAGTGGTCATAACATTTTGCTATCTGTACATAGAACATACAAAGTGAGCAATCATAATTAAAACCGAACATGTGTAAATATTATCAGATTTCTTAACATTTTTAACTTCTAATTTGTACTTAATGTAAGGCAAAAAGCTGATTCTATTTATGGTTTAGGTTAGTGTCCTAAAATCATGTAAATATTTAAATAAGCTGTAAATGAGCAGTCAATAGAAACAGTAATTGTTCAGTGATTTTTTTAAAAAAACCAAGTACAATATTTGCAGTTCTCTAGCAGAATAATTTAAACACCCTTTTGCATAAGACTTGGATTCCAGAAAAGAATTTTAACACACAAATCTGTGGGAAGTGCAACTTTATAACAGTCAATGCACAGACCATTAGCTGGATCATTGACAATGCAGAGAGAAATCAAGCGACTGAGAGTTTTCAGTTAGCACCCCTTCCAGTGGCTCTGATGTACATGTGTGCATGCCCTATTTGCATTAGCATCTCGTAAATACCTGCACATATTGAATGATTGATATTTCAGCTTTCTCAACACTAAAGAGACTGGGCAGTAACTGCTGGCGCAGTGCTCCTTCTAAGATTGGAGATCCATAGCGGAATTTTGTAGACACGGCAACAGAAAGACGTGCTTTGATGTTCACTTGCACTAAAGCTATGATCTTGAGAGAATAGGGCTGGTGCAACTCCATTTTAATGGGCAGCTCTGAGTTAACCCTTGGGCTAATCAGCATGCTATAAAGTAGACCCCAGGCAACATGAGGTCATGTAGCTGAATGAGCATACCTATGGGTAGAGAGAGGAGACCTGACCTGTGTGTTATGATGGGCTCCTTTAAAAATTCTCTACCTTTTAGAACATAGTGGCTTTTTGCCATCATGACAGAGGAGCAAAGCTCATGTTTCCAGTTATGGGAGAATTAAAAGGCGAGCGGTCTGCACAATGGGCAGTGCAGATGGACAGTGCATGCTATACTATGTGGGCTTAGAACAGAAGAACTGTGCCTGTGTGATCGTCCTCTACCAATGAGTTTACCATGGGCCTGGTGCCTCCGTACCAAACACCAAAGCAAGGCCGTGCACATTTAGAGTTCCATGTGCATATCAGAACCCCACATGCTCTTTGCGTCATTCCCCTTGAGTATAAATGAAGGTCAGGCGTCTAGACATTGTTTCATGAAGGTAAATGTCTTCAGAAAGGCATATTTGTCAGTGTATAGTAGTCTCTTCCTTACCAACCTTGCCCTACTCCAGCCCCCCCATGCCAAAGAATCTTTACTTTAGAAATTTATTTAAAGGGAACACTATCAAGACACTGCTTAACACCAAAGGTAAAGTTTAACAAAATGCACTAGGAAACATTTGTCTGAATTTTTGAGGAATAAATGGAATGTTAATTAATCACTACCATATTTTAGCTTATACAGATAGCATCTCTATCCATTTTAATTAATTGATACATTGGAATTCATTATCTTTGCAGGTTATACACAAGACATACCTTATGTGTCAAATTATTTCTGTAAGTACTCTGATGATGAATTTGTTATTACTTTTATTTTGAAATGGTGGCAACCTTAGCTGCAGTTCAATATTAGTTGGAGAGTTAGTTTAAATTATTTTCTTAATGCTTCACACATCTCTAAAAGTTATCTAATTCAAGTTTATCAGCATTTTATATGTTTTCATTGTTAATGCCATTTATAGAAAATTTCACCCGAAAATATATTTAAGGTTCATTGTACAGTTTGAGTTAGTTAACACGGGCATTTAAAACATCCAAAAATTCTATCAAGTTGACTATGTTTTGAGTTTTCACATTTTAATTTGCATGGGTGTTTAAATGGTTCTGTTAGTACTGTCTTTGCACCGTTCTTCTCTCTCTCTCTCTCTCTTTTTTTACTTAGTACTATTTACTTCATAATGTAGTAATCATCAGCCTTACTAATGACCTTGTAGCCTTTCTAATATGCACATAATGCACATTTTCCAATGGCTAGAAAATGCAAAATACTAGTGGATATCATTGCATCAGATTTTCATGTTTTTCTCAAAAGGACTGCTAACCTCTGGGATCATGGAGGTAGTCAAATGATGATTGTAAATTGAGTAGCACATAAGAGATATTTTCTTGAATCTAAACTTACTACAGCCAGTTTCAGCATGTAAATATATAATAATGTTGGCTAGTGTGTAATTCTTAAACTAAAAAAAATATAAATAAAGAAAATGTAAAAGAATATTTGCTTTTATTATTGACTCATACCTTGCCTTTCAATATAAAATATTTCCGAGGTGCAGGTAGGTAGCTGTGTTGGTCTGACACGGTTGAAATAAATAAATAAAAATTAAAAAATTGTCCCAAAAATTAGAGACCAGGTTTGTTCTGGATATAAGCTTTCATTTACATGCACACTTCTTCAGATCAACTTTGTATCTGAAGAAGTGTGCATGCACACAAAAGCTTATACCCAGAACAAACTTAATTGGTCTCTAAGATGCTACTGGACAATTTCTTAATTTACTTCCATGATGGTTTACAATAAAAGTAATCTCCTCTGTGGTAGCAATATGACTATATGTAAAAGGCCAAATTACATATATTTCTCTTGCTGGATTTCCTCTATATACAACCTTGAGGATAGTCTTCAATTGGTGAATTTTTTACAGCTTAAATTGGGGCACAATTGAAGCTTGGATTTCATTATTTGATTCACTCTTAATCTGTCTCTCTCTTTCTCTGCCACTGACCTTATACTATTATCAGTGGGAACAAACCCATATTTTTTCCAAGCAAGTTCATTTCTCCATCTCAATGCAAAAAAGGGCCCATGAACAGTGAGAGAGAATTATGTCTGTGCAACAATTTGGAGCCAGTATCCCGGGTTTGCACCGTCCACACCAGTGCTTGGATGAGGATGGAGGTACATGCATTAGACTTCTGCAATAAAACCTTTCCAGAACACTGGTCAACTACCTACAGTTTTGCAAGGTGATCCAAGGGCTGCATTAATTTTCTTTTCTTTTTAAAAAATAGTTTCTAGCTGTTTGGCACAGTACCTTCCATGTTTGTTGAAAATACATCTCAAAATGCCCTGGAAGCAAAATTAAAGGATTAAAAAAATTAAAGGATGTGTTCCCAATAATTTTATTGGAATGTGAGCTAAATCTGTACCCAATGAACCCAATTTATCTCCCAACATTGTTGCCATTTACAGCCTGTTTGTTTTGCTGCATAGAATTCAGTGAGAGCCCCTGGACACTAAGACACCTTCTGATGCACAGCCCTGCTTTGGTTTTAGTTTTTCAGTGCCGCAAAGCTATGCCCACTATTGCACTCAGCAAGATTTACTTCTGAACAGAAATGTGTAGGATTGCACTGTTAGTGTAGAAGATGGGGAATCCTAGAGGTGGGTTTTTATATACACTTTTGTGTATAATGTTGACATAATGTCATCTATGCAAATATGAGAGCACTTACAATGAAAGAAGGCATTGCACAGAAGAGCTTACTGTCTCGACAAGCATGGGGAGTAGTCGAGAAATAGACAAGAGTCACAACGCCATGCAGAGAACCCAGCCTAAATCTTGCATCCCTGTGCATCACCCCAATATAGAAGGTTTTATGAAGGCAGAAGAAGTAGCTGGTTGATATTCATAGCTGGTTTTATTTCAGTGATATCCACGTGGATATTGTGAATGGGTTCATTTGCTGACTACTGCAACTCAACTGTGAAATGACTTAGCGGTAGACACACACACAAAAAGAGAAAAGGATAAGCACATTTAAAAGGTTAAATACCATATTAAATTATAGCCCATCATGCAATATCTGAGCAGGTTTTGACTTTCATGCTAACAAAGAAAAAGCGAGCATTAAATCTAGGAAGCAGGAGAAGAGAAACACAATGCAGAAAAAGCAGGGAGTTAACAAAATAAAACCATGAGTGGAAGGCAAATGGTCTTCCCAGGACTTCCTACAGTGCTATGTTTTCAGATTTCATGCTTCCACTTGTGTACATGATTAAATTTTCACTTTTCTATTATTTTATTTATTTATTGAATTTATATACCGCCCTACACCCACAGGTCTCAAGGTGGTTCACAGAATAAAATCAGAATATAAAACCACAAAATACATAACCAAAATAAAAACAACACATTTTAAAAGGGAATAGGATGTCTAGTGCGGCAAGTCCAGCACCAGGTATAAATTGCCTTGTCCTTTACAAGAAGCCACCTTTTGCAAATTGTACTGGTAATACAGGCTATGTGTTTAACCTTTGTTTTGCACCTTGCCTCCGTGTTGCAAATTTTTCCAAGCAGCTTCATCTAAATTCCAGCTTTCCTAAGGGAGCTGAAACCACACAACCTATGGCGTCCTCCATATTGTTACACGTTTGGCATCTACAAAAGTGCAGCAAACCTCACCATCTTTCTTTAACTTCATTCACTGCTAAACAAAGCAGCCATCTTAACTAATGCCAATCCAGCGTAGGAGAGCTGTGACAACATTCCAATGGATGGGTGGGGATCTTGCGCTTTTAACAACTGACATAACCATCTGGTGGGCTGTAAACTCAGCCACCATCACATTCTGTAATTAAGCCAGCATCCTGCTGAATTGCAAACAAGAGATCATGAGATAAAGAGCTTCTACTTGACTCTGAAGCAATTCTGAATGGGAAGCGCTGAAGAAACGCAGTTTCAGTCAAAGAGGAAAATTGTGGAGTTTTAAATAGCATAGAAACCAACCTGAACCTTGCCTATGAGAAAGAAAATTCAGCAGTGAGCTTGCACATGAAAATTCATGTTAAGATCTGCTTTGGAACAGGATTGCTGTATTTTTTCCAGATTTTTGGTTAGTTAATATTGATTTGGGTTTATTATTATTATTATTATTATTATTATTATTATTATTATTATTGCATTTATATCCCACCTCTCCTCCAAAAAACTCAAGATGATATTGATGGTTCTCGCTCTCACTTTATCATCACCACAGGGTTGTGTGGGAGGCTAGGCTAAGAGAGAGAAGGGAACTGGCCCAAGACCACACAGTGAGCTCCATGCCTGAGTAGGGATTTGAACCCTAGTCTCCCAGGTCCTAGTCCTACACCTAAATCAGTACACCACACTGGCACATTCACCACATTGCCCTTTTGGTATCAAATGGGGTCTGAAGGGGAATGAGGAAAGAATATGAAAAGGAGCACACACTTAAAAGCAGAAGCTGCAAAATAGCTGTGGTATGGTTGTGTCAAAACATGTGTTTGTGTATTTAAAGGTAAAGGTAAAGGGACCCCTGACCATTAGGTCCTGTCGTGGCCGACTCTGGGGTTGCGGCGCTCATCTCGCTCTATAGGCTAAGGGAGCCAGCATACAGCTTCTGGGTCATGTGGCCAGCATGACTAAGCCACTTCTGGAGAACCAGAGCAGCACACGGAAACGCCATTTACCTTCCTGCCGGAGCGGTACCTATTTATCTACTTGCACTTTGACGTGATTTCGAACTGCTAGGTTGGCAGGAGCAGGGACTGAGCAACGGGAGCTCACCCCGTCGTGGGGATTCGAACCACCAACCTTCTGATCGGCAAGTCCTAGGCTCTGTGGTTTAACCCACAGCGCCACATCAGCACTAACCAGGTTTGTGTATTTAGTCACCGGCTAATGACTTACAGTTGAGGTAAGCACTCTGAATTTAGTTATCAAATCAGATCTCTCCAAGTGCAATTCCTAGAGCGCTCATCAGACCGGAACTAAATGCTAGGTGAGACAGGCAGCCGCCAGCATACAGATCCACACCATATATTAAAAGCGCATCTAATGCACACTAAAAGCATGTGACTTCACCACATGAATCCTGGGAACTATGCTCAGAATCAGGAGTAACAGCTTGGCCCCATGACTTGGGTGCCTGGGGCAATGGGTACCCATGCAGCGTGCATGGCCCTGGCACCAAAATTTGTGGGTGCCTGGCCTCTTCATGGGGAATTTTGTGAGTGCTCCAGGGCCCCAAGGAGTTGGCACCTATGCTAGCAATTGGGATGAGGTGGGAGATACAGTTCCCAGGATTCTCTGGGGGGAAGCCATGTGCTTTAAATGTATGGCATGAATTTGACAGCAGCAACCCCAAATCAACTCCTCCTCCCCTCTGCAATAACTAGTAAAAAATATATGTGGGACAGCCCCTCTCCCCAAGTAGCAACCAAGGAAGTCAAGCAGGGTGGCAAAGCATACAGTATGGTGAGGTATTGTTAGCAGGGAAGAGAGAAGGCAGGAATGTGACTGAGGCTCCTGTTTTCAGAGGCAGCGACACATCTCTTGTGAAAGTTTGTTCCTAACTGCGCACAAATCCCTGATTTTCCAGTGGAAATACATATCTGTGAAGCTCCTGAAAGAGAACTTAATATTCATTATCCTTCCAGAAAAAGATGCTTGAATCCCTTGCCTTCGCAAGCTTTCTTTTGTTTTATTTTTTAACATGTGGCTAAGGAGAGAGTGCTCAGTCATGCATTTGAAAAACAAGCAGGAAAACTACTTGCATCTATCCAATTTCAGATTCAGTTAACATTTCCCCAGTATTAATCTAGGTGCAACATCAACCAACATGTCTTTTATAATTGACAACAGTTCCTTTTCTAACTACTACAATTTACGATACCTGGCTCAAATTTCATAGTACCTCAATGGACCTGCTCTGAACTTGAGATAACAGAAAAAGGCTGCTGGCA
This sequence comes from Podarcis muralis, assembly GCF_964188315.1. Taxonomy (NCBI): domain Eukaryota; kingdom Metazoa; phylum Chordata; class Lepidosauria; order Squamata; family Lacertidae; genus Podarcis; species Podarcis muralis. Next base: position 44,778,348 of record NC_135656.1, on the reverse strand, counting down.
CACGCCTAATGCCAAAGAAAGCTGCTAAATTTATATGCAGTAAAAATCTACGTTGCATTGTAGAGTGACCCAGTTTAACTCTGATGCGTACATGGCCCTTAAAAAAGTTTCCCCTTTTCTTCCAGCTCCCTTTTATTCTACCACTTTAAGCAGAGGATAGAAAATCTATTCTTTTTATTGCTTGGTGCCTTGTGAGGTTGTCAGTGTTTTATAAGAACTGGACATACTTTCAGCTTGTTTCCTCTGCCAACAGTGAATGCAAAGGGCAATTTTCTCTGTCAGACCATGTAAAGTTTTCAGGAATATACAGACAGACAACAGCAGATTGGCTCCTACAGCTTATAAAACTATTGCTTTTTAACAGTGGCACAACGGATGATAAAAGCAGACAGGAAAACGAAGATTCCTTGCTTCTATAATGCTGAGCAATATGATATTATTTCAAAGTAATGGATTTGTTTGTTTGTTTAGCAACTCAGAAAAAAGCATTCTGATTCCTCTCAAGGGCCATTGCAGCTCTCCACAGTCATGTCACCAAATTGATTATTATCACTACCAAAGTCCCCTCCCCCTGCGCCGCAATCGCCTATTCCACTGTCACTGTCGATTTGCCTGAGCAGAAGAAAAAAGTCCATGTGTTTTTAGATTCCTACTTAGAAGATCCATTTATCTGAACTTTAGAAGCTTTAAAGTAGCTCCAAGTGTTGAGGTGCTCAAAACCAGCTGCACAGGAAGCTGTTGAATATTGTTTTTAGAAGACAGGATGAAATTCCATGTTAAATTATAGTGTTATTGGGGGGGAAATACCAATTGGCTGACCCTTAACTTGCCCCTGAATGATTCCTCAATGGATGTTTCAGTACTGGATTTCTTCTCTCAGAGATAGATGATAGAGATAGATAGATAGATGATAGATAGATAGATAGATAGATAGATAGATAGATAGATGATAGATAGATAGATAGATAGATAGATAGATAGATAGATAGATAGATAGATGATAGATAGATAGATAGATAGATAGATAGATAGATGATAAAGATGATAGATAGATAGATAGATAGATAGATAGATAGATGATAGATAGATAGATAGATGATAGATAGATAGATGATAGATGATAGATAGATAGATAGATGATAGATAGATGATAGATAGAGCTAGATAGATGATAGATAGATAGATAGATGATAGATAGATAGATAGATATAGATAGATGATGATGATAGATAGATGATAGATAGATAGATAGATAGATAGATAGATAGATAGATAGATATAGATAGATAGATGATAGATGATAGATAGATGATAGATAGATAGATAGATAGATAGATGATAGATAGATGATAGATGATAGATAGATAGATGATAGATAGATGGATGATAGATAGATAGATGATAGATAGATAGATAGATAGATAGATAGATGATAGATAGATGATAGATAGATAGATAGATATAGATAGATGATGATGATAGATAGATGATAGATAGATAGATAGATAGATAGATAGATAGATAGATAGATAGATAGATATAGATAGATAGATGATAGATGATAGATAGATGATAGATAGATAGATAGATAGATAGATGATAGATAGATAGATGATAGATGATAGATAGATAGATGATAGATAGATGGATGATAGATAGATAGATGATAGATAGATAGATAGATAGATAGATGATAGATAGATGATAGATAGATGATAGATAGAGATAGATAGATAGATAGATAGATGATAGATAGATAGATAGATAGATAGATGATAGATAGATAGATAGATATAGATAGATGATGATGATAGATAGATGATAGATAGATAGATAGATAGATAGATAGATAGATAGATAGATAGATATAGATAGATAGATAGATAGATAGATAGATAGATAGATAGATGATAGATGATAGATAGATAGATGATAGATAGATGGATGATAGATAGATAGATAGATAGATAGATGATAGATAGATAGATAGATAGATAGATAGATAGATGATAGATAGATAGATGATAGATAGAGATAGATAGATAGATAGATAGATGATAGATAGATAGATAGATAGATAGATAGATGATAGATAGATGATAGATAGATAGATAGATAGATAGATAGATAGATAGAGATAGATGATGATGATAGATAGATGATAGATGATAGATAGATAGATAGATAGATAGATGATAGATAGATAGATAGATAGATAGATAGATAGATAGATAGATATAGATAGATAGATGATAGATGATAGATAGATAGATAGATAGATAGATAGATAGATAGATAGATAGATGATAGATAGATAGATGATAGATAGATGGATGATAGATAGATAGATGATAGATAGATAGATAGATAGATAGATAGATAGATAGATAGATGATAGATAGATAGATAGATAGATGATAGATAGATGATAGATATTTACAAGTTCATTCACAGAAATAATATTCTTGCAAATATTTGAATTTTATACAAGATTCTTTCGAATCCTAAGACTTCCCTCCTCCCCTCCATGGGTTCTTTAAGTAACTTTTCAAACTGCATATTATTAGTACACCTAGTTAACAGTCCTCCATTATCAGTGTTGTCTTTAGCATATGTGCCGCCGGGGTGCAAGGATCCTCCCAGCACCCCCAAATTTCGTTTAGCCTTGTGAATGACAAGCACCGCCACTGGCACGGCACATCTGTGGTAAATGAGCACACAAAGTCAAAAGTCTTTTAGTGAAACAGTAGGTATACATTTCGGTAATACCTAGGTATATATGTATTTTGTTTTTCTACCTTGATCAAAATTATTATTTCATAACAGGTAGATAGTTAAGAGCTTAAACAGCGGGTGCCTGGCGCCCCCCAGAATTCAGCACCCAGGTGCCCCGCACCCCTGGGTAAAGGCGGCCCTGTCCATTATATCCAAAGTCGATGTATCATTGTAAGAGTTATTTAAAACCTGCCAAAGAGTTCAAATGTTTACAGTGGTCTTTCAAATACAATCTATATTTGTCCCATTCTCTGTTGAAGTTTTGATCCTTCTGATTTCTGATTTTCCTGGTTAATCTTGCCATCTCTGCATAGTCCAATAATTTCATCTGGCAGTCTGCCCTCGTAGGTATCTTATCATCTTTCAGCTCTGGGCAAGCAGCATCCTTGCAGCTGTTGTCGAGTACATAAACAGACTTTTCAGTTCCTTCAGTATCTCTGCACCTACAATTCATAACAAAAAAGGTTTCTGGTTTTTTAACAAAGATTATTAAATATTTTCTTCAACTCATTGTATATCATTTCGTAGAATTCCTTGATCACTTTACAATTCCACTACTTATGGTAAAAGGTGCCCTCCTTCTCCTTACATTTCCAACAAACATTGTAGCTTGTCCTGTACATTTTGGCTAATTTATTGGGGGTTACATACCAGCGGTACATCATTTTCATATAATTTTATTTCAATGTATGCCACGCTGTAAATTTCAGATCCTCTCTCCATAGTTTTTCCCATGCTGCAAACTGTATATTATACCCCAAATCTTCTCTCAGTTTTCTTGTACAGTCACCCAGGCCTGAATGTTCTATTTGTGATGCTCTGCATTTGGTTACAGAATGCATTTAGTATAGTTTCTAACCTCAAAACATGGGCTGAGAAGGAATAACCAAATGCATCCCTAAGACATACAATGTAAATATCACCATTGTGAATGACATTAGGGAAAATGTCAAGTGTCTGCTGGAAGAGGAGGCGACAGACTTTTAAAGAAGATTTTCCTAATTATGTCTGAATCTGCACTCTCCCTCACACGCTAAGAAAAACCAAATAAATTTTAATATGACAACAACCAAGAAATCTCCAAAAAGATCCATTGGACATCAAGAAAGTTCATGCATGACCTGAAGGTTCATAAATAATAAACGGTTTCCTTAAGCTGACTTTTGTGAAGATCTGGAGTGTTTGCATGTTAAGCTTGGAATCTGAAAAGGTTAGAGGAGTTTTCAAGCACCATTGAATCTGGTGAGGTGGTGGGGAAATGGTTATACAATTTGGTAATCCTCTCCCTGAGACTAATTTGTTAGGACAATTTGTGTCTTCTAGCATGGAAAATATTTATGCTCAGAAAGTTGAATACTCCAGAACACATAGCAAGAAGAGCTATAAACTCAGTGGCAGAGCACACACTTTATAAATGGTGCTTTGATTCTAATGTCAGAAGCATTATGCATGCCTCTGAATACCAGCTGCAGAGAATCACAGGTGGGGAGAGTTCCACTCAGGTCCTGCAATGAAATTGCAATGAAATGAAGACAATGAAATACTGGTATGATGTGCTCAAATCACCCAGTCCCCTTTAGCAATCTTGCACTCATATTCTGAATTATTTCAAAGGCAGGCCCATATAATCACCCAAATGTATGGATAACTGAGTCAAGGCTGCACTTGGCATACCAGTCTAAGTTGCTGAACCTCCAGCAATAAAAATGGATCAGATGGTTACCCTGATCCTTTAGGGTGAGTGCAACCCCTCTGGAACAAGCTGAATGCCACTTACCTGGTTAGATGAACCCTTCAAAAGTATCTCCAGCTTGGCATCCAGGCACTGACTGAGCATTCCCGCCACCTCTCCCAAAAGATGTCATGTTCAAGGGTATCAGGATTCAGGAGTCATTGAGAGATCTAGGAGAAGCAACAGGGTTTGCCCCTTTCCTTTTTTAAAAAAATAAATAAATCATTTTATTGGTTTTTTTTTTCTTTTCTTTAACAATATCTGTAATCATTTCATTACATTCAAATTTCAATTTCCCCCTTCCCCACTGACTTCCCTCAACTTCCATCCCTGGTTTATTACATCTCATATTACATTCTGCTGTTTATATATACTTCTATATTGTCCCACTATTAGGTTTCCTATTTTTTTATAAATAAAATTGCAAATGTTTATTTAAATCCTGCCAATGAATCTATTTTTGTTCTTGTTGTTTCTGCAAATATGATGTAAAAGGTTCCCATTCTTTTTCAAAACCACTATTGTCTTTTTCATGCAGTTTATCTGTTAACTTTGCCAACTCTGCATAGTTCATCAACTTCTCTTGCCATTGTTCCTTTGATGGTATTTCTCCTGGGTTTGCCCCTTTCCTGGCAAAAATTATCCCCCAGGAGACCAAGGCAGTTTCCGTGCCAAAACCAGAACTGAATCCTTGATAGAAAAGGATTCATAATAAAAATAAAAATTCTACTCATACTGTGGAATAGTTGCCTCTTGAAGAGTTAGTGATCAATCTCTTTATCTAGGACAATAGACTCTATTGTCTCATAGTAAAGGTAAAGGTAAAGGGACCCCTGACCATTAAGTCCAGTCGTGACCGACTCTGGGGTTGCGGCGCTCATCTCCCTTTATTGGCCAAGGGAGCTGGCATACAGCTTCCGAGACATGTGGCCAGCATGAATAAGCCGCTTCTGGTGAACCAGAGCAGCGCACGGAAATGCCGTTTACTTTCCTGCCGGAGCAGTACCTATTTATCTACTTGCACTTTGACGTGCTTTTGAACTGCTAGGTTGGCAGGAGCTGGGACCGAGCAACGGGAGCTCACCCTGTCACGGGGATTCGAACCGCCGACCTTCTGATCGGCAAGTCCTAGGCTCTGTGGTTTAACCCACAGTGCCACCCGTGTCTCATACTAGTTCCCAAAACTCACTGGCATCTAATAGCCTTGTAACCTTCTAAGTTGAGTTTTCCATTTCCTTCATTTGAAACTTTCTACAAATGAAGCTGCAATATCTCCTGCGAGGGAATTACTTTACACTATTTTCTCTTTAAATTATTGGCAAATGTGTTTCCATTTTGACCTCAATGCTTTCTGGGCTGGCAAGAAGAAATATATCCTGAGGCAAGGATGAAAATCAATTTCCAGTTTTTGCCTGGGTGGAACCAATAGGTGCATTTCACTGCCATAATATTATTTTGTTATATTAATTCACTGATCTGCTCCCCATGAAATTTTGGGTTTTTTCTTGTTGTTCTTGTTCTTGAAATGTCTTCATAGCATTATCTGCTGTGGGCAATGAGTCCTGCTCTCTTAATTGTGAGTTCATCACAAATTCAGAATGGGAAAATTTGTTGCAGCTTTTTCTGCAGAGTCAGATTGGTAGGTGACTGCTTGAGTAATTTCTCTTCAGGTGTTCCATTCATTTAGTCTACACCCAGGAAGGGAACAGCCAAGAGACCATCACCACACCCTGCTCAAGGTGAGGTAATTCTGATGTTGCTTTAGCAACAGTGAGCTTTGGACTGAGCCTTCCATAGCAGCAGTAGTTCTATCTCAATTGTTAAGTTCTGCCCTTACTGAAAAGTGCCTCCAGTTAAAACGGCCCAGCACACACCAGCAATCTCACTCTGATAAAGTGGGGGAGACTCTGAATATCTTGGGTCTTCTGTCCTCTGAGACAGAGGACTGCAATGTAACATCCTTGGACTAAACCAGCGGTTCTCAACCTATGGGTCCCCAGATGTTGTTCGACTACAACTGCCATCATCCCTGAGCTCTGGCCTTGCTAGCTAGGGGTGATAGAAGTTGTAGTTCAACAACATCTGGGGACCCACAGGTTGAGAAAGGCTGGACTAGAGGGACACTGGTACCACAGGTTCATCTCATACAACCTGCTTTCTGGGACTGAGCCTTTATGTAATTCACCCTTTTAGAGCTCTGAATTTCATACCCTGAAGAAAATGGCAGGGTCCAGTCCCAGGGCGATGACACCACTGTCCATGCCCCTGACAACCGCACATTCAGTGGGCCAACTGAAAAGGAGCACCAACACCACTGGGAGCATAGACATCCGGTTGAACACCTACATGCATACAGCTGTGCACATGGAAGGTGCCCTTTTCCAGGCATCCCACTAATTATAGGGATGTAGATGGAGTCATGGCCAGTGGGTCCGGGTTCCCTACAAAGAGCATAAAAGCATGGAGAGAAGGACAAAAAGGTGTTATCAGAAAAATAACATATTTTTTTCTTTAAGAACACTCAATTTTTCCAAAGGATTACCACTGAAGTCAACCGCACTCAAATACATCTCACTTCCCCTGGATTTCGATAATCCTGTTAAGAAATTTAAAATTATGCTGTTTTAAAATTAATCTACCAACAGATGAGCCCCAGCAACCAACCACTCTAAACCAGTTAATATGTATCACCTCAACATCCTAATGCAGTGATTCCCAGTTAGCTAATTACTGCGGACCCCTTGTTTTTGAAAAGCCAAGCCATTGAATTTTGAACTTTTTGATACCTCTGTGATAGTTTTTGCATTTTGAATGGTCCCACGGACCCCCTGGGTGGGTTATGCAGACCTCCTGAGTCCACGGACCACCAGTTGGGAACTACTGTCCCAATGCAGTAGTTGGGAATGACTGACCTCCCAACAGGTGAGTCACTGCCACACTGAAGCATCAGTGAGGCTGGCGTGGTACAAACGCACCAGTAGAACCAACCTGGTGCTTCTACCAGTGCGTTTGCACCGCACCACTAGCAACAGCCCACCTGCTGGGAGGTCACTTAAGCATCTCTGCCCCACCACACCATCCACTGCTGCCTGGAGCTGAAAGTTTCTGACCCGACATCAGATGGTGAAGATACCTAAACCGGACATCAGGTGCCAAGTGTATGTAAAACAGTGTAACTCTGGGCCAGATTTCAGCTGCAGGTGATAAACATGCCACTTCTTCCTCTCCTTTGCTCATTGTTATGACTCATCGTGTTTGCATGTTTGTTCCTGCTAAACCACAGGTTTTTCTCTTTCAGAACATGAGATGAATTGATATACAGGCATGCTGAGAATACCGTGTAGTTTCCAAGGAGGTGGTTGCCTAAGCAACAGATACTGCATAGCATTCGACCAAATGTCTTTCCCTCTTCTTACTATTTGAAAATTGGAACATGTCGCATGGTTTTTATGGAAGGGAGAATGCTGGTGGCATTGCCTTACCGATGCAAAGGTTAAGCCTAAGTGATTCTGTCTTCCCCTCTCCTCATCCAAATGCCCAACTTTAAATAAAACAACAACAACTGGGGGTGAGGAAACAGCCCATCGACATGCAGGTCACTGCCGTAACAGTTTTTAAGTGCTGCAGAACAGGGCTCGTGCTGCAGGCGACATTCTCAATGTTATGCATATAGTGATGATATTGAAAGGTCAGGAAAAGGAGCTGCCAGTGTAATGTGGCTTTTTCTGGTTAATTGCATCAGACACTTGCCTGCCTGCTTACTGGAAAAGGTGCAGCGCAGCCTTTGCCAAACTGGTGCCCTCCAGATGTTTCCGACTACAACTCCCACCAGCCAAAGCCAACAAGGCTGCCATAGTCCAAGCCATCTGGAGGGCATCAGGCTGGCAAAGGTTGACATGGCCAATAAGGAACGGATGTTCTGGTGGGCTAAAAGGAAGAACGAGTCTTCATGTGGAACTGCCCTTGCAGATACCCTAGGGCAGCTCTCCAGGTGTGATTGGATTTCAACTCCAATCAGCTCCAGCCAGCATGGTCAATGGACAGTTTTACTGTCAAAATCCTGATCAGGACCCACAGCCTTTGCTTTTGTGGCCCTTCACAGTGTTTCCCAAACTTGGCCTTCCAGCTGTTTTGGGACTACAATTCCCATCATCCCTGACCACTGGTCCTGCTAGCTAGGGATGGTGGGAGTTGTAGTCCAACAACAACCGAAGACCCAAGTTTGGGAAACAGTGACCTAAGAAGAGACAAACTCACTGATGGCATGAAAATGGAGTGAGATACCAGCATCGCTTATGCTTCAATGTAATAAGACTCATTGGGTACCTCTAAAGGAAGACATCTTAATTTGATCTCTTGCCTTGGTGTCAAAATAAATCTTCACACACTGAAAGCATGTATCTGGGGTTTTAGGGATCTTCTCATGCACCCCACCAGTTGCATGTGAAGCAGCCCTCGACTCATGCCAATGCATGTGTGAACAGCTCCTCTGGATCAATCAGAATTCCCTCTTGCATGAATGAGCCCTACACACACAAAACTGAGACAGGGAGCGTCACTTCACACACCTGCCAGATGCACAGGCAACACACACAGTGACAGTGGGAAGTGTAGCTAATTGTCACAAACCTGAAATCCCCTCACTCCTGCTTTCAATGTATGAAGGTTTTCATGGGAGCTCTTAATACAATACAGTGGTACCTCGGGTTAAGAACTTAATCCGTTCCGGAGGTCTGTTCTTAACCTGAAACTGTTCTTAACCTGAAGCACCACTTTAGCTAATGGGGCCTCCCACTGCCACCGCGCCACAGGAGCACGATTTCTCTTCTCATCCTGAAGCAAAGTTCTTAACCCGAGGTACTATTTCTGGGTTAGCGGAGTCTGTAACCTGAAACGTCTGTAACCCGAGGTACCACTGTATAACATAACACTGACTAAGCCTTACAGCAGGGCCTCTAGATGTTGTTGAACTATAACTTCCATCAGACCCAGCAAGCATAGCCAGGGGTGGCTGGGAATTGTAGTCCAAAGCTTCCCCACAGCTGCCCAACAGCATCGATTCCTGCTCTTGCAGCTGGTAGAAATGATGCCTGCCCAATGTCAAGATTCGCTATGATTCTGCGCCTCTGGGAAATTGTGAACAAAGTTCTTGAGAGAAGGTCCTATTACAGGTCAAGGAGCATGTGGAACAACATGGGCAAATCTGAATCTTCTTCCGAAAGAAGAGGTGGTATTTTATATAACATCCTGAACATGGAAAGAGAAAATGTTTCTTCTAAAGAAAGGCTTATTCGTTTAACCTAAAGAGGGCAAATGAACATTAACCTGTGTTGTGCTCCACCCCTCTTTGACAGGCATTTCAGAAAATCTGCCTCCTAGCAAATCTATTTACCGTGAACATAGCTCCAGCTTCAAATATGTCACCCTGGGGTGAAGTGATATGAAGCTGAACACGCCACAGTGCTCCAAGAGTGACGGGCTTTTTGAAAATATTGTTTATCTTGGATTTCATTTTGCTTTGTTTTCCAAGGTTCTCATCAAACAGGTCAGGGTCTTTTGCTTCCCACCTTTCAGATGTGACCCTCAATGGGAATGTTTTTGCTGTATCATTTGATTGTTTTCAGAGCAGCGCTTTGTTTATTTGCTTTCCTCGCCGTTGTGGACCAACTACAAGGCCATGAAGTGGCCTTCATACCTGAAGTGTTGATGGAGAGTTTTCAAAAGGACATAGCAATAGATGGTTAGTACAAGAATCAACGCGATTGTCAGGGGCTGGGCAGAGGAGAAATGGTGGAGACTGCCTCCCCAATCCTGATCCTTCTAAAAGGAAGGATCCTTCCAAAAAGGAAGACAGTACAGATTTACAACATGGGTTTGAGGGAGGTTACAGCTCAGAGGCAGATGGAGGGGAGCTGGGAAATCTTGGGGGAGCCAGAGCATTAGAAAGCATTCCAGACCCACTATCTCCCAGAACCCTGTGAGCCTTAAAAGTAGGAGAGCAAAGAGTTCAAAGACAGAGGAGGTGATGAGGAAGTGGGAGAGATGGGTGGAGATTCACTCAGGACAATGCCATTATCCAAGAGGCTGGGTTCTATAGCCTCTCTCTGTAAAGTTTGAAATAAAAAAGGACTTGTCTTTATCCTTCCTGGGCAACCAGCCGAGAGCTGCTGACAGCATCCTGACAGCTAACGAAAGGATAATGGAACTAACATTCACTGCTCTTTTTGCCCAGAGAGGTTCAAATTAACACCACCTGATCCTTGGTCTGCATAATGTATCAAATACTGAAGAAGCACAAGCATGCATTTGCAACTGTGTGCAGATTCACATGCCTAGGATTGGTTGAGAAGGGGGTCAGGAAGTGTAATCTCCAAGAGCAGCTGGCATGTTATGGCAATGCAGCACTCCTGCTGGCAGACTTAGGCATCATTGGAGTGAGTGGGGCACCCTTCCCAGCAACACAAGAGCAACAGGTGGCCATGGGGATTGGCTAGTGAGGTCCCCTGGTGACAAAAAGGCATGGGAAAGGATTGGGCTGGTGGCCCTGTCCTCTCTCAGCCTAGCAGGTCACTTCACATGGATGTGTGGAATTGGACAAGCACAGGTTGGGTGTGGCCTTATGATCAGCTGCAGCTCACTCCCTTCATTTGCTGCCCTGACACACTTTTCTCGAGATTTTGTTCTGAGATCTTCCTGCATAATTCAAAATACTCAAGTGCCCAGGGTTTTCTGAATCTGTTTTTGGAACCCATCCCTTTCTCTTGAGATCTTATCAACAAGTTTGCTCTTTTGTCCTTGATTTTATTTTATTTTTAAGCCTGTTCCTGTTTCTTCCCTACCTTGTTCCAAAGACTTGAGAACTTGAATGATCTTCTGTGGTGGTGTAATACTTGTCATTTATTTCCAGACCTGAGCATGAATGAGGATTTGATTTTATTTTTTCACCTTTTGTTTTTGCCTTGCATCCTCCAAAATTTTCCATGTGTAAGGGTCTCTATAATGAAAGACAGAAAGTCAAGAGAAATTTGACCTTTCTGCATATCCTCTCTCTTTAAATGCAGTACAGTCCTTTACATGTCTACTTAGAATTAAACCCAATTGGTTTTAATCATTCTACGGTAGTTACAAAAGGGAAGCAAGTATAGGACTGTGGCCCTTGTGACATAAAAATTTGTATAATCTTGGGGAAATATTTACATGAATTGCAAATCAAGAAGAATGTTTTTGGCAGCACTGTATATGTATGTACACACACAGAAACACAAACACACAAACACACACACACAGACATACATACATACATACATACATACATACATACATACATATTGTGGGTGTGGGTGACAGTGCAAACATTTGCCCTCTATAGCAAAACGTGTAGATCTGGCACTGCTGGTAATAAATTGAGATCCATGCTGCAATCCTTTTTCAACTTCTTACCTCCAGGTTTCTTTTTGTCATTGTTGCCATAACTACCCAACTATAATAGTATAATGCTTTGATTGGTTTGCAGTTATCCACTTTCAAATATTTCTGCTTTGCCTGAAATCAGCTTCCAAAATAAATTCATTAAATATAGAAAATATTTCATTAGAATGGATTTCCCTTCATTTCTTTTTTTTATCAGTCTCACAAATGGGTAAATCAAAAAACAACAATGTCTTCATGACAGAAACAGTTTTTGCAGATGATGAAATGAACAAACTGTGTTTTTTGGGAGCCATCCTCTTGTGTTCAGCTGTTATATAAGTACTTTTCAAAGATGCAGTGCATTACTGTTGGACTCCTTTTTGAATTTACCATCTTCCAGAACTATTCCCTTATCAACATAATCCTCTCTGCGATTGTATTGCTCACAATAAATTACTTCTGCTTATTCTTTTCTTTTGTTTTAGCTCAAAGTTATCCTAATCTCTCAAGAACATTTCAGGGGCACTAAAACAGAGCAGGCACTCAGAGCGAGCGCCGAAGCTTTCCAAAATACTGATGAACTGAATAAGCTGCTGTTGGGGTAGAACAATGACTGGATAACATATTTTCGTGACCTTGTCTAAGCAATCACCTTTCCGACTGCTGTTTCCTAGTTTGTGCTAGAAACCTTAGCAGCAGTAAATAAGCAAAGTACTCGGTCAACTGCCCTTCCCCACTGCCGGCCTGCCCATGAGGAAGACTGTGGCAGCTGCTTCAGGTGGTAGAATACAAGGAGCATCTCCATTAGCATGCCCCTACAGCTATGGGTGGCGCTGTGGGTTAAACCACTGAGCCTAGGACTTGCCGATCAGAAGGTCAGTGATTTGAATCCCCGCGACGGGGTGAGCTCCCATTGCTCGGTCCCTGCTCCTGCCAACCTAGCAGTTTGAAAGCACATCAGAGTGCAAGTAAATAAATAGGTACCGCTCTGGCGGGAAGGTAAACGGCATTTCCGTGCGCTGCTCTGGTTCGCCAGAAGTGGCTTAGTCATGCTGGCCACATGAGCCAGAAGCTGTATGCCAGCTCCCTTGGCCAATAAAGCGAGATGAGCACCGCAACCCCAGAGTCGGCCACGACTGGACCTAATGGTCAGGGGTCCCTTTACCTTTACCTTTTTACAGCTACTGAAAGGAGAGGTGGCTGCAGCAGCTTCCAGGCTCAAGTGAGATATCTTGGGGCTCTCACATGATCACACCAGAAGCTGCAACTGTGCGACCCTGGTGAGGCTTTGGCGTGGGTGACAAGGGGGGCAGACAGCGCCTAGTTAGTATATATAGACAATAATCCGCACCTTTATCCAGAAATTGATTTCAGGGCAGTGTGCATCATTTAAAATCTGCAACACAACATTAAAACAGCACAAAACATATTGTAAAAGTGAGAGAAATAAAACCATTCAACCAGCTGAAAATACAATAATTTTAAATGCCTTAATTTAATTACGGGGTATCAATTTGCTCCTGAAAGCATGGTGTCACAATTGTGATGAAAGCCATGTGAATCACTACAAACTAGCCATTCAAAAGTTGGGGTGGCATTCGAGGGAGGGGGGGACAAGAACACTGTTCCTGGAGAGAACTAATGGTGTCAATCCCAAAGAAGAAGGATAACACAGAAATGCTCTGTATCAATTATTTAATCTATGTGTGGTTTTAAAAAGAAAAATGGGAAAGAGAGAGCTCTTACAGTGTTTCAGCCATTTGGTGGTCTTATTGCAGGCACTTGCTTGACTTACACTGCAACCCTTTGCATGTCTACTCAGATATAAGCCTTGCTGGGTTCCACAGGAATTACTGCCAGCATTGCAGTCTCAACCTTGAATACAAATCATTTGCACTTATGCCCAGTGCTATGTCTCCAATCCAGAAAATCACCTTACAAAAAGTGTACCTGAGCTTTCGTTCCTTTTTCCAATTCAGGAGCGCTGTGTAATGTTCTGGAAGGAGTCCATTCTCAGCTTAACTATTATGCTCTTTCAAGAGGACACAGGATTCTCAAAATATCCATGACTCAGAACCAGGTGGCAATGCAAAATTATTCCCTCTGTTACAACCACTAAGGTACAGAAGGAGGAGGTTACTTCTCTATAGGCTAGCAGTGAATAATTTACTTCACACAATAAAAGGGATTACTTCTCAAACCCATCAGGTCAACTGTTTCTAAATGGAAGCAAGCACACCTGGGCTCGAAACGTGTAAGAGCAGGTGCATTCTGCCTTGGCCAACCATCAGCTTTGTCACCTAAGCAATTCTTGGTCACAGAACAATTCTAATTTGATGCAGAACTAGTCATCATCTTGGTTGGATCCAAAAGTAAGAGACAATGGGTAGGAATTCCCATTGGTTTCTGAAAGAGAGCTACACTAAAATGCAGAATGAATATCAAAATTGTGGAAGCCAGTGTGGTTTAGCAGGTAGAGGGTTGTACTAGGACCTGGTGGACCATGGTTCAAATCTGCACTCAGCCATGAAACTTACTGAGTGACCCCGGCCCTGTCATTCTCATCCTAACCTACCATGCAGTGGGGATTACTTAAAGAAGGAGGCAAACAATGTACTCCAACTTGGGTTCCTTGGAGAAACGGGTGGGATTAAAAATGCAATAAATAAATTATGGGTGTGCAATTGCTTCAGATGAATCTTGAATTCAGAACCAAAGTGGGTCAAACTAAAGACATTTGAAGTGAAGGAGGGATCCTCCAAAGCAGAAGTAATACTGTGGTCCTGACTACCACCACCACCCTGGACGCAGGAGATAAACTGCTATGGGAGTCCATGACAGCTTCCATCCCACATCAAATAGCATCTGTAGCCAATATTCACTAGGGCTATGGTGCAGCAAGACAGCCTTAAATGGCCATCTGTGAGCCACAGTCCCAATCCTGATCCTCCCTCCAGGGCTGCTATTTAGCAACAACAAAAAGCCCAGGTACTTTACACGCCTTTCGCGTATCATCTAGTTTCCCCCACAATCTCAAAATGTCTGTGTGTGGGTGTACACCATGAAGGGTGATATTGAAGCAACTGTTGGTTTTGCTATGAATACACACACCAGAAAGCTACTTGGAAGATTTCCAGTTTTGGATATATGAATTTCCTATGCCTGGACAGCTAAACAGGTGGTGCTGGGACTATTGCTAACAGAAACTCAATTGCAGTCTAATCTGAAGAGCAGAACCTTGTCTGTGAAAGAGATGGCAGCAAATCTTCCTTAAAAAAAAAATCACAGGAACTAAAATGACAAATTTATGGTTAAAGTTCTTTTTGTTCCTCAGCAGATGCATCTTTGAAGGCCTTCATATTTAGCACAAAAAACTCGTGTTATTATTGCTCAAGGTGAATTTTCATAGGCAACAGCACATGGCATTGACAGAGATGTATCTTAACTGAAATGGAACCTCCCACTCTGAGTTCTGCATGCCAAGAGACTGGAGATAACCTTATTATCAAAGAAGTTCTCTTAAGGTTGGAAGTCATCTAACAAATGGGATCTATGAAAAGTAGCAGACAATGAACCCATCCACATTGTGATGGTCATTTTAGCTCCACTGAAATGGCTGGATATGTTGTGTTTTGCTTTTCATATACTGTGGGGTTGTACCAACAGTTGTGTATGCCAGAGTTGGGTTAGGGTCTGTTTATTCATATACCAGGTCTTGCCCCAATGATCCACTGCTTAACACAACAAAAGATAGAATATAATAAAACAGAATAAATAAACCCGTCATCAGTCACACCGACAAGACAGCAGAATCTCAGCGCTGGGGTGGGGGGCAGGCAATAATAAAAGAAAAGCTTCCCAAACTAAACAATGAGAGTTACTTGAGAAGAAAGCTTATCCATTGAGAATCAAAGATTATAACTTTCCTGGGGTTTAGGGCAAACAAGTAATCATAAAAACAATTTTCTTGAGACTACTCTGGATTCCACTATCAAAAGGCTCTCAGATGCTTGCTGGTGTCCCTCTTGTGTTGTTCTAGCTGCCTGGTCTCCACATGCGGCAAAAAGGGAAGGCTGTTCCAAGCACCCAAGGCTAACAACTCTTTTCAGGTACTTACTAACTGTATGCTTTTGCCTGGTAGGTATGGGGGAAAGCCTCAGTCAAGAGCTTGAGGTAGAGAGCTCTACCCTTCTCAGAGCTGGCTTCAAGCAAAGGTGTCCTCATCATGAAATGGTTAATTTATCAAGTGTCCTGCTAAGAAACTCCAAGTAGCTTACAAAGAGTTGCCAGGCCATCTGCCGTCCAGGAAGCTCATATGGCCGGACCTGCTTAGCTTCAGCCAAACCACCACACCGTATACCTGCAGCTCCTTCTCTGGGCCGTATCACCTTACTGCCCATACAGAGACCTTAGACAAGAAAACAAATGTTAATGAGCTGCAGCTCCTGAAGTATAATTAAAACTTTGGAGCATTTTTAAAGTATGCAAGCTGACAAGTGCTACATTGTAAGCAGCTCTGCCGTTGACATTTGAGCATCTGGAATATATTCAGAGGGGAAAGGTCCCCAAGGAGATTTGCTTTTCTCCCTCTCTCTCTTTCCATCTCTCTGTAAGCATAATTCATGATGAGATTAAAATAAAGAAAGCCATGCAGCAAGCTAAAATAAATATAGCACTTGTAAGTACAAGCGAATTTCACTTACAAATGTTTGGCCGGTAATGAATGCTTGCTCTCTCTAGGCAAGGGCTTCCAAAATATATAAACAACAGAGCCTTATATAAAAATGTATGTGCTGCAGACAGTGCCTGGGCATCTGCCTTGCCTACTAATGAGGCTAAAGACACTAGAGTGAAATGCGGTTGCCAGGGAAGATGTTGTTGTGCTGAGATTTCAGGGTCTAAGAGAGCTCCTCAGGAGAGGCGGGGTGGTGGAAAGGAGTGTGCAAAATAGCAGTCAAGGCTTCCAGAGGCTGGTTTGAAGTGAAATGGTCACATGGCCCATTTCAAGAAAATTACTCTTCCATCAGAGAGTGAAATAGACTCCCAGTTCAGGTCAAGGGAGAGTGCATAATGGTGTTTCAAGTGACTTGTTGATGTCTGGAAACCGCTGCTATGAACTGACACGGAGAATTTGATTCCGTTTCATTTATTCTCTGTAATTGTCACATTTTCGGCTTCTGCTAATAATTCTGAAACAGTTCCAAGAATGGAGGAATGGCTGCCTTCCCAAAGTACAGAATAAATGTCTTCAATATTAGCGGTGCTCTCCTAGGCTCTGGTGATTACCACAGTGGCCACAGGATCCTGCCTGTCTCCTGTGCTGGTACATCTTGAAGACATGAGGCTGTCACCACCGCCTGTGTTTCACCAGAAGATCCCACGGAGGGTTACAGCAATATATAATGCTAACTGAACATAGAATAGCCAGGGGAGAACTCTGGCAATGGGAACATGGCACAAAAAGGGAGCACTTTGCCCAAACAGCCTGGCATCACAACCAATACATTTGAAATCAGTGGGTGGGATCTGCTTAGGTCCAAGGCTGTTGTGGCTATGAAAGAAGCCAGGACCCTCTTGGAGTGTAATGCTTTGAACCCCTCCATCACAGACTCAGGGTGTATATATGTGTAAATAAACCATACGTCCTAAAGACAACACAGTCACCGCTGTGCCTCATTCCCAAAAGGAGACCAAACCCTGGATAAAGCATGCCTTGAACTCACCGGAATCTCACACTACTTAGTGATTGGGAGTGGCATGTAAGACAAGTCTTTGTCTGGTGGTACAAGGCTGTGGCCCAGCTTCCATTCCTTTATAAAAAATCTGCAACACAGAAGAATTCCTCAGAGGAAGTCGGCACATATTGAGAACTTCCTGGCATGTCACTGTTTGGGGCTTTGGATAAAAGTATCTCTGAATACTGCCAATCTCGAAAGACATACAGATTGAGTTGTTTTATTCTGCATATCAGACAGAACAGCAGCAGCACTTTGAAATGCAGAATACTCTCTCTCCCCCTATTTTTTTTCAGAGGATGTTTCCATTTGCTTTCATTAAGTTGTCCCTGGGTACTCAGGCTTACTTTCCTAATACCGTACTTTCCTTACTGTGCCACAGTGGCGTAGCGTGGGGGGTGCAGGGGGGGCCGGCCGCACCGGGCGCAACATCTGGGGTTAGGGCAAATCCATAGGTTAGGGGGCGCAAATCCACGGGTTAGGGGGCGCAAATCCACGGGTTAGGGGGCGCAAATTACTTGCCTTGCCCCGGGTGCTGACAACCCACGCTACGCCACTGCTGTGCCAGTAGGCTTCTTGATTTAGTGCTAGCAAAGTAATATACAACAAGCCTGTTCCATATGATTTTGGTGGTGGCATCCTGTTTGTGGGATTCAGTTCCTCTGGTGTGGTCTGTCAGTCCCACCCTTTTCTCAGCCTTTGAAAGGATAGTTAAGGGCCATTTCAGCTGAGATATGGGACATCCATGGTTTTTTTGTTGTTCTTTTAAAACACACACACACACACTAAAGCAATTGTGGAGAGCTCCAATTCTCATTGGAACAGAAGCACTGGGAAAGAGGAAGTTTCACATTCCCCGACTGAGTGGGGAATGCCTGGTGGCTATTAGTTCCAAGAAGGAGGAATACAAGTACAGTGGTACCTCAGGTTAAGTACTTAATTCATTCCAGAGGTCCGTTCTTAACCTGAAACTGTTCTTAACCTGAAGCACCACTTTAGCTAATGGGGCCTCCCGCTGCCGCCGCACCGCTGGACCACGATTTCTGTTCTCATCCTGAAGCAAAGTTCTTAACCTGAAGGACTATTTCTGGGTTAGCGAAGTCTATAACCTGAAGCGTATGTAACCCGAGGTACCACTGTATATTTATCATGCAAGTGCGCGCTCTATCTCTCTCTCTCACACACACACACACACACAGTGTGTGTTGTGGATGTGAATACATTTGGTGACTGAGACCACTTCTTCACCTTGCACCTAGGGAATCCTGGGAAATGTAGTTTGTTACAGGTGTTGGGGACCATCCTTTGCCAAGGTCATTCGCAGAACCCTATTTCCCTCACAAAACCACAATTCCCAGAGTTCCCTGGGAAGAATGATTGATCGTTAAATCATTCTGCTCAAGTGGTATAACAGTACTTTAAATGTATGGTGTAAACAAGGCCTGAGGTCAGGAAAATGTCGTGAACGGAAAGCGTGGTGTGAATGGAGAGCGTTAAACACCACCAGCCAGGACTCTGACTCCAGAGCACAAAGAGAGAACCAAATAGCTAAAGGTTAGGGTGGAAACTTCATAATGGTAAGAGCTGTTGAGCAATGGGCAGGTGGTGGGCTCTGCTTCCCTGGAGGCTGTACCAGCCACCTGTCTGCCAGGCATGCTGAAGTTGCATCCTGCACTGCACATCCTGAACTGCACCACCATTTGGACTGGATGACCCCCAGTGTCCCTTCCAGCTCTATTATTACATAAAAACATATGACTTCTTAGCTTATCTTTTAAAAATAAAAATGTACACAGATGTCTGTTTCTGCCCTAAGAACTGGTTGTTAGCAGAGCTCCACTGGTTGAGCAGGGCGCAGCAGGGTTGTTGTTATTTAACGCATTGTCCCTCTGTGCCGTCTAAGTGTATTCCTTCTGGTAACGTTCTTGTTTTATCTAATTGTATGTGTTGTAAACTACTATGAGAGCTCTGCTGGGGAGAAGGCTGCCAGGAATAAATAAGAACAAGTGGAATTGCACAATAATCCATAACGTTACTGTCAGGGGTTCAGGAGCAGAGGCAAGGGCAAGGAAGGAAACAGAGAGCGAAGGGGAGGAGGCAGAAGAAAGGATGAGCGATGACGACGACCCGAGATCTCCGAGTCTCTCCAGTGAGTCGGAGGATTCACAGAAAGGAGCACCAGTGGCCAAGGCAAGGGGGGAGTTTAGGGGGGCACCCCAGGGAGATAGAGCCAGAGAGGAGTCAGAGGAGAGCAGTTGGAGATCGGGTCCAGCGTCACCGCCAGAGAACAGGGAAGAGGAAAGGAGCCAGGGGGCAAGCGCTGGCAGCTCACAGCAGGAGGGAGGGCACGAGTCAGGGGTGGCCACACCTCCATCTGGGAGCGAAGAAACGGTTAGACGGAAGGTGGAAGGTTGGGCGCGCGCGCCAAGTTCAAATGCACAGGAAGGAGGCGCAGTAGGCAGCCCGGAAAGAGAGCCGGGTCCTAAAGCCCGGCGCAAGGAGACAGGAGAGTCCGGGGGGTCAGCGTCCGAAGAATCCCGGAAGGAAGAGACCCAGGGGGGCAGAGGGACCCAGAGAAGAACAGTCAGGCGGAAAAGGTGGAGCAGGGCTAGGATATTAAGTTGGTGTACGAGGGGCGGAGATTCAGACGGAGCTTCGCCGATCTAGCTACTAGACGTAGGGTTGCACGCAGCAGCTTGAGAATGGAAACTGTAACTCAATAAAGACTTTTACTTAATGACCGTTGGCTAGCGTGATCCTCTGTGAGCTAGGATCTCGAAGCAACCCTGACAGTAAGCTCCGTCACAGTATTGTGGGCATCTACAGCCTCGAGGAGAGGAGAGAAGCAGGTGCCTACTAGTGAGCTCACGAACGGCAGCCGACATGACGGCTGAACAGCAGATAGCGGAACTCAGAGAAGCAGTGTCACAGCTGAATGCCGAGGCTCTCGCATCCAGGAAGAGAGAGGAGGACGCAGCTGCCGCCTACAGGGATCTCCAGGTCAGGTTGGAAGTGCTTACGAAGCAAGGGCAACAGACACCCAAACCAGAGGGGATTGGGTTGGGGAGACGCACAGGCGGTCTGGTCTCTCACTTCGATGGGAACCTGCAACAGTATCCCAATTTTAAAGCAGACGTACTGTGTGCACTGCAACTGCTGAGTAAAGATTTTAGAGATGAGCAAGAGAAAGTGGGGTTCATCATGTCTTATCTGCATGGGGATGCCAGAGCATGGCTGCGCAATTTATGGAGGGATAACGATCCGGCGCTCCAAAATGCGAATGCCTTTATTAAAGCGATGGATGCGTGTTTTTTATCAAGCATTGACGTGGATCTTGCTCGGCAACAGATTCATGGACTGAAGCAAGGAAGGGCCAGCGTACGGCAGTACCATGCCCGCTTTTTCGCCTTGGCCAGTGCCCTAGAATGGGACAGAGATGCAACCCCTGTAAGAGACCTTTTCTGGGAGGGACTAAACAGCTCTGTAAAAGATGAGATTGCGAGGGGGGAGAGACCCCGGACCACCCAGGAGGTCGTGCAGAGGGCGCTGGCAGTGGGGGTACGGCTGGAAGGACGTCCGTGGAGCAGGGACGAAGGGCGTGGAGGGCGCGAACCAGCCAGGGGCTCCTCCTTCTTTCCCAGAGAAGCAGCACGTACGCAATCCACGCCTCCGCCAGGGGGAGGAGCTGAACCGATGGAGGTTGGAGGTGCCAGGGCTCAGTCAGCAACCAGAGCCCTAGCACCAGCAGCAGTGAAAGCGAAGCCTCCTAGAGGGAACAGGAAGTGTTACGTCTGTGAGGAGCCAGGGCATATGGCGAAAGAGTGTCCCCAGAGGCTCCACAAGCTCACTGCAGCCTCAGCAATGGCGACTGCAGCAACGCAGCAAGGAGAACCACAGCAGGGAAACGACGCTGTCTGGCTGGAGGAAGAGGCACTGGGGCCCAGCCAGACGTATTAATGATGCAGTCCCCAGAGATTTTACAGCCCGTGAACCCCCTCCCGCCCAAACCAGTGGTGAGGCTCACCGCGTCGCTCCAGCTGCCCAATGGCATCACCATGGACGTGCCAATCACCATTGACTCAGGCAGCAATGCGGACTTTATGGGGCAGGACTTTGTCAACCAGCATGCTATACAGTTGCTGCCGGCCACACTGCCCCTGCAGGTGGTCACGGTGGATGGCAGGGAGCTGCTAGGAGGGCAAGTGGTGCAGCAGACGCCACCGATGGTGATGCGACTTGGGAATCACCAAGAAGTCATCAGCTTCAACGTCACTCAATTGTCGGACACGCCCATTGTGTTGGGCATGAGTTGGCTGGACAAACACAGCCCAACGCTGGCTTGGTACCAGAGGCAGCTGACCTTCGGCTCTTCCTTTTGTGCTGAACACTGCATCGTGCCCAGGCAGGAAGGAGAGGAAGAGGAGTCACAGCTACTGCTAGGCACGCTGCAAGCGATTCCCCACAAGTACGCAGAATTTTTGGAAGTTTTCTGCGAGAAGGAGGCAGACAGGCTACCCCCTCACAGGCCATATGACTGCAAGATTGACCTGCTGCCAGGGGCGGCGCTGCCTAAGGGGAAACTGTATTCCATGTCAGAGGACGAGCTGCAAGAACTCAAGGAGTTCATCGATCATAATTTGGAGCGCGGTTTCATCCGAGAGTCCAAGGCGGTGGGAGGCAGCCCGGTGTTCTTCGTTAAGAAGCGGGATACGCCCCAAAGGAGGCTCGTGGTGGATTACAGGACCTTGAACAGTGTGACTAAGCCGTCGGACTTCCCCATGCCCCGAATTGACGACCTCCTCGCAAAGGTGCGGAAGGGCAGAGTGTTCACCAAATTGGACCTGCGAGGTGCGTACAACCTCATTCGCATGCGGGAGGGAGACGAGTGGAAAACAGCCATGTTCACGCCACTGGGGACCTACGAATATAGAGTTATGCCTTTTGGATTGCAAAATGGCTCCCACGTTTTTCAAGCATTCATGCATCACGTGTTGGCGGGACTTCTCTACAAGACGTGCGTATGTTTCTTAGATGACATCCTGATCTTTTCGGAGTCGCAACAGGAGCATGACAAACACGTCAAGGAAGTACTGAACAGGCTGAAGCACCATAGGCTCTACGCCAAGCTGGAGAAGTGCCAATTTGACGTGACGGAGGTGGATTTTCTGGGCTACAAGCTGTCCGGCAAGGGGCTCGCCATGGACAGCGCCAAAGTTCGAGCGGTGTTGGATTGGAAGAGCCCGCGCAACCGGAAGGAGGTCCAACGGTTTGTCGGCTTTGCGAACTTCTATCGCAAGTTTATCAAGGGCTTCGCTATGCAGACGGCGGCCATCACTGACACGCTTAGCTCCAAGAAAAAGAAGTTCATTTGGACAGAGCAGGCGGAACAGTCCTTTCAGGCACTCAAGCGTCTCTTCGCGTCGGAAGAGCAGCTGCTTCATGTCAACCCCAGCAAGCCGATGAGGGTGGAGACTGACGCCTCGGACAGAGCCGTGGGGGCGGTCCTGCTGCAGAAAGACCCGCAGGGGGTGTGGCGACCGGGAGCGTTTTACTCCAGGAAGCTCAGCAAGTCCGAGCAGAACTACACCATATGGGACAGGGAGTTGCTGGCCATTCATGCAGCGTTCAAGGCGTGGAGGCACTTTCTGATCGGCGCCAAGCACACGGTGCAGGTTTGCACGGACCACAAGAACCTGGAGCACTGGCGCACGGCACAGTTCCTGAACCAAAGGCAGATACGTTGGGCTGAGTTCTTTGCGAACTTCGACTTCCGAATAGAGTATGTCCCGGGGGACACCAACATCATGGCGGACGCTCTCTCCCGCAAGCCACAGTATCTGGAGGAAGCAACGCCAGCGGCCGCCATGCACATCTTCGCACCAACAGTGTGGGCGTGCGCCGCGGCGACCGTGGATCTGGAGGCGGTGCGACGAGCGTTGCAGGGGGACTCATTCGCGCAAGCAAAGATCTCAGAGGTGCAAAGGGGCAAAGCAGCGGCCGACGGTTTCCAGCTAAGAGATGGATTGCTCATCCGTAAAGGGGCCATCTACGTGCCGGGAGACGAACTTCGCGCCAAGGTGCTGCAGCAGATGCACGACGCGCCCACTGCAGGGCACTTCGGCAAGGAGAAGACGGTGGAACTAGTAGCCAGGGATTTCTGGTGGCCTGGAATGAGAAGGGAGGTCGCGGACTATGTGGCGAGGTGTGACACCTGCCAGAGGGCGAAGCCAGTGCTTAGACCGCCGGCCGGACTGTTGGAACCGCTGCAAACTCCGGCCGAACCTTGGGAGAGGGTGGCCCTGGACTTTGTCACGGATCTGCCCAGCTCGAGGGGCAAGACGGCAGTGCTGGTGGTGGTGGACTTGTTCTCCAAGATGGCACATTTCATTCCGTGTGCGAAGGTGGCCACGGCGGAACAAACCGCCAAACTGTTCATAGACCACGTGTTCAAGGTTCACGGTCTGCCACGGTCTATTCTGTCCGACCGGGGGCGGCAGTTCATCTCAAATTTCTGGCAGCGGCTGATGGGCTTCCTGAACGTCAAGATCAACCTGGCGTCGGCGAGACACCCGCAAACCAACGGGCAAGCAGAGCGGGTCAATGCCATCATGCAGCAGTACTTGAGGTGTTATGCAAATCAACAGCCTGCGACATGGGTGGATTACCTGCCGCTCGCCGAGTTCGCTTACAACAACACGAAGCACGTGTCCACGGGGGTCACACCGTTCTTCGCCAACAACGGGAGGCACCCCAGAACCTTCCCGGGACTGGAAAGGCTGGGGGAAGGGGAGCCGCAGACGGCAGATGCGTTCGCGTCGGAACTGCAGGAAGTCCACGATCAGCTGCGGCGCCACCTGGAACTGGCCAAGCACGCATACAAGGTACAAGCGGACAAACGCAGAAGGGTTGGCGAAGAGCTACACGTGGGGGACTGGGTCTGGTTAGCAGCCCACGCAGTGCCGGCCAGGTCGTTGGCCAAGAAGAAACTAGGGCATAAGCAACTGGGGCCCTATCAAGTCGAAGAGCAGGTCAACCCGGTGGCCTTCAGGCTGGCGCTTCCGGAGGGTTCCAGAATGCATCCGGTATTCCACAGATCGGTGCTCACTCCCTACAAGGCACCGCACAGGTTTCAGGAACCCGGAACGGCGCAGAGTCCGGCCAGAGACAGACCAGGGCACGCAGCAGTGGCACAGAAGGAGCGCATCAACGAAGTCACAGAGATTTTGGATTCCAGATGGGGGGAAGAAGGGGTAGAATACTTTCTCGCCAGGGAGGGCACCCCGGCCAGTGCGAACAGTTGGGTGCCGGACTACGCCTTGGACGAACCTCTGCTCAAAGACGAGTTTCATGCCCTCTTCCCACATAGACCGATGCCAGCAGACTTTTTCGACGACTGGCTTTTCACACCCACGCTTTCGGGCAGCACGTTCCGGGGGTTCGACTCGGACGAGGACCCGATACGAGACGTCCGTTCCCCGGAGGGGTCGCCTTCGGGATCTGCCTCAGAACCCTCGTATTGGTGGGACGACAAACCAGAGGAACAGTGGCGCAGGAAGTGGCAAGAAGGTCCAGGCCGAGCAACGCCGCCTGGAGGAAGCGAGGGAGAGACGGACATGGACATTTTCGGGGACGATCCAGGTTTCGAGCACGGCGGCACAGAGATGGAAGCAGAGGTGACCGTCGTCGACGAGAGAAGGGAGGAAGAACCGGAAGACTTCGGAGGGAGGCCCGCTACGGGAACCGAACGGTACCCGACATTCGTCTCCTTGACGCAGCAGCACCCAGCTCCAGCACCGGAAGGAGGGGAAGGGGGAGTGGGGGGCTTCGAGGGGGGGATGGATGTCAGGGGTTCAGGAGCAGAGGCAAGGGCAAGGAAGGAAACAGAGAGCGAAGGGGAGGAGGCAGAAGAAAGGATGAGCGATGACGACGACCCGAGATCTCCGAGTCTCTCCAGTGAGTCGGAGGATTCACAGAAAGGAGCACCAGTGGCCAAGGCAAGGGGGGAGTTTAGGGGGGCACCCCAGGGAGATAGAGCCAGAGAGGAGTCAGAGGAGAGCAGTTGGAGATCGGGTCCAGCGTCACCGCCAGAGAACAGGGAAGAGGAAAGGAGCCAGGGGGCAAGCGCTGGCAGCTCACAGCAGGAGGGAGGGCACGAGTCAGGGGTGGCCACACCTCCATCTGGGAGCGAAGAAACGGTTAGACGGAAGGTGGAAGGTTGGGCGCGCGCGCCAAGTTCAAATGCACAGGAAGGAGGCGCAGTAGGCAGCCCGGAAAGAGAGCCGGGTCCTAAAGCCCGGCGCAAGGAGACAGGAGAGTCCGGGGGGTCAGCGTCCGAAGAATCCCGGAAGGAAGAGACCCAGGGGGGCAGAGGGACCCAGAGAAGAACAGTCAGGCGGAAAAGGTGGAGCAGGGCTAGGATATTAAGTTGGTGTACGAGGGGCGGAGATTCAGACGGAGCTTCGCCGATCTAGCTACTAGACGTAGGGTTGCACGCAGCAGCTTGAGAATGGAAACTGTAACTCAATAAAGACTTTTACTTAATGACCGTTGGCTAGCGTGATCCTCTGTGAGCTAGGATCTTGAAGCAACCCTGACAGTTACGTTAGGGGCAAAGGGACAGAACTTCATCCCCTCCTCCTGCTCGCTGTTAGCTCCCACAAGCTGCAGAAGGAAAGGAGTAGAGGGAGAGAAAGCCAAACCTCTGTTCACATGTACACACAAACGATGGAGAATGGGGTGAGGTGGAGTGGGGAGGCTGAAGACATATTTGGCAAAACTTAAGTTGGAATTGGCTGTGTCTGCCAACCCAGCATCCTAGATTAATATGGATATTAGGGAAGTATCTGTGAACCTTTGAAAAATGGAGGAAAGGAATCAGTTTTGTTTTGGTTTTGTATTTAAAAATAGTTTATTTGACACAGCATATATTCGGAACATTCTCATAATCTTAAAAAAAACATAAAATAACACATCATGTGCTCCAATCTCATTAAAAGGAAGGAAGACATTATATCTAAAACAATTTGAAAGGTTAAAATGTATACTTCAAGGATTCCGAACTATGTTACCCATCCCAACCCCTACTACTCCCATGTGCCTCACTACCTGTGTGTTCAAAAAATCGCCCCATACTGCGTAGCAGTTATCATTTTTCTTTTGGTCCCTTGCTACCTGCAGTTTCCATGTTAACTTTGAAAGGAATCATAGTTAGAACTCACATTTTTCTGCAAGACCAGGAGAACTCTCTGCTGCCTGGTCCTATTCTTTCATTTTTGTCCTCAGGCAGACTACCCAAAAATAGAAAATAATTTAGACACC
The DNA here is from genome assembly GCF_964188315.1 of Podarcis muralis. NCBI lineage: Eukaryota > Metazoa > Chordata > Lepidosauria > Squamata > Lacertidae > Podarcis > Podarcis muralis. The sequence continues at coordinate 44,751,378 of NC_135656.1, read as the reverse complement.
TTTAGCACATTGTTTAGTACTATCCTCATTGTGATGCACCGCTATTGTAAATGGAGAGGGAAGAAATCATGAATTCCAAAAGGAAGGAAAGTATAATTAGGTATGGTGCAATGTTAATTATAATATAATATGTTGCACGCACTGTAAAACTACGGTGTTTTGAAGGACCCAAGCCAGAAGACTCATGATCTAACAATACACGTGCTGTTATAGTATTGTTCAGAAGTTCCACAACTGAGTTGTGCTCAGTTTTTCCCATAAGAAACTAGCATGTGGGTGTATGCAACGTATTATAATCCTCTCTCTACTTCTGGCAGGAGAACCATAGAGCAGAAATAGCCTCATTAAATGCAGGTTAAGAGAGACTTTTTGACAATTCCAGAGCCATTCCATTCATTTAATGGCTATTCCATTGGCTGGCCAGCGGCACTGCTTCACAATGAAGCTAAATAGAATTAGTCATAACTTTAAAAGCTGTTGAGAATCACACTTACATTATACTAAACAGAAGTATTTCCAGCTGGTATGGCAGCTTGCAAGGCTTGTTTGGCAGCAGTATCGTGTAATCTTCCAAGAGACACAAAAAGGGAAGAGTTACTTACAATTCAGTTTATGGGTTTTTGCTACATCGCTGATAATGCAACTGCTCAGAGAAGTTAGCACAGTTAATCTGCCGCTGCCACTGCATTTAATACAAAAAACACACATCATATTTCGCACCTGGACTGGGAGCCTGGCATGACAAATGGAATGGCTCACTTTCTGCAGACGCTTCCATCAACAAGGACCACTCACAGGTGAAACTTATTACTCAGGGGGCGAGAGGCCTTTTGAGGAGCCCCTAGTACAGTTCTGACAGCACAGAAAAATTACATGTGCAGGATCACGTCCTTGTTCCCTGTATTAACCAACCTGCGTAATTACGACCCCCTGTGGTATCACAATAATTAATACAGATTATATAAACCCATAACCATGAATGGAAACAGTGGGAACTGAAAAATTATTTGCCCTTTAACTATCCTGATAATGAAGGTTTCTCAAAATCTGTTACTATTCCTAACCCACATTTAGTGATACTTCATATATCATAGAATTGCGCAGTTGGAAGATACTCCAAGCCTCATCTAGTCCACCCCTGCCATATAGATGATAGATAGATAGATAGATAGATAGATAGATAGATGATAGATAGATGATAGATAGATAGATAGATAGATAGATAGATGATAGATAGATAGATAGATAGATAGATAGATAGATAGATAGATAGATAGATAGATAGAGATGGTAGATAGATAGATTAGATAGATAGAGATAGATAGATGATAGATAGATAGATAGATAGATAGATAGATAGATGATAGATGATAGATAGATGATAGATAGATGATAGATAGATGATAGATAGAGATAGATAGATAGATGATAGATAGATAGATAGATAGATGATGATAGATAGATAGATAGATAGATAGATAGATAGATAGATAATAGATATATCATAGAATTGCGCAGTTGGAAGATACTCCAAGCCTCATCTAGTCCACCCCTGCCATATAGATGATAGATAGATGATAGATGATAGATAGATAGATAGATAGATAGATAGATAGATGATAGATAGATAGATGATAGATGATAGATGATAGATAGATAGATAGATAGATAGATAGATAGATAGATAGATAGATAGAGATAGATGGTAGATAGATAGATTAGATAGATAGAGATAGATAGATAGATAGATAGATAGATAGATAGATAGATAGATAGATATAGATAGATATAGATAGATAGATGATAGATAGAGATAGATAGATAGATGATAGATAGATAGATAGATAGATAGATAGATGATGATAGATAGATAGATAGATAGATAGATAGATAGATAGATGATAGATAGATAGATAGATAATAGATAGATAGATAGATAGATAGATAGATAGATAGATAGATGATAGATAGATAGATAGATGATTGATAGATAGATAGATAGATAGATGATAGATGATGATAGATAGATAGATATAGATAGATAGATAGATAGATGATAGATAGATAGATGATAGATAGATAGATAGATAGATGATAGATAGATAGATAGATAGATAGATAGATAGATAGATAGATGATAGATAGATAGATGATAGATAGATAGATAGATAGATAGATAGATAGATAGATGATAGATAGATGATATAGATGATAGATAGATAGATGATAGATAGATAGATATGAAGTAAAGGTAAAAACGGTAAAGGACTCCTGTATGGTTAAGTCCAGTCAAAGGCGACTATGGGGTGTTGTGCTCACCCTGCTTCAGGTCGAGGGAGCCAGCATTTGTCCACAGACAGCTTTTCCATGTCATGTGGCCAGCATGACTAAACCGCTTCTGGCGCAACGGAACACCATGATGGAAATCAGAGTGCACAAAAATGCTGTTTACCTTCCCACTGCAGCTGTACTTTCCCGTTTACTTTCCCGCCGTTTACTTTCCCGCCGGAGTGGTACCTATTTATCTACTTGCACTGGCATGCTTTCGAACTGCTAGGTTGGCAGGAGCTGGGACCGAGCAACAGGAGCTCACTCTGTCACAGGGATTCAAACCGCTTACCTTCCAATTGGCAAGCCCAAGAGGCTCAGTGGTTAAGACCATAGCACCACCTGCATCCCTATATTTGAAGTAAGTAGTGCAGAGTATCATACACATTCTCAAGTATCAAACATGTTCTCAGGTAATCCCAGAACATGGTAGAAGTTAGGGGCAATCACGTTTGGTTCCACAGACAGAGCTGCAGCAAGTGTTTGCAGTATAATCCTAAATGTGTCTACTCAAAAAGAGGCCCCATTGGGTTTAACAGGACATGCTACCAGGTAGCTGGGTATAGGATTGCATCTTTAGACAATCTAAAGGCATAGGCAAACTCCAGCCCTCCAGATGTTTGGGACTACAATTCCCATCATCCCTAGCGAACAGGACCAGTGGTCAGGGATGATGCGAATTGTAGTCCCAAGCATCTGGAGGGCCGTAGTTTGCCTATGCCTCATCTAAACCTTGACCCACCAGTCCTGCAGACTAACCTATAAACCGGATTTCTTTTAATAAAAAGAAATTCAATTCATGTGCTTAATTAATTAATTTCATTTATTTTTAATTTCAATGACACGGCATAAACAGCACGGCAATTCTTCCAACTGTAGGTGTGCGTCAGCACTCGTGCCAGGCAGAAGGTCTGCTCCAGATTGCATTGCATTGTGTCATATGATGTGGGGCTGACCTGCTATTGACTAATGGCAGCCTTGTATTCCTCTGGCACCTACATATTTTATGTTGAAGTGCCAGCCGCCTAATGTCACCCACCAAGGAGCGCAGCCCATATGTCTGCAGCCCTCTGGCTCTCCCACCTCACTGTTCAGGGGTGGATAACGCAGAGCGTTGCTCCCTTGGCACAGATTCTCAATGGCGTCACATCATCTGGGCTACTTGCCAAATGCTGGATCTGAGCATCTTCTGGAAACCTTGCTCAGCTTTCCTTATTTGGCTGGGCTTTATGCCATTGGAGTTCAAATTGGTACTTTCAGAGAAAAGTGTAACTAGGGCTACTTAAGTCCCCCTCCGCCCCGCCCGCATGCACTATGTCTGTTCTTTGCACCTATGATCTGCCTCAGTCTACTTCCCGCATTATTAATTCATCATGTTTTGAGCAATTAAAATGGCTCTCAGGATGGAGAACAGGGAAGGAGGCAGGAGCTCCGGCAACTGATGCAGCCGAGCAAAAGAGGCTTGCATCTCAGAAGTGCTCAAAGCTCATTTTCAGGCAATAAGATTTGCAGTCAAAATGGGGTCAGTTGATATGATTGAGATATAATAAGGCTCTATTAACCATACGTGAAGATTTCGGCACCGTACAGAGCCGTAGGTCCCTTTCTCCTCCTGCCACTGCATAAATCATTTATGTTATCCAGGTATAATGAATATTAAATGGCCTATGGAGGAAATCATATTAACAGACTTCTTTTATTATTCGAACGACCGCTGGGAATTATGGTCAGTCACTTTAGTGAAAGATGTGTAAGACAAAATAATAAAATATGGAGATTGGAGAATAAATCATTTTGACCAGGTATGAAAGTAATAAACACACAGAAATGAAACAGCTACCACGTTGACTAATGGAGCCATTCGTTTCCTGTTCCCAGAGGGTTTAATCCTTCCTTCTTTCCACAGAGAGAATGAGATTGCAAAAGCCAGTGGGTTCTAAGAGAAATATTTCTCCAGTACAGAGTAAGGCTACAATCCTGTGCTCACTTACCTGGGAGTAAGTCCCAACGCACTCATTGGGCTTACCTCTGCATAGACATGCGTAGAAGTGAACTCTGCCTGTATCATAGCTGTCAATTTTCCCTTTTCTTGCGAGGAATCCTATTCGAAATAAGGGAATTTCCGTTTAAAAAAGGGAAACGTTGACAGCTATGGCCTGTATTTGTTTTCTGTATTAAAAATTTTCATCTAGTCAGTCAACAGGAGTGTGAAATTAGCATGCTTGCCAACAACCCTTCTTCTGTAAACAAGGGGTTTTCTTCAAGGATCTACCTACTTTGGGCAGGGGAAAGGAGAATCCTTGATATTGCTGCCTCGGAATTAAATGGGGGGGATACATTATTTTCATAATCATCCCCTCAATGCATCACACATATCTCTTCTCTTTGCCCCACATGCCACCACTATTCTCCTCCAGCTTTGGAAAATCCCTGGAGCAATATGAAACTTATGGTATTTAAAGCACACATATTTTATCATAAGCATTGCTGGTGGGAAGTATTGATTTGCCCCAATGAGGAGCTGTGCTTGAAACATGTGGGGCACTTACTCACTGAGTAAAGCCTTTTAGAGCACACAAGGCCTTCTGTCACATGCCTAGTGCTGACCCTTTTTTGTCTCTCTCTTGTGTATGTGGATCAAGAATTAACAGGAGTGTGTGTGTGTGTGTGTGTGTGTGTGTGATGCTTTAGAATTATGTCTCTTTCTGAATGAATGATTTATTTCAGTCATGGACTAATAAAAGTAAGTACAGACACAAAGCCATATTTCTATACTATGATACCTAGACTGAGCTGGCTAGGAAAAATATATGTCAAATATTATTTTAGGTTCTTGGTGGCCCAGCTGATTCCACTTCTTTAAAGTGAAGGCTCCTTAGCCCTTCACTTCTATTTACATCAGTAAATACCATCGTCAGGGGGTTGACGATCAGGTGCCCATGGGCACTATGGCACCCACAAAGGGCTTCACTGGTGACCATGGGAAGGGCCCCCGACTCCAAGCTTGCTTGCTTTCTTTTATCTTTAGTCCTCCTAGAAAGAAAGTTATGAAGCAAAATGTGCAGGCACCCTTCTAAGCAATTTTTGTGAAATGAGTCAGCCTGGCTTCTCTCCCCGATCAAGTTTTTAGTCAATGAGGGAAGTCAAAGCTGTGATTATTAAGTGAGTTGTTGGGACACCAGGCAATATGTCCTGGGCTCTGAAAGAGGTCCTGCTGGTCCTGAGGTCTTGGGGTCCTAAAGAGCTTCTTTTCCCCCCTCCCCTTTCATGCCCTTTTCCTGCTTCTGTCTTACTTTCTAGTAAGAAGAAGAAGAAGAAGAAGAAGAAGAAGAAGAAGAAGAAGAGGAGGAGGAGTTTGGATTTGATATCCCGCCTTTCACTCCCTTTAAGGAGTCTCAAAGCGGCTAACATTCTCCTTTTCCTTCCTCCCCCACAACAAACACTCTGTGAGGTGAGTGGGGCTGAGAGACTTCAAAGAAGTGTGACTGGCCCAATGTCACCCAGCAGCTGCATGTGGAGGAGCGGAGACGCGAACCCAGTTCCCCAGATTACGAGACTACCGCTCTTAACCACTACACTGGAATCTCCCTTTCTTTTTCCCTAGCAACCAGGATGCACCTTTCCTGTAGTGGGTTTGTCTGAGTCCAGGTACTCCCTAATATCATTCTCCATATACTACGACACAATAAGTTACAAATTATACTCTCACTAAACGGCAAATGGAAAATATGAAAATGTTGTAAAGAGGCTTGGTTCTGTCTACTTCTGTGCAGAACCTAAAGCCAGGTACACATTAAGAAGGCACTAAGCTTAAGAACAGCTTAGTTTATGAACAACTTGGATTAAGAACGCTGCAAACTCAGAAGTAGGTGTTTTGGTTTGTGAACTTTGCCTTGGAAGCAGAACGTTTCGCTTCCTGTTGAGTGTGTTCCATTTGTAAACTGAGTCCCCCGCTGCTATGGGAAAGCACACCTTGGTTTAAGAACGCTTTGGTTTAAAAACAGACTTCCAGAACAGATTAGGTTCGTAAACCAAGGCACCACTGACATGCATACAATTTACAGTGTAATGGTATGCATGTCTACTTCAGAAGGCTCTTTGTGCTTAATTGGGGCTTACTCCCAGTAAGTAGGTACAGGATGGCAGCCTTGGCTTTGGTTTAGTATTGGCAATGGGGAGGGGGGAAGGATTATTTTATATTTAACTGGCCGGCACAATTTAGTTGTTATCTCTACAGTCAGGACCAGGAGGCCATAGCTGACTTTGCATGGTGAGGATAAGATTGCCCCCAGAAAGTTGAGGTGAAGATGGGAACAAGCAGCAATGACTGTACTCTCTTCAATTCTGTGTTATGCCACATCCCCATAGCAGCCATGTTGTGCTTGGTCTCCAGAGCACTGTCTCAAAATCAGAAGTGTGCCCTCTGGTCCAAAAAGGCACTGCTGAAACCACATGTTTCTATAAGAAATCATGGGTTGTGGTTAGACATTTCCATGCAAAATGTTCGGTTTCTTGAAAAGACAGAGTGGAAGGGAATTTATAAAACTAATCAAATCTACATATTCTGAGCAAAACAGTGGGCAGGGCAGAAATCCCATGAGTGAAGATTTCAGAACATCTAGTTTGGCTTATTTTTTTACAAGTAATGCTTTTTAGTCTTAATATATCTAACCAAAGGGTGTGTGTGCAGAGTTCCTCTCATTCAGGGGGACTTCCCCTTTCTCTCCTCTCCCAGTGCACTCCCAAAACCTGCTCAAGAGGGTTCCCCCCAACCCACTGCAGTACGTTTTGAAGGTTTGCAGGGGAGCAAGCACTATAACAGCATTGGATACGATGTGAAGTCTACTATAAACAGCCTATTCTAATGTGAGCCATGTAGAGGCAGTGCAGAGAAATGTCCACAAAAGTCTACGTAGACACAGCTGTGACAGACGCATTCATCTCAGTGAGATAGTAGTTGGCCACGCTACATCCAATGATGTTAATCTAGCTGTCATAATGTTAAATTTTTTTCATTTATCATGTGTGGGGGAGAAAGATATAAAGGCAGAATCATAGTTCTGCACATTTTACTGTGAATGATGCATCCACTTAGTGCTGCAAATGGGTGATACATAGAAGATTGATAGGCACTTGGAGGGCACATCTATCGATACCACCATGTGCATTTTGCCATGGGCTTCAGAGTGGAACAAAATTCACCATATTCCTCAAAAGGTATTTGGGGAGTTTTTTCAGATGCATCTCAAAAGGCAAACCAAATTTTTTCTGGAGTTAGAAAGGCCTGGTGAATTTGACTGCAATCCGAACCATGCTTACCTGAGAGTAAGTCTCAGGGAATTCAATAGGACTTACATGTGAGTAGACATGGTTAGGCCTGTATGCTATTATTGCATGCCGCCCCAATCTCTGAGTGGTGCGAAATTCCAGGGACTTACCCAGGGTTTGGGTTTCCTTTGGAATGAGGTGCAGTAGAGAGTGTCTTTATGATATATGGTTTATTTGTGAGTTCAGACCCAGAAACCTCCCCCCTAAATAAATTCACACTTGAATCAAATTTTTTGTTTGGTTTTTGGCAGAATTTAAGCCACAACTTTATTGATTTACAGAAAGTGACTGGTTGCATAGGCTCTGGTTCGACTAGCTCCCTGCTATGCAGGTAGTGCTGACCCAGGGCACCAGCATAGGTCAGCCAAGGGTGAACACCTGGATAAGCAGAAAGCCGGGAACGGGCTAACTCCACCACCCAAATGTCCCCCTGGACTCAGGCACGGGTACAACCCCCTCACAGGGGTTTACCAAACCAACAAGTCCCTGGATTCCTTTAGCAGAATACCCTACACAAAGGGATGGCGAGAGCGCTCGCCCATCCCTATCACCTGAACCAGAGCCTATCCGCAACCTTACAAGTTGTGACGATTTGCTGTGCGGCAGGCGAAACCCAAATAGCAACAGCCAATCAGCCAAGTGGGGAAAATTCCTGCTGTGCCCCTGTCCCAACGACAGACAACACATGACGGCATAGCAAGGTCAAGCACAACAAGCCCTAAAAGTAGGGAGAGGTGGGTGAGTGTTCTGAATGCACGCACCGAAAGAGGAAGCTCTGGGTCACATGCATGGGCATAAATAGGTCCCTCGAACCATTTGAACTGCACCCCATTGGCCAGCTTATACCGAGCTTTGAGGGACCTACCAATCGGGTGTTGTGGCTGACCAATCGTACCCACCCACAACACAGGGTGTCGGTTGTCCAGGTCTCACTGCAATACGTTCCCTCTTTAAGGGAGGACCTGATTTACACATATATACAATCTGAGCCTAGGGACACAGGTGGCGCTGTGGGTAAAAGCCTCAGCGCCTAGGGCTTGCCAATCGAAAGGTCGGCGGTTCGAATCCCCGCAGCGGGGTGCGCTCCCGCTGCTCGGTCCCAGCGCCTGCCAACCTAGCAGTTCGAAAGCACCCCCGGGTGCAAGTAGATAAATAGGGACCGCTTACTAGCGGGAAGGTAAACGGCGTTTCCGTGTGCGGCTCTGGCTTGCCAGAGCAGCGATGTCACGCTGGCCACGTGACCCGGAAGTGTCTCCGGACAGCGCTGGCCCCCGGCCTCTTGAGTGAGATGGGCGCACAACCCTAGAGTCTGTCAAGACTGGCCCGTACGGGCAGGAGTACCTTTGCCTTTGCCTTTGCCTTTACCTTACAATCTGAGCCTATGGTGGAGGGGTTTACATCATTAAGGATCTTGAATCCCAGCAGAATTCAGGCATGGCTGTTTCTCTCAGCTACCCAGCCTACAGCCTGGCAGCTTCACTTAACCCAGGCTATCACCGTCATCAGGAATCTAACCTGGCTTATACAATAATTAGAAGCCTTGATTAAATTATAACATTTGCCAGATCCAGAGGTTAGAGGAGTCTAGCACACATCTTAACATCTCCAACTTATAACAGTGCTATACTGCAAGTTCCAAACTGAACAGCTACATTCATTAACATCAGTTGGAGACCACAAATGGAAAGTAAGGTGGCAAATCAGAGGGACAGCGAAAGATTCAGAATATTTTAAATTATATAAGAGGCAGTTCTGGCAACAACAAAAGGTAAAAATGGTGCTGCGGTACAGATGAAAATTTCATAGCTAGAAATTGACAGTAATTTAGAGCTTGCACAATCCTGGAGTAATTTGGGGACACAGTGTTATTTCCAATATTCCTCAAACAATATGAAAAGTGCTGTTCTTTAAAGGAGAATGGCCAAGAAAAATGCAGAGAGACTTTTTCACATCCTTAGCTGTGGGCTGGATAGAATGCCACAAGCTTGCCTAAGATTAAACAGATGGAGGAAGATGGAGGTAAAAAGGGGACCACAAAGTTAATTCTTTGATTCACATCTCAGGGGAATATAGAAAATGAGCTAAGAGGGGCTTACTTGGCTAATACTCCATGCCTGTGTCCTTGGGAAGCAAATGTCCTGCTGGATATTTCTCTGTAATGGGATGGATTCCAAGCTAGTGGCTAAACAAAAACTGTCCATGTGCACACTCCACGGGGCTGAAATGCCCTCACACCGGCCAGATGGTTACGCTATGATGTAAACATATCCATTGTAGCGCTGCCAGCTTATCAGCATTTTCTTCTAGAAACACCCTGGCCCTAAACATATTTACATGGATGCGAGCATTTAATTAATCTTGGATAAGAAAAAAAATTGCCTGATACATAGAGAGGCATATATCACTATCAAATCAAGAGAACATGCCAACTTTAGGGGACATTTTGGGGGAGAATGATATGAAACAGGATTTTGTTCCAAGCATGTGTTTATTTGCATTAATTTATTCAAAACAGTTCTAAGCCACCTTTCTGAGTAGAACTTTCACAAGGTGGCTTGCATTATTAAAATTCAAAAATATAAGAGTAATTCAAATGTGTAAAATACAACAAAATTTTTATTTTAAAAAGCATCCCTACTGCTTAACGAACTGGTAATACAGTCATACCTCAGTTTTCGAACAGAATGCATTCTGGAAGTCCGTTTGACTTCCGAAACATTCGAAAACCAAGGAATGGCTTCCGGTTGGCTCCCGATTGTGCAAGAATGCTGGAAATAATAGCAGAAGCCACATCACATGTTCGGCTTCCATAAAAAGTTCCAAAACCAGAACACTCACTTCTGAGTTTCAATTGTTCAGGAGCCGAAACATATGAGTACCAAGGCATTCAACAACCAAGGTACGACTGTACTAAAAAAAGCCACTCAATCCAAAATATAAAAACACAATTTCTTCAGTTCATTCTTTATTTTTTTAAAAAATAGTACACTAAATGATGATGATGATGATGATGATGATGATGATGATGATGATTTGGCCACCTGAAACAAATAGGTCTTCAGTGTTTTCTAAAACGACTGGAGAGGTCACTGTCTGGAGGTCAGCTGGCAATGAATTCTAGAGCTGTGGCTCCGCAATGGAAAAGGTCTTCTCCCCTGTGCTTACCAATTTAGGACCATATTAGCAAGTTTGTTGGAGATCCTCTTTCTATGGCACATTGGGAATACATGTAGCATTTTGAACCTTTAAAAGATACTTGGAAGAGTGTGGAGACTGGCGGAAAATGCTTCCATGTGAAGGTGCCTGTGGGAATGTGTGAGACTAGCTCTGCCCCTTTGGATGAGGTTGCAGTGATCCTGAGCCAATGTACTGTCAGTTGCCTCTGAAGCATGGTAGTTCAACAGCCAAACGTTTACCAATATTACGATGGGAACCCCGGTTGGATCGTGTTCCCACATTGGAAACTCTTCATAGATGAACTACCAATCATGTGTCACCTTGGGAGCGTTGCCAGGATGAGTGCAATCTAGGGGATGGAGTTTCTTCAAGTTTCTACAGGCACCTTCATATTTTCTGTGGCAAACTTCTGAAGAGTTTGCTATATGGTGACAGAAGCTTCTGTGGTGACCTAAAATTTTGTAACCTATTTGCCATGTAAATTGGTTTAGTTGATCTAAACAGCTTGCATTGTCTAACCATTTTTCTTTTATAGATCCAACCACAAACAACCATCTCATGGTGGGCTATAATTTTCGAATAAGCTCTGAAAAGTAGGGGATTATTATTTGGCTGGGCTTCTTCCTATGTTTAAATGCATTTTTTAAAGTGATGCTTAAATGGATGTGTTTCCTTTACCTGGAAAGCAGTCAAGCGACAACAACAAAATGACTACAATGTTCATTTGATCTAAACACAGCTCATCATCATTTTTGTCGATGCATTAACAAAACTCAGAAGTGATACAATCCAGGCTACATTTCTAATATCACTTGTGAAAACGTTCGCAAGCTTAGGTCTAGCTGCTTATGCCCCAGCCTGCAAATTGAGGATAAGATGAATACATTTTACCTTCACTGCTGGGGGCAGTAGGCTTCTGAGTAGCAGTTACCCCCATTGCTCAGCCCGGACACTGAGATCCAGCGCCGAGGGCCTTCTGGCGGTTCCCTCATTGCGAGAAGTGAGGTTACAGGGAACCAGACAGAGGGCCTTCTAGGTAGTGGCAGCCGCCCTGTGGAACACCCTTCCATCAGATGTCAAGGAAATAAGCAGCTATCTTATTTTTAAAAGACATCTGAAGGCAGCCCTGTTTAGGGAAGTTTTTAACACTCGATTGGGAGCTGCCCAGAGTGACTGGGGAAACTCAGCCAGCTGGGCAGGGTATAAATATATTATTATTATTATTATTATTATTATTATTATTATTATTATTATTATTATTAACTACAGGAGGGGAGAGTGCTGTTGCTCTCAGGTCCTGCTTGCTGGTTTCCCACAGCCTTCTGGCTGGCCACTGTGAGACCAGGATGCCAGACTAGATGAGCCATTGGCCTGGCACACCAGGCTCTTGTGTTCTCATGTTAAACCCAGGGAAGCCACTGCCAGTTGGTACAGTCAATACTTAGTTAGATGAACTGATGGTCTGACTCCATATAAGGCCACTTCCTTCTTTCTTTCCTAGAAGGAAAATCATGGAAGGCACACTCTGGAGCTGATGGCCAAGGAGAGTACTTTGATGTGTGATCTGATATATTTGCTATTACTTTGTTGTTGTTTAGTTGTTTAGTCGTGTCCGACTCTTCGTGACCCCATGGACCAGAGCACGCCAGGCACTCCGGTCTTCCACCGCCTCCCTCAGTTTGGTCAAACTCATGTTCATAGCTTTGAGAACACTGTCCAACCATCTTGTCCTCTGTCGTCCGCTTCTCCTTGTGCCCTCCATCTTTCCCAACATCAGGGTCTTTTCCAGGGAGTCTTCTCTTCTCATGTGGTGGCCAAAGTATCGGAGCCTCAGCTTCACGATCTGTTTTCCTTAAGAATGGATAGGTTTGATCTTCTTGCAGTCCATGAGACTCTCAAGACTCTCCTCCAGCACCATAATTCAAAAGCATCAATTCTTCGGCGGTCAGCCTTCTTTATGGTCCAGCTCTCACTTCCATACATCACTACTGGGAAAATCATAGCTTTAACTATATGGACCTTTGTTGGCAAAGTGATGTCTCTGCTTTTTAAGATGCTGTCAAGGTTTGTCATTGCCATTTGATGTGTGATCTGATATATATGCTATTACTAGATTCTACTAAACAAGATGGAATGCTTTGCAAACTGCAACACTCTTTTTATATTCTGGGATCATTTTATTCTTTCCATTTTTGTCTGTAGCATACTGTGTACAGGATTAAAAAAAAGGATTGAAGATCACTAACAAGGCTTAATTTATCCACCACCATATTCTTGTCTCTTTAATAAACACACAAACTGTCCTGATAAAGATAGGCGACTGTTGTGTTGCTGGAGAAATAGATTTGGGGGGGGGGTGTTTTGTACCTCTAATCTTCATCCCTGCAGGAGGACTACTAATAATAGCTTTGCTCTTTGGAGCTTAATTAAGAAAAAGTTTAAAATTTTCTTATTGGCATTCATACAATTGAGTGTATTTAGTGAAACTCCATATGTGCACTGACAGAAACGTTCAATGCTGGCAATCCAATCAAAACTAATAAAGAAGGGTGGAATACAGATTTATTTTTTCATCAGAGTGCAGTAGTATTGTGAAGGCATTAACGATCAGTCTTTTTTTTCTTTTTCTTAAGACTATTTCAGTTAAACGTGTGTGGTGTGGGCTAGTCATATTAATGAAGGTTATCAAAACAGAATGATAATACTGGTGGGTAGGAGATTAATAGCCCATTCAAATTGGTGGCTCTCAAGGTTGCTGGCTAACATGGTTCTTGGTCTTTGTTGTCTCAGTGTAGCATTCTATTCCTTTTCTATTCCGATTCTGCCTTCTGCAGCCTCCCAGTTTGGTGTCATTAAAAAAGAAATATTGTCCTACTGCACAGTGCTATGCGTGTTTATGTAGGAGTAAGTACCACTGACTTCAACAGAGTTTTCTTCCAAATAAGCTTGCATGGGATTACAATATATGAGTATCATTGGTAAAATTCAAAATGCTGGTGCTTACTTTAAAGACCTACAGGACATGCAGCCCTAGAACCCCTCCTTCATTGCCTGGTGCAGATCCTGTTTCACCTCTGATGAGCCAAAACTCTCTCCAAGCCACCCAACTTTGCCACAGAAAACACCAAAATGCTGCTTTCAATTACAGTATGGTGGATAGAATAAATGGCACCAGTAATGAATAATAAATTCTGTGTTTATTTATAATCCCTCTGTCTGTCCCTGTCTATAAAGTATTATTTTTTTTTAAAAAAAGTGCCATCATCTTGTTTAGGAGTTTTAAAAATGGAATGTTGCTACATTAATGCATGCTGCTGCTGCCCTTTAAATTTCGTCAGTGTCTAGGAAGCTAAAATTGCCCATTTTCCCACTTGCATTTCATGCAAAAAAAAAAAAAATTCCTCAGGAGACTTCATCAAGGTAGAAAAAGCAGTGCTGTGCAATCATCAATCCTCTCTGTTTATCCCCTGAGTCGGCAGAATCGTCTCAAAGAACAAGTGGAATGATATGCTAATATCACATTAGCTTCTTCATTATGCAGTTTGCTTGATTCTCTTTGATTAATAGGAGTATTGTTAGAAACTGGGGGGGAAATTCACAACTCTGTGCTCAGGCAATGAAAACAGAGTTTCTGGAGAAACAGACATCACACATTCATCTTATTTATAGTTGCTAGATTCCCTAAAGATAACGTGCATAATGGATAAGATCAAGTAAACGCTAAAAACTGCCTGAGCCTATATTTTGATCAGAAGTTGAAAATGCAATATGGCTGAGAGGAAAAATAATAGGCAGGCATCTTTCTCCCAACTGCCATGTTAGCTTTGGCAATGGAGGATAAGATATCCATATGCAAATGGTGAGCGTCTCTCTCCTTTTCATTGCTGTCTTTCATCTTGATGCTGAAGAAGCACAAATTAATTACTGTACAGGAATCAAGGGCTGTGATTTAAGTAGCCAAGGGTAAATAATTAATTGATACAAATCTATTATTTCATCTGTTATCTAATTATAAATTTGCAGAGACCACTTCCAATAGGAGGGGAAATAACTACCGGTATGTCAGCTCCAGGGTGGTTTGTTTGTTTGTTTGTTTGTTTGTTTGTTTGTTTGTTTGTTTGTTTGTTTGTTTTGCCCTTTTCTGGGGTGTGGAGCTGTGGTTTCAAGGTCTCCCCTGAGCCACCCTCAGCATATGCCGAGACCTCCATCTCCATGGCAAAGCAGGAGGCCCAAAGCACTCTACAGCCTCTCTCGCAGCCATTGCTTTTTACAAAAACCAGTGGTATATTTCTAGAAAAAGAGGTGACGGAACTCACCATGAATGCCTCTCTTGTTCTCTTAGAACGGCAATAGCGGCCACTTGAGAGGTGCCAGAACTGAGTTCCGGTGAGTTCCAGCTGGAAAAAAAGCCCTGACAAAAACCCACATAGAATCATAGAGTTGGAAGGGACCACAAGGGTCATCTAATCCAACCCCCTACCTTGCTCGGACCCACAACCCTGAAATTCAGAGTCTCATGCTCTACCCACTGAACTACCTAGGCACATTGCATAAAATGGCACATAAAATGCCACATGTAAGGTTATGATACTGGAAACACATTAGGAAGAAGATCCAAAACAAAAGCAAGCTCACCCAAAGGAGCAAAACCTCTCCTAAAATTCAGGGAAGAATATTTAAATATCTGTCATGCATAGGTCAAATAATCTTCATGTTACACCCATCTATTCTCATGATATTTGATATGCTTTATGAAAAGACCACAATGAGATGATGAATTTAATAGAATCTGGGAAATGTGAGTAGGTAAAGAATTAATTAAGAACAAAATCATAGGTGGGTTCATTAATTTTTATGATATCAAGGACAAAAGTGTTGCTGCTTATTTAAATCATTTGATAATTGCTGAATAAATGATTTTGCAGCTATTTTTTGTCTGCCTGCTGGAAGGTAAACTGTGGAGAGTAAACAATCTAGTGAGTCTTGCTGCCATAGTTATTTCCATTAAATGTGTTATTTTCTTACCTCTGCTCACATGAGATAGCTCTGCAAATTGGGTGAAGGGCTATTAAAATAGCAAAAGCAGTTCAATGGAAAAAAGTGTGAAGCAATGCATACTGAGGCAAATCAATAAATAAATCCTAACCTCACAAACACATTGATGGGGTTTGTACTGGTTGTTATTAACCAGGAAAGGGATCTTAGGGTTGTGGCAATGGAGGAAGATTCCATGGTAGGTATCAAAAAGAAAATTCCCATTATCATCATGTAGTTATACAAATCTGTGGTATAACCACACTTGGAATACTGTGCCTAGTTTTGGTTACCACATGTCAAACAGGATTTTATAGAACTGCAATAGGTGAATCACAATGATCAAAGCAACTGCCCTACAAGGAAAGGTTAGTGTTTGGGGCTGTTTAGTTTCTGAGAGGAATGTGGATAAAGGGAACGTGATATAGCTGTACAAAATTATCCCTGGCTTATAAAAGTGGATTGATTTCTCCCCTGTCATAGTACTAGGATCTGAGGTTATTTAGTGAAGGTAAAAGGTTATTTAACTTATATGCAGAATTCATCATGCGAAAGGCTGGGCTGAATGAATCCCTAGCCGGAATTAAGATTGCCGGAAGAAATATCAACAACCTCAGATATGCAGATGACACAACACTGATGGCAGAAAGTGAGGAGGAAATTAAAGAACCTTTTAATGAGGGTGAAAGAGGAGAGTGCAAAATATGGTTTGAAGCTCAACATCAAAAAAACGAAGATCATGGCCACTGGTCCCATCACCTCCTGGCAAATAGAAGGGAAAGAAATGGAGGTAGTGAGAGATTTTACTTTCTTGGGCTCCATGATCACTGCAGATGGTGACAGCAGCCACAAAATTAAAAGACGCCTGCTTCTTGGGAGAAAAGCAATGACAAACCTAGACAGCATCTTAGAAAGCAGAGACATCACCTTGCCAACAAAGGTCTGTATAGTTAAAGCTATGGTTTTCCCAGTAGTGATGTATGGAAGTGAGAGCTGGACCATAAAGAAGGCTGATCGCCAAAGAATTGATGCTTTTGAATTATGGTGCTGGAGGAAACTCTTGAGAGTTCCATGGACTGCAAGAAGATCAAACCTATCCATTCTTAAGGAAATCAGCCCTGAGTGCTCACTGGAAGGACAGATCCTGAAGCTGAGACTCCAATACTTTGGCCACCTCATGAGAAGAGAAGACTCCCTGGAAAAGACCCTGATGTTGGGAAAGATGGAGGGCACAAGGAGAAGGGGATGACAGAGGACGAGATGGTTGGATAGTGTTCTCGAAGCTACCAGCATGAGTTTGACCAAAGTGAGGGAGGCAGTGGAAGACAGGAGTACCTGGCGTGCTCTGGTCCATGGGGTCACAAAGAGTTGGACACGACTAAATGACAACAACAACAAAAGGTAAAGGACCCCTGGACGGTTAAGTCCAGTCAAAGGCGACTATGGGATTGTGATGCTCATCTCGCTTTCAGGCTGAGGGAGCCGGTGTTTGTCCACAGACAGCTTCTGGGTCATGTGGCCAGCATGACTAAACCTCTTCTGGCAGGACACCGTGACGGAAGCCAGAGTGCATGGAAACACCACTTACCTTCCTGCCACAGCAGTACCTATTTATCTACTTGCACTGGTGTGCTTTCAAACTGCTAGGTTGGCAGGAGCTGGAACAGAGCAACGGGAGCTCACCCTGTCGTGGGGATTCGAACCGCCAACCTTCCAATCGGCAAGCCCAAGAGGCTGAGTAGTTTAGACCACAGCACCACCCTCATCCCTACTTAATGAAGGTGAATGGTGGGAGATTCAGGATAAATAAAAGGCAGTACTTATTCAAAACAGTGCATACGGTAATTAAACTCTCCCTCACACGCATACATATTAATGTATGCGCACACTCTTGCACACACATGCACAAATGCTGTCTCTTGCACACACAGGGGGGGGACATGCAGAGAGGGTCATTGTTGTGTGTCTTGCATGCACACACATAATTTTGCACAGGCCTTTGCACACACACAAACACAGAGAGAAATGGACATGTGAGGAGGATGGCAATCTCTGCACAGCTGTTTCCCCATTTAAACCACACATCCATCTCACCAAACAGCTGTTTGGTGGGCTGGGGATGCAGTTTTTAATGGATGCAGGAAAAGGTGGGTGGGGTTTTGCAGGGCTTGGTGGACCACAGGGCCTGCATATGGGTTGCAGAAACTGTTCCAGAACACTTTCCTACAAGCTACACATAATTCATGGCAAAGTGATTAACGTCAATATATGACAACTAGGCAGTGTTTAAAAGGAAGTTGGTTTGCACAGTTCATGTCACAATGCATTTGTGAAAAATAAATGTCTTTTCAGGAAAGAGATCCCTTTGGGGACAAAAATAGTTTTTAAAAAAACCACCACTGTTTACATTGTAGCATCAATGTGATGCTCACTGGTGAAGCAGTAAAAGAGTAAATTGAGCATTCAAGATTATGAAGCAATCCAAACTGTAAGGTGTGAAAAACTCTATACTTCTTTAAATCTGCTTCTTCTTTTTTATCAAACTGTAAAATGCTTGAAAACAACTGCTTGGAATTGCATTCCGCTCTGGAGTCTCTGTTTTAGAATTGTGCCACTATGTTTAGTAATATACAATTAAGAAATAACAACTTGACAGTGAAGGAAAGTACTGGTTATTAATTTAACCTTTGCACAGTACAAAACAGTCACAATGTTTTCCTTTATTTTAATCTCCATCCAAACAAGCATCCTACGAAATTCCTTGTAGGTGAGATATTAATACATTTCCCAGCATAACATAGATTTAAATTAAATTGAATGTTCCCCTGGCGACGGGAAGGGTGAGGTGGTGAAATGGTGGAACAAATGGACAACAACAACCTACTGGACTGGAAAATTGGCCATGACTTTATTGATTACAGATGTAGGTAGGTTCTGGCTTAAGCATTGGGTGTGTATCCTGCATCAGCCTTCTGCCTGATGGCTGAAGTTTTCAACAGGCCCCTTTTCTGGGGTACTCTGAGATATTACACCTGCTCAAGGGCGGGACTGATGCACCAACTCTCCACACTGCTGGAAATAGACTAAGGGTTCACTCAGTGCTCTGCTGACTGCGTTGTCAGCTGACCTAAATATTCCAGAAACAGACCAGACTGAAGACTTGTTCAATCCGGTCTGCTGCCAAGGCCCTGCCCCCCCCCCCGCCCCCCATGGCCTCTATTGGCCATTTCAAATTTAAACTCTAAGCGGGCAAATATTGTTATTTGCCATGAGACCAAAACAAACAGCCAGCCATGAGGAAGGGGGGATTGCCCTGGAGAGCCAGCTATCACCCAAACCCAAATTCTGGGTCAGCAAGCTTTCTGCTAACTTTATATCATTTCCTCCCTGTGCTCTGTTGCCTTTATATTTGCCTATTTCAAATTGGAAGCTCCACCTTGATTATGAAGCTCTAAGGCAGTAGGTAGATTGAGGGCGCTACATAAATAAGAGACAGGTAAGACTCCTATCTTAGCTATCCAGAGGATATTCAGCATGATGCAACAAGGTAGCAGGAATGTGGGGAGGAGAGAGGCAGGAGGGAGGCATAAAAAAAGAGAAAAGGGTGTCCCTTTTCTTATTCTGTTCCTTATTTGTCCATCCACTTTTCCTCCCTTGCTTTCTGAAGCTGCCCCATTGCTTTCATTTCCCTGCAGATACCCTTTCCCTCTTCTTCTCACACAAACTCACATTAACCAAACATCAGGATATAGCATACCAATTAAAAAGCATTTTACTGACATGCTGAGTTGCTCAGTGTGGGTGTATCTTAATATTCTTCCAATGCGACTACACCATAACACAGGCACATAAGGTGATCTTTGACATTTTGTATCTCTCCATTTACATAATGAGTCCATAATAAAAATGCATTCTATCAAAACAAACATCTATCACGGTGGTCTTGTGATGCTTTGTGAATTCACACGCCTCCATGTGCATGTTTCTGCTCATGTGGGTTTTATCTGCATAATATTATGTCTTTGAGGCTTTACCCATATAGCCAATAGCAGGCTGGGGGAGAGATTTTCGATGGAAGGGATGCTTAGGGAAGAGTAGAGTATTTTACCTGGGCCATTTTGGGGGGTGAATCTGCAAGCATTGTAAAGGCAATGGCCCCTGAAGCTGTAGAGCGGGATAGAAGCAAACTTTGGTCAAGAAGACGCTTACTTGTAGCTTAAAAGCAGGCCCAAATGTCTGCAGAAATGTCTCTGTCTGCCTGAACTCTGCTGGATTGTGAGAAACAGAAGGGTTGGCAATGCTTGAGTCGAGCTGAGGTCATATCCCTATGCAAAGAAGATACAAGGTGTGAAACTCCCCACAGCCAGCAGTGCTGGGCAGCCCTGTGCTGGAACATGAGATCATGACCTCAGTGCTAAAACTCATTTTGCTTTAATTTTATTTATTCTTTCTTGGCTCCAAGTTCTGCTTGTTTGGACGCCCTTGGAGCCCAGTTGCCTCCCGCCCTTTGCTTGGAGATGACAACAGGTTTCCTGATTTGAGCTTGTCCCTTCTTCAGTTTTTGGAACTTCTCTTAGCTGTTTACTCTGAGCCTGTATTTGAGGGCCTGGATGTTTGGTTCATGAACAGTTTTGAACAGATTCAGTTTTTAGAAGGTTTTGTTTTCCTTCACATCCTTTGATTTTACCATCTGCTTATTCCTTTGTGAGACTCAAACTCCACTATTTCAATTATAAACATTTCCCCTCTATTTTTACCTGAACTATTTCCCATTTGGAAATGCACTCTCTTTAACAATATTGATATGCCTTTCAGTGACTCTTGAAAGTGAAGACTTCTCAAAAAAAATTCCAAATCTGTGATAATTAAAAGGTGAGCATTAGGCTACCTTTGGACTGTGTATTACTGACAGTAATATATTCATATTAACTATGCAATCTCAGTATCTCACTGTTGAAAAGTCACAAAGAAATCTGTATTATTGGTGGAGTGACACAATCAATAACCTTTTTTGATTATCGTATTCCCACCCAAATTTTAAATAATATGCTGTATAATGGAATAACACATTATTTAGGATATGAAAGGATTTCATACTCTCTTGCCACATACATTCCCTGAATGTTTCCATTTTTCAGCAGAATGACAGTTTGATAAATGTGTTTGCATGATGTTGTTCTTCATGTTCCTGACTAGTGATAATGAGGCTCTGTTCAGGCCTTCACACTTACCTCTGAATGTTTTTGGAAAAACTGCTGTATAAAATGACTTCAGACAAGATAATTATTAAAGACTCACAGTGTGATTTCCCCAAACCGGTTTAAACTGCCAGGGTTTAAATCATTTCGGAGGCAGATTGAGGGGAGCGAAACCAGTTCAGTCACACTCGGAGCTCTGCAACTCTTGCATTGAATGAAAGGTGAGAGGTGGGAGAGAATTTGGCTGTTGCACAGAGTGCCACTGAAATTTGAGACCCCAAGGTCCGCCACTGATCAGCTGAGTTCCAAGGAATTCCCGTTAGATTGTTGTAGAGAAATCAGCTAAGAGTCTTTGTGACAACCTTAAAGACTAACAAGCTTTTGTGGCCAACAGTCTATATCATCAGATGCATGAACTGTGCCGTCACTGAGAATAAATCACTTTAGGAGAAGTGATGTAAAGGGGACATTCTTTAAAATCTGCCTGGAAATGCAAACATAAAAATATAACAAATCAAAGTATGGATGAGGCAGACTGAGGGCTACATGCTGCCTTCATCCAGTGTTGTTGTTTTTTAATCCCCCTGTTACATGGAGGTGGCCATGATTTTCTCTCTCGCTACAGTTCCCCCTGAGAGCAATGGACTGTCATCAAATCCTGTCCCTGCCAGGGGGACTTTCTCTATTCTATTCAAAGCACGCAGCAGAAAGAAGCTCACATGCCAGCTGCACCAGCCTGTGAGCAGCAGGACAACTTCTGGAGCTTTGTAAAATAATAATGAAAAAGTAATGTACAGCATTGCTGCTCTCGAGTCACCTCACGACGAGATCTTCTGTGGGTTCTAAAGAGGACTGAAAGGAATCATCAGTCAATCCAGGTCATGTTCCACCTGGATCAAAGTAGGCGAGTCTGATGGGGAATCCAGGTTTTGCAGATTTTTCCTCCATCCCTGGGTGACACTAAAACTGGATCAAGGTGAAAAAGTATGGTTGGAATTGATCCGAGTGGATAAACTCTGAATCATTGTCAATAATCACATTGTGTAAATGAGGTAGGGGGAGTGCTATGGCACTTAGCTGCTGCTTGAAGGCTTCTCACCAACATCTGATTGGCCACTGTGAGAACAGGATGCTGGACTAATGGGGCATTGGCCTGATCCTGCAACCCCCTCTTATGTACCAACATTACCAGCACTTCTTTGCTTTGCTTTGGCTTTCACTGTGAACTTTCCTACCCCACCCACCCCCCCCCCCACACACACACAATATCCAAACCATAAGCAGGAAAACAGAGGCAGAGCATCTTCCAGAGATGGCTGTACTTTCTGTGGTTGAATTGTTCTAAGTTTGGCCTTCTGCCTCAAGAGCAATCCCTGGGGTGCTCTAATTGCTAAGAAATGTGTTGCTTGTTGTCTTCTTACTTAAGAATGCGGTTTGCCTTACTCTTTCATCGCTCATTAGGACTCAGAAGCAGACATTTAACAGCACAATTATCACTCCTCATTCACAAAGCATTTAATGGCTCTCCGTGCAGCCTCTGTGCTCTGATTAAAGGGGCGCTTTGGTGCACCTTTGCGCAGCCTACATGGGCCATTATGCAGCTGTGCTTCTTAAACAAACCTCTGACTCTGGGAGATGAAGGACTTGTTCAGTGCTGTTCTACCCTGAACGAAATTCGTTCAGCTGCTTTGGAAGGATTGGAATTGCAACAGCATGCTGGAAGAAGTCTTGGGATTCAAACCGGCTATAAAACCTTCTTGGAGGAAGATGGAAAATATAGCCAAACCAAAAGATACCTATGGCAGAAAATGGCCACAATGCCTGCTCCTCATCTCAGCTGTGCTTGTACACTCTTCAGGTACCCACTGTCTTCCACTCTCCTCATTCTGCCCTTTCTTTGTGCCCCTCCAAAGCTCCAGGTCTGTACCTAGAACAGCATTTCAACAGGTATAAGCAGGTCTGACATCAGCCTCTCTTGACCCTCACTGAACATCCAGACCTTCTGGTGAGCTGGAAGGGAACATCACTGTATCTTGGGCAATGACACCACACCTCTCTGCTACATTTCATTCTTGCTCTGTCCCTAATATTGCCACAGCAACCAGAAAATTGCAACATTGGCTGATTGCAAGTGGCCCCTAAAATAATCTTTTTGGGCCCTTCTTCAGGTGGTCCTGCCAAAGGACGTGAGATGGGTGGCTACGAAACGGAGGTCCCTTTCACTGGTGGCTTCCTGTTTGTGGAATGTCCTCCAACAGTGAGAGGGAAGGAAGGGGGAAGGGGGAGGGGAAGTTGCTCCTTCCCCCTTCTCTCTATTGTCAATCACGCTGGGCAGGGCTCCTACTCAGCTGCACTAACAATGATACAACTGCCATTTTGGGCCAGCCAAGCTCAACAGGAAAAAAGGCATCCTGATTGACGTCCAAATGGGACAGGAGACACTTTTGTCCAAAAAGAAGGCAATCACATTTTTCTAGGAATGACCTTACCTATAAGTTACCTTGCCATAAGATGGGATTTAAGTAGGAAGCCCCACCAGCAAAAGCTTGTGCGTGGGTGCTTCCTTCCTTTCTCCCTGTAAACCCCAATTTTTTAGGAGAACCCCAGGAACAGCAGGAAGGGGAGGAGAACACCAGTCACTCCATACCAAGCAAGCAGAAGTGCTTGTGTAACACAGGAATCTGCATGGAGCTATGCTGAATCCCTCCCATAGTCTTTCCCACTATGGCGAGATGTGTTTCTGTTTAACATATATTAATTATTCTTAATTTTCATGTATAAGACACATAAATTAGCCCTTGTGCATTATATGCAAATTGCCACTCCTTTCTGCCCTCTTTTCTGATGCTTTGTTTTCTCATTTTTAGGCAATGCCCCCCCCCCCCATATAAGACATATCCTATACAGTGGTACCTTGAGTTACAAATGCCTCAGGTTACAAACACTTCAGGATACAAACTTCGCTAACCTGGAATATTTACCTCAAGTTGAGAACTTTGCCCCAGGATGAGAACAGAAATTGTGTGCTGGTGGCGCTCCAGCAGCAAGAGGCCCCATTAGTGAAAGCACGCCTCTAGTTAAGAACAGTTTCAGCTTAAGAACAGACCTCCGGAACAAATTAAGTTCGTAACTAGAGGTACCACTGTAATATGATCCTTCTGCACATACAATGTGGCTCACCCCCACGGCGGAAGGCATGCATTTAGACCTGCCCAGCACAACATTAATCGTATCAATCCTACCAAGAGTCATTTCCTCTTCCCATTTTTATTCTCATCAGCTTTTCATAAGCAGCGGCAGCTGTGGGGGTAATGAACTAGCCTGCTTTGCCCTGTCAAGCAAACCATTCAAAAAGCCCAACTACTTCTAACTGCTGAGTTCTGATACATGCAACAGTGCCTCACAGCTTGGTTTCCATGTTCCCTGGGATTTTGTTAGAAGTATAATTCATCAGCAGTGCAAATCTGGCCTGGAAATCGGCAAGACAATGAGCACATGCAGGATTACATGAGGCTAGATGCATTTCTTATTTTTATTTGGCATGGTTTTTTAAAAAAAATAATTATACTGTAATGACCTATGACTAGGACATTAATAAAAGGTCTGTCGTGTGGGCAGGTGGGTGGGTGGGTGGTGCTGTGGTCTAAACGACTGAGCCTCTTGGACCTGCCTATCAGAAGGTCAGCAGTTCAAATCCCTGTGACAGGGTGAGCTCCCATTGCTCTGTCCCAGCTCCTGCCAACCTAGCAGTTCAAAAGCACAACAGTGCAAGTACGTAAATAAATAAGTTAAGAAATGTTGTGGTGGGATGGTAAATTGAGTTTCCATGAGCCCTGGCATCTGTCACGGTGTCCTGTTGCGCCAGAAGCGGTTTAGTCCTGCTGGCCATATGACCCAGAAAGCTGTCTGTGGACAAACACCGGCTTCCTCGGACTGAAAGCGAGATGAGCGCCGCAACCCCATAGTCGCCTTTGACTGGACTTAACTGTTTAGGGCTCCTTTACCTTTTCCCTTTACACACACACAATGTACCTTTGCAAAAAGAGATTCTGTAGAGGGACTAGTGTGAGAAAGTGATTCTGTTTGGTACAGGATATTATTAATCAAGATAGCACTTTTCGCTGTAGCAAATGCTATACAATTTTCAACTCAAATTTCATCCCATTTCATCAGAGCAGCTCTGTGAGATAGATTAGGATGGCAGGGAGCAGGTGACTTCTCCACAACACTCCAGTGAGCTTCACAGCTGTGCAGGCATTTGCACCTGGGCAAGTCAGTGAAGAGCCAATGTTCAGATCAGTAGCAGACAGAGATGGTGTGGCAGCAGTGCTCACCTGATCTCTGCAGCCATATCACTGCTGCTTCCTGGGAGGTAGGGGGGCAGCGTGGATTTAGTGAAAATGTCCCAGTGGAGCTATCCCAATGCTCCTTCTGCTGGATATTCACTGTGCCAAACTCATGGGATGAATTAAGGTGAGCACCCTTAGCTACGTTTGAGGGTAATGGGTGCTTCCTGAGGCTTGCCACTTAGGGCTAAGGGTCCCATGGGCAAAATACACAATGCTAATCTTGGTTACCTGAGTGGAGTTGTGGGCCCTTGGTAGGAGGATATTGGGAAAGGTTCCTTATGCACCTGAATGATGGAGCTTAAAGGGAAGAGCAGGGATAATTTCTGCCATTTTCATTCAGCAGGAGCTTTTCTCACCTGATATACATAAGCCTGAATCGGATAGCTTCCTGCACTGCCACCATGCTCTGCAAAACTTTATTGTAAATTAACAAAATGTGGCCAGCTATTTGTGCATTGCCTCGCTGTTCCCAGCTTGGTTTCACATCGTAACTCATGTAAATAACCTAGATTCCAATATGCAAAAGCCATTGATCGGTGCCAATTTTATAATGATTTTTGTTATTGCGCTAATTGTATCTCCCTCAATTTCCCTCTGTATAAAAACATTCACGGTTGTTTGTTGTTAGCTTCATCTGTTTGGTAAATAATGAGCCTGGAGTTAATTGTTTTTAGGTTGTTATTCCTTTCTTTAATTATCATTGTTGTTTTATTGTGTCGGGTAACCTTTTGTCTTATATTTTATATTGATCTGCTGTCATGTGCTGGATGTGCACTTCATGTTGCTGCTGAAGCTATAAGAAAGAAAACATGAAGAGAGAGAAAAGGTTGCAGTTGCAACTGCCACATGGAGGCCCGCTTGCAACAGCCCACTCGTGAAAGCTGCTATGGCCATAACATGTAGACAGGCTCACAGCATAGCTTGGCCCATCTTGAGAGATCCCTTGACACCACCAGTCATTGCCAAGGGTGAGAGGCTTCACATATCCGGATGATCTGCTTGACAAGCTGTTTTATGTGGTATGGCTGCCATGTGCAACATGCATCACGTGGAATCTGATGCTAGAGACCTCCAAAAGACAACAATGCTATGAGACTGGCAATTATACAAATTATTGGATTGATCAATGGTTATTTGTCATGACTGCTGTGTATTGCCTCCAGAATCATAGTGGGCATGCCTAGCCTGAATGCCAGTCACTGGGGAACAGCAATGGGAGATTGCTGTGGAATGCCCTTCCCTCTGCCATGTGTGAAGCAGGAAGTATCAGTTGCTTCAGACATCTTGTGAAGGCTTTCCCTGAGAGCCAGTGTGGTGTAGTGGTTAAGAGCGGTAGTCTTGTAATCTGGGGAACCGGGTTCGTGTCTCTGCTCCTCCACATGCAGCTGCTGGGTGACCTTGGGCCAGTCACACTTTTCTGAAGTCTCTCAGCCCCGCTCACCTCACAGAGTGTTTGTTGTGGGGGAGGAAGGGAAAGGAGAATGTTAGCCGCTTTGAGACTCCTGAAGGGGAGTGATAAAGCGGGATATCAAACCCAAACTCTTCTTCTTCTTCTTCTTCTTCTTCTTCTTCTTCTTCTTCTTCTTCTTCTTCTTCTTCTTCTTCTTCTTCTTCTACTACCTATAGGAATGGGCCCTGTTTTACATGTTAGAAATTTCTTACTTTCTGTTTTATTCATTTTTCTTTTTGGGTTTGTTTTTGTTTTACCACCGGTTTATTGGTTTTAGGTTGTATTTTCATGCTTGCTTTGATGACATGTTGTTTGTTTTTTAGACTGTCAGAGATTTTTTACATATTAAGACTTTTAAATAAAATAATATGAATGTCCTGCTTGTGGGATCATGTAACCAGCCCTTGGTCTGATCCAACCGAACTTTTCAACTGCTGTAAGGTAAAGGTAAAAGGTTCCCTAGACAGTTAAGTCCAGTCAAATTCGACAATGGGGTGTGGCGCTCATCTCCGCTTTCAGGTCGAGGGAGCCAGCATTTGTCCACTAACAGCTTTCCAGGCCATGTGGCCAGCATGACTGAACAGAACACCATGACGAGTGCCAGAGTACACGGAAACAATGTTTACCTTCCTGCCACAACATTATCTACTCACGCTGGTATGTTTTTGAACTGCTAGATTGGCAGGAGCTGGGACAGAGCAATGGGAGCTCACACCATTACACGGATTTGAACTACCAACCTTATGATCGGCAAGCCCAAGACACTCAGTGGTTTAGACCACAGCACCACCCACATCCCATTGTGCCTGACCGGTCTACAATCTCTAGGACTGCTTGCCTGTCAGGCTGACATTGCCAGAATGTATCCACAGCCCCACTTTGTGCTTTCCACTCTACCAACCTTGTCCTTTAAAGCAGACCTTTCAAGGTTTCATCATCCTGTACTTTAAATAAAGGTAAGTCTTTTGTTTGCTCTTATCTGAACACGAGTTGCGCTTTCTATTTTGTCCCAATAATCACCACAAGAGGGATGAATACATTTTTATGCCGGCCATGTTGCTGCTGTTTACCCGTCCATCTGATATTCGCCTGTTGCTCTTGTGCTTCATCTTTCTTGATTTATAGTCAGAAGGCATGCTAAAATAAGAGTCATTTGTACTACACAGCAGTACCAATGCAGTGCTAGAAAAACGCTCAGGATGAATGGCTTGAAGGGCACTCAGATGATTTCTTTTCCTGCTGACTTTGCTTCTTTGCTGAAAATCCCTGGATGTGATTACAGTTTGGGGAGAGAGGGAGGTCCTGTCTGCTTCAGAGAAATTTTTGGATTGTTATGGTCACTGTATACTAAAAAAACAGAAAGGGGGGGGAGATGTAAGACAAGGAATGGTGTTCAAGGATAACACAGCACATATGCTGCTACCGTTTGGTGCTGTCATGATGTATTTAATTTTATTTATTATAGGATTTTTATCCTGCCCTTCAACCAGTTCCCATGCTATATAATCCATCAACCAATCCCCCTCCACTATTTAGCCCATGGCATTCATTGATATCTTCATCAGAGTAACTGGAATAATACAGCTCACATTCATCTTTTTCCTCTTCAGGCTTAAGGAGTGCTCAGACCCTATTTCATGGGTAGGCAAACTAAGGCCCAGGACCGGATCCGGCCCAATCGCCTTCTAAATCTGGCCTGTGAACGGTCCGGGAATCAGTGTGTTTTTACATGAGTACAATGTGCCCCTTTATTTAAAATGAAACTTTGGGTTATTTGTGGGGCATAGAAATTCGTTCATTTCCCCCCCAAAATAATATAGTCCGGCCTCCCATAAGGCATAAGGAACAGTGGACTGGCCCCCTGCTGAAAAAGTTTGCTGACCCCTGCCCTATTTGTTACCCATCCCTCACCGTGAGCCAGTGTGGGGCAGTGGCCTTACGTACTGAACAACTCAGATTTCTTTAGACAATGAAACCAAGAGGGTAATTTTAATCAATTCATTTCTCAGCTTTATTTTATAAGGTTGAAATTAGACTACATTAGGGCAGCCCCAAAATAGATATAAACATAATGTGCCATCTTTAAAGGTTGCGTTTTAAAACTTCTGTTTGATATGCATATATTAGGGATGGTTGATTCAATCACAGCCTGCCCTGTCCTGCTTCCATAGGTGGATGTGAATGTGTGTCCTTCCTCATTCCTGTGTTGATTTTGAAGGACAATTCTAGGGAAGTCCTTTTGTGACATAAAAAGTCACAAAAACATACACCAATGAGGTATACTTATGAGGTGAATGGAAGATATTCTCTCTCTTTCTTGTTTTAACACTTTTAAGCTGCTTGGAGCAGTTTCAAAGTGCAGCACCTCTTCTGCACAGGGTATTGTACAAAAAGGTATTGTACATAAAATCAAAAGATTCCTGCCCCCATGTCAGACTGGTAGAGCTTAGAAGCAGAAGGCAATATTCTTAGTGTTGATCTAGCTCCTCAGAAGGAGAGCTAAGCCCGACAGAGCATCTTACTCTATGGTCTTAATCCCTTCATTCCTTAATTAGACTTGGTTATATGGGGCTGGTTATCCCACAAAGTTTCCCCTTGCTATATCCAAGGTGGATCGTTGTAATGCACATAACAGAGTGTGGAAACTTCAGTTAATCTGAGACAACTTATTCCACTGGTATCTAATATGAGGTGCTTTGATCACATTGCCTGAGGGCTCTTTCGGTCACACTGGCTCCCAGTTTGCTAGCAGGCTCAATATACAGTACCACGGTACCTTTAAGGCCCTAAAAGTGGTCCAAGTCAGGGACTTCTTCCTTCGGTCCTCCATTCAACAACTGAGGCTCTAGTGATCATCCCGTTGCCATTTCAAATTCAGTGGTTTGGCTGCATGGCCAAAACCCTTATTGGGTTGCTGAATGCATATTCAGGGGTGGCTCGTACAGCAACCTTGTTGCTCAGTTACCAGCAAGCAGCTGAAACATGGCTTTTAGAGAAAGCTTTGGGATCTAACCAAGTTAATTTGTAGCTGTTGCTGTTCATTTTTCTTTGGGTTATTTTAGAGCTCTCCCCCTGACTCTTATATCATTAACATTTTAAAACTGTGTTTAAAATTTACAATGTAAACTGCCTTGAGAGCTTTTGACAGAAAGGCAGGATATAAATTTGTATAGCAAATAGATATGTAAAAATATTCACTTGTAAGGCTCTCCTTGATGAAGCAAACCTTTATCCTAATGAGAACTGAGTCAAACAGTCGTTTCAGGAGTTACTGCTGAATTGCTTTCCAACATTCTGGCTACAATGAGCAATAAGAGTTATCAATGAGATGAGAGCTGATCTGCCATCTAACAGCATCTTAAATCAACATTTCCCTCTGAAAGGACTGCAAGGTTCCTTACTATATTGGAAAATTGTGCACTCCTCAACAGCCACTATTATCCAGGGGAAAGGAAGGGAATGGAGCTATGTAGGTCAGCATCAGAATTGTTAAGGTTCAGCTGAAAAGCTCACTCAAAACTATGCCCGAATCACTAGGAGGACGCAGAGATGGCCTGGCCTCCTCAACTTCTGTGACCCCATCCCTTAGCTACTGTTTTTTATGGGGTACATTCACAGAAATGTGCCAGGATATTAGCTTTGCAAGTTTTATAAATAAGTGCCATTTTTTCCCCGGAGCCCTAGGTTGCCAGTTACCACCTAGAGCCGATTAAGCCACTTCAGCCCTCAAATTGTTGAGGGTTCAATTCAGGTTTCCTACAATAGTAATTTGCACTGAAGGAGAGTCTTTGAGTTCCTTTTCTATTTTTATTAATAAATATACATTTTTTAATGTATATTTAGATGTACATATGTATACATCTAAAAATTAATTGACTGTGAATTGACCAACAAAATTGTAAGTAACTTTCTGTTGGTTAGAACGTGGTGCTGATAATACCAAGGTGGCAGCTTCGGTCCCCGTATGGGACAGCTGCATATTCCAGCATTGCAGGGGGCTGGACTAGATGATCCTCAGGGTCCCTTCCAATGTGACAGTCACATTATTCTGTGAAACCTTGGGTGATAAATTGAGAATTTATCAAACTTCAGATAAACCTTTTTTGTTTATTTTTGTTTGTAAACAAAAAACCCACCATTCCACTTTGTGAATTAAACTGATAACATTTACCCAAAATTCATCATGGGCTTGCTTTGAGTCAGTGTCTTTTCTTAATACAATTATTCCCTTGACTTATTTACCTCTTCGAATTCTTCGCTATTTCTCATGAACCCTTCCCATTTTGCTACAGTTTTCTTTTGTTAAAAACAAAACAAATTCTGTTCCTTTTTGGGAGATGAATTGTGGGTAGCCATTCTTAGCAATTCCAGAAAAAACAGCGACATCATTATTGTGATGTCTGCCACAAGTGAATATGCATTCTGTCCGAGTCAAAGTTGTTGGAGTACGTATAAAACAGTCAGCTGGGGGACAAAAGCACTGGGGAAATAAGTTGAAGACTTAAATCAGGATGGAGGAATTAGCTGTCTGCAAACTGTCAGTCAAAAGGCACAGTCTGAAGGCACCGCAGCAGCCGTGAGCATTAAAGAAACACTTAACTCTGGGCAATGATGAGATTCTGGTTCTATTCGGGTCATGTGAGCAACTCTCCTTCTTTTGTTCTGCAGCAGTAATCACCTTTCTTGTTCAGGCTCCATAGGTGAGGAGCACCTGTGATACTGAATAGAGACATTTCAAAGTGTGGAGAGCTGCAGTAAATAGATTTCACATTCCAAGGGCACTGAAGAACAGTGAAGTGTGAGTGCAGTGCAATAGTGGAATCTCTTTGCATGTGCTCCCTGGGAACTCATGGAAGTTGTTTCTACCGTATGTTTCATGAATTTAACTTTTCTCTCAGCCTTTTTTTTCCTGCCCTTTCTTCCCTTCACCTCCTGCTTTTGGAAAACCTGCTAAAAGAGCCCTCAAAGTGCTTTGATCTGCAGGGACAAATGCATCTTCCATGGTTTCCCTTGGGAAAATTCTGCAGTGCAAGATTCTGTAGCTACAATTAACCATGGGGAGGGGGGGAATGCCATGTTTTTAAAGCATTTTGCTGCCGTGTTTGGCTTGGTGTCTGAATGGCATTGCGGTGTTAAGATCCAGAGTCTGCAAAGTTTTGTTTTATTGGACTGGGTTCAGCTAAACAGTTGTGCTAGTGGGAGGCAGTGCAACGAGTCCTGCTCCAATGGGGCTTTCCCTCTCTTCTCCTTGCATG
Organism: Podarcis muralis; assembly: GCF_964188315.1. NCBI lineage: Eukaryota > Metazoa > Chordata > Lepidosauria > Squamata > Lacertidae > Podarcis > Podarcis muralis. Next base: position 44,719,259 of record NC_135656.1, on the reverse strand, counting down.
CCCGACATCATTTTCTGTTGGGGAAAAATCGTAATAGCATGATGTTGAATTCCTCCCATTCTTTCTTTGAATTTTTGTGTGCTGCCATGGGCACATAATGACATGCCATCTAAAATAATTTACTCCAATCTTTTTATGCAATGGAAATTATTTTGCCTGAAGTGTTGGGTGTAACCCAACAGCTTGTATACATCTTTCAACTACCAGCTGGGCCAATAAAAGCTGCTGTCACCTCACTGATTTCTATGTTTCTGTTTCTGTAGGACATGCTTGACCTCCAGCATCTCAATCTAGATAAATGTTGCAACATGTGGCTGAAATATTTTTGGTTCTCTATAAATCACCTGTCACATTATCTGTATCTTGGCTTCTTGTGCACCTGCAACAGTTATTTAAGACATTGTAACTGACACTGGTTGATGTGATGATGAAGTTCAGTATCTGCCTGGTGACTCTAATAACTTTAAGTCTATGGAGGTGTCACTATGAGTGATACGGCATACAGTTACTCACAGCCCTTTCAGGGATGCAACCAAAGAGTGGGATTCTTCCAACTGCAGAATTTGAGAGCACCACAATAAGGAAATCCAAGCCGGTGGCAGCAGAGAGGCTGCAGCAACATCTGGAGTGTGTTACACTAAGGTACAGAGGGTGTCAGCAAATAGGATTCTGTGGCTGTGCAGCCCCAAGCTTAAAGGAATTGCTAAACCAGGTCTAGGGTAGCTCTAAGCTTCCCATGCTAGGAACAGTGATTCAACCCTTAGCGTTTTAGCCAGTAAAGTTCAGCAATCCCCTCTTTGAAGCATTCTGCAGGAGTTCAGCTCTACAATCTTGTCTCCCCTGCATTTTCTCCTCTCCCTAGCCCAATCTGCCACTTCTGCTCTCCAGGAGTCATTTTTGCTTGCAGAGAACCTTGCTCTTGGTTGGCTGACCTGCACCTTTCCATCCATCAGCTTATACCAACAGTAGTATAATCAACAAAAGTTGTTGGCCAAACAAAATTTTCAATCTGGGTGCCATACGCCCAGGTTTTCCCGGAAGCCATTTTTGAAGGACCAGTCCTGGCGATGTCCATGAATTTCCAGACATGTGGCGGCCCTCACCAACAGTTACTACAAAGTACAACTCTAACCAGCCTGCAAAAGAGTGTGTCATGCTGAGTTCAGACATTACGTTTTCTCTCCACTTTCCACTTCCAGCCACTTGGTGGAGTGTATTCTTTTCTCAACAGCTTTACACAGGCAACTGACATTTTGGCAACCTTCAGAGGTAATCTTTAAGAGGAGAGTGCAGCAGAAGTGAGTGATAACTTTGTAACAATCTGTACATACGTACAGGTTGAGCAGGTTGTTGTAGGGTCGAATAAGCAAAGTACATAGATACTGCTACATTCTATTCAGAGCAGCACCAAGAGAGTTGTCCCAAAATTCAGATAAATCTTAGGCCAAATTTCCCACCTGTCTGCCTGCTTTCAGCTCCCTTGGCATTCTCTCCCTCAATGAGTCTGATTTCAGCTCGTATCTCAGCAAATGGATGTAACTTAAGGTGCATTCCAGCTTCTTGGTACAAAAAATCCAAATGCCTCTTGGTGTCCATTACAGTAGCCCTAATATTCCAAAGTGCCATCCCTTCCTTTTGCATAATGGAACCATGCGGCTCATGCCATTGCTCTCGCCACAACAGGAAATGAGAACTTGGAACTGCATCTTTCAACTGCTGTGCAAACACAGTGTCACAAACTGTGCATGCAAATATACTGACATTGCAGAGATGCTAAAGGAGAAGATTGCAGACAGACACTCTGGTGCAGGATTGCAGCAGCAATGAAGCATTTCAAATCAATGTTTGGTTTTGACTGCAATCTTACCTGTCAATCTAAAAACTACTTACTTGGAAATAAGTTCCATGGGAATTGAGGATGCAGCAATAGAGAGGTCTTTGGCACCTTTAACTGGAAATGAATTTAGTTAAAATCAATGGACCTTACAAATAAATGTGTTTAGTCTCCAGGCATAAGGATAACAGAAAGTTGCACATATTTCTGTGCTTCATTTTTTTTTATATTCTTCTTCTTTGGCGATTACTCATAGCCAAGTAAGATTGTTTTCCATAAACACAGTTTTAACAATGAGTCCGTAAGTGACTGTGGAGACCAATTCTGGATCCACATATACTTCCACAGTGGGGACATTGGTTTCTGGGCGGGAATTGATCACGGTGTGGATTTGCCAAGCATGCCTTCCTCTTAGCATATTTCTCCCTTGCGTCCTGAGTTTGAGTGTCTTCAAAGCCCATGACACCTTTGGTAAAGGCTGTTCTCCAACTGGAGCACTTGCAGGCCAGTGTTTTCCAGTTGTCAGTGTTTATACTACATTTTTTTAGATTTGCCTTGAAACAGTCTTTAAACCTCTTTTGTTGACCACCAGCATTACACTTTCCATTTTTAAGTTCAAAATAGAGTAGTTGCTTTGGAAGACGATCATTAGGCATTCACACAATATGACCAGTCCAACAAAGTTTTTGTTGAAGAATCATTGCTTCGACACTGGTGATCTTTGCTTTTTCCAGTACACTGATATTAGTTCTCCTGTCTTCCCAAGTGATGTGTAAAAAATTTTCAGAGACACCGTTGATGGAATCTTTCGAGGAGTTGGAGATGGTGTTCATAGGTGGTCCATGTTTCACAAGCATATAGTAAGGTTGGTAGTAAATAGCTTTGTAAACAAGCATTTTGGTTTCCCTGTGAATGTCCCAGTCCTCAAACATTCTGTGCTTCAATTGGGAGAAAGCCACACTCGCAGAGCTCAGGCGATGCTAGATTTCGGCATTTGGGTTGGATTTTTGGAAGACGCCTGTGCGTGAATTTGTTTTATGTGTGTAGATTAGAACTTGAAGGGTCCTCTTTGTATTCTTCTCCAAGTGAGAAAAGATTGTGTGTGTTTTATGGTTCTTTGGACTGCAGATAAAATGAAGCATACTTTTCTCACTGTAGAGTTTGACAGCCAGGCCCTTCTAACCTCTAACTGCCATAGCAGACCTCAACAGGATAAGCAGAATGCAATTTTTTAAAAATTGCAGAAGAATGCAGCAACCTTTCCTTTACACTCCCCTTTCTCAAACTCTGAAGCTCATGTAGGCCCTGACAAGTCTTAACTGTCCAGGGGTCCTTTACCTTTACCTTTAGTGTTATGCCACACTAAAAGACTGATTAACTGCAAGTGCAGAATGAACAGTACACAACTTGTGCCAGTTCCATAGTACGATCTTTTTATTCCAATGGAACCTATGCCAAAATAACGCATATGGGTTCAGGCATTGACCTTAAAGTTCTTACTTGTAATTGGGTTCTGAATTGAAGTTGTTCATCAGTGGAATAACAAAGGAAGAATCATTTGCACTGTCTTAAGTGTTCTTGAATGGCAACCTTAAATTTGTTTCCTTTTTGTGTGCAAGAAAAATGTCCCAGTGTAAGAATGAACCCCAAGTGTTTTAAAGGCCAGTACCACAGTGTACTTTGTCATTTGATTCAAACAGTCCGAATAGAGTCAAATATGCAAATTATGTACTTATTTTAGGTCAGGTAAAAGCAATAGAGCAATTTAACTTAACATTCTCCATCCAAAGTCCCATGCACACACTTGCAGTACACCTCAGGCGAACTTCCTCATTTACTTCAGTGGAGGGCTGGCTCTGAGCATCACCTTGGTCTTGCAGAGCTGTTCCCTTTACTGAAATGAATGGAGAAACCATAGTGGGCAAAGTTGCTCTGTGTGTACATCAGAGCTTCCACACTTACATTTGGTAACTGTGGTGTTCATTATAACACACACACAAACACACACACGCACATCAGATATGTTTATGAATGCTGAAGTATTATTTTTATTTTGAGATCTCTGCCAGAATGAAGTCATTTATTGACCAATGTGATTAACTATGCCAATTATATCCACTCCTTGGAACTTGTTAAATCATTATTTAGTGTCTCCTCTTTCTGAGTAATCAATTATGTTGGTAATTCCCAAAATGAAGAATGAATATGATCTTGATGACTGCTTGCTGTTTCACTCAACATAAAACATCTTGATTCTTTACACTCCATTGAATCCAAACCTTGAGAAAATGAGGCATGTTGATACTTAATGCATAAAATACATCCAGAAGCTGCAAAGCCTCAATAGTTAGGAAATGGAAGGAAGCATTGGGTGACGATTTAGAACAGACACGGACAAAAAGAGGTGTTGTTCTGCATTTGATTTTGTTTCTGAAACTCGGCTGTGCCTTGAATTTCTGTTTTAAAATGGTGCTTCTTTCTGAAGCTGATCTATCAGCTTGGTCAAAAGGAGGGAGGAAGCAATTACAGCTCAGCATTTCTAATAAGGTGGCTAACAGCTGAGTTCCCATTAAGTTTTTAAGCTGTAATTTGAGATGACTGGGAGGTAGGAACATCACCTTTCTAAGTGGGAGTTCATGCTATATTGTTTACAGTAGCATCAGCATGGCCTTTTTTGCAGTACATACAGAGTGCCGAATCACCATTTTAAGGACAAAACAAACAAACAAAAATACACTAGAAGTCAATATTCCAGCAGAGGTGTACAAACAGTATTTGCTCCTTGGCTACTTGCCCTCCAGAAGAAATTGGAGCAATGCATGGGAGCCTGCTCTTTTTGGGCCATGGATCGTAGGGAAGGCAGTGAGAAGAAGCTGGTTCATCAGTGACCCTGGTGGGTAATTGGGCATCTTCTCTTGTTTTTCTTGAAAACACTGTGCCTTTGCTCTCCTGCCTCCATAAACTGGATGCGGAGGAGAGGAGAGATAGCATTACGGCAAAATTTGGCTGCAAGGGAGATTGAAAAGGAATCTGAGCTGCCCAGGACCACCTCACTCCATCTCTGCCTTCAACTTCAGGTCTTTATCAACTTAATTTTTTCCATCTTTTCCTGCTTCCAGTGGTGCCTGTCCAATTGTCTTCTGGAAGCTTGCAAGCGGAACATGAAGGCAACAATCCTCTACTGTTGCTTGTCCTCCAGAATCTGGCCTGTTGCTTCTGAGCATGAATGTTCCGTTTAGCTATTATGGCTGAATAGGTGTGGGTTCTGTGGATGCAACTTTGCATGGGTGGAACTGAAGGAGGGTGTTGTCGGATGTGTGTGCCTTATAGCCCTGGGAGACATAAGCATCATCTTTTTTTGAAGGCATGATCTGTCCTTCAGCAGCACTTGTTATAGATGTGCCACATTTCCCTTAGAAAGTGGAACTAGATATAAAGGAGCTCTCTCTGCCTCTCTCTCTGACAAAATCACCCCTTGTGCTCTAAATAGCATCTTTTTCTGAAGTGGCAAATTTGTACCATTCATCACCTTTGCACCTGACTGGATGACCTATAGATAAAATATCAGAGGAGAGTGATAATGGGATCCAGGGAGCGCAGACTGACACCAGTGACTCAGGCTTTGCTTTGAGGTCTTTGCTTATAAGGTTTATCTGCTTCAATCTGGAGATTATCAGTGTAACAGATTTGCTGTCCAAATAAATTAGTCTAGGTTACAGAATTGGGTGATTGACAAAGCTCCAAATGCATCATTGCTTTACCTGCTATCTATCAAATCTTACCTGAAATATGAACCCCATCTAATGCTCAGAACGATATATTAAAAAATCATGTTTGATTAAACCTGTCAGTAGGAAATAACTGTGATTTAATAGAATTGTTGCTTGAACACAGTGAATTTGACAGGTATAAAGGAAGGAACTACAGACCCTCTTTCCATTCCACAAAGTTTCCCCAATTAGCTTGCAACATTGTCAAATTAGTGGAACAATTTGTTTAGCTACATGTACACGACATGTCAGAGCATCATAAAGACAGGTGAGGGACCACAGCTCATCTATAATGCACATGGCTTTACATCTGGAGTGGGTAACCTATGTGCCCCACCTAGGTGTTTTTGGACTACAACTCCCATCAGCCCCAACCACCATGGTCAATGAACAGGGAGGATGGGAGTTGGAGTCAAATGACATACATAGGGTCACAGGTTATTCATCTCTGCTCTAAATTTATCAGGTCCCTTGGCATTTCCTTTTCTACAAAGGCTGAAGGTGATAGGGAAGATTCCTCTGTCTAAGTCCCTATAGAGTCACTACCAGTGAGAGCAGATGATCCCGGGCTAGACAGGCAAATACTGTAGTCTTTTAAAAATCTATAACTCACTATCCTTCCATGTGTGGGTGTCAGTGCTGGATTTACGTATAAGCTAAACAAGCTATAGCTTAGGGGCCCACTCTCTTGGGGGCCCCAAAAAAATTTAAAGGGGAAAAAACTGGATGTACATTTCCAAAAATAAGATAAAAAACAAATAAAATAAAACCTACATACATCAACAGTGTTTTGTGTTGTGTAGGCTCCTATTTATTATGTGCAAATGGCTTTAGATACCTATTAGGTCCATAGATTACCACATAGCATATATTCAACACAAAAAACAGTGACAATTTGTTGTTGATAAAGGACAGCTGGACATATAAAGGGCCCAATTACCTTCAGTAGCTTAGGGCCTCATCAAACCTAAATCCGGCCCTGGTGTGTGTAATGATAAAACAAAATCACACCCACCCACCCCTCCACAAATCTGTAACAAGAATTTCCTGCTTCATGGCCTTACCTTGCATTCCAGAATCATATAAGCTTTCTGTGATTCCCACAGGGAACTCAATCATGCAGCCACTCCTGGCAGAAAGCAAGCATGAACATACCACCCATTGGCTGAAAAGTCAGCTGCAGGACTGAGCTTCCCATTGGGAATTTGATCAAGAAACCCATCCCTCCAAAAAGCAGCTTTGCCAGCCCGATGCTTAGTGCTTGGGAAACATGAAGAATAGGTGGTTGTTGGGCATTTAGCCCTGAACACAGCACAGGCAAAGCCCCTTGCACCGCAGTTCCCAAGTGACCAACAAACCTGTTGACTGTTGGACACCTGGGAAGCACTGGGTAAGAAACCTGGCAACCCACCTATTGATTATCTGGCATCATATCAGGTGATTGGCATGTGAGTCGCCCTGCCCTAATTTTCTTATTAAATAAATAAATAAAAGAACCCACGTGCCCATAAATTTGCTGATGCTGACATCTGGCAAAAGAAAGAAAACAGCTGACCTGCCTCTTATCAGAATGTTGGCAACACTGGCTTTAATCTGCCGCATAGTTATGTGTCCTTCAACTGATTGAAAGGGGGATGCATAACTCCACACTTGATTGCGACCATTGACGAGCCTCCCGCCCCACACTATAGGCCCTTAAGACCTGCCGATTTCAATGGAAACGCAAGTGTGCACAGCTGTTGAGCTGGACAGCAGCCACGGCAAGTCAGTTCTGGAGCTGGGAATAAGCTTTTAGCGTTGCGATCAAATCTCCTCCAGTTGTTATTTGGCAATCGTGAAAGGGGACGTGAGCTGAGCAGACAGGAGGTTCCTGGCTCCGCCGTGAAGGGCTGTAACAATGAAGAGGTAATCAAATTGGGCCCACGGTGTCTTGGTTCACTCAGCTGTGAAGGATTAAGTATGTCTCTGAGGGAACAGACATGTCATAAAGTATACAATGTCGGAGAGATTCAGGTGACATTTGGCTGGATGCTGTGAGAATTATGTGTCTCTAAATCGTTGACTGCTCCAGAAAAATGGGGGGGGGGGTGAATGCACCCAAGTATTTTGTGCCGACTGACCCCAAACTGAAAATAAAGAGAGCTGGCATGTCATGGTGAATGGAGGTTTATGTTTCTCATTTATATAGGGTTTCTGGATGACATATCACAGCTCTGTCTACTCTCATTATTGAACTGCTGTATCCTCACTCAGCTCTACAAGGTACCTGGTTTCATGACTTTGACACTGCAAAATACTTGGCAAGTCTTGCTCTCTCGAATACAAGAACTGTCCTGCTAAAATTGGCATCCAGAAACCTGTGTCAGGTTTCATGTTGCCTGCTGGAAATGTGACCCAGCCCCTTGGTGCTCCTCAGGCTAACAAGCATGAAGCTCATTTAGGTTACATCCTCTAAGACCCTCTGAAATCAACCTGACTAGCACCTCAAAATCTCTGTGTGGCTGTAGGCCTAACCTTCATCATGGGGATGCTGCTCAACATCACATCCTCCTGCCAAGTTTTATGTTGCTGTCCAGACCAATATGTCGAGAGGCTCTTATTATGCAGATCTGCCTCATCGTGGCACATGTGGCCATGCTGCTGCTGTCTTTGGCTCCCAAGCAGATGACCTAAGAGCATGGCTGCACAAGAGCGAACAGGAGGAGGCTGTTCTGTGTAGAGAGATCTCTAAATGCCAGAGTGGGAACAAAGAGATCACCTTGGGGGTTGTATTTTCAGCACTATTCCCATAGTATGGGCTAACATGTGCTCCAGTTTTTAAGGGTATCTGTTTTGAAATGGGTGAAGTAGAATTTACTTCCAAGTAAAGGTGCTTACAGCTGTTGCCTTGTATGGGTTCAATCCATTCTGCCTAACTTGTTTGTGAATTAGAGCCAAGGTTGTCATTCGTATTTATTAGGCCATTGGCTGTTAATGACCAATAGCAATTGCCAGGATCTAACGTGCAGTGTGTCGCCTTACACACACACACACACACACACAGAGAGAGAGAGAGAGAGAGAGAGAGAGAGAGAGAGAGAGAGAGAGAGAAGAGAGACTTTTCAGTTTTCCTCTTCCAGACTCAGTCTGCTCAGATGCAATGTCACCTGAAGAGCAATGGACCCAACTGAGCCATGTTCCATTAGGTGGGAATCACAGTCACCAGAATTGCAGCTGGCAATTTCCCACAGACCATGCTCAGATTGCTTGGGACCATGATAATATACTTTCATGTGTGTTCAGTTCTGTCTGCCATCACCATTCATCATGCCCAGGGTGTCCTGTGTTTCTCTCTCACTTGCTGCTAGCTTTCCAGGCACCGTCCACGAAGCTTCATGTCTGAGCACTTTTGATGATGATGTCGTTGTTGTTGTTACTCCGGAGCTTTCCCTTTGAAAACCCACTCTTTAAAACTCAATTGGAGCAAATGTCATTCCACAGAAAACCCAAATGGGTGTTTGCTCCAATTCAGCTTTGAGGATCAGGTTTTTGTGAGGAAAGCTCAGGGCAACAGCAACAAAAAGCTCAGACGCAGAGTGTTAAAGTGTGGGCCTCTGCCTGGAAAGAGTGGAGCAAAAGGAAGTGTGGATAAGCCCCACCTCTCCCTTCTAAAATTTATACTTCCACTGGGTAAAACAGAAGTTAGATATTGCTATTGCCAGGTGGGAACACTGAACGTTCTCAAGAAAAAGGTGTGTTCTCACCCTCTACCCTGTAGTGCTGAAGAAAACAAAAATTACATTATATTACAAAGGCACACTCTTACCCATATATATCCTAGAAACATAGGAAGTTGCCAAGCTCCCCCAATGCCTTGCCCCTCTCCCTTCCCTTTCAGAAACCGGCAATGATGTGTGGCACTGGAAAGCCAGGTCAGCAAGGCCACTCCACCTGTGCCATCCCACCAGCCATATCTGTCCTTATGCCAGGTTCCACTGTTTGTCTGTCTAAGTCAGCATTGACTGCAAGGAGACAAGAGGAGGTACTTTCCATTACCTGAGATATCAAGGAGTGAACCTGGGAGTTTTGGCATGCAAAGCATGTGCTCTGCCACTCAGCTATGGGTCCTCGTCCCACTGCTGAGCCCTTCTTTCCTTTCCCCAAGTGAATGGTACACAGTTTTCCTCTTATTCATTTTCACTGGTCTTGGCCTTTCTGGAGACTGTGCTTGATTCCATGGGTAGCAAGACGCAGCTTCTGGTGAAGAGTCCTATCACATCAGTCCAGACCACTATCCCAATATGCAGCAATCATGGAAATAGATGATTTGGGTTGTTTGCAAACATTAACTAACAGCAGCTCTCGAGCTGGGCCCTGTCTCCTCTCCCCCCAATTATTTCAGGTGTTACACATTTGCTGACAGCATGGATTTAAAGAGGAGGCAATTAGCGAACGTTCAAATCCACACCTGCTCGGTAACTCACAAACTGGTCTGGCACCCAGGAGTCTGACATCTTTTTTTTTTTTTTTTTTTTTGTCACAGTCTGGAAGATTTTCAAACAGCTGTTGGATGCTCACTGTACTTTCAATCTGGCTGGATATGACCACAAAATTCACATGTGAAACTTCCAGTTTCATTTCCAGCAATTAAACTTCATACGGGGCAAAGATTTATGGAGGAAACAGCAGACAGCCCAATGATGGCAAGAAAAGGGTAGTGCAGATTGACAAATATCACCCAAGCTTCCAAGTCCTTCAAGAGCATGAGTGATAAATGCCCGTATCACTACATTTGTTCAGTGCAAAACATATTTAGGATACAACATGGCTTCCAGTTCACCACTTGCCCCATCAGCACCCTAGCACATCATTTCTCCCAAGAGCCTTGCATAATCACACTGGTAGTAAAGGCAACTGGGTCTAGAGTAGGGACATCAGTCAATACTGGTGCAGTGGTGCAACATACTTAGTAAAATCATGATACAAGGGCAATGCTACAGGTTGTGACTGCACATCCTGCACATTATTCTCTAACCCTGAGGCACCAAACTAAGCTGAACAGGATGCCACCCAAGTGGCCTTGCACAGGTATGAGTGTGCTCTTTCCACCTTGTATTGGTTCACCCAGAAATCTCACTCCCTGCACCAGTACAAAGAACTTGGGTATCCTGCTACATCAGTGCAGCTTAAATGCACAGATCTGCAAAAGAGCTTAGGCAGGACCTAAGTGAGTGAAGACAGAGCATGATGCGGGATGAATATAAGAGCAGTTGGGCTGCTTCCCATTGGCCACTTCCTTCATGGTCACTGCTCTTTGCTGTCTCCAGCACTCTTGTTTTTTCAGCTAAGTTAGTGATGACACTGACTGCCAAAGCTGCAACCTGGGATTGAATTTATAGCCCAGTTGTGGACCAGAGGAGATAGAGCTCTACCTCTGTTTCATGCCACAAGCTCCATGCTTCGCAACCAAGCCTGCTGATTGGTTCCTGGAATGGGGACAACCCAGGACATCAGCCAATGCTAGCCAATGAGGTAGCTAGCACTAGTCCATCGTGCCAGGAGCACAAGAGAGTCCCAATACATAATGGTCATGAGTCAGGACTAATAAACTTCTATTGCATCTCAAATCTTGCAGCATCTTCCTTCTCAGGTACACTACAAAAACATAGGAAGAGGTTCCCAAAACACAGAAAACACATGTCACTGCAGGTTTTCTTTGAATTTCTCACTATCCGTGTGGCAAAACAGCCATGTGCAGAGACCCCTATACAAACAGTCCTCCAGTCCTCACAATATCACAAGCCCAGTGTAATGGGAGTGGAGTAGAGACAGAGAGCTTCTCTTTGTATGCTGGTCAACGAAGAAAAACCCATGAAGCTCTGGGCAGAAAGGTAAAAATGCCCAGTTACTTGTTTATACTCTCATTTGCTGGTGCAGCAGCTCGCAGGATCAAGCCACTGGCATTTGGAAGAGGAATGAAACCCTGCCAAACAACTTTTATCTATGCACAGCAGATCAAGCATTTTACAGGGTCAAAAGTACCCTTTTTCTTTGTCAGCAGATGAATGTTGCCTTTAACCTAACCAATCTTGCATGCTATATGCTTTCCTGATAGCCTCGTATGCTCATTAGCACAGAATTGATTCTCTGCCCTGGCCTCTGTTACTCAATCACTTGTCTCAGTTATCTCAGAAGAGCAGGCAATCATTGTCACTGGAAGGGTCAGTCTTTACTCCTTTGCAAATTTAAGAGGCCTAACTCTTTGGGGGAGAGCTTGTGACTGTTAAGTGAGTAATGCAACAAAGCCCAAGATTCCGCTGGCTGGTCAACAGAATGACACCTTTTCTGTTGTTTCAAGACAGTACTAAAAAGAAGCCTTTATAGATCTATGCATCTTTAAAAATAAAAAAGAGGGGGAGGCAGAGCTTCAGAAGCTTATAAGCATTCCACATTTTTAACTGAAAAAGATGGAGTTGTAGTCCATTTAGGCTGGCTTCAACCAGAGCTGTGGCCCTGATCTGGTGGAACGCTCTTGTCACAAAAGACTAGGGCCCTGTGGGACTTGACATCTTTCCGCAGGGCCTGCAAGACAGAGTTGTTCCACCAGGCGTTTGGCCAGGGCACAGTCTGACCCCCTCCTTTGGTAATCCTCACAGAACTCTAGCCCAATGGTTGCCATTAATTTGATTTTAAACTGATTTTAAAATGAATTGATTTTAGAATGCAGTGTTACTTTTATTGTTGTTAGCTGCTCTGAGCCCGGCTTTGGCTGGGGAGGGAGTGATATAAATAATTAGTAGTAGTAGTAGTAGTAGTAGTGCATGGCCAGCCTTCTGTTTCCATGATCTTTCATGCCACTGTTTACACGTATAATTGTGGCATTGCATCTCACTCTTGGGAAAGATGTGGAACTCACCAAAAGGGAGCATATGCACTGCATGCACAAACCTATCCACACCCTGCTAAAAGATAAGCACCACAAAAGAAGCCAGAATCATAGCAAGGTACAATGAAAATTAATAGCCAAAAACTGACAAGGATGGTGCCGGGTGTGCTTCCTTGGGCAAAGCACTCCACAAATGGGGAGCCAGATAGTCGGGTGTGCATGCTTCCTACTTCTAGGGTGTTCAGCTATGCTGTGTTTACCATTCTACTCATTATTCACTGTGCTACAGTGTCTGCAAAAAACATAGCAGAGTATGGAGAGATGAGAATATTGTTACTTAGGATTTTAAAATGTCAGTTCTTGGAGCAGCCTTAGATACTCTTAGTCATACTGAAACAGGAAATGCAAGTGAGCGCTGCTTCCTGTTTTTATTATTAAATGAGATATTATATTATCTTCCCCAGGAAAGCTGTGAAAGCTCCCCTTTTGAACGTTTTGGAAGAAATCCAAAAGCAGGAAGTGCAGCTCCCGGCACTTGTTTGAATGTCTGAAGCCAGAGTTGGAATGACAGTTTTACAGCCTCTCTGCTTAAACAGGCCCAGGGAAAAGGTGCTTGCCCTCCTCTTTCACTGCACATCAGTTTTCTCCGCTAATCTTCTAAACTACATTTGCTTTTATTCTTTTTGACTTGAGCTAATGAGATGAAAATAGCTTCAGAATGTATCATTTCTTTTCCAATTCCACATAGTTTCAAATCTTTTATTAGACCATGATGGCCTTCGGACCACTCTTGCAAAGGCATTTTATTCTCTTAATTTTGTCTGTGAGCAGATAACGCATCTGGTGTCACTCACCAAAACACAGCGCATAGATGACGAGCATTTAATTAGTTCTTGGGGTGTGCGTCAAATGGAAAGGACCCTTCCTTTGGATGAAAGCACTTACCTTCTAGAAGCTGTCAGCCAGAAGTTCAAGAGAGTGTATTATTTAGTACCCATTGAAAGGTCTCTTATCTGGGTAAACAGATCAATGGACAAAAAAGAACAAGAATCAAGGTGGGAGAAGTACAAAGTGGAAAAAGTGCTGAACATTATGTGCTATTTTAGCCCATTTGGCGTTTTTTTAATTTACACACATGTAAGATTTCTTACCCGCTCTTCACCATAAGTTACCCAGGGCAGCTACAACAGTGGGCCCCATAAAACAAAATGCCTTAAGGTGGACCGGCCCACGGCTGAAAAAGGTTGCTAATCCCTGATCTACAGCATCCAGGGAAAGGGAAAGATGCTAGACACACCTCTGCGGAAAGGAGGTTTCACAATTTAGGAGCTGTCACAGAGAAACCCCTCTCCTGGGCCACCATTTCTCTCACTTCTGATGGTGGTGAAATGAATATATATCCTAGATCTAAGGAATCATCATACAAACATTGGTTATTATGTATACCTTAAGAGGTGTCCAGATACACCTACTAAGGTTAGCAGCTACATTTTCCCCCTGCCACTACAGTGCATACTATTTGTGGCATATGCAGACATGGTGCACACAATTCTTCTGTTGCTCAGGGGTAATTTATATGGGTGGAACTTCAGCTGCCATAAGTTCTGCCGGCTTCCTATACTTAGGACACGGCTGGTGTTTGCATATTCAGCAACACTGCCACACATTCCATTTAAAACCACCAGCTCATTTTACAACCTGAAACTGCAAAAATAAACTTCAAGTAAATTACTCTCCCTCACCTGGCTTTAATACGCATCCTATAACCTGGTATTACTTTTTTTTTTTTACAGCAAATGATTTAGAAGATGCCATTTTCTTTCTTTCTCTCTGGGGAATCTGATCTTGCAAGAAGCATTCTTGACTTGAGTGTGGAATAAACTTGTAAAAATGCTGTTTTTGCATATCAAAGCAACCAAATGGGCACATCCGGGGTGAAGGCATTATTCGAGTAAATAAATAATTATCCATCAGGCTGCACTAATTCTTGTTCTGCAAGCTTACTCGGTAAAGAGTCTTATTCAGTTCAATGGCACTTGCTCCTAGGCAAGTGTTTATAGGATCACAAATTTAGGCTGCAGACATTCACTGATTGGATGCAAGTGCTTGCTCTTTGCTACAGGTCCAGCTGACCAGGATTGCTAATTAGTGTGCATTTAGACTTTTAGACTTCAAAGAGGCCATAACGTTTCACTGACTGTGTGAAGCTTCTCTGAACCCCTGGCTACTGAAAGTGATGCAAAGGTTGCAGGTGGTGAAATTCTGCTCTTCATTCTGTGTTCCAGGTCTGCGACTTGAAAAGTCATAACATAAGATGATGATGATAGCCACTGCTTCTTGTCAAAGTTAATTTCTGCATGCAAAATACTCCCAGGGTTGGGGGGTTGCATGTTGGAGAGTCATGGGGGAATACCATATGTTTTTATGACTGTTTAGCAAGTAATTGTGAGGTCAAGCTTCATGTCACTCATGAAGCTACAATGTCACTACAATGTTCCAGATTCGTCCTGCTCCTCAAATTATTGAATCTGGAACAGCTGTCGGGGGTGGGAAGAAATGCTGCACACAGTGATCGTATGACCACATTATCTGGAGAAGTGAACTAATGGAAAAGTCAGAAAGAAACAGGTCTCCAGAAAATGAATGAAGTTTTTGTGCTTTTTAAAATCAGAATAGAGAAGCCAAAATGGTTTAAAAATAACCCTGTCTGATGGGCAAGAGTGGATTTCAGAGGTAAAAGAAGATAACAAATAATGGGGATGCTAAATACTACATAAATATTTACTAAATTGAGACAGGAACTTGACAGGAATGATATGAATAATCCTATATAATATGGTTTAGGATGCAGAAAAAAAATTATGAGAATAGACGGGCCTGGATCTGCTCTTTTTAAACTTACAGAATAATATTTTAAATGATTTGTGGTAGCACAGCAAGCTGTTTAAATACATTGTAATCCCTGTACTTGCCTCTCAAATCTACTTTGGTAGAGGGAAAGCAGCATCTTGAGTAATTTTAATTGCAAATCCTGGATTTCACAATCACTGAACATACAGGAACATATTGTGCCCCTGTCTATGAATGTGGGGAATGGTTTTGCCTTTGAGGGAATGGAGTATGAGGCTTGGGGTGAGGCATTCCAGACACTGTGCAGCAGCTTTGCCAATGAGAGACCAAAGTTGGCATGCCTGCATTTGGCATCTGTGCCACGCCCCATCCTTTAATCAGTGTAGAGGAGTTGTAGTAGCAAGAGATTCACACCCGGTTGCTTTGAGAGAGTCTTAGAATTTAGTCTGGTCAGCAAATTGTTAATATTTTTAGATGAATCTGGTGGCTCATTTTGTCGAGATTCTGGAGCAAGAGAGAAATTGGGGTGGGGGAACCATGCAGATAAGCTTGACATCAAGATTTTCAGAAAATTTCAGAAAATCAAATTCTTAGTCAGCTCGCTATGATTCTATGATCCTCTCTCTCTTGACAATTCCATCTTTGCTAATATTGCTTTTTTTCCTTTTTACAATTCTCAATACTAGGGAAATATAGGGATTTATCATTGGATAATCATCAGCCAAGTGAAATAAGCCATTGGTATAACTTTTTGGCATTCCATTTGTGTGTATCATTGTTTGTAACATGAAATCTTCACTGAAGATTGAGATATTGGAGTGAATTTTGGTATGAATATTCAGGACAAAGGTATACCTTTCATATTCAAATACCATTTGGTGTTGGAATGCTATCTCAAATCCTGTCTTAAAGAAAGAAATTGGGGTGGAAATTAAGTTGCCAAACACAAGTTTTTGAAAGACTAGACCCTTTTTGGGTTTTTCCAAGGAGACTTTTCTCACCCAAACAATAATGTTTGTAGAAGGCACCAGAGAACCTCAAAGTACATGCATTTAATAAACCAAAGGAACATAAAGAATTTGCAGTCTCAGTGCTATTCATCATGGAAGCCTTTTAACTAATCATCCATGACAATCCTGCAATAAAATGTTATGTTAATGTTGGGAAATGAGATTGATATAAAAGCAGCTCTTCGATGTGTTGCATTTTTTTTTTTTTAAAAAAAATCCTGATTCCTTGAAAACTACAGTACATTGACTTCTCATTGCCCAGGAACAGAAACCCTTCAATAGCACTGCAAACCTTCCAATCCTAAAATTTTGTGTGGACTTCCATGAAAGTTAAGAAAGAGGAAACTTTCTGATGCACAGGGAATTACTAAAATGGTAGCAGGATGCAGTTGAATCAGACGACTCACCCACCAACTTAAGATTGCATCTGTGAACACTGACCAGTTGTATACACAAATCTAGGCCAACACATTCAATGACGGATATTGATGGTGATGGCAGAGCCCTAAAAGAGCAATCCTCCCAGATTAACAAGGCTACCCCTCCCACCCAACCCACAGTCCGTGACTGGTGGAGGACGGAGAAACCCAGGGGTGCTATCTCATGCAGGGAGACTACTTCGCCTTCACTCACCCAGGTCTCCATCACACAAGCCAGGTCAACCCCCAGCGAGATTTTAAAAAGTCTTGCATGGCGGCGGTTTTATTGCCTATAGACCTGGCATTGCACAACACCAGTGACAGAGGAAAGTAATCCCTGCTCACCTTCGTCCCTCAGGATGGGGCATAAGATTGGAAGGGGTTCAAGTATCACCACATCTCAAAACCTGTTGTATCTACCCCCACCGCCATACCTCCCTTGCCCTTCAACGGTGGTGATCCCAAATCCTGTGTTGGCCTCCTCTGTAAAGGAATGATATCCCCTCACTAACAAGTCATCCCTGGACCAGGTCTCCTGAATCGGAAGGGTATAATGTTGAGATATAAAATCAGCAGGACAAACATCCCCAATAGGTGTAGCCCATCCCACTGCACCCCAGGCAAGGAGGATGGCCCCATAGTGGCTCGCTAGCTGTCAATCCCTCCCTCCCTCATGGGATGGCCGAGGGGCTATTAACTCTTTCTGAGCCTTTGGGAGTATTAAAGAGGCATGTGCTGTAAAATGGGGATCACTAGCCAGCAAAGAGCCAGCTTCATGCACAGGAATTACACCCGTCCTATCTTGCCAGGGATGCAATAGGGGAGAACGGTCATCCTCGTAGATTTGGGGAGTGTTAAGCAAGGTCTGGATATAGCCTGGGTGCTTAGTTTCAAGAGTCTATCAGCCTCTTCCATTTTTATTTGTCAATGAACCTGACAGCGTGTCATGGCTCAGCCCAGTTTCATGTAAGCAGATGTGGTGCTTTCTGAGCCTCAAGTCTCCCCAGAAGCCTCAATCTAAGATGGTGTCCTAGAGCCAGCTAGCTAACCCCTTTATGACCCAAGGAATGCTGCCACTTCCTGACAGAAACTGTGGTTGAGGGAAGAGACATGCTTTGTTTATCATTTCTTCTCATTATCCTGATAACTATCATTCAGCATTGTTTTCATACATTATCTTGACTTTCAGCTCCACTGTTCAGATATGAAATAAATTTAAAGAACCAGACAGAGAAGAATATGCTTGAACACAGAATTGAATGTATATTCATTCCGAAAACTGTTCCCCCCAATTCACGAATATGCCACTGATTTCTCAACACTTCCTGATTCATTGCTGAATGTGTGAGCTGGCTGTATTAGAAATCATGATGTTTCAGACAAGGTCAATGCTATGGGAGTGCTATTTGTGTGTCTGATCTGGGATGGCAAATCACCAAGTGATACCGATACATGTGGTATGGTGGTTACATGTCAGATTTAGGCCTTGGACCAAAGCGATCTCAGTTCAGTTCCCTAGCCAGTGTGAAGCTTCTTGGCTGACTTTGAACCACTTCCTGTCAGCTGAATATTACACCACAGGGCTGTTGTGATAATAAAATGTGTGGAAAGAACAGAGAACCTTGTGTTTTGTGTTTTGTCTCTGAATTCCTTGGAAGAAAGGCAGGATAAAAATGTAATCAATCAATTAATGCTACAGTTATCAAGTTATGAGCATAAATATGTGTGTGAAATTGATCTTTGTTCTGTTCATTCTGCCCATTCCTGTTTTGTGCATTTATTTAACTACCATGGCAATACTCACACACTTTTGGTGACATTTAGCTGGTTCGTATACTGTGATTTGCAGAGGAGGGGTGCTAATGGACTAATGAATGTGGCAACCTACATCTTTTGCACTGAAGTACCATTTCTGAGGTAATGGTACTTCGGAACCAAATGGTACTGCCGGGACGCGGGTGGCACTGTGGGTTAAACCACAGAACCTAGGGCTTGCCGATCAGAAGGTCAGTGGTTCGAATCCCCGCAACAGGGTGAGCTCCCGTTGCTCGGTCCCTGCTCCTGCCAACCTAGCAGTTCAAAAGCATGTAAAAGTGCAAGTAGATAAATAGGTACCACTCCGGCGGGAAAGTAAACGCCGTTTCCATGCGCTGCTCCGGTTCACCAGAAGCGGCTTAGTCATGCTGGCCACATGACCCGGAAGCTGTATGCCGGCTCCCTTGGCCAATAAAGCAAGATGAGCGCCGCAACTCCAGAGTCGGCCACGACTGGATCAAATGGTCAGGGGTCCCTTTACCTTTACCTTTACCTTTACCATTTCTGAGTTCTTCCTAAATGAATGTATGATGGTCGTTTGATGCATAATAAAGAAAAAGTCACATCTCATAGGATGTGCCTTTAATTGATTATTTTTTTTAAATCGTATTGTCTATAACAAGCTAACTGAGCATGGCAAACCAAAGCTAATTTGTCCTTTTGACATTCGATGCAATTTCTGACAATGTAGCACCTCTGAAAGTATCAGTGTTTGACATCTTGCACTTAACTTGCATTATTCCTGTTTGTAAATTTGTATCCACAATAGCATAGAACTTCTGTTAGCTATGGAAAATATGCACAATAAAGAAAGAGAATCAAATATATACAAATACTATTTCTATTATACTAAAAATAGTATCTATATTATTATAATATAAAATATCAACATCATGAAAATTTTACAAAAACATAAAGAATCCCAGCAAACAAGGAATACTATGTGCCACCAGCTGCAGATCACTCAATTATGAATGTTTCTCAAGTTCATGCAACTGATTGATGACATTATCAAATTATTTATCAGATTCCAGCTTGAATCAATAAGTACTAGTGTGTGTCGCCCCACCCCGCAATGGCTTTAGGATAGGTGCAATTCTTCAAACTTGCTTTGTCACTCTTTATAATGAATTGCTTCTTATTACCAATTTAGCTGCTTTTCAGAAAGATTGTATCTGATATAGAAGCAGAGTTGGTATGTTACATAGAATGACACATTTAAAGAATTGCACCTATCCTACTTATTATTGATTCAAACTAGAATCTGATTAAGAATTTTTGCCAAGGAATCAGAAGCAATCCATCAATGGCATGAACGTGAGAAAGATTCATCACTGAAACAGACTTTCACTCTTAGTCAGTGGTTAATAATATTGTTACCCAAGGATACTGTATGTGTTTGTAATGTTTTCATATTGTTGATATTTATGTTAGTATATACGCTATTTGTACACATTTGAATCCATTTATTTATTCTTCAGATTGTTGCAAAGAGTCCCATCGTTCTGCTTATCTTTAGATATAAAGTCCTTGAAAATACCATACTGTTGTTGCAATTCCGTTTCTCTTGGTTTCTCCTTTTTTCAATCTTATATTTCATTGAGCATTCTTCTGTATCAGTGTGTGATTATTTTGATTACTGCCCATTTAATAATAGACACATTTTTTTCCAAGCAATTTCCCCTAGTATACACACCACTGCAAGCAATTTCTTCTAATATAATGCATGTCCATATGTTTTTTCCACAAATATATGCATTTTCATGCACACTTTTTCTTCAAATTGTGTAATACTTTAAGTAGTGCACACTGGTGAGAGCCAGTGTGGTGTAGTGGTTAAGTGCGGTAGACTCATAATCTGGTGAACCAGGTTTGCGTCTCCGCTCCTCCACATGCACCTTGGGCCAGTCACACTTCTCTGAAGTCTCTCAGCCTCACTCACCTCACAGAGTGTTTGTTGTGGAGGAGGAAGGGAAAGGAGAATGTTAGCCGCTTTGAGACTCCTTCAGGTGGTGATAAAGAGGGATATCAAATCCAAAACTGGTAGGCTCACATTCAAAATGTGAACTTAACTTACTTTCTCCAACATTCCTATATGAGAATCATGGTCAGGCATAGGCAAACTTGGCCCTCCAGATGTTTTGGGACTACAACTCCCATCATCCCTAGCTAACAGGACCAGTGGTCAGGGATGACAGGAGTTGTAGTCCCAAAACATCTGGAGGGCCGAGTTTGCCTATACCTGATTAAGGTCTTACAAGCATACCCCTATTTTCATTCACCTGTGAAATGTTGGAAGGTACACCCCAGATGCAGATGCACACCTGGGATGGAGAAGTTCAAGGAGGCAGGGAGGCTGGCACTCTGTGGTGCCCCTGCTGGTGTGTCTACACAGCACCAGCCCTCCTTGCTACCTTGCCCCTCCCATTCGTCCTCCCAGTTAGCAGCAAAAACATCCGTCTCAGGAGGCCAGCTGTATGCTGCTGCTACTCCCTACTAGTCCTGCCTAGTACACAGATCTAGGCAGGACTAGTTGCTTATAATGACAAATGCACAGAGCTCGACTCCCTGTGAGTCAGTCAGAAATAGGAGTAGTCTCCAGAAGTAATATCAAGTTCATATCTGGTTTGAAACACAGGGGAAGAGGATAATTCCTCTCACTCTTAAGCAGCACTCCTGACACCCGGCCTGTGAAACAATTCATTCCCCGTGGATCAGTGGATTGCATTTGTGACATAAACAAAGCTCTCACAATGTGATGGGGACCAAACTCTCCACAGCTCCTAGTTAGCCTCTCCCTCTGAGGGCCTCTTGATGCCTTTTCTAAACAACAATAACTGAAGCCTCTCAAACAGCTCTGTGTCACAGGGAATTCTTGTACCAGATTCACTGTACAGTATTCCGGTCTCTCTGGGCGTGTGCTTTATGCCCATACCCAAGTCCTTGCCAAATTAAGAAAAGAAAAGAATATTCCACCCTCCTTCTTGAAATGAAAATAGAAGTAGCTAAATAGTACAGGAAGTAGCAGCACTGGCATCTCTCTCTCTCACTCTCTCTCAATAAGATCTAAGTTGCACGCCATTCTTCATCTTTTTAAAAAATGTATCATTCATGAAAGATACTAATTACTCTGCAAACTGCAGCTTGGCTGACTGGCTGCTCATACATTACTTTGTGTAAGAGTGCTTCTGGCAGGGCTTCTGCTCTCTCTGATAGCTAGGGAAATAAATAAAAATGAAGACAATTTTTATAAAGCAGCAATTAGCTTTGGTTCAATGTAGGCCTAAGATAGTCCAGTGGGAGTTCTTCATATTCTAGCAGAGATTGTTATCATTAGCACGCCCTGTTCATAGGCTGATGCACCGCAGTGCTGCTGTTGTTCTGCTATTATTATTATTACATGAGCAGCTAGGGTTTAACTCAGTAGGGGGAGATCTAATTGTGCAATTTAATGTATTCTATTTACCATCCTTTACTGCAGCTTTAATCATATCAAGTGGTGGTGGTATTTAAATAATAATAATGAATGGTTTTGGTTGCATGTGTGCCATTCTGATCACACAAATCTTTTTAAAAGCCTGAAATATTAAAGGTGCCAAATATATACACGTTTACTTGGGAGTAAGCCCTATTTAGATACTTGCTTCTAAGCTGGGATGGGGGTCAAATTCAATTCAGTTCACATTTAAAGGCAAATCTTTAAAATCTGCACTTTCCAAAGCAATATGCAAACCAAAGCATGGCCATCCTTCAAAATTCAAATTTTGCGATGCAGTCCTCACACCAAACAATGTTTACATAAATGCGTATATTGGAGGACAATGTATACAAAAATGCATACATTTGTTAAAACAGCATTCGAAATGCATTATATTGTAATAACTTGTTTGCAAAAATGTGTACATTGGTCACAACTGCCAATGAAAACATGTTTAATAGGAGAAATTCACACTAAAATGCTGAGTAATTTTCATAGGCGCCGACTCCATGGGGCCTGAGGGGGCCCGAGCCCCCTCAAAAATTTTATTGGGGGGGCTCCGCCCCCCCAATAATTTAAGAAAATTATTGGGCGCGCGCAGCGGAAACGTCCTCCGCCGGTGACGTCACCCGGGCCTTGCGGAAAAGGCGCTGCGGGAGTCGCCGCCGCGGCCGCGGCGGGGCCGCTGCAGAAGGGTGAGTGGCGAGGGCGGGACGGGGCCGCGCGCTCCTTTCCTCGGCTGCCCTCGTCGCACGCCTTGGCTCCCGCGGCCGGCGAGGGGAGCCCGGGCCGTGCGCGGCTGCTGCTGCCGCCGCCGCCTCTCCTGGGGGCGCCGCCTCCCCGGGCGGGAACGCTGTGGGTGCGCGAGGGAGGAGGGCGGCCCCAGGGGGCTGGGAGAGCCGGGCTGCTGTGGCCGAGAGGGCTGCTCTGCCGGGCGCCGCTGACATTGGAACTTAGAAAACTTCCCGGGGCAGGACCCCGGTATGGGCCCCCCCAATATTTTTTATAAGTTGGCGCCCCTGGTAATTTTCATGATTTTAAGAACCCACAAATGGCTGCAGAAATGTGGATTTTTGAATTTAAGACTGGGAAAATGAGAAACCAAAAGATCCAAAATAGATAATGCCTTCCATTGCTACTTTTAAGTCAACAAACATAGGACTGCATTATATCAGTTTTGAAAATATCTGATTAGAACTAGTTGGTTAATTTACAGATTTTTGAGCAGCAGTTCCAACACTTAAGGACATTTTTGACTGAAGGAGAAATGTTTCAAACTGGTAATGTATTGGTAATGTGATGGATTATCTCCTGTGGGCAAAGACCAGCTGCTTGTATTGATGAAATTACATATTTTAAGGATCATAATTACTGTTGACTGGTATTATGGATATGGTCGCAGCATGACATTGCAGAAACAAAGAGATTCACCCCCTCTCCTGTCTTGCTTTTTTATTTCTTTCCTGTCAAGAAGACATATAACGCCTGTTTTAACAAAGCCGTATTGGTTGCCAGTTCATTGCTAGGCCCAATATTAATGCTCAAATTAGTTTAAAGTCTTAAATGACTTTGGGTCTCACCTATCTGAAAGACTGCCTCCTTCGCTACAGACCCAGTTTGTAGTTCCACCACCTACAGAAGCTTGGGTGCTGGTGGCTCAGGGTACGGCATTTTCTGTGGCAGCCCCTAAGTTGTGGAATTGCCTCACCACAGAGGTATGCCTGGCAACTTCACTGTGCAATGTTCATTGTTTGCTGAAGATGCACCTCTTTACCCTGATCTTTGACACTTTATGCATACGTTTTTAGGGCCCATCTTCTTTCTGTATTTTGTAATTTGTTTTATACTGTTTTGACTTTTTTGTTGTAAATTGTTGTGACCCGTCCAGGAAGCCTAAGGGTGAAAGATGGGTAAATAATAATAATGTTAACAAGCAGCAGCACCAACAACGAATGCGCAGAAGGCCATGTGATTCAGCCTTTGCATACAGTGAAATCTGAAGGAGCTGTGTCCAAACAGCCAGTCATACATCCAGTTTATGATTAAATCACAATTCCTCTATACCAGGATTGGGGGACTTGTGGCTCTCCACATGTCGTTGGACTGACTACAGCTCTAATTATAACTAACCAATGGCCACAGATTTGCTACAATGATTAATAATTGCTGTAATGATTAATAAGTAAAGATTCTCAGTTGCAACACAATCTACGAAGTGCATCTACAGTAAAGAGGATCTTCTTCTGAACACTTTACAACTCTTTTACAGTGAATTGTTCTGGCTGCCTGTTAATGATCACATTCAATTCAGCATTTCAGTTTAATAGACAAAAGATGAGGTTGGCTTACAGTCCCTGCTGTGAGTCTGTCGCCATTAAAGCAGGCTCGTTTCCTGTATAAAGATTTCCTGTGCTGAGAAACTAGAACCATCTCCATACCTGGCCTTATTATCTCTTGTGCCTGGAACTCCTTCTCAGCTCCATTGTTCTCTCTTCCCTCAAATCCTCCTTCAAGATTCACTCTTTCCATTAACCCACAAATAGGATGGTCTCTAAACCCATAATGACAGTGGCCATGTGTCCTACTTTACACTCCTCTAGTTGAAGCACTGTTTGGTCCACATCACTGCACACTTTGAACCACATGGCTCTCTCTCAGGCATGCCTCAGAAACAACCGCAGGCCAGAAATGACCACAAGGAGCCATCAAGTGATGTGAAAGGGGCCACTCTACCCATAGTCTTCATTCCTTTACTGCTTACATTTTTATCCCACTCTTTTCCCATAGCACTTGGGGTGGTATCCATGTCTCCACTGTCCCATTTTATTGTCACAAGAATCCTGTGAAGGGGATTAAGCTAAGAGCCTGGGCCAAATGCATCCAGTGTGGTTCATGGACAAGTCTGTGATTAAAGCCTGGGTGTTGTTGGTCCTAACCCAAAACTCTCACCATGACACTACACTGTCTCCCCAGCTAAACAAAGCCCTAGTTACTCCAGCTGCATTTGTTCACATCAGTTCCTAGTTCTTCCTTCCCTCTGTTCCCTATTATTTGTTACCTTCACCTCCCCATTCCCTCCTCCTTCTATTGATATCTTCCCTTTTTGACCTGATTTCATTCACTAGCTCATCAGGTAAAGCAAAGAGAGATGATTTGACATATATTCACCATCTCTCACATATATTACATGGGGCTGGCATTTTTAAAAAGGAGCAACACCACTTTCTGGGGTGGGTGAAATGTGAAACTTCAACATGCAGCCCAAAATGCAACGTAACATTTCATTCGAGGTCACTGGCTTGATTTAAAGCTTGTAGTGTTTTTCAACATGCTTGATATCTTCATGTCGGGAAAAGGTTAGAAGTGTCATGCAGAGACTGCAAAGGAAAAGTTATATTCACCTTGCCTGACAGAGTTGAAAACAGATTGCATGTTGAGACAGACTATCAAATAAAGAAAGCCAGTAACCCCATTTGTACTAAGTGTCGCTTACAGAACACTGTAAGTTGCCCAGAAGGTGTGAGGCTGGGAAAAGACAGGAATCTAAAAGGCTGCAGCTGGACAAATGAAATTGATTTGAATTGTTCTTTTAACCCCTTGTCAATAGAAAAAAAATATTTCATATATATATATATATATATATATATATATATATATATATATATATGTTTTGAATAAACATTCACAAACTTTTTATTTATAATTATCAGCTAAACAGTTTGAGGATCTATACAACTGTGTAACATGCAGAAAACAGCATTTTTAGAGAAATCAAAGACTGGAACTGAGGGAAGTCGGGGGGGTTCTGTGGGGGGAGGGAGGGGAGGGAGGAAACAAGGGGGGAAATAAGGATGATAAGTTTCTGGATAATATGTTTTGTTTTAATTTTGAATAAAAAAGTAATTTAAAAAATAAAGAAAAAAATACTGTATAAATCCAGTCTGGGGGTCAAGCATACCCCAAGAATGCCAAGAGATGGTATTAAACCTGTTCCCCCTTCAAATAAATCATCATCATCATCTTCACTACAAACTTTCATTTTTCAACAAAACAATATAGGTGCAAAGAGATCACTAAGGTAAATAATATGCACAATGTAAAGTACACAACACCCAGAAGAATGGGAGGTGTTAATTTATCCCACAGATTTATATTTTGTTTGCTTGCTTGTTTGCTCATTTATATCATACAGGGTGGTTGACAAAAGCATAAGAAATTGACTGTGGTATCATTCTAGGTCATCTCTTTTTGTTGGGACTTGGCATCATGGCCTTACAGTGCCTACAGTCCTTCCCAGGGGATAGAATGAGAAGGTGATGCTGAGGGACTTTTGTTCTGCCCACCAGCTAGTGATATCTAGGGTTCCATCTTGTCCCTCAAGCTCTTCAACATCTGTGTGTAACAGCTAGAAGACATCATCCAGACATTTGGACTGATGTGCCATCAATATGTTTACTGAATGCAGATTTTTTTAGAAGAGCTCCCAGCCCTACCAAGGTAATGTGGTGAATCAGGGACTAGTGGCAGTGAAACTGGCTGAAACAGGCTATATTCCCTATATTTCCTTTTTCTATTCAGCGCTGGAGAGCTCACCTACTGGTATATACTATGGGGTGATATGCAGTCTAGAGTCATTTTTAATGTTACAACAGGGGATTAGAAACGAGTAATAATAAATACAAAAACTAATGTTCACCAGCAACACCCTAAACAGCAAGTTCAGGCCCACGATTTCCCCTTGTTAAAACCATGAATGTCTAGTTCTAGGCTAACAAAACACAGATTTGGGGATTAGTGAAATATCTTTTGAAAACCGACATCGCCATTTATTATTTATAAAAGTGCCAAATACGTACTAGATGGTATAAAAAACAGAAAACACAAGACATGGCCAATAGGCTCACAATCTAGAAAATATCATTAATGTTGATGCTTTGGGCTTTTATTAATTTTGTATAATATTTTTAAACTCATTAATTTTGGTTGGATTTCATCCAAAGTTTGCCACTCTGTGAGAGAACAGCACAAGCAACAGCCTCATATCCCAAGCCTATAATCCTCTAAATAAGAAAGTGGCTTGTAAGATCCAAGGCTGCTTGCCAAGAGGTGGCACTGCAAGTAGAGTTGCAATTGACTTTCCATACGAATGGGAAGGTTCCACTTTTCCTCACCCCACACCTTAGCCTCTTTTCTGTTGCCAATCACCCCTTTCCAAAGCAGAAAGAAGCCAAGCATCAGATCTGTTAGCATATAAATTAGTCCTTGACATCGTGACTGCGATTAATGACATTTCCGCGCACGTGGAGGGAAATGTCTCTGAAACCTGAAATGCAAATGTATGATAGAATTTGTCATCTTATCTATTAAAGAACCTGATGATGTTTTAACAGGAAAGAGGGGCATGAACTTGGCCATCTGCTGTATCTGGCAAGAAAGCAAATGCAGCTAAAGCAGCGTCAGGTGGAAAAGCTACAGGAGCTGTTCTAAGGTCACAACTTGGATAATTATAGAAAGCAGAACTGGGAAGTTATTTACTCTACTTTCAAGCATCACTAAATCATCAGCAAAATGTCCCTGTCCTAAAATTTGTGGCAGTAGTTGCAGGGCACATTAATCTCTGTTGTGATGCAAAGGCATCAACTATGGTGTTATACTGGCCTTGAAAGGACCACTGTTGGCACATATATTTGCTATTGAAATTCTGATTTGTTGTTCTATCCCTATCTAGGAAGCTGATAATGAACAAATAGTGATCACTCTTTGATAAGCAATGAACTCTGTCAACTATGAGCAATCACCCCAAACCCATTCAGTCAAATTGTTCAATAGCCATCAAAACACCACCACAACCAGACATCATAAAAACGATCAGGGGGCACTCAGTTTTTAACTAAATTGGCCTCATCCTATGATATCCAATAGAATTGGTTAGAGCAGTGGTTTGGTGGCACTGCAGCTGTCTCCGTGTGAGGAAGCCTGGATAAGTAGTATGGGTAATCCACATATTTACACACGCGTGGTGTAGGTCCACAAACTAGCTTACAATGCCTTTCGCATGAGCAAAAGGCAGTCAACGCAATACCACTAAGTGCTTTGCAGCACCCTGCAGTACCAGGATGATCATAAAGCTGAGTGATTCCTTATTATTCTTACAAACATGTTGAAATAATCACAGTAACAGTTCAAATAGTTATGTTCAGGATACCCCCAGCATTGATAAACTAATTGCCATGAAGCGGCAGGATTTCCGGGGTGGGGGGGAGAGGAAGAGGATCCTGGGCAAGCTGGGGATGGGGAAGGAGAGGTTGGTGTAAGAAATACTCATGGGCTGGTGGAGGATGACTAGGGGATGGGATCAGTGCACAGGAACCAGAGCAGCAGGACCCATCACCAGAGCCAGAGTAGCCACTGTGTCCACGAACATGGAAGGCTCTGAGGTGTAAGGAGCAGCAGGAAAGGATGCTCCAGGACAGGCATCTCCAAACTTGGCCCTCCAGATGTTTTGGGACTACAACTCCCATCATCCCTAGCTAACAGGACCAGTGGTCAGGGATGATGGGAATTGTAGTCCCAAACATCTGGAGAGCCAAGTCTGGGGGTGCCTGCTCTAGGAGGGTGAGGCAGGCAAGGGCCCATAGCCCAGCTCCCTAGCTGGCCAGCTGGGGCTCACTAGCTCTGATAGGTGTGTGATTCCTCAGCTGAAATAGGCTCAGGACAGATGATGGTCACGTGCCTCATCAAGCCCAGATGTTGCAACCAGCATGCAAAGTATAAGAGGGAAGCATTGCCGAGGGGTTGTGTCTGCTCAACTTCTCACGTTGATTGGACCATGGCTTGGATGGTCCAGGAAGCTCTTTGGGGTTGTGTGTGTGCAGAACTGACCTCCAGGTGCCCTGACCCTGTATTAGCTGCAGAGGTGGGAACCTGGCCGGACTGAACTTTGGACGTTGAACCTGTTGGCCTGCTGGACTGCATGCTAGCATCTCCCATGGGATCATGCACTCCAGAGGGACTTGCTGCCCAGTACCCCGTGGTTCAGGACACTAATTAAAACATGAAGTTGGATAGAAAGGTATCTGGATTAAGTGTACAGGTGTTGTTGTTGTTGTTGTTGTTGCTGTTATTAATTATCTGCCCTTCATGTGAAGGTCCTAGAGTGGGTTACAAAAACTAAAAATTAATATTAAGAACGGTTTTTTAAAACTTTCAATCACAGAAATAGGGTGGTTCCTAAAAATGCACATCTTAAGTGAAAAGCCATGGTAAAGAGGTGCATTTTCACTGCATTTAGCAAATTCATATTGGAGCCTCTGTTTGAAGTTGCAGTGTTTAAGAACAGTCACTTTAGGATCGGTAACGAAGTGTCCTAGGAAACTGAAATGTCCCCTTACTAGTTTCTGATTACCGCCCTTTCTGGTGTCATGTTAGTGTCTATTCTTTTTGTGTAGAGATCCACCGGTTTGTCATATGCAGCATACAAACCAGCATGGCTGACAAATGATAGCACACACCATAGTGGAAGATGAGCATTGAAATAAAGCCTTGATATTGTGGCTGATATTGCTGGGTCCTATGACAGTGTTGTCTGGAACAGAATGGAGGCAGAGTTAGCCTATGAGTCCATTGCAGGGTCTATTGGTACAAGCAAGTAGCCATGTCAAGTTAGAGGACTGTCTGTGAGCCAAGGTAGTCCTACCACCTAAAGCCCGTGAAAGAGAATAATCATTGTCCAAGATAGACTGCAGATTATTGATGATACACCAAATTGTTTGAGCTGGGAAGTATACATGACAACTTTGGGGGGTCTGTCTTATGGTAGATTATTCCTGGATTTTCCCCATGGATCTCCAGATAATATGCAGCTTTTTGTGGGTCACATACCTTGCTGTCTCAAATTACCTTCCTTGCCACTGGATTGGCCTAATTATACAAGACTATTCTGTATATATAACTTGACCTGTGCTTGTTCAACTTGCCCCATGCATCTTTTCTACTGTTTACCTTTTCATCTCCATCTGGAAGTGCAAGCAGACAGTTGGCATCCCAGCAGACACCAGCTCAACTATTAGTTATCTGGCAAGCATCAATATCTGTTTGTGTACTTTCACTGACCAACATGGTGCTTTTGCTCTATTTTCCCTCTGTGCACTTGGCCAAGTTGCCCCTGGCTTTTGGTTTGTGACACAAAGGGATCCTTTGGCTTTTGAACCAACCTGGCATGATATGTTCTTGACAACTAGCAAATACAGGGGCAGAACCATTCTCAAATGTTAGTTCATTCCCTCAATCTGGAACACATCTAGTCCTATAGCCCTGTATGAAGAATATTTAGGCTAAAGGGAAATATGTGAATACCACACCACCATCTGGCAGCTCCGTTATTTTGAACACTGGTTTTTTAAAAATAACTGTATAGATCTGTAACTTTCGCCCCTGGAATGTAACGCAAAAACAAATGCCTTTTGCTGACAGTTCTTTCTCAAAGGCATGAGATGACTGCCAGAAGTTTCTGAAAAGCATTTGCCTTTAAGGCGGCATCATCTAACTTGAGTCTGTATTCTCGTCCCTTTAAAAATAAAATAAAAAATATCCTCTTCTTTAGGATATTGCAGTTAGAAAGCACATTGAACCTTAGCTACTGCTGCCAATAGTTTGCTGACATTCAAAACCCAACTGCAGCTTTTCTCAGCTTCCCCCCCACCTCTCCCCGTCTCCCCCCTCTCTCCCTGCTCTAAGATTCAGCAGTGCATGGTGCGTCGCATATGCTGCTTAGTTCTGAGGCTGGCTTGTGTGCTGATTTGAGAAGGGAAAATATGCTGATATCCTATGGGACAAAGCTGCATAAATCCTTTTTAACAACAAAGCCCTGGGATGTGTTAAGGCAAGCAAGCTGTGGTTTTGGGTTTTTTTACATATGCAGCATTTTGATACCGTAGCCCTTGTTCGGGCTTGATAGCAAAAGAAGGAACTGAGCTTGCAGCACGGGCCTGTGAAGGGAGAATCTGATATTTATCCTAATTTATTGTTTCACAGGCTTTCACTTCTGTGCATTGCCAGTCTTGAAACTTTGTCTCTTCTTGCTCCTTAGCATCCTCCCCCCAGATAATATTCATGGCTGTCAGAACAGGAGTCTACGCTGTGCCTTGAAATTCCTGCAAGGTGAGGAGACATTCAATATGTGCTGAGCAAAACGACAATGGGGAAACTATATGGCAAGCGTTTCCTTCCCTAACAACTTCAGGCAGCAATCCTTCCACCTTGAATGACCTTGAGCACAGACTTTTGTTGCCTCCCTCTGCAGCAGGGGCAGCCAATCTCCACTGCCGAAGGCAACACTGATTACCAGTTGTTGGGACTCACAAGTGGGTACAGTTCTTTTGCTCCCCATAAGCCTTGGTTGGCCACTGTGAAAACAGGAGACTGGAGTGGATGTGCTTTTGGCCTGCTCTTCTTATAAGCTGCGGCGAGGGATGGAGGGAGTTGTAGTCCACAACATCTGAAGGGCCACAGGTTACTCACGATAGCAACCAGTGGGTCAGAGAGAGGTAGGGCTGAGCTGGCTTTCTCATGTTGGAGTCACTGCCAGTTTCTGAGAGAGGGAGATGGGGGGTTGAGGTAGCAGGAAGGTTAGCATGGTGTAGGCACAGCAGCAGGAGCAACAGTCTGCACTACACCACCCTGACCTCCCCATCACTTTGCCTCTCCCCCTCTCAGTGACTGGCAGCAATCCTGGCATTAGGAAGCAGGTAGGCATTATGGGCCCACGTTCTCCTGACCCACTGACTGCTACTTGTTCCTCATTCTTGCTCTGTCCATGCAATGACCCAACCTGTTCCTATCTCTCTGCCCTCCCTTCCGCCTGTAGTTGATTTAAAACAGATTGTATTTTATTTGCAATTCAATGAACAACTTGCATAAAATTAAATCTGTTTTCCTCTGGAGTGTAGAGGTTCTTCTAGGAATTGCTTTAATTTATGAATTAGTCAGGAGAACACCTGTTTAGGTTCATCATAGTTTTAGCATGAAAAATACAGATTAAAACTTTTCATGGGGTGTTAATTTTTCCCTCTCATCAAGCTGTGAAAATTAGGTTGAGAGACACAAAAGGGGGGAATCCATATATCAATGGGTGTTAATCAGATGATACTTTCAGTATCACTTACAGAAATGACAGTGACGCTGATTAAGAGAACCTTAATACCAGAATGGGTGCCATCCAGGTTTCCTCACACAGAGATAGCTGCAGTGCCTCAAAAACACCAGAGGTTTTTCTAGGTGTAGGGGGAAATGGTAGAAGGAATAACGGGGTAAAGGACTTGTGGCTCATCTACTGTCAGAAATGTAGCATTTCTTGAGTACAGCAAGGAGGAGGGTCACCTGATCTCTCTAAGGTTCTCTATACAGTGGTACCTCAGGTTACATATGCTTCAGGTTACATGCGCTTCAGGTTACACACTCCACTAAGCCAGAAATAGTGCTTCACGATAAGAACAGAAATCAGGCTCCGGCGGCGCGGCGGCAGCAGGAAGCCCCATTAGCTAAAATGGTGCTTCAGGTTAAGAACAGTTTCAGGTTAAGAACGGACCTCTGAAACGAATTAAGTGCTTAACCCGAGGTACCACTGTAGTTGAACAAAGCAGGCGCCATAGCAGAAGGCTGGGAGCAAGGCCTGTACTTTCTTTTGCAACCACAGAAGTAAAATATGTGCATAGTGGTGTTTTTAATGCTGTTATAAATGTTATTATTATTAACATTAACAGCATAACATAAAATACGGAAGAGGGAAAAAGCTGTACAGCCCCAGATCATATTTAAGGTGCCTTGAAGGCAATATAGTCTCATCTTTCTCCTGCAAGCAAAATTCCACAACCCATGGTACATCATTAGGCTGTGGCATTTAAAGCATCTTGTGGCACAAAAACTGGAAAGAAAGTAGCATGGTTCCATGCACTGGCAGAGGAAGAGGAGTGGGGGGGGGGAGTGCACCGCCCCCGGCAGCACGATCCCGGCAGGGTGCCATCGTGGCTGCCCCCCCATCCACGCTGGGTGCCCCACCACCACAGGCAGTGTGCCACGCCCCCAGGACACATGCCATGCACCTGTGGGCAACACGCCCCACCCCTGCCTGCTCTCCGCCCCACCCCCTGGTGCCGGAGCATGGAGCTCTGCCACTGGTTCCATGATATATCCACCCCAAATTGCTTCTGTAAGAAACTATGGAATACATCTGAAAAGAAAAGAAAAAGG
This sequence comes from Podarcis muralis, assembly GCF_964188315.1. Classification (NCBI taxonomy): domain Eukaryota; kingdom Metazoa; phylum Chordata; class Lepidosauria; order Squamata; family Lacertidae; genus Podarcis; species Podarcis muralis. Next base: position 44,685,971 of record NC_135656.1, on the reverse strand, counting down.
AAAGCTGCATAAAGTTTGAAGGTGGACTGAAGAATTTACAGTAGGCAAGATGTCCAGCAAGATTCACTCCACAAGTCTTGTCTATGGAAGCCTTGCACAAGCACTCTGCCCAATGGGGCTTTATTAAATGCTTATTAAGTTTATACCCCTCACCTTCCTCCAGAAGAGACCAGGGCAACAAACATGTCAATCCTAAAACAATTCATTTAAAACTTCTAGAGCAGTTTCAAATTCCTCATTTGTACTGTGATCTTTCTTGGAATCCAGAAGTGAACTCCTACTGTCTTAAGCAATCACCACCTCTCAAACTGATGATTGCAAACTTGCCAAGGACAGAACTTTCAACCATCAAATGCCTCGGTAAACAGGAATGTTTTAAAAACATTCCCCAAAAGTGAATAGATTGATGCACCTCACTAGGGAGGGTGTAGCAGAAATGTGGGGCCTGCACTGAGAAGGTCCTGTCACAAGTGTCATGGCTCACCACCAACCAGGCAACTCTCACTGTTTGCATCACCAGCAGGGCCTCCCTACACTTTCAACTGTATATGGAATCAATTCTGCTTCTAAATTTTTGCATGGTGCAATGCTCTACAGTACTAATGTACTTCGTATACTCCCTAAACATTTTGGACCACAAGCCCCATCAGTCCTAGGCAGCCTGGCTAATGGCCAGGAATTATGGGAGTTGTGGTCCAAAACACATATAGGGCACTAAGTAGAAGGCTGGTGTAGCCCCTACTTTGTGGAGAGTCAGAGCCTCATTGACTGAGGTCTACACAGCAATAAGGTCACACATGTAAAACACAAGAGAAGAGCAAAGTATTGTGCCTGATCTCTAGATAATCTTTGCATGGCAAAACACACAGAATGGTAGACTCTCTGCAGTAAATGAGAGTGCTAATGAGCAGTTTAGTTCCAATCCTTGGGGATATGCCAGAGCCCCGAGAAAAATATATTGTGTAGCAAAATTTCAAAATAAACAGCCTCGATCATTGTCAGTCAGCTCTTGTGTTATCAGCTTAAGCAGCCCTTCCACCCTTTTCTCCGCAGGGAAGAAAGCATTGCGGCAAGAACATCATGTCCCCTTTTGCACTCCAGGTTTGGCTAGGTGTCTCTCGTCTCTAGTATCAGAACACCAGCAAGCAGCATTCAAGCTTTTTTTGTCTGATGCTTGTGCAAACAACCGTGGTTCCCAGTCAGATGATGGTGCCAGCTGCCTTTCAGCATTGCCATGGAAATTTTTAGAAAACAGGCATAACGGCATGTGCTTCTCCCATCTCTGTCTCAAAATGAAATATGCAGTCCTATATGATTTGATCACCTCCCTCGATCTATATGGAGATTCTCCTGCCTTTATCCAGACAGTGTTTGCGGTTTTGCTTTCATTGTGGATTTCCAGGAGGAGAGATGGCAGCACCTTTGCTCTCTTGAAAGTCTGTAAGCACACAAATCAACTCAGATCACTTATATAACCTTCAGTGGATAACATTTACCAGCAAAATGCTGGTGGTTCTTCCTAAAGATCAGTTCAAAAAGGTAAAGATACCCCTGCCCATACGGGCCAGTCTTGACAGACTCTAGGGTTGTGCGCCCATCTCACTCAAGAGGCCGGGGGCCAGTGCTGTCCGGAGACACTTCCGGGTCACGTGGCCAGCGTGACATCGCTGCTCTGGCGAGCCAGAGCCGCACACGGAAACGCCGTTTACCTTCCTGCTAGTAAGCGGTCCTTATTTATCTACTTGCACCCGGGGGTGCTTTCGAACTGCTAGGTTGGGAGGCGCTGGGACCGAGCAACGGGAGCGCACCCCGCTGCGGGGATTCGAACCGCCAACCTTTCGATCGGCAAGCCCTAGGCGCTGAGGCTTTTACCCACAGCGCCACCCGCGTCCCTTAAAGATCAGTTTAGAAACCAACTAAATACACTAGAAAACTAGTTCTCTGCAATACATATAAAAACATATGTGCTATCTTGTTATTTTCTTTGTATTGCTCTGTAAACTTTCTGGCTGGATATTGGGATATATAGATGTTGCAGATGAACGACAAAGAAATCGCTCACAGAACATGGTCAGGACCAGATCATTCTCTGGCTCAAGGGAGAGCCAAACCAGTTGAAGTTAGCTACATATGTGCAAGCCCAAATTTTGGTGGCCCCAAATGGATCACCTCCATTTTGCACCCCCTAGGCTCAGCAAGCTGGGGGTGGGGGGCTAAACCTGACACTGTCACTGCCAGAGACCCAAGAGGACTCTGCTGATTCCCTTCTTCCACCTTCCCACCAGCCCCACAACAGGCACAAATAAGACAGGGGGCCACTAAGTAGAGGCCCGGGGTTTGGCTTTCTTGCTGTGAATAAAGAAACACTAACCAAAGGAACACAAGTGAACAGCAGAGAACCTGACACAAAACCCTACATATATTAAGTAAAATCAAAACATCGCCACCCGACCCCACCCCCACCCTTCTTTCCCCCCTCCACTTCTTTCCCCCTTTTCTTCCTAATGTCTCAACAAATGAAACCGATTTGTAAAAATGTTACATGAAAAAAAAATGAGAGAGAGACATTGCACACACTTTTGTAAATCAAGAAAATATTTAATAAACAAATAAATAAAAAGAATAAGGAAACACTGTTTTGCCCCCTTACTACATGACCACCCTCCAAAGTCAGTATTAAGGTGCTACCTCTCTGACTGATGTTTTATAAACCAACTGCTTTTCTTTAGAAGTTCAGCTACTCTGATATGCACTGACAGTTTGCATATATGTAAATCAATTAGTCTGTGCACATTTGCAGATGTATATTTCCTTTTTAATTTTTTATTAATTTACTAATGCATCTGGTAGACTCTCATCCATGAAAGCTTATGCCATAATCAATGGGTTTGTCTTCAAGCCCTTTGTTGTTTTTGCTGCAAGACTCTAAAGGGGCTGCCCTTTTAGAAGTTGTTTTTTCATGGGGATCATTTTCCTTGTTTCATCTTTTATCTTTCCCAGTGAGACATTATATTAGAACACATATGCCTCCTCCCTGCCAAATGGCTTGCTTGCTACCTATTACGGCACCGTAAACCCGCAAAACAATAACAAAATTGTATTGGCTGCAATTCATGAATTGAATTATCATAAATGTTTTCCCAGTAAATGGAGAGCACAATTCAGAACAAGCTCAATGCAATGACCATAAGCCAGTTCCTTTTAAAATGCTGTAGAAACATTAGTTAATCCAGACAGCATTTTTCAAATGCTTTTCTCCCACAAATAAGACTGCAAGATCTGCAAAGTTGTGCCAAAATGCTCTTTGCTGCAAGATTCTTGGGTCCGCCTGCACATGAACTGGTAAGTTAATCCGTTGTATTGTAAATGAGATTCCGCTCTTTGTTTGCTGAATGAGTGGCGTGGAGGAGCCACCCAGTGTGCAACACACTTGTCATAATCGTCCTGACCCTCAGAACAAGTCCAGAATTGGCAGGATTGGGACTAGTACAGGACACCTTATAGCGTGGCTTCATCCTTCAGAAGATGACAGGCAAAATCTGACAACAGAATGTAAGTGGCTGTGGCTAAAGCTGAAACTAGCATTTCATTTTAGCGTGCCTCAGGGATGGTTCTTTTCTTCTAGCTACCTGATACCTGGGGAAGTGAGAAAGGGGCCCAAGGAAACCAGTTCTTTCTTCTGCTCTCCAGCATATTATTAGAGTGTATTTGCTAGCTTTGGCAGGTTTTCATTGTGTTAGCAGGAACAGAGGACTCCCACACTGACCTCTGTGACAGCAATCTCATTTAAAATTTAAAAAAAAAGCCCACCAAACCATACCCATTCCTCCTTCATTCATTAAGTAGCCAGCCAGACAACTGGAGCTGAAAAGTCAATCTTGGTCTCTGCATAGATTGGGATGGGTTTCAATTCCATGCTAGCCTGCACAACTTGGTTTTAAGAGGTAAGCAAGAGTCACTATTTCCAAGGCAACTTTGTACCTTCATTTCTGTGGAGGGATGGAGTGAAAGAGAGCCTGTATTTGGGCAATATAGTGATCTGGAAATATATAAGATAGATGAATGAATATCTATAGGTAAGCAACCAAACCCCCACCAGTAAATTCTTGCTGGCCTTGGTAACATATGAAAAATTCAATTCAGTTGAGGGGACGGGGGTCTTCCACTTTTCCTTCTCTCGTCTTGCCTTCTCTTTCTGGTCCTGCCCAGTTCTGCTACAACTTGCTTTTCCTTGTCTCCTGATTAGTAGGAAGCTGGCATACAAAGTGGGCCGGCAGTGAATGGGTCTGAGGGTTTGAGGAGGTCACGGTTGCACCGGGACTGTTGCTGTTTACTGAATTTTTGCAGAAAGTGAACAAAAATGGATGGGATATTTATGTATGTAGGGGAGGAGATGAGGAGAATGGGGAAGTGGGGATAGTTTGTTTTCATATAGAAAATAGGTTTTCAATAAAATATTAACCACAAAACCAGCTTCCTGTTCAGGATTGGAAATCACAGACAAAAATACAGACTTTGATATTATGAATGATGAATAGCAACATATTTGAATAGCTTTGCTTTCTCTTGCTCCAAACAGATGTTCATACAACTTGCTTCTCCTTGTCTCCTAATTAGTAGGAAGCTGGCATGGGCCGGCAGTGAATGGTTCTGAGGGTGAGAGGAGGTCATGGTAGCACGGTTCATATTATATTATTGTGTGTTTATTTTGTTCATCTGAGTATTTAAATCCAACCTTTCAGTCCTGACTTCTCTTAAACATCAAAAAATCTCAAACACCCATAAACCCTTAATAAACAATAATCCTGTGGGGAGAGCACCAAAAACAGCAGCATTAAATCAATCAAGGCAAATACAGAGTAAATGCAATATTTGTTAGAGGCCCAAATCAGACTTTTTACAAAGATATACGGTACAAGACTAAACATGAAGCAACTCCTATTTAATTCAATGGGGCTTATTGCCAGGCAAGTAGGCTTACAATTGCAGTCATAGTCTAGTGGGATGGTTTAGCTTACATTACATATGTTGCTCTATTATTGATCTTCTGTGATAGTTTATGACTGAATTGCATGCAGAATGTGGATTTTTTTAAAACTTTGAAAATAGATAAAGGCACAGAGTTAAGTTCTCCTCACCCATGCATAGCTATCAGTTCCCCCTTCCACACTTTTCAGAGCTGACTTTTTAAAATAGTTAACATTAACACATTGTTTTAGTGGTGCAGCTAGTACTGTCGCCAGTCTTGTAAATGCTTCAACGTATATTGAAATGGCAACACACCATCTCATCATGGTGACAGTAAATGTATTTTTGAAGATTTTGTTCAGGATGGATTGAAACACTTGTTTCAACCCATTTAAGTGAAAATAACAGAAACTGTCTCTGTCATTGAAGAGGGTAGGGATGCTTGGGATAGAGATCAATGTCAGTTATTATTGATGAGGCAGGGGGAGAAAACCATACTAAAGCCATAGGTTTGATGGTATGATAAGGAACAGAGCTTCAAACAAATCTGTCCTTGCAAAATTCCTTGCCGCATATCATCCCTCTTGAAAACCCAAACACTCTCTAGAAATTCTGTCTCTGTAGTAGGAACATAGGAATCTGCCTTATAATGAGACAAACCAATGGTCCATCTAGCTGAATACTCCCTGCACTGACTAGCAGTGGTTTTCTAAGGTTCTCCGACAGTGGTCTTTTCCAGCCCTACCTGGGCATGCCAGACCTGAGACCTTCTGCATGCAAACAGGTATTCTGACACCGAGCTATGGTCTTTTATATGGAAAACTATATGGTGGCCCGGAACGTGGGTGGCGCTGTGGGTAAAAGCCTCAGCGCCTAGGGCTTGCTGATCGAAAGGTCAGCGGTTCGAATCCCCGCGGCGGGGTGCGCTCCCGTTGCTCGGTCCCAGCGCCTGCCAACCTAGCAGTTCGAAAGCACCCCCGGGTGCAAGTAGATAAATAGGGACCGCTTACTGGCGGGAAGGTAAACGGCGTTTCCGTGTGCTGCGCTGGCTTGCCAGATGCAGCTTTGTCACGCTGGCCACGTGACCTGGAAGTGTCTCCGGACAGCGCTGGCCCCCGGCCTCTTGAGTGAGATGGGCGCACAACCCTAGAGTCTGTCAAGACTGGCCCGTACGGGCAGGGCTACCTTTACCTTTACCTTTTATATGGTGGCCCACTGATAAACAGGTTCTTAAAATTTTGTCTGCAGTTGAGTGGCGTGGGTTTCTTGTTTTTTATTATGTCCTTAGTACATTCAATGATGTGTGTTTTACACTCCCTTAAATCCTGTAGATCTCCAACTGCAATCTACAAAAAAGGCTTCCCACAGTTACCTCCTCACACCTTGCGCAATCGTTGAGCATTGTGCCTGTTTCTTCATGCTATATTTGGCACTATTTTGATGCAATTTGTTTCTTAAATTAGATTTAATGATGATGCTTCAAACAGACAGTTCCCTTGGAATGAAATTAATATTGGTGCTGCTATTTATTTATTTTTAACAAGCATCTCTGTGAGATAGACAGATAATATATGTTTTGTTATTAGTTTTTTGAAGCCTATCCTATTGGTCAGGATTGGGCTGGCATTAGCACCCAAAATGGCTAGCAAAGTGCTGGGGTCCATGGGCTCCACAGGGACTGCCACAGCTAATGTCAGGATTGATTTATTTAAAAAGGGTGGCAGAGTGACCTCCCCTCCCCTTTAAGTACTTTCACTGAAAGGAGTGTTTGAGTTGTTCTTGCTCCCCTCTAATCAACCCTCTTTTTGTAGAAGCACCACTTAGCTCCTGAACATGATAAAAGTCCAACCCCAGCCCCTGATAAGTGGAGTTTCATAGAAGACTGGTCCAGACCATCAATCATTTTATTTCTATGCCACCTTCCCAAAGCCCAAACCATGCTCAAGGAGGCCCATATAGTATTATTCCCATCCTTCTCACAAAATGGCGTAAGGGAATACAAATTTTTCCCCTCCTTGCCTCACCATCACTCTGGACACTTTGAGTACTTGGGTCAAGTAAAATGTCTTCATTTTCTAATGTGGCTATTGTGGTAAAGTGATTTTTTTTTTCCTGAGTGGGTTGCACAATACAGCTCCTTGCCAAGGGCACGAGGGAGCCTGGGTATGCCTCTGGGTGATGGCCATTAACTTGAATGGCTTTAAAAGAAGATTGGAGAAATTCATGTAGGAGAGTCCTATCAAAGGCTACTGGCTATGATGGCTACGCCCTGCGTGCACAGTTGGAGGCAACAATGCTTCTGAATACTAGTTGTTGGAAACCACAGAATGGAAGATGGCTCTTGTGTTCATGTTCTGCTTCCCACAGGCATTTGGCCAATGTGAGAACAAGATGCTGGACTAGATGGCCCATTGGCATCATCATGATCATCCTCATCACTTTTAATTTGTATACAGTGGTACCTCGGGTTACAGATGCTTCAGGTTACAGACGCTTCAGGTTACAGACTCTGCTAACCCAGAAATAGTATCTCAGGTTAAGAACTTTGCTTCAGGATGAGAACAGAAATCACGTGGCAGCAGCAGGAGGCCCCATTAGCTAAAGTGGTACCTCAGTTTAAGAATAGTTTCAGGTTAAGAACGAACCTCCAGAACGAATTAAGTTCTTAACCCGAGGTACCACTGTACCGTCTTTCTATCTTACAATACTCAAGGTGCTTTACAAGCTGAAGAAATAAAGAAAGTACACCTTATAACAACCGAATGCAATACAAAAATGTGTTAATAAAGCATAACTTTAAAATAAGCAACCTACATCAAATTAGGTAACATTCAACAACCATTAGAATATCAGCATATAAAAATTAAACAGAAATCTACACTTGACAATTACAAGAAATAATTTCTAAACTACAATCAATAAAACAACGTCAAGCCACAGTTCATAAAATAATACAATGCAAATAAGAAGCAGAGACTGGAGGGTGGGGCAAGGCAGGTGGAAAGAGGCCTTGCCTGATGAGGTCTCTCCCCTCACAGTTCTTCCTCCAGCCACAGCTCCCTTTTGAGGACTCCTAGGGCAGGAGGTATACAAATAATGATGATTTTTAAAAGTTTAGATTCTTTTATATCAGGGCTAAAAGATACATATCAGCCTTTTTATATATAAACCCCTGGGGGAAAACACTCTCCTCAGTGGAAACATGGTCATCATGATGGTGTTGCTGTCTAGCTGAACAGGAAGTGGAATTCCAGCAGTTATTTCCCATGTGAAACAGAAGTGAGATGCCATCAAGGCCTATCTAGAAATGGTTTGCTGCCAAAACTAGTCGGACTGTACCCTGATTGCCTCTGCTTCTTAAGCAGATGTTCCTATTTCTGACATCTTTTGATCATGTTTCCGTATGTTTGTTACTGTCGCAGAAACCTTATGCCTGCACTCTGCAAGCTCTTATCGTCGCTTATTTCACCCCACCTTTTTGTGGTACAAGCTGTATAAGTAATTTAAATCACCTCCTGGCAAAATTGTTGTTACTTAAAAAGAGAATAGCAAGCAAGTGGGAGGTAAAGTCAGATAAAGAGCGACCTCCAGAGATTTATGATGAATCTACGCTAAGGCAGGAGAAGGCTGTGCACAGAAGTCAACGCTTTGTAACAAGGTAAATAAGGTGTCCTAATTAGTTAAATAGATGATAGTGTAAATCACCCAAGAAAATCAATGGGGAGGACAAATGGATTTTAGGAAGCTAAGTCACTGAACAGTTAAATGGTGGAAGTAAATACTTAAAAGTGGAACAAATAATTGAATACCCTTGACATTTTTGTTGCCTCCAAATTCTTCCTAAAGATCAACACGATCTTTGTCTCAGTTACACAAAAAGTAAGTATTCTGTAATCCACATATAAGTTTGAAAAGCTGTCCTGATAACAAAGGAACCACATTATTATAAATGTATCATGTGTATGTTTGTGTTTGTGTGACAAACATATATATATTGCTGCAATGAATTCACCACCAACTTTGTAGTCCCAATTGGTAGAGTCCAGAATAAATATTTTATTGAGTGTTCACCCTGATTTGTTTGCACAAGGTTTGCAGAGTGGTTATGTGACATCTACTGTTGACTGAGCTTCCATTCTGATTTGTTTGCAAGGATGATGTTTTTTTAAACAGCTGCTATCGCAGGTGGCACTGTGGGTTAAACCACAGAGCCTAGGGCTTGCTGATCAGAAAGTCGGCGGTTCGAATCCCTGCAACAGGGTGAGCTCCCGTTGCTCGGTCCCAGCTCCTGCCAACCTAGCAGTTTGAAAGCACGTCAAAGTACTAGCAGATAAATAGGTACCTCCCGGAGGGAAGGTAAACGGCATTTCCGTGCGCTGCTCTGGTTTGCCAGAAGCTGCTTAGTCATGCTGGCCACATGACCCGGAAGCTGTACGGCGGCTCCCTCGGCCAATAAAGCGAGATGAGCGTCGCAACCCCAGAGTCGGTCACAACTGGACCTAATGGTCAGGGGTCCCTTTACCTTTGTATCCTACACCATCCAGTGCACTTTTTCCACACCTTCCTTACTTCAAAAAGTCTGTGGTTGGGGGCCTAGGTTGAAGTAGGTCTGTTCCACAAGAGCTCCAGATCTGCTCTAATTTGCCACTATGAGATTTAATCCCACCCGTAAAATAGTCTGGAAGTGGCCTTATGCTTGGTTATGGGATATATAACTTAGCTATTGGGATATAATACCTTTGCACTGTTTTGGGGTTGCTTTTATCCTAAAAATAAATACCTCAAAACAGAACCTAATGCTTGCTGGCTGCTAGCTTATAACTATGCAAGCGTGTTAGCATAGCCACTGGACCTGTTACCTGCTAAGAGATGCCTTATCTGAAACTAATTAATTTAATTAAATCTAAGATTAGCCCCCTTGGAGATCTTACTGCAGCTAAATTTGAGAACACAAAGCTGTCCAGATTCCCGAGGTCAAGAGATCATTCATCTCCCATAAGGTTTCCTCTGTTCCCCTCCACGTTGATGACATTGGCTATGCTGCAGGGCTCCCTTCAGCAGAAAAAGAGGGTTGCCCTGTTCTCCCTCCTGTGTCGTTTTAATATGCTGATACAGCAGACATGGTTTTAATGAGCATTCTTGTAATTAATTCATCCTAATCTGTTATGAACAATGAGCAATCTTGCAATTAACTGAATTGGATACTCAAGTAATTAGCCAATGTGACAAATAACCAAAGTAAAGTTAATTTAAAAAAACAAAACAAATATTTTAATTATAGTACACAATTTCATTCAGAGTCACTATAAATGCTTAAACCTATAATCCAAAGAGATTTTGGATTGTTATGCCTTGTGTTTATATATGTTTTTTAAAGTAAAAAAAAACAAATATTTGTTGACTTTTATTAGAGATACATGTCAAGAAGTACAATTGGTGCAATGGGGGGGGGGGGGATGTCTCAAACAAATAAGCCTAAAACAGAATACAAGCATGTTGTACTATATCAAAGAACCACAGAATTGTAGAGTTGGGAGGGACTCCAAGGGTCATCTAGTCCAACCCCCTGCAATGTAGAAATTCGTGACAGATGGCCATCCAACTTGGGCTTAAAACCTCCAAGGAAGGAAAGGCCACCACCTTCTGAGGGAGCCTGTTTCACTATTGCACAGCTGCTGAATTTTACCATCAGGACTTTTTTTTCCCCAGCTGGAGCTCACTGGAACTCAGTCCTGGCACCTCTCAGGTGGGTGCCCTTGTCATTCTAAGAGAACAAGGGAGAAGTTCATGGTGAGTTCCAGCACCTCTTTTTCTAGAAAAATAGCACTGTATGATATCATATTATATTAGTGTAATATACTGCATTATTATATGGTACTTTTATTGTCTCACGGGAGTCTGTTCCACTGTCAAACAGCTCTTACTGTCAGAAAGGTCTTCCTGATGTTTAGTTCGAATCTCCTTTCTTGTAACTTGAAGCCATTGGTTTGAGTCCTACCCTCCAGAGGAGGAGAAAACAAGCTTGCTCCATTGTCCATGTGACAACCCTTTAGCTATTTGAAGATGGCTATCGTATCTCCTCTCAGTTTCCTGTTATCCAGGCTAAACATACCCAACTCCCTCAACCACTCTTCATATATATTTCACATAAGAAGGTTGCTAGTCTAGTAAATAGAATAAATTTCTAGCTGCAACGAATGCTGGCGATATGTCAAACTGACATATTGGCCATGCCTTCTCATATGCGAGAGTATGTGAGGGAAGTGAGGAGAGAGATAAAATCTAACCTTCCTGCCTCTCTTATCTGCAGAGGTGAACATCCTTTAAAGCTTGAAAAGAGATGAATCCAGTTCCTTATATTCTGCAGCTAATCTATATCCCTCAATAACATTTCAAAGGGCACGATCCTGTAACACAGGACAAAGGAGAGTGGCCCTACCATCAGATGTGGTGTCCAATGGCCTTGGTGCCTGAGGGGGAGAATGGAAGACTATCTGAGATGTGGATTGCAGCTATGGAAGAAGTCTTGTCACACTTGTTTGCAACCATCCCTGAGTGTTTTGGAATAGAAGGTGTGAATTGGATGTTGTAACGTTCTACCTTCCAGATGTTGTCAGACTCCAGGTCCTAGCCGCCTCCACTAACATGGTCAATGGACAGGAATGATGGGAGTTAGAGTCCAACAACATCCAGAGGCTGCCATATTTGCTACCATTTTTATGCTGCATAGCTTAGAATACTAGTTGATAGCATAGAAATTGTGGCATTGGTAAGCCAATAAAGGCATGTATTAGTTGATCATCAATGATATTTTCCCTGTAGATCTCACAACTTCTTTGACTGATGTGTTCCTCAGAGAACTTTCACTTCTGTTTATTTTTCCTTCCACTACAATACTCAGTATTGATGTTATACCGAAATTTATTTTACTATTTCCTGATTTTATATTTTTTTTCTTTCCCTCCATAATTTTTGTTTAGTATTATCCATTAATCAAATACAATATATCTGGTCTCTTTAAGTCACTGGTCAGCCTGGCAGATATATCAGCATTTTTTAAATTGCTGACAGTATTTAAATTTCACCAAGTTCAGTGGGATGCAAGCAGCCTAACCATATGTAAAGGTGTGTGTGTGAACAATGTATGTATATTTAAAATGTCTCTAAATGCTGCTGGTTGTAACTAAGCCCTTGAATTGTGGTGTTCTGCTTTCTTCATTGTATTCAACAAAGTTCTTCCTAGCGTCTTGCTGTCTTGAACCTAAGAGCAAAACACACTGATGGAAATACTGAAATGGTCTGAACTCAGAGCAGATCCCAATGGCACCTCACTTGTTCCAATATGACAGCAAATCATTAATAACTATTTTCTGGCTATGACTTTTCAGCCCATTGAAAGGTAGTTAGAGCAAACAGTGTTTTCCTTTGGCCCAAGCATTGAAGGTTGTTAAAGTAGGCCATGTGTAGAGACAGGATTAAGGAACATTCCTTTTATGGTCCAATTCTCCATTGTTGGGTCTGCATTTTGGAAAACAATGTGAACCAAATTTCAAGGGCACCATTTTCAGTTTCAGTAACAATGGGGAAATGGATTTTGATACGGCAGGGCTGAGATTCAGCAAGGCTGAAATACCATCTGCTAAATGCATTCAAGGTTCACTTGCAAAACAGCAGTGTATTTTAAAAACATATGTAGTCATTTTTTCCTATATATCAGAATAATTATAGTAGATTTATACAGTGCTATTGTTCTAGAAAAAGAGATGCCAGAACTCACCATGAACACCTCCCTTGTTCTCTTATAATGGCAATGGTACCCACCTGAGAGGTGCCAGAACTGAGTGTCAGTGAGTTCCAGCTGTAAAAAAAGCCCTGGTCTTATCAACACAAGGCACACAGTGTCTAAGAGTCTGTATCTAGATCTGTGCCTTCGGTATGCATATATAGTAAACATATATATGTAGAGTGCAGTCCAAACCCCTTGGCCATCAGAAGTAGGCCTTAATGGAGAAGAATACCCACCTTGACATTCACAACCATGCCACTCACACTGGTCTATGTCAGAAGGCAAGGGTCAAGGGATATGCCAGCTTCTAGGCCGGTGCAGCAAAGATACCTGGATCAGACCCAATGCCATCATGTGGTGGCAGCAGGACCAGTTCAGAGTCCAGTAGATCCTGTGCCAACTTATGTAACTATACCCCTACCCCCCTTTTTTTTAAAAAAAATGAAAATTCCTTTTGGCGGCTGCTGGCAAGAATTCCACCAGCAGTGTCTTCCTACCATGTGCCACATTAGAGCACGCCTGGGGGGGTGAAGCTCCCCCAGGAATACCTGCATGTAACAAAAAAAAATCCTCCAGAATAGAAGATCAGGAGTTTTGATTACTCTGCCCATTGTTAATAGTTGTTCAGTGTGTAGAATCACCTTTCAGTATAAGCTTCCTTTGTGGGGAGCGGTTGTCCTCTGTCAGTGGCCATAGGAAACAATCAGTTCTCATCCATCAGCAATCCCTTGTTTCCAAGTTATATTTGAGGAGCTAGGAAATGTTAATCAAGTCCTGGAGAGCCAACTTGAACCTAGATACCAGGTGGAGCCAAGGTCTGCACACTAGATGGATCCTGAAGTCTAGAGCTGACATCATTATTAACATTCCACTTATGCTGTTGATAATGAGATGCTGGTATGTGCTTGCTAACCTGGCCCTATGTGTAATTTAAATTGGCTTCCAACATGGAAATATGTGAAGCTTAAGTGATTAGAAGCCGGCTAGAGTTTCAGCACTATTTGCCTCCGTGTGCCAATGCTGTGCTCAGCTTAGTTAATGAGCTGCCCATTTTGCCTACGGTGATAAAATCCTTTGCATGGCTTGTTGTTGTTTTCTCTGCAAGTGAATTTTGCCTGAAATCCTTCCTGTGCTGAATTCCATAAAGCAGGCAAAGTTTTGCAAATAGTGAAGTGCCTCTGGACATTACTCCATCAGACAGCTCTAAATCTCACTCTTAAGAATCTGCAGCTGAACAAAGACACAGCTGGAACAGAAGTCAGAGAGATATGTTTAGTGCTGAAGGATGGCACAACTCATCTTGCATGCCAAGGTCCCGTGACCCACAGTTCCCTAGTGGATAATAAACACACAGACATGAGTATTTAGGTTTCTGGGTTCAAATAGGCCACAACTTTACTAGTTACAGATGTGAGTGGCTTGGCTTAGGCACTGGGTGAAGCCAGGCTATATCTCGCCTCCCACCCATCTGCAGGGAGTCCATCTAAGGGTAAACCACTAATAGGGGGAGCCCTATGACTTACACAAAATAGGGGCACCCCAAGGGGTCACTGTTGGGGTCATGGCATGGCCCTAGCCCATGTCTGGGCATTGGACAGGATCCACACCCCTGGATCCCTTTAACAGGATACCTTTTATGAGGAGGGGCAGGTGGAGGCTGCAACCTCCCCTCCATCCAAACAAAGGCTTACCCAATGCCTAACCCAGGCTTCCTCCAACTCAGCCCTCCAGATGTTTTTGGCCTACGACTCCCATGATCCCTAGCTAGCAGGACCCGTAGTCAGGGATGATGGGAATTGTAGTCTCAAAACATCTGGAGGGCTGAGTTTGAGGAAGCCTGGCCTAACCTCACAAAGTTGTGGCGGTTGCTACAAGGTAGGCAAAAACCAAATGGCTGGTGCCAATTTTCCAAGTGGAAAAAGTCCCTACCTGGCACCAACAATATGGCAGCCTATGTTTGTCGATAGCAAGGTTGGGTCAACGCGGCCAGGATGGCAATGAGGGGGGCATCAATCCCCGCCCCCCACCAGATCACTGCAGAGGCCCGGATGCCTGGCCGCAACACCACCCACCAGAAAATGTGAGCGGACTTAGTCCTACAACTCATGGGTCGTCTTTGCAGTGGGAGTGAGGATCAGAAGAAAGGGTCGATGCTATGCTCTTCAGCTCTCTGCTGGTGGCACAAAATAATTTGCTTTGAACTAATTTTAGGGGTGTATACGACTGCATCCAATTCAGTTCATGATTCAGCCTTTTTTACTTTTCCATTTTTTGGTTCACTATTGCTTTTATCTTTTGTTATCTTTTTGTTTTTTACTATAAAATTGCCGCTGAGACTTTGAATAATGTGCTAATAATAAATCATGTCAATAGTTGCTAAGTTTGTGTTGTTAGTATTATTTTGGAAGAATGCAAAGGGATGGGCCATGAAAACCAAGGCTTTGTGTGTACATAGGAAAGGAAAACAGCGAGAGAAATGAAAAACACCAGGTCAAGCATCAATGTTTTTCTCTTTTTCTTTCCTTTCCTTTTTTAATATTTCCTTTTTTGTCTGTGCCCTCTTCCTCTCAACATGGATGCTAGGAATGTTGAATTTCATTGGGTGCTCCATATGAATGCCAAATACTTGCAGTGCTTTCTCCTCAAAAAAGGGAGGAAAGCTCATACAATAAGTGCACCCAATGGGGTACCTGAGTAATATGTAATATTATCTTTGTAATAAACACACATTTCCACCACCACATGGTCAGTCATTGTCACTGAAGCATCTGAAGCAGGCCTGTTTCCTCACAAGCTGAACTCACGGATTCTGCACTCTGAATGATTATGAACAATTGGCCTGGAGGGGTTTTTGTCACACTGTAGGTTTTCCTCCATTGGGGAGCTGCTGTAATGTGCTTGTCCACATGGCAGGGAGCTACAGCTGCTGGTATTCCTGCCAGAGCAGGCAGAGGGAAACGCCATAATGTTTCATAGGGGAAAGGGAGTTGGATTGGCACAGGATCTGCTAATAGCATTTGTAGCTATTTTGTCATACGGAATAAACAGGGGCAATTGTGCTGGAAAGTATACATTCACTCTTGCCTTCTTTGAAGAAAGTGGGTGAGAATGCCAGTGCTGGGATATTTTTGCAACCTAGGCAAGGCTAACTACTTGTGCGCGCGCACACACACACACACACACACAAATTGCCAAATTCAATTTTCAAAATAAGATGTCTTGTAGAAGTGGCAAAATTATTCAAGATATAAAATGAAAGTTAAATATTATCAGAAATGTATCTGGTATAACAAAAGCTAATCTGTATAAAATGGTGCCTCTCAAAGGTCAGTGCAGTGCCCCTCTGAAGTCTGCACCCTAGGCGGTTGCTAGCTGGTCTCATGATAACACTGGACCTGGGCAGTTAGCAGCTGAAAGTGCCATTTCAGACTGCCTGGGAAAAGAAAATCTATAATAAAATATCAGGTGGAAGAAGGAGATGGGAAACTTCTCTTGGAATTGTGAACTGTGTACTCTAGGGTTAGATGTGTCTTGGGGGAGAGTTCCCCTTGTCTTGCTCAAAAATATGTCAGATAAGTTTTATTTCCTTCTGTGGAGAAGCAAAGTTAACTTTTTTTCCCCCACCCGCCAGTGTTCTGTCTTGATAGACAGGCTTCCGAGGAGTGAGCCAATGCTTTCCAATGCTAACAGTGCTTTTTTCAACAGAATTATGAAGATTACAGCTACCCTGTTAGAACCATGTAAAAATAATTAACCCTAATATACGTGTGAAAAATGGCAATATGGACACGGTTGAGCGAAAATCACTTTGAAACCTTTTTGTTTTCAAATAAAAGGAGTTTTGAAATTCCATTTAAATATTGAATTTAGATATGCTGAAAACTGGAAATTGCAATTGCCCTCTACTGCCACCGTTATTATTTCCTCCCTAACTGTTTCTCCTTTGTCAGAGGTACTGATTTTATGAGCTCATTAATTTTGCTGTGCTAATGCACTTTCCTTATCTTCTAATTAGCCACGACTCTCCTTCTGGCATATTTATGATGTTCTCACCTCTTCCCATTTTTGTCTTGCCATATTCAGAAAGATGCCCACCGCAGTAATCAGTACAGTTGGGCACCCTCATATTCCTTCAGCTGTCCCCACTGCACCTCCTAACATTCACAATTCTTTTTATTTATCTTTTTAAAAAAATAGATTGGGATTCTGGATCACGTAAAGTAAGCAATAGGTTTTCGTATCTGGAATAAAGAGAGCAAAATCAAATCTGTGTTGTGGATTGTAATTCATTGCTTAAACACTAATTCTGGTTTGGTTACTGTGTGTGTGTGTGTGTGTGTGTGTGTGTGTGTGTGTGTAAAGCTTCACAAGTTTGCACAAGCCTGACCCTTAACATTCTCAGCACAAACTTGAGTGAAGGAAAATGAGGCTGGCTAGTGATGCACCCATCATTATGACAGCCTGTCTCTCCCACACAAATTAT
This sequence comes from Podarcis muralis, assembly GCF_964188315.1. NCBI lineage: Eukaryota > Metazoa > Chordata > Lepidosauria > Squamata > Lacertidae > Podarcis > Podarcis muralis. The sequence continues at coordinate 44,668,734 of NC_135656.1, read as the reverse complement.
GAAGCAGTGACTGTTCTGGGTATAGTCAGGCAGCAACACAAACACCCCTCCTGCCCTGGGCTGGATTTAAGTATTTATGAGAGCCCCCAGGCTAAGCCAGCACACTGCAAGTCACAAGACACTCATTCTGCCTGGTGTATGTTACAAGGAATTTCCAAAATGCAGTCACAAGGGAATGTTGACAGTCCTGCAACTGTTCTGGTGAATGTCCAGAATTATGACATTACATTTGTGAATGGTAACCACTGCTGACAACTGCAGCGCTCATTAGTCTACCTCCACATTTTCAAATATTCACTGGACATGTGAGGGCCTGCCAACATTCTTCTAAAAGAACAATGGCCAATGCAAAAGACAGGATTTCTGGTGAGGAAGTGATTGAGGACCGCCATGATGAACACTCTTCATTATGTACTCACCAATTTCTTTTAGGAAACTTGTCCTTGCTCAATTTAATTTATTTACCTGTTCTCTTGATTGATCCAGCACATCAAGCCTACGGGTTTGTTTTGCTTAAATTGGTTAAACAAGAGAAAGTAGCCAAGGGGTGAGAAACAGCAGCACTTTTAGCCCATGGCAACCTAGTGAGGAGGATCAGGGCACGGCTGCTGCCTGTGGTGAAGCAGCAAATAGGATCTCTGCTCCTCAACCCATGTGCATGGTAATGTTATTCCACTTCTATTTGCTTGCTTATTTATAAAAGTATTTATATACTGCCAACTCATGTACAATGTTAAGGCAGTGTACAACGTACAGTAGAAGACTCCATAAAAACAATGAAAAATAATCATTACAATTACAGTACTGACATCTTTGGTGTCTGGGTCCAAAAAATCCCATTAGTGCCTCTCTCCCTCCCTGGGAGTAAAACACAACAATAATTTATTAAATAACTAATTTCCTGCCCTTTATGACACTTATAATCAGCTGCCTGAGGCAACCTCCTCATTCTAACTAATGTTAGAACCAACCCTGCTATGAGCAGTATTTAAAAAGAGTAAGCAGAAGGGAGAATTATGGTGGGTTGCAAGACAAAGAGGAAGCCATGGTTATGTATGTATGTATGTATGTATGTATGTATGTATGTATTCAGTCAGTCAGTCAGTCAGTCATGGTTCTTATATCTTGTCTCTTCCTCCAATCTGGAGCTGAGGGTAGCTAACGATCAATGCATTAACAAACATAACACATCGTTTAAACCAAAAGGCATAATAGCAACAATTCATCAGTAAATAATATCAATAAAACCACAACCCAAAAGTGTTTATCCCATTATAGGTAAAGGTAAAGGACCCCTGGATGGTGAAGTCCAGTCAAAGGAGACTATGGGGTTGCGGCGCTCATCTCGCTTTCAGGCCGAGGGAGCCGGTGTTTGTCCACAGACAATTTTCCGGGTCATGTGGCCAGCATGACTAAACTGCTACTGGTGCATGGAAGACTGTGACAAGTGCCAGAGCACATGGAAACGCCGTTTACCTTTCCACCACAGCGGTACCTATTTATCTACTTGCACTGGCATGCTTTCGAACTGCTAGGTTGGCAGGAGCTGGGACAGAGCAATGGGAGCTCACCCCATCGTGGGAATTCGAACCGCCAACCTTCCAATTAGCAAGCCCAAGAGGCTCAGTGGTTTAGACCACAGCGCCACCCAAGTTATCCCATTATACAAATACCTGGCTGTGGTATAAAAAACATCTACAGCCTCCTCTTAAAAACAGTATTCCTTACAGCCATCTCCATCCCTCAGCCCAGACACATTGTCTCAAGCAAACAGCTGGGACTTCAAAGTGTAGTACTTGATAAACAACAGTTTAACTAATCTGTAATGCTAGACCAATGAGAATACAACAAATAGAATAATCAGCTAATGGTAGAGCAGTAAAAATGCAATAGATATAAAAATGATAGTCAACTAATAGAAAACAAAAATGAGCAACATTACCCTTCCCCTTCCATCTACCTCAGATGGTCATCTTTAAATACAGATAAGCCAAACACAGTACCAGCATCATAATTATTTTGATGGGTACCAACATAATAAAGATCTAATTATAGAATTATGGAATTGTTGAGTTGGGACCACAAGGATCATCTAGTCCAACCCCCTGCAATCCTGGAATCTTTCACACAATGTGGCTCTCAAATCCATGACCCTGAGATTAAAAGTATTCTATTCTATTCTATTCTATTCTATTCTATTCTATTCTATTCTATTCTATTCTATTCTATTCTATTCATAAAGCCAGCTTAAAATGGAACTTCTGCTGTATTTGTGGAAACTAAACCACTATGTCTACCCACTAGTGCACAATTTGGTTGTTCTGTAATGTGACTGGAATTGCAAAGTTGTAAATTCACACAATTCACTCTTAAATGGTAAAGGAATGTCTATTCAATAAAGACAACACATTATTTCTGCATCATTATGTATCACGCATGTGTGCTGGCAGTCACTAATGTGGCACCCACAGACACCAGTGTGTCAGGCAGTATCTCCTTTGGCACCCATGAAAGGTCTCAGTAAATATACCCTCAAAAATCTAGGTGTGACTTAGATGAAAGTTGAGTTTCTTAAAAAGATACATTTTGCTCCTGCTCCTGCTTAGATTAAAACCATGTAGAGTTTTGCCATTCTAGATTGCATCCTGTGTCCTTTTATGAGCAGGTGAACTGGTAACATCTTTATGTTACATACTTTCTATAGTTTGTCCTCTCTGGGATCTTATTTAATTCTTTATTATTATTTTTTCCCTTTTGTACTGAAGAACATGTAATTTTGAAGTTTAAAGAAAACTTGATTATTGTTATTTCTGCCCCTGAAAATGTTAACAGTTAAAAACTTTCTCCCCAATGGATCCATACAAAGTTGCTTGTTTCAGACCGAAATCTTGCTGTCCCTAAGCCATTTTTATTTACCCAGCATTAATTCCAGTCATCTTTTAGGCCCTAATAGCATTTTCCAGAGCTCTGTTACCTGGGCAGGCAGGAATTGTCTTTTAACAGGTTATAAATTGGAATCAATATGCTTCTGACTGGAGTTTATCTGAGTTGACTTTATTCTACAAGCAACTATAATTGCCTGCAAAGTAATTTCAAGCTTTCTTGTTCATTTATGTGTATTGGCTGGGCCATAAGGGCCAGGTAAGCATTCAGGCTGTGTGCGGAAGTCACATTAATCAGATACTTTACTGAGTTGTTCTTTATAGTCAGATGTTTTCACTTACAAATGTTACCTTCACAATAAGCTTCATACAGTCACTAGGGATGCAATCATTTCATACAATCATCAAGGCTCAGAAAGGCAACCCAACACGGATCCTTTTGTGTGGAGGAAAAAGTAGGAAAGATAAGAATGGTGCCTGAAATAAAGCCATCTTCCATTATTAGAGTGGGTGGGTGTACACAAAGCAGAATTTGTTGTCTCTAGAGTGGGTTGTAGGTATTGGAAGCACTTGGGACGGATGTTGGCATCTCACCCTACACCAAAGCACTTTTCTTTCCCCTTCTCTAGACACTGAACATCCTGCCAAAATATTTATGAAACATTTCACACAGAGGGCCACCATGTGCTATTTGGACAGGTGGTTGTGTGGGAATAGAAGGTCAGCAATGAGCTGACATTTTGTGTTCTGTGCATGCATGTACACACGTGAGCATCAGAATCAAAATGCACCTGCCTACTCTCTGCCCTGCGGAGAGTTTATTTCTGGAAACTGAAACTCCCTGTGATGTGCATTTGGTCACATCCACACCATACATGTAAAGCATATTTCTACCACTTTAACAATCCTGGCTCCCTACCTGAGAGCCGTGGGGACTGATGTTTACCCCTCACAGAGCTACAATTCCCAGAACACTTAACAAATTATAGTTCCCATGATTATTTGGAGGAAGGCATGTGCTTTAAACGCGTGGTGTGAACTGTTTTAATTTCTGCAACAGATACCGGTAATTTTATGTTGCTTTTTATTATTTTATGACAACTGCATTTTAACTATTTATTGCTGTAAGTCACACTGAAAACACCGTAAGCAAACAAGCAAGCAGCTAATTGATTGAGGATATGGCTGCAATAGCTACTAATATGGCTGCAATAGCTACTAGCCATGATGACTATGCACAGCCTCCAGTGACAGAGGCCATCTGAATTCCACAACATGAGCAGAGGAGTGCTATTGTGCCCATGTCCTGCTCTTGGGTTTCCTATAAGTTTATGGTTGACCCCTGTGAGAATGGGCCTTTGGTCCGAACTCGCAAAGCTCTTTTTATGTTATTTTAAAAAATTAAAAAAAATAGCTCACTGCTTTATGAAGCAGTGTTTGCTCTGGGACAAAAACTGACTCCTGCTGAAATTGAAAAAAATGCTAGCATAGCAGGGGAAGAAGACAGTGGGATGTATTTTAAAAGTATAAGCATGGTAGGATTTTTCTTTTAAAGAATTCTGAAGAAAGGGAGATGGAAACATATTGTCGCATGGAACCCCAGTCTCCAAGTGGTGTGAGATTCCGGGAGTTCCAGACACTTATCCAATGTCCATGTTTCCTTTTGGGAATGAGGCACAGCAGCGACCATGGTGTCTTTATGACATATAGTTTATTCACACATATATACAACCTGAGGCTACAGTGGAGGAGTCTTGTTCCTCCCATAGCTGCAGCCTTGGATTCAAACAGAATCTACCATCGTGCTTGACCCTCTCTCCAGCTTTCTGCCTTTAGCAGCCTGCAACCATTTTTCCTCTAAGTCACATCACAGCCAACCCAAAAACTCTCCCTCAGACTCTGCTTTTGTCTTCTAAATAACTCTGAGTTGAGGGAGGGGGACCTCCCATTTGCCATCTAGCACAGAGCCCCCCCCCCTTGGCTTTCCTAATGGCTCATCGCCTTCCTTTTGTTGTCCTAATTTCCTCATCAGGAAACTGGCCTGGATTATATTTTAACATTTGCTGAATCCAGAGGTTCAGTGTCTGGAACCCAGAAACTCCTACCACCACAGGGGACTCTGAAACTCACAAGGGAGATTGGCACACACAAACTCAACCACAAATCAGGAGGCTGGGATTTTAAAGCCCACCAACGGAGTGCCAAATACGTTGCTGCAGGTCAAGCAGAGGAGCAAGGAGGAGGAGAGCTCCTTTTGGGGTCGCTTGCTGCTCAGGGCTGGAAAGATGAGAGATGTAAAAACTTGGAAGCTGCAGCCTATTCATCTTCTCCCTAAGACAGCTCATGGGCACTCTGCCATTTATAGCATGTGTAGTAGCCCAGAACTTTGTGAAGCAGCAACAAACTGAAAAACAAACCACTCAACCACTCTAGAAAATGTCAGAGCAGCTACATCATGGATGCCTTCCCAGTCTTTGTTTCCATCAGGTTTATTATCAGGTTTATTATCACAATGGCCAAACTGGCAAATAGAAGATGTGGGCCTGTGTGGATAAATGTAGAATTTGGCACCAAGTGGACTGGTCTCTTCAGCATGGGGCTAGCTCACAATTCTGCCACTCAGGCTTTGTGGACCATGTCAGAGTCACAACAGTAAATTGTCCTATAGCCAGGTTCCCCCACCACATTGTGTATCCATTTTGCCTTCCCCATCCTCTAAATGTGGGCTGGCTTTCATAGAGAGAACACCGCATCAGGCGATGCAATACTAACACAAGCTCCTCATGCCTCAAGCTTGGCTGCCTTTGGCTTCCACACGTGTCAGCTGAGCCCAGCAGTTTTGAAATTCATGGGGCTGGCTAACTTCATTGTGTGAAATCGTGAAGCTGGCTTGTTGAACTGTGAGTTTATGGGGGCTTCCAGACAGGGGCTCAGTACTGTAAACAGGTCATTCAGTGATCACAAATGGGTCATGGGCAACAGTTAAAAATTAAATAAACCATCCTGTCAGAATTGTTTCCCAAAAATGTAAATTCAGCTACAATGAGGGTAGGGTGACAGAATATGGGCTGGCATTCTGGGGCCAATGACATCATGTGGACTCTGTGGAAAATTTGCATGTTGGAGCAGCTCCTGCCCTACAAAAAGCCCCCTTCTGGAAATACCCCAAGGCACATCCAGACAACAGTCTTCTCACATTCCATTTTCTTTATCTGCTGTCTTCATACATTCTCTATGCACAAGTACTTCTTTCTCTAAGGCTTTTACTTTTTAATGAATGCTACATTTCTTCAATTCATGAAGAAATGAATATGCTACAGTTCAAACCCCAATACAGATCGTGTGTCTGTGCTTAAAAATAAAGAAAGGAGGGTCGAGAACCTAGCTGGGATCATGAAATAGCTTTTGATAAAAGGACATTAGCTCAGCTCACACAACAGCTGTATGGACAAGGGCCAGGGTGCACCAGGCTGTGCAATGTGGAGAAGTGGTAACCATTTCCTTGATCACAGTTGCATTTTGCCCACTTACTTAGAAGTCAGTTGGTGGATCTGGAAATGTTCCATTTAGATATTCCTTTAACATATTCAAGCATTCACAAAGGCAAACATGCTTTATCTGTACCACAAAAATGTGATATTGCATTCCGATATGTAAAGCAAGTCTTTATCTCCTAACGTTCTTTTTAGCGTCAAGTTCCCTCCACTCTCAAGAAATGTGCCAAAGGACAGGGTGGAGCACATGGTCACTTTATCTCTCTGGCAATTCCAGTTTGTCCAGCTACTAGGGGAATAAACTCCATTACGTATCTTCTGACTTTGCCAATACACTGATTTTTTTTTTCCTTTGTCAATCAGTAAGCTGGGGCTTTGGTGCTGGAAGCCGTGCTGCCTGGTTCATATTCAACCTTTTGGAAAATCTATATTGCGATCGACACAGAGATATGACACTGGGAAACTTCCGGTATATGAGATTGCCAGAGAAGAGATTGGTCAATTGGGTAAGTAATTCTTTTCCAGCTCCAGCCTCACAATTATAATAAACATATTTTTGTTCTTTTCTGTTTGGATTCTGAACTCTCCAATACCTAGGTTTGAGTTAAACTCTTGTCTTTGCATGTAAAGTTCAGTAGATTGTCTTACATAGCTGTGGGCTATTGAGTCAAAGCCTGGGATTGCTAATAGCCCAGAATGATTGATTAATGTTTTCTCAATGGAAGCTAATAATTAGGAGATATTTGGAAATTTTCTAAATGCTAGCCATTAGAGCTTTGAGAAGGTGGTCTTCCCTCCCTTTTACAACTGAGGGTAAGGGCTGACGTAAACTCTCTGTGTGTAGAAATGGCAGTTTTGAGACAGAGAGACAAAGAGAAGCAAAAAAGAGAAGGAATAAGTAAAAAAAATCTGGAAGAACCATGCCTCTCTGGGTTCGAGAAGCAGTGACTTGTGAAGAGTATGTCTCCTGCATGCCTCCTTTACCTGTGTCCTAGATGTGTTTGTGAATGGACTACAGAAACTTGTCACAGGAAGTTAGATCCCAAGTAGTGGTGACCCAAAACTTCTCTCCACTTGGGGGAGTGCAGAGCATTTAACAATTTGTATTTTTCCACCTGTTGACTTCCATTGCGGATTGGAAGAACTTGATAGTTTGTGGAATTATTTAAAAAATAGATTCAGAAGACCATCCTGGATCCAAAATCATTGATCAATTGCCCTTAGAACATATCAGTTCTGTGACCCTTGCTAAGGCTGTGAGAAGATTAAAGGAGTGCTCAGATTCTCTATTTAGCATTGACAATCTTTAGTTAACCAGGATAGTTTGGGTTTGGCAGAAGTTCTTCCTTAGGTGGTACTCTTATCTCACCAGTAGTCTCCCTCTCCTTACCAAAAGGAGTAAAGTAATTATGAACACTAGAATTTGAAAAAGTACCTGCTGGATTATAAGAGTGGGATTGCCTTGTAGTCATCCTCTGAATTGTTTTGGTGTGGTACCATCAAAGACAAAGCAATAGCAATATCAACTCATACACTTACTCTGTGATGTTTGTTTTTCTTGTGGCTTTTCCTCCACTTGCTGGCAAACTAGATCTGCCAGAGGCACCCTTGCCAGCCAGCAAAAGTAAAGGAGCACTGAGACAGAATGCAATGCGGAGCATCTGTTTGTGTTGTGGTCCAATACAGAGAGCACACTGTCCCTTAATACATACACAGGAAGCGATGTGCATTCAATTTCTCTTCCCCAATTAGTCCCTCTATGCTTTGGTCTCTGATCAAATTATATTCCTGGTTTCTTTTCTGGAAATCTGGGTGGTGTGAAGTGCAAAACCTTATGTCTCTAGGCCCCTGACATTTTCACAGACAAAGGCCACCAACGAACATTTCTGCAAATTTAAGTTTTCATCACTCTTAGAAAGGAAGGCACCTTGCAGAACACACACAGTAGATGGAAAGAAACAGCCCCTTCAGCTTCTTATTCTGAGCATGCAATCCAGAAAGTTCAGAGAGGCCATATTGCTGCTTTCCTTTTATGAGGTTTGGGGAGACAATGCTCTTGGAGCCTTTCCCCTCCATCCCTTCCCCCCCCCCCTTCCCATAGCTTTCTTATACCCTTTCACACAATTGACCTTAAACTCTCTATGCCCATGGGCATCCTTGACAAAAGTGAGAGACTAATACGAGAGAATATGAAGCCATTAATTGGGGTGGGGGTTAATAGAAACCCCCACTTTCCCTGCCTTCTCCCAATGGTCTCAATCAAATTTTCCATCTTTTGACCTTTAGGACTTGCTCTTTATTTGAGATTCCTGAATGTATTAAAAGGGAACTTTAGCAAATCCTCTGCACAGTCAAAACACCCAGTAGCTGTACTGCCTCTAACAGTGGAGGGTAGCCATCAGGGTTAAAATATCCTTATATCCTTCCTTGTCCTCCATGAATTTGTCTATCCCCTTTTAAAGCCATCTAAACATCCTTTGGCAGTGATTTGAATAAATTAACTATGCAGAAAAATTCCACAACAGAATCCTAGCTCCTGGGGAGCAACAGCAGGAGACAGCTACTGCCTTCATGCCTGGCTTGTGGGTTTCCTGGATGCATCTGGCTGATTACTAAACTGCTCACAGTTAACTACAGAGGGACTAACGGGAGCCTCTGCTAATGGGAGCCTTTTGTTTTTATTTATATTTTCACTTGTGCTTGCGCTCCTTGTCCAAGGTTGCCCACGCACTGACACTTAACAAGCAAAGACAATGAGGAACTGGGTCTTGAATCTTAATTCTGACCTTACTGATTGTGCAGCAGGATACAATTTGTTAAAAATATAAATTAGCTCTCACTGTGTAAATTTCACCACTTTCTAATCTTTCTCTCTAATTTCTGTATTGATTGGAATTAATTGCTATTCATGGAGTCACAAGCTCTTGCCTATGACCTTCTAATGATGCTCTCTACTACTTGATGTGAATTTTAACTGCGAGCTGCTTTTCAGCTTTAATTTGCAGCCTAGAAGTGAAGTTTCCATTATCAAAAGCAGTGCGGTTCAAAGCTTCGTTTTACATGGCTCAAAAATATAGCATGGCTTGTATTCATGTTTAAATCAATGGCAAAGCTTGCTAGGTTTTCCCTGTTCTGTGATATGGCAGGTTATGATGTGCGAGATATAGTTCCTTGGGGGGGGGGTCTTACTTTCCTGTATAGTCCACACTTAGCTATCATGGTTAGTAGCCACTGAAGCATCAGGAGTACAATCCTATACTATCTGCCTTGCATGCAGAAGGTCCCTCGTTCAATCCCTGGCATTTCCAGGTAGGGCTAGGAATGCCCCTTGTCTGAAATCCTGGAAAGCCACTGCTAGGCAGTGTATATAATACTGAATCAGGAGAACCAATGGTCTGATTTGGCACCTGGGTTCCTGTGTATATTCACTGGGTATAGCATGGCAGCCTCATCCTCCATGAATTTATCGAGCCCTTTTTAAAACCGTTTCAATGAGAGGCCCTCAACATATATTGCATCTAAGTTAACTACCACCTTCGATGACTTTAAAAGAGGCTTGGACAAATTCATGGAGGAGAAAACTAGCAATGACCATGAGTCCTGATGGCTATTTTTACTTCCAGTGTTGCTGTGCTCATGTCTTGCTTGCAGGCTTCCCATAGGGATCTGGTTGGCCACCGTGAAAATAGGATGCTGGACTAGATGGGTTGTTCTTATGTTCTCAACAGTGCATTCCATATCCAGTATATATTGTGCAAAATCTTTCTTTTGTATATACCTCACCAAGCAGGGGCTAGCAAGATAAGAGAGAAAGCTCCGTCTGCCATCTCCACACCATTAGTAACTTCACCTGTCTTTATGTCACCATGAACTACCCTTCCTCCAAAAGGAGTATAGGAACCACCTAACCTGAAACGACACAGTTTGCTTTCATTATGTGGAGTTGAAGTATTTTTAGCCAGCTGAATCCATATGGGTAAAATCCACTGCTGCCATTCCACAAGCCATCTGCTACCACCAGAGAAGGGGAGGTAACTTTTTATTATTTCCCCTACCCCTGGCAGCCTCCTGCACTTCCTCCCCCAAATCCACTTCTGCACGTTGAGGGAATGCTTCAAAATAATGTGGAAGGTGGTAGAGGAGAAAGACAAAATCTACAAAAAAGGCCTTCCTTTTATTTATTTATTTTCTTCTGTTATGCAACCAAGGTGAAATATATATGAGGTTCCCAGGGGGTCTCCAGTTCAGGAGCTTACCACACTCAGACCTTCTTGCTTTCACCAAAGTGGTAGCCTCATTTGCCTTCAGGCAATAGTCTAGGTCTAGGACAACTGTTTTCTTAGCACATGCCTCTGCTGAATCAACATTGGATTTCACCTTATGAGACTTTGCTGTGATACGTTTCTTACTCCATTTGATTTTTAATGTTCATTGAGGGATGCCTGTTTACTTTCTAGCCTTCCTTTCTTGGATGCATCCATTTTCATGAGTTATAGGAAATTAGCTGGTGAGATGATAACTATTTAAGCAGAGCAGCAGAACAAATCACACCTGGTTTTTTCTACACATCTGCTTTACCAGTACTGTAAATGCAAATGTATATTTATGCATCATTCATTTCTCTACCCATCCATATCATTGGAATGGAAGCTCTTTTTTGTCAGTGTTGTTGATTTGTGCTTTTCTGCTGTGAACAGGTATATTAAGGTCTTGTTGAAATAAAACCAAACTTTGCAAGTATGTGCATATTCTCATCTGCCCAACTACTGAATCTTTGAAATAAATCAGAAAAAAAGATAAAAGCATCAACAAGATTTCAAGAATTTCAATTTATAACACAGATATCTAAAAGATAATGAGTGCAATTCATGCAACACTTCCTTCTGGCAATGTTCATTAGCCAAGTGAAGTGAGAGTCTCGATTTAATTTGACCATGTGGCATTCTTTTTCTGCTTGTTAGTAGCATGTTAACATCATTGAACATTCAGAAACTGGGTGAAGTTTTGTGCATCTGAAGTTTGAATGTCAGCTCAACTCCTGCATCTGCCACAAGCCTCAAACACAGCAGAAGCTAGGAAGGAAAAGCAGCATTCTGCCCAAAAGTTTTGTTCCTCCCTCCTTCTTTTTCATTCTTAAATCCTGTTGGGTATTAATAGAATAAAATCAACCTGTGCTCTAGTTAGCTGGAAAACAAGAAAACCCATCTCTCATATTTCCTTAGCGTGCTTTTCATAGCTAATTTTCTGTGTAAGGAAGCAAACAGCTGTGAAACCTAAGGGCATAGGGCAGCTTCACACGCTATGCATTAAGCACTATATTGCTAAGCCAGATGCATGAGAAATGGAAGAAGAGGCCCATCAGGAAAGTCCCTTGCTCTCCCCTGCCCTGTCCCCCTTTAAACACTGAAGCCAATTCTTCAGCCTATACTACAGTTGTACCTCGGGTTACAGACACTTCAGGTTACAGACGCTTCAGGTTACAGACTCCGCTAACCCAGAAATAGTACCTCGGGTTAAGAACTTTGCTTCAGGATGAGAACAGAAATCGCACGGCGGCAATGGGAGGCCCTATTAGTTAAAGTGGTACCTCAGGTTAAGAACAGTCTCAGGTTAAGAATGGACCTCCAGAACAAATTAAGTTCTTAACCCGAGGTACCACTGTACTCCTGAATAATATCTAAAACAAGCCCTGTACTGAGATGCAATAGAAAAATTATTTCGTTCCCATGGCAATATATCACCAGAGTTATTGCCTTGACATCTGCTGGGAGGGCATTCCACAGGGCGGGTGCCACTACCAAGAAGGCCCTCTGCCTGGTTGCCTGTAACTTGGCTTCTCACAGCAAGGGAACCGCCAGAAGACCCTCGGCTCAGGACCTCAGTGTCCCGGCTGGACGATGGGGGTGGAGATTCTGCTTCAGGTATACAGGACCAAAGCCATTTAGGGCTTTAAAGCTCAGCACCAACACTTTGAATTGTGCTCGGAAGCGTACAGTCTAATATGCAATCAGGTCCAGCAACCACAAACTCATAACACTACATTGCTGGAAACCACAGAAGTGGGAAGTGCTGTTGCCCTCAGATCCTGCTTCTAGACTTCCCTTTAGGCATCTGGTTGCCCACTGTGAGAAAAAGGTTCTGGGCTAGCTGAGTGCCTGGCCTGATCCAGCAGGACTCTTCGTGGGTGCTTCCTGAGTAAAAACAGAAAACCAGAACTCCTCCTCTTCCCCCCTCCCCAACATTTGGTTTCATTTGCTAATATGAGCCAAACAACAGCCAGTGCTGTAGGCTGACAAGCACAACAAACAGCAGACAAAAATGTTTAATTAAAGGGATTCCAGATGCAATGAAACACTGAGTTGCTCCTTTGTTCTCCGAGTACATTTTGAATGCTTGTGGTGATGTTCCCTATTCGACAAAGCCTTCACCCTGCCCAGTTCCACAGAATGCTTGCTTTTGACATAGTAATCGGAGAGATGTTATGGGAGGTAAATGTGTCTAAGTCCCTTTGCAACCTGCATTTGCCTACATGGTAGAGAACAGTGAGCAGACAAAGATCATGCTCAAGGTATATTATAATAACAACAACAACAACAACACTTAGCCTTTTTATGGTGCTTTCAAGTGTTTAAATTACATCACATTCATTATCTAGTTGTAATTTTCACAAGCTTGCAAAGTAAATGAGTATTTCTATCCCCCATATTGCAGAGGAGAGAACTGAGGCTGCAAAATTTCAGCCACTTGGTGAATTCGTATCAGAAGCGAAATTTGAACCAGGCTCTTCCGTATTCCTAGCTCAAGCTACAGTCCCACTTTCACTTACAGGGCCAGCATCACACTTCATGGGCTCTGGGCATAGTGCCACTGATGTCTCCTCCAACCATGGCAGGGCTCCTGCCTGCCCCCATGCACAGGAGCAGGAGCAACCCCCTCTCCCTAGGCCACCCCATCCAAAATGCACACCAACCTGCTTACCACTGTGCAAAGGGACAGCTGCACTGCCATTTCTCCTCCCCTTGGCCACCACTCATCACCCTGCCCACCAGAGTCCTTTCGGTGCTGGTTGGGTGATGCTGCCAATGGGAGCTTGGCTCCCATCCATGGTGGCCGCCCACCATATTTAGTTACTAGTAGAACTAGTAGAGAGAGAGAGAGAGAGAGAGAGAGAGAGAGAGAGAGAGAGTGTGTTTTACTGTACATTGCAAATTTAAATTAAAACATTCTTCATCATCATCATCATTTAGCATTCCCTGAATCCTTTGACTCCCCTCCACCCTTCCATGGTTACCATTTTCATTCTTTTTCCACTGCTTCACTTGTTTTCTATATTTTTCTTAAATAATCCAGTTTTACCTTAGTTTTTAATACACTACAAGTTCCTCTCTTCCTGGTTTCTGATTTTCCCAGTCAATTTCGCCATTTTGTCCATCATCTTCATCAGCTATTCATCTCTGGTCGGGACTTTATCTTCTCTCCATCTCTGGGCCATTCTATAGAAGGTCTGTAGGCCAGGAAAGTGCATTTTGGATAATCAAGCAAGGTGGGTGGCCACCACAGATAGAATCTGAAAGGAAACAGGCTGGCAGGGGGAGTGGTTCTGAACCCCTGAGACCCTCTGCCAGTGCCTGAACTAGCCAAACACTGGTGCAAGGCCTGGCCACTTCAAGTCTCCTCAGATTCAGGGGGAGTTACTTCTGACTGAGAAGGCATGAATAGGATTGCACAGTCAGTTTGTCTGAGGGTGCCTTTAATTTTGCCTTCCAAAGTAGCAAATAAAGCATGGTGCTGAAAGTTTCATTGTTGAAGGATGTTTTACTTCTGCTTGGAAATGTTTGCTTGTTGCCACTGAAACTAACCCTTGCTAGTCATAAATATTAGCTCTTAAAGTTATGTGTTCTGCCTTGTGATGGGGGGGGGGAGGTCTGGAATTGTTGATCTAAGTTATTAAAAATGTCCACAGATGGAAGGCTTCATGAATAGATGGGATCTTAACCTTAAGACATTGAATTAATGCAGTCAGGTTTGCTATAAGATCCCTGATCATTAACAAATGAACTGTTCTATTACGTTTCTAATCAAGCAAGCCAGAGATTTTGTTTTCTCTGTAGATGTTAGTATAATTGCCCTTAATGACATCTACTAAATTTTCATTAATTTGAATAGGCTTTTTCTTTTCCACCACAAATGCAGAAGTTCATTTGCATTTTCTCAGCCCTATTGTAAACTGTTTCTATCTAAATTAGGTGCATATTAGAATTGACAATTGCCCGGATCCACCAAGAAAGATCCAAGTCCAAGAAAGATCTTTCTTTCATTTCCTTCCCTTCCTTCCTTCCTTCCTTCCTTCCTTCCTTCCTTCCTTCCTTCCTTCCTTCCTTTCCGTCCTTCTGTCTTTCTTTCTTTCACATTCTCTGATCAACCATTTTATAGATGTCAGTGCTGTTGGTTATGTTCCACTGACAGCAATGCTGTTTATCTTTACTCAGAAGTGGAGTTTACACCCTACAAAACTTATTTAGGATTACAGCCTAAACTGTCATTTTAGTGTTGGAAACAAGGAGCAGTTCCCCTCAGATTCTTATAGACCAGCTGCTCAGCTGTCCTGAATCCCATTGATCTGCTTGGATTGACTCTTTTGCTACAAATGAGGATGTTCCTATAGGGCCACTGGCTGTTGTGCATGACCAGCTGCCCACAACAAAACTGGATCAAATGCCCCTTTCTCCTTTTTTAATTAAATACCAATGGTCTATATGCCTCTTAAAAGGCATAATCTCATAAAATAACCCTCAGTTTTGTTTACTTCCCTTTACATTTAGATCTACACCATAGTTTTCACAGCACATGTGCAATTTCTAAAGAACGCACCTCCAAATTTAGCAACAAATGAAGAATGGTCCATGATTCTTTGAGTGAAGGATTGTGATTTGAATGTGCTTTGAAGGTATATTGTGTAGACAGCCGTAAATTGAACTCAGCTTGTGTTGGATCCAGAGGAACTTCCTCCATCAAAGGATCCACACTGTTACTAGTCTGATGAGATCTGCATAAGAATTTGCCATTTCATTCTCAATCCATTCTCGCTAGATTGAAAAGAGATCAGGGGAGACTGTGTTTTAAATTGGGGTTGTTGTTTTTTAAGTCTGTTTAAAGTGGGTTTGAATGCATCTTGCTGTGTGACAACAATAGTTTTTAAAATGGTACCTTGCTCTCGCAGCCACTGGGCAAAAGAGCAAGTTCTGCCAGTTTGAATTAAGGCAATTGTACTTTAAGGAGTGGCAGGGACAGAGGCATCTGTGACTGACTGCCCCAGGAGTCCTTCAAAGAGAACAAGGGAAGTATATTGTTTGGACCAAGCACAGCAACATCCTAAAAGCAAAACCAAGCAAAAAACCCAAACTGGTAGCCAAATGAATCTCAAGAAGGAATCCCGAAAGCAAAATTGCCAGTGTGTCAATTCAAAAGGGTGTGTTGGACTAGTCTTGGGGGGGTTTGCTGTCCAGCAGATGACTTTTTGTTTCATAGTCATTCTTTTGATCATGCATTTGCTATAACAGCTTCTGTCATCTGCGGTTCTGAATCCATCAGTGTAGCACAGGGAAATCTGTCTCTTGCCAAGTCCTATGAACACACCATGTTTCTTGACTACCTTGAGGGTTGAGACGGGGAGGGCAAGGGGAATGGATCTTGCATTAAATCACTCTCTCTAGTCGTTAGCATCTGTCAACACTTGCCCATAGCTGGTAATAAATAACCTGCTAACATAGTGCTTCCTTTGTCAAGGATTTGTCTTAGTTAGCTTCTAGGCTGTGCTTATGCCAGCTGTCACTGAATTAAGAAGCAATAGCTTGGCCTAAATAGACTGGCAATTGGTACATGCCAGGAAAACAATATTTAGAAAGTTGCATTTATTTATTTTTCTTTTGCACAACTGCTAACCTCTTCTAACTTACTGGCAGTGCTTCTCAAAGTCACAAGAGGGCAAGGGCCGCAAGCCAAAGACCACCTTAGACTAGACAATCCAACAAGAGCAGAGCAGGTTACAGGCAGACTTCATACGGCATAGTCCCGCATTTTGGATTATTTTGAAGAGTAGTGCAAGCCATTTAAATCCAAGATTTATGAGAATAATCTGCACAGGAAGGTTGGGCAGTGAGGTTCTGCTCCATGCTTGGAAGAGAACAACAAATGTAGAGGCCTCTAGGCCAGGCATAGGCAAACTCGGCCCTCCAGATGTTTTGGGACTACAACTCCCATCATCCCTGACCACTGGTCCTGTTAGCTAGGGATGATGGGAGTTGTAGTCCCAAAACATCTGGAGAGCCGAGTTTGCCTATGCCTGCTCTAGGCCATGTGGCATGCCTAATATATCTCAGCCTCCAGACTCATTCAAGTTAAGAATGTATATTGGGGAGGAGAGAGAGAGAGAGAGAGAGAGAGAGAGAGAGAGAGAGAGAGACAGAAAGGTTGGTAGGCCAATTTAATTCCAACTTTTACAGCAGGTTTGGGAAACCTTTGACCCTCCAGATGTTACTGAACAACAGTTCCCATCATCTCTGGCCACTGGGCCATATTTGGTGGGGCTGAGAGAAGTTGTAGTTCAACAACCTCTGGAGGGGCAAAGGTCCCTTGCTTCAGGAACAGTCTACCTTCAGGTTGTGTCAGAGCTGCTTCTTATCAATATGAGCTGGCCACTCCAGGAGGTTTTACCCTGCAAATTTTTGAGGGAGCCCAAAAGATATTCAGAAAAGGTTGAGAGAGTGTTGATTATTTTAGGTACTCCAGTAGCTGCTCCGATACCATAAATATTGCTTTCTCTGCATTAACGAAGTCCATATCTTGTCAAAAAGAGCATAACAGCTGCAAGTCATGAGTTCTATTGGTGAAGCTGGTCAAATAATATAGAAAAATCATTGGGTGTTTGTATATAGCATATGGCTGTTTTGAAAGGGAATAATGGGATTCTTGAAAATGTTATCAGGTTTTTATTAGTATAGTGCAAGCGCAAGAGAATATTTATTCATTCTCCATGTATTTATAAGTGACATTTAACTACTCCTTGGTGATTCCTTTCCTGAGGGAACAAAATACAGTTTCATGCATACTGTGGCTTTGTCTGTCCTTGCTGAAATACCAACACTCTAATGGCTCATTGTCAATAATGCTGTTGAGAGAATCGCACAATATATCTTCCTAGCAGCATATTTCCTGTATTGTTGGAGAATCCGGTGGTGACCCAGGTGTTGTTGCCTGCCCTCCTAAAATGTAAAACTGGAACTGAAAGAAATGGAAAGGCATAGACGTGTTGAAAAGGTCAATTCGAATTTGGAAACTGATGCATGCTTTGGGGGGTTTTCATGTTATTACATTCAGCTCAGGGGTAAATTCATTGCACTATAGTATAATCTTTCAAAGTTAGGACTGTGCTGTTTTTATTAAACAGTGTGTCACTTGAAAATTTCTGGAGGACTTATATTTGGTGCAGATAAATCCACCAGACAGTCTTGTTTAATCTTGCTCCTTTCTTGAACCGCTGGCATATTACTTTTATAGCATGTGAAAGACAGTTTGTCCTCTACTGTCAAGTGAGCTTGATATAATAACACAGAATTGTGAAAAAATTCAATAAAATATGGCACTTTCCTTTGAGAATATCTATGCTCGTGTGCAAACTGGTTTTTCTATCCTTCTTGAAAACAGTGTCGAGTTTTTAACCAGCGTCTCAGCATGAGTGTTACTCTAATTTTGTGAGATGGGATACTCAGCTGGCTGAACTACTTTTTAATTATAGCATTGTTTTACGTGGTGAAACTACCATTCTACCATGTTGTTTGCATTATATTCCATTGTAGCTATTTAAACATGGTTTTAGTGGTGGCAGGGTTGGGCTGCATAGCCAAAATGAGGCTGCTAACCTGTACCCACTTATATGGGAATAAGCTTATGGAATGCACTGGTGTCACTTGAGTAAATATGGATAATATTAATATGGATAATATAAATCAATAGGCACAGTTCTACAGATCTTCATTGCCATGCATTGCAAAATCTGTTTTTGTCTTTACAGCTTCCTAGCAGCTTCTGGCCTTTGTTTGTATCCTTATCTACTATTAATATATCACTGATAAGAATATAAGATAAGAACTTGCTGAATCAGACCCAATGGCCCATCTAATACAGCAGGCATATCCAACTTTCAAGAGTCTGAGATCTACTCCCACTATAAAAAAACTGGCAGTGATCTAACAAAGATCTTGAGCTTTTTTTGGAAGGGGTTGGGGGAGGGTCCCGCGATCTACCACGGACACCTCACCTAACAATAGATCACGGTATACCTGTTGGACATCTACCTGTTGGACATCCTTTTCTCCATAGATGCCAAAAAGCAGAATGTGAGCACAAAAGCTGGGAATCCCCATGTGATTCCAAGCAAGTGGAATATTGCCTTTGACAGCAGAAGTGGAACATAGCCTTCATAGCTAGTAGCCATCAATAGCCTCCATGGAAAGCCCTTTAGACTTGATGGGGATTATTTCTGTTGACAGCTGAGACCAGGCAAACTGTAGTAGGTTTGTCTGTTAATGCTTCTGTCACTCAAGATGAGATCTACCATCCATTGCTAACCATAATTCTAATCAGGTAAGTTGATTGAAAGGGAGCTGCAGAACCTACTCTTAAACCTGAAATACTGGAGGAAACTTTTAAAAACCCAGTTTCTTTTCTTTTTTCAAAAATAAGAATGTATTGGGGGAGAAATACTATTTAGAACCAGCATTCAAATACTGTTGTGGGTTTGCGGAGGGTGAGATCCCCCTAAATACCTGGCTGCCAGATCTTCTCCATAATTCCTTGATTTAGTAAAAGTTTGACTTAATCAAGGTTTGATTACAGTTTGATTACACTTTGCCAAACATGGAAACCCCCTGGATTTAACTATGCTAATGAGCCAACCCAGCTCAGCAGAGGACAAAGGCTGGTGATGGCTCATCAAGGAAACCATCAGAGGGCAAGACTGCCAGGCTAGGGGGGGTGGCGACCCCAGAGATGAAAGCCAGGTTTAGAGTTTCAACGTTGAATGACGTAGGCTAGTGGGAGGTCCTTGGAGTCGGTAAGCAGTGAGAACAAGAAGGAAGGGCAGAACTCCATGTGAGTGGGGATGACAGGCTGGAACTAAGAGGCACAGAGGGTGGCTTTTTGCTGTCCACTGAATCCAATGCTGCCCTTAAGGGAGAAGCCAGACCCTCATAGGAGCTGAATGCAATCCCGCCATCTAAGTGCAGGTTGTATATATGTGTAAATAAAGCCATATATCATAAAGACACCACAGTCTCCACTGTGTCTCTCAAAGGGGAACACAGACCATGGCAAGTGTGCCTGCAGCTCCTGGAATCTCGCACTGCCTGTGGAGATTGGGGAAGTCTGGAGCACTACCAATTGCCCTGCCAGCAGAAAGAGAACAAGGAGAGAGCCCATCTAGCCTCTCTCAGGAGGGAGGGGATTCCTCAATATGGGAGCAGCCACAGAAAAGGCTCACACACAAGCATCACATTTACAATAAACCAAAGGCTTTGCACAGATAAGTGTTTGAAGTGCTTGCCTGTTCAGAGTCATGTGTTGCTGCTGCTGCTGCTGCAGTATATTTGAAGCAGAGAAAACACAGACTTCCCCCTGCCCCGCAACAAACAAAAAAAGCTTTTGAGAAATATTGAACTGAACTCCTACCAGAGCAAAAGGACAGAAGAGTTTATTAAATTGTTAATTTCCCTGGAGCATAAAAAACACATTTTTTGTCCCATTTTTAGGTGTTTCGTTTTTAGTTTGGTACTGTTAGATATATTCTTCCTTCATATATATGTTTTAAGTACTTGTTGCCATATTTTTAAATAAAAAGTGACTTGATAATTTTGTTTCATATTCTTTCAGTACTGCTTATCAGTATGTGACGTGAGAAAGTGTTACACTTTATAGTCACTATCCAATTTCTTATGTGTGTCCTTCATATACCGTATTTATAGTACCCCCAAGAAAGGATTTTTTTCCCCAAAATGTATTGGGCCTGGAATGAATTTAATATCAAGCACCTGGAGTTGTTGGGTTTGGCAGGGAGGGAGCAGTCGCTTTCCCATATAAACCCTTTGAATATTGTAATGCTAAAAATGCTACATGTATCACACACACAAAAAGAGAACAGAGAGTTGCATCAAGCATGAATATGTGCTAGTTTTCATCTATAAATAATTATTTTAGTTTAAATGGGGGGGTGGAATCTCACCATAGTGGGGAAGGCTATTGACAGACAGCTTCAAGGTAACCAGGGTGCCAACTCATGAGAGCTGAGCCCTTTGGGGGGGATTTTTTTGGGAGGGAACCTTCCCCCCAAGTCCCAAAAATTCAGAGGGCAAAGGAGGTCAAGTGTGGAGCTGAGCATAGCTTGGCTTCAGTGGCCAGCTCCTTCTTCTCCTCCTCCTCCTCCTCCTCCTGCCGCCACAGAGGGGATCAAAGCAGCCCCCTGCCAGTAGCAGTGGCAGGACAAGAAGCCACCGATCATTGAAGCTGTGCAGCTGCTGCACTTGGCTCCATCCCAGCTCCTTCCAACGTCCTAACATCACACACAGCATCACACATGTAAGTCGTTGTTGTCGTCCCCCATCACCCTTACTAGATAACGCTTCTGAAGGCAGCTGATTTGCCCTCTTAGGACTGGACTGGACAGCCCTTCAACTAGTCTGCTGTCTTGATTCAAAATGGCATCCAATTACATCTAAACACAGATGAAACCCTGCTCCTTGATCTCAAGAACCACTGTGCAATATTTGGTTGTGATATTTTAAAAGGCATCTGAATGCATAGCAAACAGCTTTCCAAAATGCATATATAGAGTGTGCAAACATTTTTGCTCCTCAGTTTTGTTGCCTGTCATGTTACAAAATTGCATGTGGTTGGCATGGCTCCAACTCTTCATATATCTTAAGTAATTAATGTCTATTAAATTAAATTATATGGTTCCTACAGGTTAGTGTTCCAATCTCACACCTACAAAATTAAAAAGAAAACATATCTAGGTAGGATGACCCCACCCCCGTTATCTCAGGATCACTGATGTGGGCACAGCCTTTGGTGCTCTTACATTTGTGTTTTTGCTTTGCACTCACAACTGCAGTCTTCCTAAAGCAGTATGCAGTTTAAATGCTGGATATTTGAAAAGAATATTTGCTCAAATTCTACTTCATAGATTCCTGCTTAAACTGAAACCCAGTGCTAACCACAAGAGGACAGAGCAGTGGATAGCAAGGGTAAAGAAAATAGTTTTTTTTAAAAAAATAGACAGATTTTTGCTTGTCAGAAAAACTCTCTTAAAAAGGAGAGAAGCTGTAAGCAGTGTCCCTAAGGGGTAGCCCTTGGACATCAGAAATGTCTAATATATGTGCATGTCTGGCAGGAAGACCAAATTGGTTAGTTGCTGGAGAAACTACATCTGAGAATGCAGAGATCATAAAACAAACAAGAAAGGAGATGTGAAATGAAGAGTAGGTGAGATGTGGTATTCCCAGGGAATTTAAGGAAAACAATGTTGCATAGACAAAAAAGAGTTATCCAGTTAAAGTTTAATGGAATTGTGAGATGCCAGGCTGTGAGCATTATGGTTTAGCCACGTAAAGAAACAATGAACCGAAACGTCACATAGAAATCAGATTGATTGTTTTGTTTATTGTTTATAAAAGGTTTGGTGTAATACCGTACCATAGAATATCAGGGTGGTGTCCAACTATAAAGCCTAAAGCACCATGGGGGGAAATTACAAATAATCATTTAGGGGCACAGAGACCAGGGATACTAAGACTGTATATGGTAACAGCAAAATGAACAGTGGTTTATAATGGTCAGAGTGTCAGACTGGGACCTGAGAGACCAGGGGTCAAATCCCCACTCAGCTATGAAAGCTCACAGAGTGACTGCCCCTAATCCCAACCTCTCTCATGGGGTTGTTGCGGGGATTAATTTTGAGCATGGGGGGAACCAGTTATGCCACCTTGAGCTCCTTGTGGGAAAAGGTGGGGTATAAATGCAGGAAATAAATAAGAACTTAAGAGCGCCCTGCTATATCAAGCCAATGTCCCATTGAGTTCAGCAAACCGTTCCCGCAATGGCCAGCCTTGGGATGTCCATGGGAAGCTTGCAAGCAGACCCTGAGCACTTCCCAGTAACTGGTATTTAGAAGCAATACTGCCTCTCACTTGGGAGGCAAATGTGGAGGAAATTGTCCATGAGGGTTCAAGTACAGAGGTTCACACCAAATTCCCAGTCACTCAGACTTTATTCAGTAATGCATGGAGGGACAGAGCCCAAAGAGTCCATGAGCCAAATATTATAGAAGGGCAAGTATTGTCTGTGCTGTTTCGCTGAGCTCTTCTTTACACTGGGTCACCTCCAGCCAACATGCATTCCTGTCCAGTGTCATCTCAGGCTAGTTGCTTCCAAATGAAAAAATGCAGCAGTCAGTGCACAGGAGGCTCCATTGCAGAGCCTACTATTACTCAGGGGCCTTGTTATGCTTCTCACAATCATAAAGCAGCACACTGCCAGGTGAGGACTCCCAGGAAATCATCCTTTGCTAAAAGCAAGTATTTTGTTTTCACTGTTAGTACAGTTATGTTTCATTGCCCCACTGAGAAGCCAACTGTCTTGCAAAGCAGGCTTCTTGCTTTGGGATGTTTGGGTTGACTGGCCAATAATAATAATAATAAAGTCTTTTCTCCAGATTGAAACATTGTGTGTTGGACTGGGACATCCCCAGGGTCTTTTCCAACTTAGTCATTCTGGGTAAGTGTCTGCTAAAGTGGTAAACTAGTTGAGCAGGAACTTACCTTTAAAGCCCTGGGTCAAGACTTGGCCAGTCTTTTAAGATGTGAGAAAAGACCATTGAGTAACCCTGATGCTCTGGTGATATATTGCCATGGGAAAGAAAAAAAATTTCTATTGCTTCTCAGTACAGGACTTGTTTTAGACATTACTCAGGAATACAGTGGTACCTCAGGTTAAGAACTTAATTCGTTCTGGAAGTCCGTTCTTAACCTGAAACTGTTCTTAACCTGAGGTACCACTGTAACTAATGGGGCCTCCTGCTGCCACCGCACGATTTCTGTTCTCATCCTGAAGCAAAGTTCTTAACCCGAGGTACTATTTCTGGGTTAGTGGAGTCTGTAACCTGAAGCGTCTGTAACCTGAAGCGTCTGTAACCCGAGGTACCACTGTACTGGCTGAATGATGCTGATGTCATGTGGCAACATGCCAATAAATCCTATAAAATCAGCAACTGTTCAACTGTAAATGCTCAGTGTGGAAAGCCTCAAAGGAGCCCAGCCTGTTCCTGCCATTTTCTACTCTGACAGCATGGTGGGGTGGACTCACACCTCACTGGGGGCCACTGCAGTAGGCTCCTCTGGGTTTGAGGATGGCAATGTAACATTATCAAGCCAGAAGGCCACTGGCATTGTAGGCTTGTCTTGTGGGAACACTTCTGGGGCTGGCCTTGTGTTCCCTTCTCCCTCAGAGTTCTAGATCTCATCCTCTGAAGAAGAGGAATCTGACTTCAGGGTCATGGCACTGAGGTAGTAGATCTGTGTCTGGGTGGTGCCATTTCAGACAGCAGCTTTTTGATGCTTTTCCATATGGAAAAGTTCCCTCCACATTCAAAATTATACCGTGAGGAGAAGAATTCTAGCCGACTTTACCCTAACCTGCTAGATTTCAAAATTGTTTTAACTGATGTTAACATTGCATTTTTACATGGGTGTAACCTGCCTTGGGACCTAATGTTGAAGGACAAGTAAGAAATTAACAACAACATATGCAGAGATTCTTTTATTATTATTATTATTATTATTATTATTATTATTATTATTATTATTATTATTAAGAGGGTCCAATCATATATGTAGTGTGGAGCAGGTTAGCCAAATACAGGCTTATACCTCGGAGAGAAGAAGGCAGTGGTGGCTACTGCTCAAGGCAACCAACCGGCAGAGCCAGGCTCAGTGACAGAGTTAGTCATTCTAGTTTTTTCCTCATCCTCCTCCCTGCTGAGTACTAGGACGGCAACACTGAGACTGAAGGAGGAGGAAGCTTTCAATCATTGCCGGTGCCTGGGTTGGTTGTAAGAAGGCAGGCAGGTGGGGCTGGCTAATGTTGGTGAGGCAGTGCTCCTAACAGGCTAGCCTCTGCATGTCAACATGCAGACCTCCTAAAGGACAGCACTAGAGAAATCTCTGTCTTTCCCTCTGTACATCCAGTTACAATAAATATGATGAAAATGAATGTCCACAGGTGCTCCCCAAATGGAAAGTGTTGTGTAAGTGGAGTAAAATGAAGCCCCATCCCCTAACCAGAGATAGAGAAAGCAAGAGAAAGACTTAGATTTGAATATACATATATATAATTTGTAAATATGCTATATGCCATGGAGGACAATGGGGATATATATGGGGAACATTGCATACAAAGTATGAATATAAAAGGGGTTAAAAGGTTGTTTTTATTTTGATTGTGTATTTTGTGGTTTTATATTTTGATTTTATTCTGTGAACTGCCCTGAGACAGAGATATATAGAGATATATATAAATTCAAATAATAATAATAATAATCTTTGTATGCAATCTGTTAATAACAAAAACTGAAGTAATTCTGTCAGAACCACTCTAGTCCATCAACCCATGAAGAAAAGATAATAATAAAACAGCCTTGCATTCCTTTTAGAGCTGAACAGAACACTTTGATCCCTGTAGTTTCCCCCCCCCTTTGAACTTTTTTTTTTTTAAAAAAAGCAGTGATTTTGTAATATTATTGATGTCTGGTTTGAAGAGAAACTTAAATGTGGCCTTTTTAGCATGACACAGCTAGGAATGGGGGTGGGTAGGGGAGTCCAAAGCAAAACACTACAAAAAAAACATACAGGTAAGCCACAACCCCAAGCATGAAACCAAACTGCCCCCTACTGTACATTTCATACTCTGTCTCTTCACGTTGTCGAGAACAGTCTCTGAAGTGCAGTGAGAGAAAGACTAGCAAAGAGGAAACCTGAAACCGCAATTCTGGAGCAAAGAATAAATGTGTAAGGTGCCTTATATAGCTGTGACTGCTGTCTTGAAGGAGGCACTTTAGAATAACCCCTATCTTACGTTCAGGATAGCAAAAAAGAATATTTAAATAAATACAGACACTCTGTTCCCCTCCCTGTATGTTAAGAACCCCCAAAAACAAAAAATATTTCCTTAAAGCAGTGATCTTTCTGCAGTTTGTCTATGGAGTGTCCCAGGTGCATATGAATGACTATTTTTGCTATTGCTCTGCAAGACTTTTTCTGTCATTGCTTCTTGAGGGACAGGTGTTCAGCTGGTCAAAATGGATGTCCCTTGTTATATAGTCTGCAGCAAAAGATATGGCTGTGGATTTACAGGTATCCTGTGTGTGTAGTCGGTGATCAATTTAAACACTGACTGATGTCGGATGTGTAAGGTAGAGCGAAAGGAAAGTTCATAGTGAGAGAAAAATAAATTTGACAAAATATGATTCATCCCTATTCACTTTCTGGAGTAAATTCTCATGGCCTTCAAGGTGAGAATTGGGCTCCCAGATCCATGTAATTAGTTAACGAAAAACAAGATACTGTCTGCTATGTATTTAAGCCCCGGTCTAGTTTGGTGTTTATATAACCTGGTGGAGTGCCATGATTGGCTGCAGCACTGATGGAAATGCTAATTTCCACTGAGGCTCCCTTTATTAATTAATTTGCCTTACAGCTAATGATATTGCTGAGTTTTGGAACTGGGAACAAGGAGGTTTCACACCCTCCCACCCAACTTCAGAAATAAGCAGCTTTTTATGAACAGTCAAAATCATTTGAATTTTGGCTCAGCTCATGAATAAGCTCGTTATTCTAAACTATATCTTCCCCCAATTCTGTTTGCTTAGAATATATGCTCGAGAGGCAGGGGACATGAAGGGAAAGGCTGAGTTTGCATTAGACTAAAGGGATTACAGGAATATTACAGTAACTGATCCCTGAGAATTGTCATTGGCCAGCGTCTCTAGGTCCCTGATGAAGGTACAAGGAGTAGCCGAGAGAGAGAGAGAGAGAGAGAGAGAGAGAGAGAGAGAGAGAGAGAGAGCGCTAGCTACTGGAAGGTACCTTTGGCCAGAAAGAATGGGGGTTGGGTGAGAAGGCTTCCAGACTATGTTGAAAAAAGCGAAGGGAGGTCTTGCAAACAGGAGAGACTTCTGCACACCCAGCTTTTCTTCTCTCCCCGTAAGTTTAGGAAAGAGGAAAACTTTTTCTGCAAGGAAGGCTAAGGACACAGAGAATTGGCAGGGAAGCATTTGCCCCAGGCCAGGTCATCCTGAGGTGTTGGAGAACTTTCAGCAAAAGTCCTTGAGATATTTCTACCTTGCACCAGGCAGTGTTGAAATGCATTTGCCTAAGGAAACTTATGAGGTTGCTTTCTCCTCTTGTAATGTTTTTTGACAGCTCAGATGTATTTTCTTCCTTTACATTTAAATGCCATGTAAACTGTGATTTCCTTCTATATTCAATTCTATTTTTCCTTTGCATATTGTGCCTTGGGTTTTTAAAAGCACTGCTTACCATAGCTGTGCATTTAAATCTAGATGCTTTGGCAGCTTCCTGCATTTTTTGTAGGCTTTTGAACCTTTAGTTTTGGGAATTGCTGAAGAAGCCGCCACCACATGCTACCCTGCCCTGACCCCAAAGTATTCTGTTGATCACTGGAACTTACTTTGAAGGGCTCAATTTAATTCTGCGTGAGCAGCCTTCTCCTCACATATCCCTAGTTTGTATATTGGAGGACAGGGGATTCATTTCAGCCCTTGATGCAGAGTATTTTGTTTTTCTTTCCAGCAAGAGTTGGGTGAATTTAGTTTGTAACTTGCCAAAGTCTAATTAAATGAGGATGCTCATCCCTGTTTGGATGTTGCATCATTTGCCCTGGAAATCTTCAGATTAATCCCCTCCGTGTTCAAGGTTCACTCAGCTGTAAACAAAGGCCCCATGAGCTATATTCAGAAGCACTCTCATCTTTATGATTTCACATCTTCCAGAGCTGAGTCCAACAAGTTTTGGGGGACAGCCTTGAGATGCCCAGAATTAAATTAAGCCCTAAGGAAAACCACCACTGCATATATTAGAAGTTACTGTTTATCTTTCTCCTCCACGGTTCAGAAAAATTAGCCTTGATAACTGGATTGTTAGGGTCCTTAGAGAACAGTTCTCCATCTTAAAATTTTGGATCTTCACTACAGTGAAACTTATGGACGTAGGCAAAGCATTTAGATTTTGTCTGACTCTCAACTGGGGGGGAAATCACTTTGGATGGATCTGTTCCCTGCCTTTGAACTGTTTCCTTCTAATTATTTGTGAAATCAAAATTAAAATTTATTGTTTTGAATAAAAAAGGAACCCAATTAATAAAAATTACAATTAGGACTGTATCCAGTGCAAGGCCAGAGGATACCAATGAGATCAATAAACATCAATAACTTACATCCTTTAATTATATTCTGAGTAGAAGTTTGTTGGATACAACCCACTGATAATTTACTGCGATATTCCTTGTGCCTGCAAGTGAGCATATGGGTCTGCCTCTCTCTTATATCTTTGGAAAGCTGATGCATTTGTTTTGGAAACCAGAAAACTGGAAGGGACCCACTCAAAAGCCCCTTCTTGTCATACACATCATAATCTAATGTATTTCATAATCTATTGTATCTTCATATATTTTAGTACACTCTTAGCAAAATGGTTATAGTTCAGTCACAGAGCATATGCTTTTTGTGCAAAAGGTCCTGGGCTCAAACTCTGGCCTTTCCAGCCAGGACTGAGAGAGACCTTGTCTGAAGCCCTGGGGATTCACTGCCAAACAGTATAGACAATACTGAACTAGATGGACTGGCCCAGCTTACTATGTTCCTAATGCTTGACTTTCTTCAGTCTTCAAGAGAAGGTTACATCTATGTAAGATAGGTTCTAAAAGTGCCTAATTTTCCTTTGTAAATCCTTTGCTTCACTCTCTGTGTATGGTGTCATGAGTGGTGGCCAACCATACTGAAAGTTGGAGGAGGGGCCTGTGGAGCATTTAAGGACTCACTTTGACCAACTGGCAACATACATTGAGGATAAAGCCACTTGACTTTGGAGTGATATTGACTCTGCAGTTGTTGCGATTCCAGGTTAATTATCCAATGCTGGAGACATGGATGTGTTATGGGACAGGCTTCAGCTTGTACAGTCAGCTGATGTGGGCAAGGGGCTGGTAGTTATATACTTTTCCACGTGGCCACCTTGATCTCTATCTCTCCTGGCTTATTAAATTTAGCAGAGAGGGATTGACTGCTTCCTCACTGTGTGAGTGTGTGAGAGAGAGAGAGGAGTATTGGTCAGGAGTCATGACAAAAGACCCATCAAATAAGTGCATAATGTTAGCATTTCAGCATCCACGTCATTCAATTACCCACCTGTTATGAATGGGGGTGGTAATTTTGTAATGTTGGAAAGGATTTGTGTTTTCAAAACTCTTTCTCTTTTGATACTGCAGTTAGGGAAATGGCACTAAATTTGACTCATAATTGAGCTCTTGGAAAAAGGGTTTGCTGATGAATCTAGCAGAGGCATCTTTTTAAAAAGCCCATCTGCATTTGGTTTTAATAATGCAGTCATATTGCCGCTACCGCTGTTTTCTCTCTTTTTAACAGTACTGCCTAAAGTGGTTGCACAAGATAATTAGATTAACAGGCTGATGTTTGCATCCCTGTGGCTTTGAAAAGGCATCAGCACAGTTTCCCACAAGACAGGATTTGGTTAGTGCATTTCGGTTAGAGAACATGAGACCTGTAATCAGAAGGAGAGAGTGTTTGTCATAGGATTTTCGCTAAATATTGTCCTACTTGTAGTGCTGGCAGAACCTTGAACTTTATCTTAATATTACATGGAGTCAAAACATAATGAGATTTGATGTCTTAAATTACCAAAGTTATCATTTCGTCATTTGTATCAAAGACCAAGACATTACTGTTTAAACAGCACCTTTCCACTGTAGCCACTGAACCAAAAAGTTGTAAATTAAAAGGCTTCTGTGCTGACAATCTAGAAGGACATAGGCTTCAACAATCTAAGGATTTGGCAACAAAGAGGCTGGCCCAAAGACTTATTCTTAACTTCAGAGCCCTTCCTGCAAGGACACTACATAACAGAGGGTATTATAACAAAAGTAGCAGAAGAAGAAATAATCCTGATGAATAAATTGCTATACTAAAGTGGCCTTCTGTTGCACAACTCTAAATGATGCCACTTTGTTTCATGCATTATGTGGTACATTAAGAGAAGAAACCTGGGAGCAATTCTGAGGAGCTGTACCAAGAGAATGGAGCCCATCTGGCAGTCCTTTCTCTTGACCCCGACTCACTTGACTTTGACTGAGTACTGCCCCAGGAGTAGCAGTCTGCAACAGTTCAACAGAGCTGGGGCTACAAGCATACATCAATCACTGAGTCCAAATGGGGAAAAAACCCCAATAAAATCCAAGTTTAAAACCATCTGATTTACCAAAAACATCCAAGTATCAATGGCTATTAACCACTATGGCTATGTTCTACCTCCTTCACTGTCATGAATACTGATTGTTGGGAATCACAGGTGAGGAAAGTGCTGCTGCACTCAGGTCTTGCCTGCAAGCTTCCCATGAGCATCAGGTTGGCCACTGTGAGGACAGAATGCTAGACTAGACTTTGGCCTGACCTAGCAGGGTTAATCTGATGTTCTTCTCCATAAGCCAATAAAATCACAATGACAGTATGTTTTGGGTAATAATAATCATGGGTTGTGGTTGCAGTTGTGAAACTTCTCAAAAGCTTTCACAGGCTTCCTAAATTTTGGAAGGGTTCTAAGTAGCTGCAGCCCCCCAGGAAGAGAATCGCAAAAGCATAGTGCCACAATAATAGCACTTCCTTGTCAGATGTTCATCTGGGTAACGTGGCATTATCTGTGCCCACTTCTTCCCACAAGCTTTAGTTTCCAAACAATTTAAGAGCAGCTCCATTTTGAAATAACTGATCCAAGTGGTTACAAAGTACGAGTTACACTTAAGGTTCTCAGTCTGTCATTTAACTCTGAGCTGATAGTTGACCTATCTGTTGGGAGGGACAGAGCTGAGGATATCAAAAGTAGTTCCTACCAAAATGAAACGTCTAAGAAACATGTATACCGTGTCACTGGGAGAGGAAAATACTCCAAGCATCTGTTGAGAAGAAGATAGAAGCACTCTCCAGCAGTACAGAAGAAGGAAGAAACTGCAAGCCCAGTAACTTGAAGAACAGATAAACATCAAAAACAAACAAGTTATCAAACAAGGGAGTTTCAAACAAGGAAGAGTATAAAGGGTATTTTTAAGAGCCAGAGAGATAAATTAAGAGTCAGTTTAGAATAAACAGGGAGAGAAGGAAGTGTAGTGATGGAAGGAGAGGGAAGACAGGCAAAAGCAAGTCAGCATTCATATCTGTTACTTGTAATGTAAATATGGGAGGAAGCCAGATTTCCCCCATAGTTGAAATATATGTTACAACTCCAGTCTTTTCACCCCATGTTTGTGTGCAGCCATAAACAATTTGAATAACAAAAGACTATTGGACCATGGGGTATTTTAAAAAGTAGCTATCAAGATAATTACAGGTGTTGCTTAGGGCTTCCTCCACCCTTTGCAGGAACGGCCCATGCTTTAAAGCTCCATGTCCATTTTTGTTTGTTTTGTTTTTGTTACAGAGCTTTCCCTGTGAAAACCTGCTCTTTAAAGCTGGATTGGAGCAAATAGCAGTCCGCAGAAAGCTTGAATTGCTGTTGGTTGCTCTTCAACTTTAAAGAGTAGGTTTTTGTGGGGAAAGCTTGAGGGCAAAAAGAGAGAGAGAGCTTGGACTTAGAGCTTTAAATTGCAGACCTGTGCCTGGAAAAAGCAGGGCAACAGGTAAATGTGGTTGAGTCCTTACTATAGTATCTCTGGCTCTCATTTTAAACAGTGGAATGGGTGCCCTGCATATTGCACACAATATCTTTTAAGTGGAAGAAGAAGAGAGATTATACAGATTACCCTAACTCTCACACTCTCTAAATTAAAGCTTCATAGCAATGAATTGTCTTCATCTATTCCTGGTTTGTGCATTTGCTTCCATTTTGTTTCAGAACTTACATTGTTTCATACTTAGCATTCTACAGCAATCTGTAGAGAGCTGAAGAAATGTTGTGTAACATTTCAAAATCAGTATTCCAGCCAGGTATCCAGGAACACTGAAATATAATTTTCTGAATTCTGACCAGCTAGGAATTTCTGAGTGCAAAACTACTATCATAAGCATACAGATTACAAGCCTGTCTAGTCCTTTTATCCTGCATCAAATGATACTGAGAAAATGGCATGGGGACTCTTGAAAAGCATATAGCAAAGGGGAAACCATGTCAAAAGGTTGCAATAGAAAGAGCTTGCCATTTTAATTCATTTTAAATGGAACACTGAATAGACTTTGCTTTCTGATAGCCTATAGATCTGCCTCAAAGACTTTTCTTACTCCAAGGCATTGTATGCAGTACCTTTTAACACAGCATTGCAAGTATTTTTGCAAAGTCATTCCAATGTTTCTCTCCAACTTCCCATTCTCCTTTCTCCCCTTCCCCCTCCCATGTTCCAGAATTTGGAAGTTCTGGGAGCCTAGGCCTGATAAAAATTAGGTCCAGTCGTGGCCAACTCTGGGGGTGCGGTGCTCATCTCACTTTATTGGCCAAGGGAGCCGGCGTACAGCTTCCGGGTCATGTGGCCAGCATGACTAAGCCGCTTCTGGCGAACCAGAGCAGTGCACGGAAATGCCGTTTATCTTCCCGCCGGAGCGGTACCTATTTATCTACTTGCACTTTGACGTGCTTTCGAACTGCTAGGTTGGCATGAGCAGGGACCAAGCAACGGGAGCTCACCCCGTCGCTGGGATTTGAACCACCGACCTTCTGATCGGCAAGTCCTAGGCTCTGTGGTTTAACCCACAGCGCCACCTGTGTCCCTAAAAATTACAGATATGCAAAATAAAGACTTTTCCTAACCAAATACCTATGATAAGCCCACACGCAGGACCGTAATCCAACTTGTTATTCCAGGCAACTGGTATTCAGAGACCTACAGTCTCCAACAGTGAGGATAGAACATAGTCTTTGTGACTGGTAGCCACTGGTAGCCTTTTTCTCCACCAAAGTGAGCAGATGTGCAGCAACAGCTGCTCTCATTCTCCAACCCTACCCTCTTTTGACTCTTTAAAGCCAGCAGGGCTGTTGGGATAGCCTGTGGGCGCTGCTTACAGCCATAATACACTCCATTTGTCTCTGTAGTGATGCTTTTAATGTTTGGTGATTCGTGACCTGTATGATTTTATACAGGAACTGTAGAATTAGAAAGTCAAATCAGCAGTGCATCTTAACGTTGCTTTTTTGCATTAGGGACATCGAAAGCAAAGTTTGCCATTTCAAGAGGAGTGTGTAATGATGTAAATTGTTGAGCGATCTGCATAATATACATTTTGTGCAGGTTCACTGGCAAAAGGCAATATGTGGTTCTTTAGGACTGCATGCTATCTTGGAGATCCAGTTTTTGTACCATTTGTACACAGTTAGGTGACTTATCTATACCAAGACAAGACTAGACTAGGGCTGTTTCCCAGTTCACAGCCACACCCACACCCGAACCAATTCAATTATTTTTCTTCACTAAGGGTTATCTACTGGCTAGCAAGCACTAAACCTCTCTTCTTCTGCCTGCCCTAGACTTTGATACACCCAGCAAGCACCAGCAATTGGTGCACAGAATAAATATATGTTGTAGCCATTTTAGGATTGCCGGGGCTTAATTAAGTACAATTTGGGATTTGCAGAGCTCATACTGTCCAACATTTCTATGATTAAAATAGGGACATCCCATTCCCCATAATGATAATTTTACTATTTGTACCCCACATATATTATTGGGTTGCCCCAGCCACTCTGGGTGGCGAGATATATATATATATATATATATATATATATATATATATATATGCTTTCGTAGATTTTCACGGGTACATGAATGCAGGTTTTGGTGTTCTCGGGTGTCTTCCCGTGTAAAAGTTGGGGTGTCTAGGCGACGTTTCGACGAGGTCTCACTCGTCATCTTCAGGCTGGTGCTTTCGGCTTCTTGTTACTGGAACAGAGCAGGATCTCAGTGTTTGAGTTCCTATAAATACTGTGATGGGGTGTGGTGTATAGCCTCCAATGTTCTGGGCAGAGAGGAAGTTCCCAGGCTAGTGTGCCTTTTCTTCTTTTGTTCCTTAATTGCTTGAGGGATATCTTGAGTGATTTCTTGAGTGGTATCCTGAGTACCACTTAGGTGGGTCATTAGGTGTGGATTAGTTGCTAAAGCCTTTGTGTCTTGACCTCTTGAACTTTGTGAAGAGTTTTTCTGAGAAAAACTCTTTATCACAAATTACAGACACCATCCAGTAGCCAAACCATGGTGGCACCTCCGGATGCTGCACCCCCCTGCAATCCCTACACAGATCTGGCTGGCACAGGCCACAAAACCACAACTCGCCCCTATACACGAAGCCAAGCCAGAGCACAAAAAACTTCTCAGAAAAACTCTTCACAAAGTTCAAGAGGTCAAGACACAAAGGCTTTAGCAACTAATCCACACCTAATGACCCACCTAAGTGGTACTCAGGATACCACTCAAGAAATCACTCAAGATATCCCTCAAGCAATTAAGGAACAAAAGAAGAAAAGGCACACTAGCCTGGGAACTTCCTCTCTGCCCAGAACATTGGAGGCTATACACCACACCCCATCACAGTATTTATAGGAACTCAAACACTGAGATCCTGCTCTGTTCCAGTAACAAGAAGCCGAAAGCACCAGCCTGAAGATGACGAGTGAGACCTCGTCGAAACGTCGCCTAGACACCCCAACTTTTACACGGGAAGACACCCGAGAACACCAAAACCTGCATATATATATATATATATATATATATATATATATATATATATATATAAATTTAAAAAACTTCCCCATACAGGATTTCCTTCAGACGGCTCAGGAGTTGGATAACCCCCATACCCTCCAACATTTCTCCAATAAAAATAGGAAAGTCCTAAGGAAAAACAGGACATTCCGGGATCAAATCAGAAACCAGAACAGCATCTCTAAATCAGGTACATCCCTGGAAAATATGGACACTTGGAGGGTCTGAGAGCTCAGTGTTTGACCTGAAGTTTCACAGTCTCAGATTCTTCTTAGGACAATGAGTCTCAAAGTGAAGGGCAAGAATTAAGGGGGGCAGCTTTTTGCCATTCACTGTGGCAGGCAGTTTTTCATATTCCCCAGGCTGCAGCCAGAGTTACCAGGCACAGCCATGCTCCCTCTCAGCCAGGTGTCACCCTCTGCTGTCACTTGGATCAGCTCCATCCCAAGAGGTTCCACTCCTTTGGTTTCCAGGCATGATTCAGTAGCTCCCTGCTTCACACAGCATCCCCGGGTCTGAGCCTCAGGTGATGACCTGACAACCCTAATACTGCTGGAGGGTACAGGGATACGTTAACTTGTGTAGGCTTATAAAGCATTTCCACAACCCACTGAGCTTGTTGTCACACCAATGCCATTAGCTTGTTCAGCTTCAGTACAGTTATTTCCACTGGTAGGAGCAAATAAATAACTCTTCAGAGTGTCCCATAGGAACTGCATGGATTTCTGCGGTGAGGCAGAGAAAATATTGCTGTGGGCATAAAGAACACAAGAGAGTCACTTACAGTAAAAGTGAAAGAGTATAATAAAGTTTTGCAGGCTGTGTTACAAGGCCAAAAGATAAAGAAAAGTAATAAACTTCAAATTAAACAATGAGCTGTAATGGTTACACACAGGAGTAGCTGCTCTGATGGAAAAGGAAGCTGCCTAGCAGACATCTTGCATGCAGCGGTGTTCCTGGTTCTCATTTCCTTCTCTATTAAATTAAGCCAACAAAAAAACTTCTGCACAGTTTGATGTGCAGTTGTAGTTCATCTTTTCACCATTAACAATATTGGCTAAGATACAATCAACAATGATTATGAGTAACTGGATTAGAGGTACCATTGATCTAATTCAGAATGCGGGACCTGCTTTAATTCTATTTGTGTTTACTGTTGGATAATTTCAAACTTATTTGATGCTGAAATGTTTTGTTTGAATGAGTTCTGAACCACAAGTGTGTGTGTGTGTGTGTGTGTGTGTGTGTGTGTGTGAGAGAGAGAGAGAGAGAGAGAGAGAGAGAGAGAGAGAGAGAGAGATGTGACCATCACCACAACACAGAATTAAAAGTGCATATTCATTTGTCATCATCCTAAACCAATTTATTGAAATGTGATACTGAAGGCAAACCACAAATCTGTGCCTAGTAAAGGACAGAGATGGACATAATGCATCAGATCTGGAATCTGAATCTGAAGGCAATATCTGGTTATAATTTAATGAAAGTAAACAGAAGCGTGTGTAGCTATACATTTATAAGCTTACCATGTAATTTTACCTTCCAAATGTTGGTTCCTGTTGTTTTATCTTCTGCTGAAGCACTTCTCCAGATACAACTCTTGGGGAAGCTGATTTGGTGTTGGTGACCTGCCTGTGCAATGCTATCTGTAAAGAGATGCACTCAGTTACCTACAGTTCCCAGACATTTGAATTTCTATAATGCCGAAGACTGCAATCCTAACTCCACTTACCTGAGAACAAGCCCCTTTGAATTTAACTGGACTTATTTCTGAATAAGTACCCAAGCCTGGACCCGGAAGTGTCTCCAGACAGCACTGGCCCCCGGCCTCTTAAGTGAGATGGGCGCACAACCCTAGAGTCGGACACGACTGGCCCGTACGGGCAGGGGTACCTTTACCTTATTTCTGAATAAACATGGTCAAGATTCCATTGTGAGACTACTGTGCATTTTTAGCTGGAGACTAATATTGTTTTTAATACGATGGATTTATTGTGTATTTTAGTGTTATGTTGTTCATTCCTCTGGAATCTATTGGATGAAGGGCTGTATAGAAATGATTGATTGATTGATGATATAGATAGATAGATAGATAGATAGATAGATAGATAGATATAGATAGATAGATAGATGATAGATAGATAGATGATAGATAGATAGATAGATAGATAGATAGATAGATAGATAGATAGATGATAGATAGATGATAGATGATAGATGATAGATATAGATGATAGATAGATAGATAGATGATAGATAGATAGATAGATAGATAGATAGATAGATAGATAGATAGATAGATGATAGATAGATGATAGATAGATAGATGATAGATAGATGATAGATAGATAGATAGATAGATAGATGATAGATAGATAGATATAGATAGATGATAGATGATAGATAGATAGATAGATAGATGATAGATAGATAGATAGATAGATAGATAGATAGATAGATGATAGATAGATAGATGATAAATAGATAGATAGATAGATAGATAGATAGATGATTAGATAGACAGATAGATAGATAGATAGATAGATGATAGATAGATAGATGATAGATAGATGATAGATAGATGATAGATAGATGATAGATAGATAGATAGATAGATTAGATAGATAGATAGATAGATGAAAGATAGATAGATAGATAGATAGATGATAGATGATAGATAGATAGATAGATAGATGATAGATTAGATAGATAGATAGATAGATAGATAGATATAGATAGATGATAGATAGATAGATTGATGATAGATAGATGATAGATAGATAGATAGATAGATATAGATAGATGATAGATAGATGATAGATAGATAGATAGATAGATAGATAGATAGATAGATAGATAGATGGTAGAGATAGACAGACAGATATTAAGAGCAACCATCACCATTCCAACTGCAGTAGGGCGAGACCCAGGAGCTTATAAAGTAACAGTAGGTAAAGAGGAAAATAATGGTTGCATTGTTTATCAAATGTTTGTAAATGTAGGCAATGACTACATGGAGAAGCAGAAAGAAGGGAGGGGGGAATGTGGTCCAGAATAGTCCACTCCTTAACCACCTTTTCTTCAGTGATCCACTGGTTCCACAGTGAATCTTCAGTTCCACAAATTCTCTCGATTGGAGGATTGTAACATAAACGCTACACACATTTTCAAGACAGGCACAGCCTATATTTACACAAACTATAAAGCAGTATAATTTTTGCAGCTTAGTTTATCCAATCTTTGATGTAAAAAGAATTAATTTCTCTTTTTATGGATCTTTTTAATGTATCTTTGCACTTGGAAAATAACTGCTTCCACTTTTGTGTACTTCAAAAAGTACCCATTCTTAGAATAACATTCTTTTTTTAAAAAAAGAAAGAAACCCTACACAAATTTTTAATCTGATATTGACATCTGGCATAGCCTGACAAGGTGCATTTCCTCATCTGTGGACTGTTTGGTGTAGATGTAGCCCATGGTATCCAGAGACTACTGCAGATGGCGTATGAAATCATTTAATTTCAAGTTCTGGTTCTGCAGAATTTGTCAAGGGTAAAACTACTGCAGAAATCTTAACACCATGCACATTTCCAGGTTTTTCAAGCTGTTCACTCTATAAATTACATTTCACCCCTTTTAAAGGTTCCATTTAATTGACTTAAGAAAGATGGAGAAAACAAACTTGACAATATTATTTGAAGCTTTGAGTAGGCAGTTATGGAAAATTACATTAAAAGCATAATTGATCTTTTCCAGGAATATCCAGGGCTGCAATCCTATACACACCTGGGAGCACTGAATTGAAGTTGCACTGAATTCAGTGTGTCTTACAGTACTTCTGAATAGATATGCATAGGATTGTAGATTACTTTGAAGGGCTCCATTAGCATATCATAAGATGATCTAGTCTTTGCTAGAATATGATTTGTACATGAATCATGCATCTACCTAGTACTTTTGAGTAGGAGAAGACATTAATTGGATGTTCAGTCATTTGAATAACCTTGTTTACGTAGCCATTCCTTTGGTATTTTTCACTCTGTAATTTTAATAATGTTAGAAGCTGGTTTCCTTTCACACTTTCTCTTTCAATACAAGCAGCTCTGGCACAAAATTCTAAAGTTTTGTGTCAACTTGAACTTTAAAATTAGAAACTTTTCAAATGTTCTTTCTATGATTAAGGTATACACTGGTGATTATTAGATGAGGTTCTTTTCATTCCCTGTGAAATATGATACCTACATTGCACGGCACATAAATTTGAAATGTCTGTCTTTGCTTTTTTGACCATATTACTGGTAGGCAAAACTGCAAACAAGTACAGTGGTACCTCGGGTTAAGTACTTAATTCGTTCCAGAGGTCCGTTCTTAACCTGAAACTGTTCTTAACCTGAAGCACCACTTTAGTTAATGGGGCCTCCCGCTGCCGCTGCACTGCCGGAGCCCAATTTCTGTTCTTATCCTGAAGCAAAGTTCTTAACCTGAAGCACTATTTTTGGGTTAGCGGAGTGTGTAACCTGAAGCGTATGTAACCTGAAGTGTATGTAACCCGAGGTACCACTGTAGTATGAGTGGTTCAAAGATGTTTCCAGTGCCATGTGTGAAAATGCATGTAGGCTACAATTCTAAGGACACCTATCTGGAAGTAAAGTCCATTGAACACATTGGGATTTTAGAATAAACACTCTTAGTATTGCTTTGCAGATCTCATTAAGTAAGGGTGGTCACATGCCTATATTTTCAGGCCATTCTTAAGTGTGGTCAGATCTACTGAAATCCAGGCTTGGGTCCCATGAAATCAACAAAACACCCTTAAGCATGCTTGACTCTGTATTGGATTGTGGCCATACCTAGTTTGCCTGCTGCCCTCAAACCTCCCTCAAACTATGAGAGTTATAAGTGAGTCTTAGTGAAGTTTAAAGGGCAGAAGGTAGGAGGTAGGGCTCAGTGACATCTGGTTTTCAACATAGTGATATTAGCAGCTAAATGCCGTAATACTGTATGCCGATATATCCCGATGTCCAGAATGTATCTCAATTGCAAGACTTGGTGGCTATGTTAATTACCCAGGTTCAGAGGTAGAATGGCACTGAATAGTAGCTTCTGGGAACAACAAGAGAAGTGGACTGCTGCCATAACATCCTGTTTGTGGGCTTCACAGAGGCATCTGATTGGCCGCTGTAGGAAATGGTCGCTGTAGACTACTAGATGGACTGTTTCACTGATCCAGAAAAGCTCTTCTGAAAGTAGACACTGCATAGTCCTGGATCTATCTATCTGCAATGGAAGAGAAGTGCAGGTGTTAGAAATTGTTCTCAAATTCTTATTACACAAACCTGAACATCATTTTTAAGTGTTATGAAATAAAGGTCTCTGGCCTTCTTTAGCACCTATAAATAAAACTGTATCAGAGGCCACTAGTCCAAGTCACCCTCATTTATCTTACAAATCCCAGAAGGGCTCCACAGCACGGTGTTAAAGTGAGGTGATAATTAATGCAAAGAAAAATGTCAGTTCCGTGGATTAGGCAATGAATGTGCAATTGTCAAAACATTATGTTGTGCAACGGAGGACAATCAGTTCCTCTGTTGCCTCAGGCTAGTCCAAGCTCAAGTAAACAGCACACTGTAACAAGCAGACATTAATAAATGATAAAATGCATGGGATCTCTCTTGGAAGCGCAGAGCACACACAGCAACTCAATGTACTGCTCTCTTCCTCCGCCCTGGTTTTCGCCGATTCCACTGTCTCTGTTGATACCAACTGTCAGTTCATTGAACTTTTTATCAACTATCTATTCAAGAGCCAGGAATGGCCAAAAGCATACAGAAAAGGGAAATGAGTCTGATTAGTCTGAGAAAATTCACAAGGAATATCTCAGAGAACTTAATGTTTTGATTGGTTGGCTTTGCTTCTGACCCTTCTTGACTTCCCTAAATGATTTTAAAACCACCCTATAAGTCACAGGACTTATAGAGAATTGTTTGAAGATGTTACATTTCAGTTGAATTGCCAAACTAAAATACTAATACAGTGGTACCTCGGGTTACATACGCTTCCGGTTACATACACTTCAGGTTACAGACTCCGCTAACCCAGAAATAGTACCTCGGGTTAAGAACTTTGCTTCAGGATGAGAACAGAAATTGTGCTCCGGCGGCGCGCCAGCAGCGGGAGGCCCCGTTAGCTAAAGTGGTGCTTCAGGTTAAGAACAGTTTCAGGTTAAGAACGGACCTCCAGAACGAATTAAGTACTTAACCCGAGGTACCACTGTAGTTAAAATAAATGTATTTCAGGTATTAAATATCACTTTATTGTTCAAAAGTATATTGCAAAAAATATATGTATAGACAAATTTTCCACGTCTCTGATAATAAAGAGCTGGATGCTAAAACAGAACACTAGGCAGAAATAAGAGGTGTGTACTATAGGCAAACAGACATATGGTATGCCACAATGAATTGACATATGCACACTATCCAAGGCAAAAGGAAACACTGTGAAAGAGTGAAAGTGACAAACATAAACTATCCAGCTGCCTCCACTAATAGTCCAGTTCTTTGCACCTGGGGCAACCGACAACATTAAAAACTTCTAATACAATGAAATCTAGTCTAAAATTACTAAAATCCAGTAAAATCTCATCTAAGGAGCTGCAGCAATCACAAGTGTACTATATAAAAAAGGACAATGCCCCAACAATAAAAAGTCATGGCCTATAAAACTGCTCAATAAAACAGTACGCCAAAGTCTCAGGTCCCTTAATACAGGGCCAGCTCTGCAGTGCAATAGCACAAAGCAATTTGCTTCAGGCAGCACCATGAAGAGGTGATAGATGAAGGAGGAATTTGTGTCAGGCTCAGCAAGATGTTTTAATGTCCTGGTCCTAGCAGGGTTCCACTTCAGGCAGCAAAATGCCTTG
This sequence comes from Podarcis muralis, assembly GCF_964188315.1. NCBI lineage: Eukaryota > Metazoa > Chordata > Lepidosauria > Squamata > Lacertidae > Podarcis > Podarcis muralis. The sequence goes on along the minus strand of NC_135656.1, from coordinate 44,627,344 downwards.
GGCCAGGATTGCATTAATGTCACTGAATGCCCCCTCTCCCAGTTGCCAACCTGCCAACTAGTCTGCAGTAGTTACCAACTGGTGGCTAATACACCTTTTCTTGAGTTGTAGGGGAGCAGCGGCATCCATTCTTGGATGAAACTGGTAATCTAGACCTATTTCAGTCTGGACCCAAGCTTGGTTTTGGGGCTGAATAATCCATCATCGCCCTGATACACCATTATCAGGTGAGGGCAAGGAGAGTGAGACCCTATTTCTCCTACTTGACTTCTACATGGCTTTCAATACCATTGGCCATGGTATGAGGGATTGACCAGCTCTGAGGGATGGGAACCAGGGGCACTGCTTTACTGTAGTGCCAGTCCTGCCTGCAGAGTCAGTTCCAGAGCTTGGAATTAGGAGAATGTTCTTTGGGCCTCTGGCGATTGTGTTATGGGGTGCCACATGGAGGTGTTTGTTGCCAGTGCTATTTAAGATCTACATGAAGCAGTTGGGATCAGTTGTAAAGTGTCATCAGTGTGCTGCTGACACACAGCTCTGTTTCTTTGTTATAGTACATTTTGAGGAAAACAGTTGATTTTGGACCTAAATTGTGTAACATTTAGATATCTGTTGTAGTGGAGTTTTAGGTATTCAATGTTAGGTTTCTTTAACACTCCTGCAGAATAGTAATGAATTCAGGAACTGCAGTCATGGCTGATGTTGCTTAACGGGGGGGGGGGAGAGAATGATAGATATAGGTTGTTCTAGGTCATACTGTAAAGCTTCCTATCTTTGTTCTTGTAAAGTGCATTAAATTGAAGTTAGAGCAAAGGTTGTTAGCCCCTTTCAGCACTAAATAAAAATTAAGAAAGACGTTATGTTTGTTAATCACCATTTAAGATTTGATTCTTGTTTTCTCTGCAAATAATCAGCCGATAAATGATGTAATGTTGATATAATAATATGAACACCTTGATAAGTTACACTATTCCCTTTTCTAATCAATTCAAAACGGATTGCATTATTTCATTGTGGGGGGAAATTAGTACTTCATAGAAAAGCTGTCTATAAATATTCCTTCCAGCAGCAGAACTTCAGTAGTGATGAATTCAGGTAAAAGCTTAATGTAGATGAATGGTTTCCTTAGAATTAGCCAGGTGAGTCTGCATGAAAGCAGATGCACATCATTCATACTAATTACTTGCCAGGGTTTCTTTCCTTTCACATCAGCATTCTCAGCCAGGCCTAGTGGCACCAGCTATGCATTTTTTTAAAGAAAAGAAAACCCCTTATTGTACACTAATTCGATTTGCTAGGTGGAACTCTCAAAAAAGACAAAGGGTTTATCTCTACGAAGGATGAGCTAAGCAGTACCTGAACAAACTGCGGCATGTGTGCACATTTGTCTTTCTCACATCCAGGCCTGCTACCTACTTCCTATCGTCCACACATACTCAATGTGCTGCATCATGAGGTAAACTTCCAGAAAATGTTGTTCTAGAGAGGTTATGTGGCCTAGGTTTTTCCAATGAAGGACTTTGTCTAACAGAAGTAAGGGCCAAACTTCACACAAGGCTCTGTTGTATGCAGTACGTCTTTGTTTTACAAAAACACAGCCTTGGGGCTTGCAAACTGGAGATGATCATTGGAGGCCAAAGATTTTTGCAGCCCTTTCCTCCTCATGCCATTATTCTGCTAACTTCACTGTTCAGCTGCTTTTTTTGCCAGACAGTGGAAATTGCACAACTACCCATAGATTTTCCCTTTAAGGGGCGAAAAGCAACAGGGTGTCTGTGTAATTTTTAGCAGGAAAAAATAGCATGCAGGGAAGGGGTTAGACTTTCTTTGCCATCCTGGTTTTCTGTGCAGTCTTTGCAGCTGTATTTTGTGAGACCCTCTCCAATAATAAGGGCGAATTTTGTACCACTTGAGTCTCACATATAGTTTGGCCATAAGTGCCTGTCAGCTCATTGTTCACATGCATGTTCCATGAATGGCACAGAGGGATGGGGAGACGTGTTTCTATGAGGAGCTTTTCATCACCTAACAGCAGGTATCTGGGTGGCCTCTGCTGGTTGCAAAATTCTGGTGCCTGGTTTGATCCATCAAAGCAGTTCCTGTCTTTTCTGTTTTCAAAACATTTAGGATACTTTTCCTTCCAAAAGCTTCCAAACATTAAAGAAAAAGTACTTTCCAAACAAAAAAGCAAAATTACTTGTGTGTGCGTGTACATTGGGTGAATAAGCTGTGTCATTTGCTGTTGCCATGGTGACAGGAGTCATAGCTTTACCTATCTGATTCCATAACCATTAGTAAAGCACAAATTACTTCTGTCTTTGGATCCAATAGCAATGCATTTGCCATATTGGCCAAAAATCCATTTGAGATCTTAATGTTCTGTGATCCAGAACAAAACAAGCTGGGTACTTAAACCAGAAATACACCACCTAACCAGCCTTCATTCAAATATGGAATTAAAAGTGTTATCTCCTAGTTGCTATTCAGATGAGAATCTGATTATATCCCAGATGCTCCTTTCATTAGAAATGATGTCAAGTGCTTCTATTTCAGAGCTATCGGAAGCATAAAAAATGGAGATCAGATTTAGATTTGTCAAACTCACGATGCCAAGATTCTTTCTTAACACTGTGAAAGTCACATTCAAAATTTGCAGGAGGCTGTGCCCCTTTTTCTTGCTTTTGTGTTATGATTCCTGGTTCACATGCCATTTCTTATAATTTTTATACATTGTGAGGGGAGAGGGGAGAAAGAGAATCTTTTCTGCAGAAAACAAGAGGGGGGTATCTGTGAAAACTCCTGTAATTTGTATCTTTGGCCTCTAAAACAATTGTAAGGGCTGTTTGCTACCTTCGCATTTAGGAAAATGGATGAAAGAGGTAAAGGATTAGTTCAGACGTAACAATCTGGCTCTAATAAGCAACAGTTTTTACTAGGGATGGCTGAATCTATTATTTTTCGGTTTCTCTGGGTTTCTTATTTTTCCTGGTTTGTGGTCAATATATTAAATTAGTTTCCCAGTTTGAATGGGAAAGGGCGGTTTAAGAAACACTTAGCAGGAGAGGAAGGGAGGAGCATACAAGCCCAACACTTGTTCTTGGTTTATCAGACCAAAATCTTTATGTCTTGAACTGGGCCTAAGTAAAATTAAGTAGAATTGATGGAGCCATAAGAATACTTGCATGTGCTAGATGCCAACAGCTCTTGTAGCAAATTCTAACTCACATGGCTCTTACTAATGACTCTTACCACAGAGTTGGTTGGTTGTACTGCAGGAATATGATGGTCTCATTGTGTGCCCAGGTGGAGACCCCCCGACCCCGAGAGCCCACCAGAAGGAATAACGACTCATGACAATGTGTTATGGGATTTAAATTGGCCACAACTTTATTAAACCTTTCAGATGTAGGAACACCTTGGCTTAGGCATTGGGCATGTATCCCTCCCAACCCCCCCAGTTGGGGAACTGGGGCTCCTCAGGGTGAATGGAATAGGGGAGGGTGCACTGCAAGATGCTTGTGTACACAGGCAGCCCACCTCATATCCCCACAACGCAGGGGAGTTCACTGACAACCTTTCAGTGTATGGCCAGTGACTCCCTTTTCACCAACCCCTTTAAGAGGGAACCCTGGAATCGCCGCCGCGGGGGGGGGGGTGAGTCACCACTTCATGCCCCCCCCCATTCAGGGAAGATAAACTAAAGGATTCCACCCAAGGCCTAAAACCGCCAAAGTTGTGACAATTGCTATGGGGAAGGCAAAACCTGCAGAGCAGGGAAATTCCTTCCCTACTCTTCAACAGCAATCATCAAAACACTGCAACAATGCCCACTGAAAAGGAAGGAAAATGGTTAACCTGCAATAATGCATTAGAGAAAGGGAGGGTGGGTGGGTGAAGCTCCAGAGCCGACTGCATGCTTGCTGCCAGCTCCGCCGCCTATTTAAGCATCTCGAGCGGACCAATGGGAAGCCTGCCCATTCGCAGTCCGCTTGGCTGGCCCCACCTCCAACAAGACACTGATAGATTAAACTGGGGTTTGGCGGGAACCCCAACAGCTGGTGACAGGGAGGTGGGCCAGCCCAACCAGCTGGTGAGTCCCACGTGGCCCAGGGGGGTGCTGCATGCAGTTCTGCAAAGGGCACCCACAATGGGAGGCATGAGAACTCATACTTACAGGAGCATCAAGGCATATCAAAATACTCATCAAAACTCATGCATCAAAACTCATGACATGGTTTCATTGTGCTTTGCATCCCTCCCACAAGAAGCAATGTATGAGATGGCAGAGTAGAGAAATGTGAATCTAAATGACTTCACAACACACTTTTTACTGCATACACATTGTGGGGAAGAGAAGGTTGCAGTAGGATGACAAAATCCTGTATCCCATGGCTTACAAGTTTTCAAGTTGCCTCAAACTGACAGGTATGGTCATGGCAGATTGGAGCTGGTGAGCTTTCTGATAAAATCAAAGACTCTAGCAAGACAAGCCCTTTTAAATAAAGCTACCAGCCCCATGGGCAGCATTCAGCTATGTTTTACTCAGAGTAAACCTAATGAAATTAATGGACCTAACTTAATCGTGCTCATTAATTTTAGTTGGTCTGCTACCCAAAATTCCTAGAGACTAGTCTACAAATGAATGTTCTGTCCACAGTTTTGAAGGTAAACAAAGCATAAGCTCCTGGAAATATTTTCTGATAAATGTTCCTGAATGATATCCTGTTGAAATCTCAAACTGAACACAGCAAAGACAGAGTTCTTAAGCTTTCCTTTCAGACTGTTGTCTTTTTTCACATCTCTTGTCACTGCTGGAAATTCTGATATCTCTCCAGGCTATCAGCATGGAGTCGATCATATTGACCACTCCCTTTCCCAAAAGGATAAGAAGGCAACTAGAAAACTTTAAAAAAAACAAAACTTGCAAAACATACAAAATAGAGAATAAAAAGCTTGCAAAACATACAAAATACAAAATACAAAATAGAGAATACAATACAAAATAGAAAAATACAATACAATACAATACAAAATAGAGAATACATACAAAATAGAGAATAAAATAGAGAATAAAAAGCTTAAGGAAACAAGAGTGACAGCCTAGAAGCTGAACTTTATTCCTGCATACCCATATATTTTCTCAGATGGAGGGCCATGTTCCTATCTGGGAAATCGTCAAGAGAGCACATGTCAATAGTGGATGGAGGAAGAATCAAAAGTGGCCAGAGCAACAAATATAAATTTTACCTTCGTTCATTAGCCTAGTTTCTACAGAGACTTACACACTTCTCTCTATCCTTCACCCAAGCAGTCAACAGCCATGATCAGAGTTCAAGAACACATCCTAGCAAGGCAAATCCATGTGAGAGGAGCAGGAGCAGGGAGGAGTGTGGCCTGACAGAGCCTCAGTGACTGGATAAAAAGGCTCAGAGGACCACATTTGGCCCCCAGGTATTAATTTCCCCACCCATGAGATATACACTTAATCTAGGAACTTCAGTGAACTCAGTGGGGCTTACTTCTGAGTAGGCATAGACTTGCACTGGCGTTTTAAAAACTTTTATTGGCATTGTTGTTAGCTGCAGAAAATGGTTATGAATCCCATTCTAAAGAGCTGTTAGAAATTGTCAGTAGAAGGTGCTTCAGAGACAAATGGAAACTTAATGCTGATATATTGCTAAGACTGCAGGACACTGTGCTGAAACAATCGGAATGAAACAATCTACCTCGGGCAGCACCAGGTGGGTGGGGAGGTTAATGAAGACAGGAATTGGTGTCTGAATGGTGCCACTGGGCTTTTCAAAAGTGCCACTCCTAGATGGGTACAGAGGACAATTTGGCCTTCCCTGCAAACAGTATCCTCCTGAGAATTAACTTTCTCTGGCAACAATTACTGTATACCTCTAACTACTGCAGCCAGTTAGGCGTAAAGAAGAGCCCTGAGGCGGAAATGCCATATATGCTCACACCAATCTTAGGTACATGACTCCTCTTGCTAAGGAAGCTAGCATCTTCATAGTAATCCAACAGGCAGTAACCCTCCAAGATCACAGGCAGAAGTCTATCCCATTTTTCTGATCTGAAGTCCTTCCACTGGAGATTAGACTTGGGACTTTGCGTATATGAAGCCGATTCTTTACTACAAAGCTATGAAGAGTACTACACCTCCCCTTGGTCCTTCTCTTCCTCTGGCTTCCCCCTAAATAGGGATTGAGAAGACCTCAGTTCAGTTCACATTTAAATATGAATTTACCAATATGTGAACCAAAACACAGCCATCCTTTGAAAGTTGTACTTCTCCGAATGTTGAGATGCAGTTCTCCAGTCAAGTAATGTGTAAAAAAACTAGGGTAAAGTGCTCATAGGAGGACTTAGTTGGATACAACCCTTGGGGCAGCAAGAAATCTGGCCTGTCATTCTTTTAATTTCATACCACTGGAGTAACCAGGTATAGTGAGGTTCAACAAATCCTATAACTTTGAAATTCTGGCCTCTAATATCAAGTTTCTCCAGGCCCCAGACAAACCCAGTGCTGCTATCAGACATAATAAAAAATGTCAGTTAACAATTCTCATTTTCAGTTACAAGGACTAAAAGAACAGTGTGTCTCTAGTTCATGATAGAAGTTGGTTTACAACACATAGTGAATTATCAAGTGACCCAAATTGTGACATCTTGATTGGAAAATGGTTCTATTTTAAGATATCTGTATGAAATGCTATGGAGTGGGGGGGAAGGATTCAGCCAGGGACTTTGAACAGGCATCTCCTACAATAGAGAAGACCCATAACACCCCCTCCCCATAGCAAGGTAGTCAGAGTATGCATCTCACTATAGACCATATATCTATTCAGATGAGATCCAAAAAAGGGAACCCCCCCCCAAAAAATATATATATATATATAATCATTTGTGCTTTCTTCTTTGTCCCTGGTAGAATTTCTGAAGCCACATGCTTCTGGCAATTTCATAACTTCCTTCGGTGCTTCCCTATTAATAGTTCCATTTCATACATCATTAGTCTGAAGCCTTTAAAATAACAAAAAGTTATTTCCAAGGCTCCTCACTGTTCAGCTTTTTCTCACTGCCTGTATTTTCTCTGTAGATCTAAGCAGAGCTTTATTTCAGCCAATAAGCATTGCAGCCCATTTATTTAACCACGGTCAGCCTGGGATATGTAAAGAGACAATAAGCACCTGTAAAATACGCCTCCTTCACTGCTGAACAGCCTTCATTCATACATCTGAAATTAGAAGATGAGATGCCAAGATCTAAATATTTGTATTTACACTGTACTTAAGCTGCAACCAGATCTAAGCAGTGATTGTCCCCTAGACCAGCCTTCTTCAACCTTGGGTCTCTAGGTGTTTGTTGTTGGACTACAACTTCCATCATCTCTGCCCACTGGTAAGCTGGATGGATATTATAGGAGTTGTATTCCAGCAACAATGAGTTCTGCCCTGGGCTACCAGACAGTGGCAGTAGTAGTATAATCAGTTGTTGCTGCCGAGCAGCAACTGAAGAGGACCAATCCCATCCTGGTGGGTTTGGAAGCAGACCCTGGTGAGGTCAGCTCCATTCCATGCAAGCACACATCCTTGCCTTCAGTAGCTGCTAAACAGCAAAAGCCATTTATTGCAGTCACATCACCTTTCTAGCAGCTGTTGCGACTGCATACAGTAGTTCAAATCTCCTTTCCCCCCCCCCCTTTAAAAAGGCTCAAGAACCAAAATTATTTCAAGGTTTTGGTCTCTGTCCCAAGTTCACAGCTCTTGGTTTTGCAATTAGCGTTTATTCATTATGAAATTCACTGCTTGCTGGCTGGTGTTCCCTTAACGTTAAGAATCGGCAGCGCATTGAGAAAGACTGCCATATCTTATTTGTTTTGACATCCTTGGCAGCCCAGGAAGTGCTGCGTGGGGCACATTCCTAGGAATGAAAAGGAGCTGCTGTTCTATTTCCATGGTTAAACATAACCATGAAACAAGACGCACAGAGAGCTGAAGACACCGGGCTGATGCTTACAAGCTTACCTACGGTGATGAGGCCTCTTTGTAGCCAAGCCGCAAGAATTATGTTGCAGATCCTTGTTCTCTGCTCCTAATTTAAGCCAGGTTTGCAAGGCTTATGCAACTTTCCTTAATACCTTTCCACACAAAGCTCTCTTGTAAATAATGCATTTCAAGCAGAGATGCCCTGGAAATTAGCAAGTGGAGTGTTGAAGATTTGGAAATGGTGTTCTCTGGCAGGTAATCTCCTAGATGAGATTTACCAATGACCAGAGGGGAAAGGTTTCTGCCTGGAAAATGACAAACAGTGTGACTTGAATAATTCATTCCCGCAGTCCTGCAAAATAGTGCCTGTCCCTTGCTCACTGCCAGCCAAGCAGCGGCTATCTGTTTATACTGTTGCTATACCTACATGGACTTCTATTGACATATAAACATTTTCTCCCTATTTCCTTCACCCTTCCTTGTGTTTACTAAAGGGATAGGTCCCTGAACAACAGGTGGTGGCCAGCACACACATGCAGCAACTCTGAAAGCAGAGCTCTGTGCTTTTATGTCAAATATTAGTGCTCTTGTAGAAACAGCTCAAGAGATCAAGAGTCATTAATCATTAGCAGAACCCGTCTCCATGGGGATGTATTGTAATTGGAACTGTGTCAGCTTCCAAAGCAATTGTGTAACAACATATGGCCTGGCTTCACTGACATCTGTTGTTGCTAAGCCTCGTTTGTCGACAATCGAGGTCACACCATCCACCAGTTACCTGTCTTCAACAACACCTGACCACAGGTTGTGCTTTTCTTTTCTTTCTTTCTTTCTTGGCCATAGCAGATGCACTAGCAGCTCTTAACCCCTGCTTACTTCTTTGCCCTGTTTCCTGGAGTGTGCTACTAGCAACAGGCAACAGAAGCAGACAAATTACAGCCAGCAGGAGGTATAGCAGTGACACAGCTCTGGTGTTAGACATGGGCATCAGATTACAGGATTCTGTGTCAACAGCAGAGGCAGCAAGCTTTGGGAATATCATCATGTTCTGAGGAGAAAGGTGACAGGATGGCAGGGTTTCACAGCAGCCAAGCAGATATGGGCCACTTAGCTAAACAGAAGCTTAAACTGAAAACCAGGCCTGGCCTCAGCAAACATATGCTCCCATTACATCTTCCCAAGAAGCTCACTGTTGCAACGTCTCCTTGTCTCATTCCACTTTTCCAATAAGGAAGCAAACTCACCTATTTGGCCTTTGCACTTCTTGCAAAGTCTACCATTAACTCTCAGTGATGTAAGCATCAAGGCTACCAAGTGGCAAATCAAGGAAGCAGCATTCTCCCAGAGAAAGGGTGGTCCCATGCAAAAGAGGATAGGCCTCCCATGCCTTTAATGGTCTTCTAGATAAGGAAATTTCAGCAGCTATAACTTGACAAACTACACCTGCTGAAATTCCCAGCTATTGAAGGTGCACCAGCCCTGTGCTTTTCAGCATCTGTCCATCCTATCAGAGACTATACTTTCGTGTCTCTTATTCTCTTTCAGTTTTACTACAGATTATGCATGTAATTAGCACCTTAACATCTTTGTTTCTTAATAATCATTTTTTAATTAAACGTTTTCAGCATAAAATACAACAAAAGCCCATTTCTATAGACCCCAGATGACATCTGATTTCCAGACTTATTGCCGTCACAAAATGCTTGTCCTGGAGACACGGGTCCAGGCAATACTGTACAATGCAAAATATTGCCATTACTCTGACAATGCTGAGCTCTGTATGTCTTTCCCCATAAATTCTGACATCTCTGCAATTGCCCTGCTGAAATGTCTGAAGGTGCATCAGTAATATTCAGTAGGCCATTCCAGGATGTTTGACTTGATAAGGGTAAAGAACTGGCAAGAAGGGGGTCCACTTTATCCTTCCTTGTATCCCTGGAAGAAGAGGAGGTACAAGTGCAGGTAAAAGCCCAGGAAAGAACACAGGTCTAGTCTACAGCCATGTGTTAAAACCATCTAGGTAATGAACATGGTTTCAGGATTGTTCTCCAGCTGCACAGTTTCCACGGTTTCCCAATGCCAAACCTGGTGTCATAATCCATATATGGGACTTGATTCATTTATATGGCTATCTAAATAGGTCTCTCCATCTTTTGCAGCATGTTCATTATACAGCAGTGTGCTGAATAGAGCAGAAGCAGTGGAGTGTCTAAGCAAACAGATTCAGATCTGGAAGAATGATCCACTTGGGGACTTGGTTTTTTCCACACATAGTCTACTGTTACTAGACTGATGCAAATGAATTATAAAAAGATGCTAAGAACAGTTCCCTCCACACGCACATTATCATCTAAATAGTAATGAAAATGGAGTCCCCATCCCAACATAAACAGATAATTAAAAGAATGTTGTCAAGGCTGACAAGTTCAAAATGTGTGTAACCCTAAAACCCTGATAAAAGAAAGTAACATTTTCCAGGATGAAGGCTACAGCCATGTTAATACATTGTTCTCTTTTCCAGGCTAGCAGTATTGTTATTTTAGGGGGAAATCATGTACATGGGATATGATTATGCACGTACAAGAAGTCAGGATTCTGTTACCATACAGACATACAGAACAGATCCCTTCCCCCCTTCATACTATATGTTTTAATGCTTTCTTTATCAATTAATTGTGTGTGTGTGTGTGTGTGTGTGTGTGTGTGTGTGTGTGTGTGTTTTCTAAACTATGGTGCCAGCAGTAATTCTCTACAAACTACCATAACCGTGGAAACCCAATGAACCAACTATTTGTGTCGTATTTTCTGGTGCAAAAGTCAAAAATATATTAAAAAATCCTATGTGCTCCAGGTGCTGCAATAAAAACCCAAGTAACTAGGCTGATTACGTGTCTCTGCATTTCATCACTCTGTACAATGCGCCTCTGCCCTCTTTTGGTCAAATATTTTTTACATCCTCCTTCCCCAGCGTTCTCTCAACTAAATTTGTCAGGACAACAGAGTCGAAGTCATTTGCCACAGTGAACTCATCAAGCTTTTGAAAACATTATTGCAATATAATTGCCTTTATCTTACGTATAGTGTTGCAGTTGCTATGCCAAACACACTGCAAAACCGGAAAACGGAGGTTTTAAGTGATAAAACCATGAGTGATCTTCATTCCCTGTAATAGCAAAATGAGCAGCTCTAGCCCTGTGCTGGTTGCTTTGGGAGCAAAGCAGAGCCGTCTGCAAACAGCATGAAAGATAATGAATATCTAGGAGACCCCAAGTTAGGCTGGAAAGATTTCTGTTCCTTTTGGAAAGGAAGAAATACAGTTCACAAGGTTTAGCACTCAATGGTATTCTTCTCTCTCTCTCTCTCTCTCTCCCCACCACCAGCTGCATTCTTCCCCTGATGAATGCATATGATTCTTCATATGATGGGAAGAGTGGAGAGATGCTGTCTTTCTCTGCCTCCTCTGTCAACATCCCTGTCACCAGCCTCCACAAATTGGAAGGCAAATGTCTGCAGCAGGAAGCCTGTTGTACATTGAGAACCCACCGCAATGTGATTTACATAGAATCATGTGTGATCAGGAGCCTAAATTGCATAAAGCCTCCAAGAGGACATCACCCTGCCCATTGCAGACATTAGCCCTTCAAGACAAGGGAGAGCTGGAAGGGGTGGGAATGGGGAGCACATCTGCACTCTTCCTCATGCTGGTCTAACCACATGGGGAAATTGCATGTTACCTATTCATAGATGGACAGCATTTGAACCATATCCTTATACTGGAGGAAAGCATTCAGGTTCAAACAAGGAACAGAAGCCTCTGTCCCTGCAATGGCTTTCTCATTCATTTTGCTGGGGGTGGGAGATCAACAATAACATTGCTTTGCACCCATGGGTGAATCTGCTGCCTCGACTGAAAGAATGAGGTGGCCTGCACATGCAACACCTCCACTTGTACGTGGCTTAGATTGAAAGTTTGCCACCTGGTTATCACAAATTATGCAGGATTATGATGTCTGGCTGGCACGCAGGCTATGAAGCTATCCAAACAGTAGAGAAGCCTGCCAGAAGTATAGCCACAAGCCAAGCATATAATTCAAGCATTCACACCACTGAGAAAGTTTGTGAATATGCCATTTGCAAAGAGCAAAACAGAAATGTATTGAGGAGGACAAAGTAAAACTGACCGCATTTAAACTCTCTTCCAAAAGCTGCCAGATTTGAATCCTGCCTGCAACATTTGGATGTTAAGAGTTTTCCTTGGTCATAGTGTGCAGCAGTTACACAACCTGCCCCTAACCCTTAGTCCTGCCTCATTTCTGTTTATAGACACTTGGTTTCCCACCTCGCTGCTACTCTGGTGCCATTGCCTCCTACCTTTATTTCATTTCCAGCCAATCCAGGCCCACATGGTTGATGTGATGACAATACAGTGCCACATAGCCAATCAGATTTGGATGCAGAGTAACATCATGCAGAGGGAAATCATATGGGAGGGAGGGACGAGAAATGGCCCTGTCCCTGTTCTAAAAGGTCAGCCCTCTCTGTTTTGGAGCAGCTGACCCAAAGGTGCTTTGTGTCTTAGAGCTGCACACTTTCACTCCCTTTTGCAATGGGACATAAAAGTTTTACACGTTAGGAACTCTTCAAAACCAAAAGCACCCCCTCCATCCTCATTTCAGCTCAACTCTAACTGAAATTGACTTTTCATCTGTAATGGAAACTGCTTTTCACTTTCAGAAGCTACAACTGTGCGTAATCTCAAGAACATCTCAATATAATGGAGTGAACTGAAGAAGAAGGAAAAACAATTCTGTCCCCAGAGTTGATAGGAAAGGTAATCATTTGGTTTACATTTTCTGCGGATTTCATGACTCCTGTCCCCCCTAAAGGTGACCAGGAAAAAATACCTTAGGTGGGAGCAGAGGCTTGGCTATGGCTTTATTTGATCCTTTTCTTACCCAGTTTGTAGCTGCAGCCTGCAAATTCTTTAGTCAGGAACCTCCCACTTAAGCTTGTTCCACAAGCAGCCTTTAGATCCAGTGTCAAACCAGCAGCAGCATCCCAAGGGACCAGGAGACAACTCAGGCTGACTTGCATCCTCATTTGGTCCTGGTCTGGTCACTCAAGTGGGGAGGATGCTTATTCCAGGCCAGGTAGACAGTTGCCAGATAACCCACACCTTCCATTCTCAAATTTTAGTGCTGTATTACTATTGAATGTGCCCACAATACACCCCCCCCCCAAAAAAAATAACCCCAACTAAAGCAAGCAACAATATTTTTTAATCGGATTTTGTAGCATATCCTTAGAAGCAGGCTCTCTGGATATGCCAAAATATGCTTCTTGGGTGAGCATGCATTATTTAATATAAGCCTGGCAAAGAGAACAGCCCATGGCTGCTTCTCCTCCTGTATTATTGCCCGTGTTCTTGTTCTCCATGAGCATGGGATGTGGTAGCTGCAGCGAAACAGCATGAGCAGAAGGTTTCAGATGGCCTGTGATGTGTGAAGAGTACCGATTCCAAGCGTCTCTGGTTGAAAGGTCTAATTCAGTTGGCACGAATGCTCATCTTTAGCTGTGTATCTGGAAGCAGAAGCCTGTCTATTAGCCAAAAGCACTGATGTGAATGCTGATGAGAAATGAGAGGGGAAAGTACTCTGTCAGCCTGCTGGAGCCCTTACAGCTGCATGAGCATCCCTCGGGGTCTTCTTACTGAGAGGCGTGTGCACGGGGGAAGCATGGAAAGTCAACCTATTGGCATCTTTCTTGTTGATGCTACGGGGCTTTTTGCATTTAGTGGTGGTAAGGTTAGTGCCTTCCTTAATGAATAAACTTCAGCAGGAGTATTGTTTAGAAATGCATATTTACATTTATCAAATCCAGGATTGAAAATAAAAGAAGAGCTATCAAGTCAGGTCAAGTCAAGGACCATTGGTTTGCCAACTGTAGACAGTCAGTGTGGAAACAGACTATCTCTTGTTGTGAGTTCCTTCCCACCATCTGTTACTCTGATCAGGGAGTTCACAGCTGATGGCCATTGACATGCACATCCTTCTTCTTTTTTTAAAATCGGAAGTATTTTAAAAAACCAATACAATACAATAAAAAGACTCATATTCTGAAACATTTTGTCACTTCCTCTGCTCATCTAACCCTTCCCCACACAACTGCAGCTCCCACCCTTGAATATCTTTCCATTGTCCCAAGACCCCAAACTTCAAGATGCCCAAATCATATAAGACTTTCTTAACTACATTAACAAATAGATTAAAAGAGCATAACGAAATAAAAAGCAGTGAGGGGAGGGAGACAGGGAGGAGTTCTTTCCTTAAAGTCATTGACAACTTTCCCAGCTAATCAGATATTCCACATGCCTTTTCAATCCCCAGACAGGTCAAGAAAGCATTACCACATAGATTTTCTCTTTTTATATGTCACTTTCTCATTGGCTGCAGGGGTCAATAGGTCATGAGATCAGCAATCTCTATCCGGTTGCATCCAGGCCTTCCACTTTTGTGGGGTCATCCTCTTGACAACAGCACTCCATTTGAAACCAGGCTACTTTATTCTTGCTAAGTCCTTATATCTGAGGGATGATGTAGCTCATAATATTGCAGTAGAATTGAAGACTGCACATATATGAAGATAGACCTATCCTTGACTTTCTTTACTGTATTTATGAGTAAGATCACTGATGCCTGAACCCACAACAGATGAGACTAACCCAGGCACATACTGGGACGAAGGTCAGCTTGAGGCCATCATGCACCCATGACTAGTTGTACACCTCAGCTGCAGCCCTCTCTGGTCACCCCATGCCTCCACAATTAGAGGTTACAATGAGTTCAAACTGAGTCCTGTTTAGAAGAATGAATTATGAACTTCATGATACTTGGAACAAGGATCCCACTGGCGTTCAAGAAACTGGTGAGACAGGGCAGATATAAAATCTTGGTGCCCGGATGTTGCTAGTGAAACACCCCTTCAGTCCAGCTCCTAGTCTTGTGCTCTAGTTCTGACTCCTTGGCTGGATAGTTCCCCTCCTCCTTTAACAACCCTGCCTTTGATCTTCTCATTGCTGTGCTGGACAGCTCCCAGGCCTCACTGGCAAGACAGAAAATCTCAGGTTGCTTCCAGACAACCTGCTTTTGAGCATTCATCATGATTTGTTTGCACAATTCTGTGGACAGATTATCTGCAACACTAGTTGTTTACTGAACATCTATGCTGATTTCTTTGCAGGGAGGTTACACAATGTTGCATCAAGCAGTTGTTATCTCACACTTTCCAGTACATTTTCCCGATCATTTTCCTTACTGCAAAATGTCCAAGAGTGGTTGAAGTGATTGTGTTGCACAAATTTAATTGTGCAAACTGAATTTGCTGGAATATGATTCAATCTCACACACAAAATAGCAACAGTCGAGAAGCACCCTCAGTCAAGCAGCTCTGTGTTGGCAGGAATGAAACATCTGTCTTGGAAAAACCATCTAGGTTAGTGGCCTACAGCATATGTCACATCACAGCATTTATATAATTTCTTCTCTTGGGTGCTTCTTTTTCATACTCAGTTATGAAACTCAGAAACAGACTGGATGATAATGGCAAGATGTGTTCCCAATATTCAGTCCCAGCTGCTAGCCTATAAGCTATGATGTGAACTAATTACAATCTTCAAAGGAAGCTCCATGTGCAGTGCATTGCAGTAGTCTAACCTGGAAGTTAGTGGGACACGGATGACTGTAGTCTGGTTAACCATATTAATTGCTCCTTTCAGTTATTTATGAGGGTTAATCTACCCAACCATTTTTTGAAAAGCACCTTTTTGAAATGTCTGCAGTGATAGCCCTAGATCAGATCCCATAGAGTCATACATACCAATCTTTTGATATATATGCTTTGTCTCTTTCTGAGGTTTGGGTAAGTTTTTTGGGGAGGATGTGAAAAGTAAAATAAAAAGCACATCATTCATCTTTTGAAGGAGACGGAGATAAGGAGGGAAATGCAAGGGACATATCAGGCCCTACCTATAAAGAATAGTCTTGATGTCCCATGTGAAAAGCTTTTGCAATCCTTTGTAAAGTACATTATTTCATTATTTAATGGGAGTAAGTGCCATTGAACACTTCTGAATGATATTGGACAGGGTTGCTCTGCATTTTATGGAAAGTTACAGTGAATTAAAAATAGAAATTCATACACTCTTCAAACTAGGACAACCTTACAACACCATAACAAAACACACATCGTTGGAAACAACTATGATTCTTGAAGCATGTAAAAACAGAATGGAGGCCCATAGAATGAGTAGTGCATATGGTCCAACTAGATTGGCAGAATGACTATTGCACAATTTATTTAAATTCCGGCATCTGTGACCAAATATCCATATTGACTTTCATTCCAGTTACATGTAAAGCTTGTAGGCATGGATAAAAGGGGGCACAATTTGTATGTTGGGAAGGTTCTCTGTTGTCTAAGATGTCCTTTTTGGTATGGTTTGCTGTGTTTTTTGGATCCAGAGCACCATCTTCCGTTATGTTACACATTGAAACAAGGAACACCCTGTAGCATCCCCTGCAGCGAACTTTGAAGTTCAGTGGTTTACAAACATGGGAATGCTTACCACAGCAAAAGCAGAAATATACAGAGGTGACTTTGGATTGGTATGAATTATTCTCACAACCTTATGGCCATGTTTTCTTTAGTCCTGCTGTATCTGTCTGCAGTGATGGAAGTAGTTATTTAAACTGAGGCAAAATGGCCCCAAACAATGCTGTTTGCAGGCTGCAAGCCACCAACTTCTGTTATCTGTGGCAATTCTCTGGGGGCATTCTTGTGGTGGGGAAGTAGCAATATCTTGAGTAAGTTTATTCACCACCCCAACCATGGTGCTTTAAAAAAAAAAACCAAACCATTGGCCAGATGTCCCCAACTTTTCAGAGGCATGGATACAGCTGGGATTTTCAAAAGTGCCATGAGCACTACCACAAAATGGCTGCCATGGGAGACACCCCCAGTCACAATTTCTTGGGAGTATCCGCTGCTTGCTTACACTCTGTGTATGTGTATTTCTTGAACATTAAACGGAAGGGAGACAAGCCAGAAGGAAGAAAAACAAACACACAGGGCTGGGAAAACAAATACTGACTCCCCAGGAAGAGGGGGGAAAGGCACCACCCCAAGAGAAGGGGGGGAACACTGGAGAAGGATGATGAACATAAACAGAAGAGAGTGGGGAACTTACCGATCTACCCCTTGAGGGCAGGGAAAAACAAAAAAATATAAAGAAACCCAGAGAGAAGGGTAGGAAACAAAGCAAACAAAGGCTTCACAGGGGCTGGGGGAGGCTTTCATATGAGTACTTCATTGGGGACATCAGCCCTAGGCCTTCTCTCTTCACCTGCCCACATGTTATCCCAATCTGCACTATGTATTTAAAACAGTATCATAGCACTTGAAACAGAATCAGACCAGAATCCTGGGAACTGCAGTTTGTTAAGGATGCTGAGAGTTGTTTGTTGTTGTTGTTTAGTCGTTTAGTCGTGTCCAACTCTTCATGACCCCATGGACCAGAGCACGCCAGGCACTCCTGTCTTCCACTGCCTCCCGCAGTTTGGTCAGACTCATGTTTGTAGCTTCGAGAACACTGTCCAACCATCTCGTCCTCTGTCATCCCCTTCTCCTTGTGCCCTCCATCTTTCCCAACATCAGGGTCTTTTCTCTTCTCATGAGGTGGCCAAAGTACTGGAGCCTCAGCTTCACGATCTGTCCTTCCAGTGAGCACTCAGGGCTGATTTCCTTAAGAATGGAGAGGTTTGATCTTCTTGCAGTCCATGGGACTCTCAAGAGTCTCCTCCAGCACCATAATTCAAAAGCATCAATTCTTCAGCGATCAGCCTTCTTAATGGTCCAGCTTTCACTTCCATACATCACTACTGGGAAAACCATAGCTTTAACTATACGGACCTTTGTTGGCAAGGTGATGTCTCTATTTTTTAAGATTCCCCTCACAGAGCTACAATTCTCAAAGTTCCCTGGAAAGAGGGATTGATTGTTAAGGCACTCTGGCACCTTCCGTGCCAGCAAGACTGAGCTACTAAATGTGCTTTACTGTGTTAGGATACAGGTATAAAGAGAATAAAAGACACTTCTCCACTTGACACACTGCTCTCATAAGCATCTCACTAAGTGATATCTGGCAATTTCTATCAGTACATTATATGACCGTGGGAGGCCCATTTGCATCTTCGTCTAAGGTGTGTGCAGCTGGCCCATCCTTGTTATGCTATTAACAGTTCGCCCTGCTCTGTTGTAATTACTGCAACAGTAACAATGGAAGTGGCATGGATTTTCCTTTTTGTCTTCATTTATCTGTATGAATTCAATGTATTACACAGTCTTGGAAAGCCCACCTTGCATTTCTATCTAGGTGTGTGCCCAATTGACCCAATCTAGCTCCGCTGATAACTTGCCCTGCTCTGTTGTAATTTATGCGCTGTGGTCTAAACCACTGAGCCTAGGGCTTGCTGATCGGAAAGTCAGCGATTCGAATCCCCGCAATGGGGTGAGCTCCTGTTGCTCAATCCCTGCTCCTGCCCTCCTAGCAGTTCGAAAGCACGTCAAAGTGCAAGTAGATAAACAGGTACTGCTCCGGCGGCAAGGTAAACAGTGTTTCCGTGCACTGCTCTGGTTCACCAGAAGCAGCTTAGTCATGCTGGCCACATGACCCGGAAGCTGTCTGCAGACAAACGCCGGTTCCCTCGGCCTATAGAGCAAGATGAGCGCCGCAACTCAGAGTCGTCCGTGACTGGACCTAACGGTCAGGGGTACCTTTACCTTTACCTTTAACTGTGAAAATGGGCATGGGTTTTCATAATCATCCATTTATTCATGTGCCACTTTCTCCCCAGATTGTGCCCAAAGCAGCTTATAACATGCCAAACTTAAAACACACACGCACACACACCTGGCAATAGTACTTTAAATCGAAGCCTAGGGAAAATATGCAAGTTTGTTGTGCAGTGATGTACTGTGAGAAATGGGGAGAGGAATGTGTCCTATTTCTGACCTGAAAACAAGACTTGGGTGAATTTCAAGCCTTGGAGCCTTGGGGAAACTGTTTATGGATGTTTAGAATAAATAAAATCCCTCTTAGATCAGGATATGTTTGCACCACAGCCTCACTGCCACAGTTTCTAAAGCTACCCCTGAGGGTACATTTTCTTTATGTCTGTCATCAAATAAGACTAGGGAAGTTATGTATTTAGAAACAAAGCTGGGGAGTCATTAATAAGGCTCTAGGTTACAAGGAACTCTTTATGGTTCTTTCTCTATTTGGATTGATGGGGACATTGCTTGAGAGCCATTTTTCTTCAGCATCAATTTCCTTCCCTTGGTGTGAATGATTGTTTGTCTGCTGACAGCTGGCAGTGTGATCAGCACACAAACTGTTCATAAATGTAACTGCTTTCAAGAGAGCTATTTGTACAGGCGGGAAAGCTTGACGTCTAATAGAAGAAACTAGTAGGCAGGGTATTTAGATTGTAAAATAAATCCGTAGCTGGTTAGAGATTGGCTGTAGCTTAGAATGGCTCACTCCCCTTTTAGAAGCAGAAACTGTGTGTGTTGTTTTGGCTTGGTTTGTTGGTGAGGAGCTTCTTCCTTGATACATTGGTAGTCTGTGCACCATCTCCCACTTCAGGTGCCAGATGATATTCCATGATAGTTATACTCAGAGTGGACCCATTGAAATTTATGGGCATTAATTTCAGTGGATCTATTTTTGTTAAGTTGTGGGTGAACATATCAGACGACACAGCGGTTCTTCAAACAGCTCTTGTTTATTCACAGGTCAGAACAGAACTGAAGTGAAGGGTTCAGCCAGCCTGCTTATATAGAGCTCCACTAGAATGCAACAGTAACCATTTTCTGTAACTATCCAATCACTGAACGTCACTTTCAATCCCTTATTTGCATATGTGGACCTCAGTGAAAACTATCTACAGTATCCCCCTGCTGGCCCAGGGTGAGAACTTCAGTACATAACAATTTTGACTATGCTTAACACTGAAGATCAACATAGGAAAGCAAAACTCCAAATTCTGTTTCTGGGCAATCCATTTTCTGTGCATGCGCACATGTGTGTGTGCGCACACACAAAGTGAAATTCCATGGCTCACAATAATTATGCAAACCGAGCCTATAATGAACCCTTTTGTTTTCTTTAGCTGTTAGTGGGAAAGAGAAAGGGGCTGTATGAAACAATAAAGTATTTTCTTCAGAGCCACACGCTGGATATAGACAAGCTACAGGTCTGTATAAGTGTTTGCAAGCAATATTCCCTGTTGAGTATGAATAGAATCGTAACACCTAAAAATGGCCCATTTAATAGGTGGCTACAATAATTCCCAATTGAGTGTTGTGTATGTTGGGCAGGCTATAATGAATAGGTGTGCGAGTTTCAGTCATGTGACAACAAGTGCAGCAAAAGTCATAAATGAATCACGATTGGTGAAACACACCTTTGACTGCTGGAGAAGATGGGACATTTTAAAACTCTTTATTTGAGAAGCACGTTCTTACCGAGGCATGTTTGTTGAGGCAGTTTATCTCAGCCAAATATCATATAAAGACAGCTTTGCACTTTATATGGTGTACACTCAAGCTTTTAAAGTGTGCTCCTAAAATGTAAAGACATGTCCTTCCAAGGACATGTATCATAATGGCAGGCAATAGCACTTGGCAGGGTGGCTCTTCTTTTCTTAGCTCCCATGGTGAGGGGGTGCTCTGACTGGAGAGTTACCTCAGCTTTGTGACAGGTGAGAGAAAGGTTAAGCCTCTCTTCCTCGTGTGCTGTGTTCCCAATGAAAATTGCCGCTACATCCTTAGTATTATGGCAGTTGGTTTAAGTTTTTCTATTGTGCTTGTAAGTCTCTTTGAGTGAATTGCCATAATAATGATAACAATCAGTGCTTTTCTTCTAGAAAAAGAACAGTGCAGTCAAACCTCAGTTCCCAAACACTTCCGTTATCATACATTTCGGCTCCCGAACGCCAAAAACCCGGAAGTAAATGTTCCAGTTTTTGAACATTCTTTGGAAGCTGAACATCCGATGCAGCTTCTGCTTGAGTGAGGGAAGCTCTTGCAACCAATCAGAAGCTGTGCCTCAGTTGTTGAACATTTTGGAAGCCAAACGGGCTTCCGGAACAGATTACGTTTGACAACCGAGGTTTGACTGTACATTGGGTACCCCCAGAAAAAAGCACTGAGAATAATAACATTAAAGGGAACAAACACTTCCTGAGACACATTTAACATAACATACAGTTAGACCCCTAGCTGTATCAGAGACACCAATAATAGTTCACCAATGGTTTTGCAAATCCCAGCTTATATTTTACACACAGCAGACACAGGCAACTTAAGAGCCTGGAAATCATACCTGTTACAATGGATGTGCCACCCACTTCTCCACACTAGTCTGATTATTTCCACCCCATCCATGCACCCTTCATTATAATTTGTGACCTAAATTAAAGCAGTTATTCTAACAGAGGCTTTTCCAGGGCCTTGGACCATTAATATTTCCTCAGGCCTCTGAAAATGCCTTGCATAAAACATTCTGATCTCAGTTGTCTCCTTTGCATCACTTTAGCTGGAAGCTTTGTGATGATACCTACTTGTGAAAGGTCTTTTCCGACTGAACACTTTGGGATGCAAGTAATTTTGTCAGGATGAAAATTCACTGAAAACAATTTCAGAACAAGGTGAGTTAAGACTGTAATAACATTATCTAATTGAAAATCCCTTTAAGGCCTTTGAGACCATATTATAATAACCTGGCTGATTAATTTATAGGCAGCAGAGATTTGGAACATAGAGCACAGCTGGACACTGGCCAGTCTGATGTGGTCAAAATCAGCTAATGAGAGAGTTTCAGTCTGGTAACTGAGATACTTAATGAAAGGGGGATGTGAAAATGGAAATTAATTATTTCTTGTAGTTAAAAGGACAATCTTTGAAGTTAGTATACCTATGGCAGGCAACTTAGTGTGACACTTCACAAATCAAACAACCCAGAAGAGGAACTTTAGAAAACTAAAATTCATTAACACTTTAAACCAGCACTTTTTTTAAAAAAATGTAAGTTTTTTAACTCTTTTAAACTGTGTTCTAAATTACTGTCCTGGGACCTTAGGATGAAGGGCAGGTAATAAAACATCAACAACAACAACAACAACAACAACAACAGTATAACAAACAAGTGTTTTTCTTTTTCTTTTTCCTTGTCGTCTCCTTTTAGGTATATATAGCATCCAACAAGCAGGTACTTCTTGAATCCTCTGAAGAGTTTGCTATCTAAATAAAATTGTAGGGAATGTATATGAAGGCTGGCTAATTATTTCATTGGAATTTGACTCCAAGGTGCCAAGGTTAACTCCAGTGCCAAGGTTAACACCCTCTTCTTACAAAACCCATTGCGAGTACTCCTGAGTACAGGTAGAGTCGGATTTCATCAGAGAGGCAGACTGATATCTGGTCTTCAAAACTTGTCAACTACTTATAGCCCTTGTTTCCTTTGTCTTTGGGGCTCTTCCACAGCTCCATTGGCCCATCCGCTTTTCCCTGGGGAAACTGGCAGTTTACCACTGAACAGATCAAACAGCAATCGGGTTTTCTGTGCATTGCCGTTTGTTCCAATTTAGGGACAAAGAGCGTGCTTTTCAGGGGAAAGCTGTGCGGCAAATGCAATACTACTCGGATTCATGACTAGAAAGCATAGGGCAAGCAGAAAAGACCCCTACTTTCTAGCCATGGAAGAAGTGAAAGTATGGATGAACCAGGGCTGGATTTAGGTTTGATGAAGCCCTAAGCTACTGAAGGTAATGGGGCCCTTTATATGTCCTTTGTCAACAACAAATTGTCACTGTTTTTTGTGTTGAATATATGCCATATGGTAATTTATGGACCTAATAGGTATCTAAAGCCATTTGCACATAAAAAATATGTATTTTATCAAAGTAATTGTTCATCTGAAATACAATTAAGAAGAAGTATATTGGGGGGGGCAGGAGAGTGGGGCCCTAGGCTATAGCATGTTTAGCTTATACGTAAATCCAGCACTGGGATGAACCCTACGTCAGAGCTACCTCCAAAGTTGCAGTTCTTCCAGCCAGCGGCGTAGGAAGGGGGTTGCAGGGGATGCGGTCCGCCCCAAGTGTCATCCTTGAGGGGGGTGACAAAATGGCACACCGTGGGAGGCGGCACTTACCGTGGGGCCTGGCCTGCAGCACGCCCGAGCCACGCGTCTCTCCTGGGCTCGGGCCCCCACGCAACCCAAAACAGCAGTGTGGGGCTTGCGTCTGCCAGGCAGACTCCGTGAGCAGCTCGCCGCACCGCCCCCCTGGGCGGATCACCGCGCGCACACACACACACCTGGGTGGATCGCCGCAGCGCCCCCGTGCATGGCTTGTCCCGCCCCCATGGGCAGATCGCCCTGCCCTGCGGCTCTGGGTGCTGGAGCAGCTAGCTACACCCCTGCTACAATCTTGAGGAATTACATTAAATAAAAGTGATGTTAGGAGGGGACACCTATAAAACTGCAGGCCCCAAAGGACAAACTACTTGGTATGATAAACACACTTTTAAAAACATGTGCTAAAACTTGGAAAGGAAATACCGCAGTGGAGCCCTGAGTTAGAAAGTGCTCCTGATCTGGTTAGTGGCTCACACCAGTTTCCTACCCCAAATCCCTCCCGCTGCTGTTTACCAGCAAAATTGCAAGCAGATGGGGAGATGGGGGGTACTTAGCAGGAAATAGTTGCTTTTCCTTCATGATAAGCATGTGTTTTACAAACTGCAGTTATGCAGTTTTGCCATAAGCTTTCATCCAAAGGGTTTATCTGGAAAAAAAATTCCCTTTCTCCAAAACTGTAACATCAGGGGCTGCCTTCAGTGCTCTTCTGGTGCATTTGTACCTTGCCAACCACATCACCGCTTTACCCCTCAGCCTCCCAGTACAGTAATTTAAATTTCTTAAGTCTATTGACTTTAGTAGGTCTACTCTGAACATGACTGGCACCGGATATCAACCATTCATCTGATTCTCTGTTATAATTTCATGATACCTTATGATTTCGGATTGTTCACTGGTTCCGTTTTTTAATGATAAGTGATATACAAATTTGTATAAATAAATAATTGTATGTATGAATGAATTTGTATAAGTAGTGTGGTGTAGTGGTTAAGAGCGGTAGTCTCGTAATCTGGGGAACCGGGTTCACGTCTCCGCTCCTCCACATGCAGCTGCTGGGTGACCTTGGGCCAGTCACACTTCTTTGAAGTCTCTCAGCCCCACTCACCTCACAGAGTGTTTGTTGTGGGGGAGGAAGGGAAAGGAGAATGTTAGCCACTTTGAGACTCCTTAAAGGGAGTGAAAGGCGGGATATCAAATCCAAACTCTTCTTCTTCTAAGTAAATAAAAAAAATGCAGTGCTCTGTTGAACATCTATCACGGCAATCATCCATCCTTGGTCAATACACATCTGCACAATCGTATTTGACAAGGCTAGGTTTATCACATGATTATCTGAACTTGTTGCTGCACTGTTTGTTTCAGGTGAAAGAAAACCACAGAATTACAATTAGCCCATGCTTTCTCACTTTTTTGCTTAGGGACTTTTAATGAAGACACCAGGGCCTGGAGGCAGAAGTAGGAGCAAATGGGAAGAATACAAATGTCATTAATAAGTCAAACCAAGAACCCATCTAATCCAGAACTCTTATTTTCAACAGTGACCATTCACAAACAGGGATAGTTTGTTGTTGTTGTTGTTTAGTCGTTTAGACGTGTCCGACTCTTCGTGACCCCATGGACCAGAGCACGCCAGGCACTCCTGTCTTCCACTGCCTCCCGCAGTTTGGTCAAACTCATGTTTGTAGCTTCGAGAACACCGTCCAACCATCTCGTCCTCTGTCGTCCCCTTCTCCTTGTGCCCTCCATCTTTCCCAACATCAGGGTCTTTTCCAGGGAGTCTTCTCTTCTCATGAGGTGGCCAAAGTATTGGAGCCTCAGCTTCACAAGGGATAGTTGGTGCCTCTAAATTATAAGGACCAATCCACCCTTTTACCTCCTTGATATTAATTTCTCCTTTAATTACATTTGCTCCAGAGGTTCATTCCTCCCCCTCCCCCTCCCCCTGGAAAAAAAAAAGCATAAATTCTCTCAAACCCTCAGCTACTTAATTGCCATCTCTGATTTTTTCCCACCAAGAGAGACAAGTCCCAGGTTTTCGTGATCGTTTCAGCTTCCTCTCACTCCCCTTCTTTCAGAATAAAAGAATAAAAATTCTAACTTGTGTACAGAAAATAATATAATGTAATTGTCAGTAAGACAGATAAAATCAACAAAAATTTAAAGACCAGCATAAATAACTATGACTATGACTGGGGAGGCTTGCTGAAGTAAAAAAGGAAGTCTTTAACAAGATTCTAAAACAGTTTGATGAGAGGTCCTGCCTAATGTTATTATTCCCCATAAATGAATGATGAACCATCTCCATTTTTCACTCAGTTCAGTGTCTTGCCTAGCCAGCTTTTCCTGTCTTCCTTTGCCATTATTATTATTATTATTATTAGTAGTAGTAGTAGTAGTAGTAGTAGTAGTAGTAGTACACTGCTCATCTAACTGGGTTGCCCTTCAGTTCAGACGCATCTCAGTATTTTTGGCCAGCTCTGCCTCCAGCTTAAGGAGGTGGGGAAACAAGAATGTGTGATTTAAAATGCAAAACACTAATTTATTTCGCTTGGATGTGCATCCTGATATTTTCATTGCATTTATTGGTCTTTCTCAAGACAGCAGGCTGCCTGTGCTTTGTGCAGCCTGACTGAGCACCTCAAACTGCTCGTAGGGAGAGCATGAAGGTGATGGCTATCCTCTCTGTCTCAGCTTCCTGCTTCCAATACTACCTCCCCAAACATGAATGTGCCATTGGGTTATAATGAGTAGTAGCCACTCCTGGCAATAACATAATAGCAGGAAGCAATGAAACAGCACCAAGTCTTCAGAATTGGTGGTACTGGTGATTTCAGACCCTTTCATTTCCACATTCAGCGTAGCAGTTTTTTAAGGAGCAGGCTACAATTTCTCAGGGGAGAAAAACATAACCTCTGTCGCCACTTTGTGACCAAGGGGGCAGTGTGTTGGGAGGATCAGACACTTCACAGTGACCAGAGGAAGACCTCGAGCACACCACAGCCCCCATGGGCACCAGGTTGGCAACCTCTGGCTTACATGGTGTAGAGGTTACCTTTGCTTACATGCCTTTGCTTGCAGTTTCAATGCTTTTTTGGCACATAAGTCATTTTGTAAGTGACTTCAGTGCTTAAACTGAAGTAGATTTTTAAATTATTATTTTAGAATTAGACCATTAGCTGGATTCTAGAATTGCTTGCTGCTTTGTGCTGTCTTCTAGGTTTTTCCCCCTCCACAAGTTGTGATCACTTCCAGCACTGAGGAAGCATGCAGTTTATTAGACTTTGATCTAATAAACAACTATATGCATATTTCATTCCACAGCATGCCAGATATCCTTTCCCTTGGTTTTCATATTGTAACATTTCGACATCTGCTGTGACTCAGTTCACTGTATGTTGGCATCACCTTCCCACTCTGTTTGTATGAAATGATCTCTGTATGGATATTGCAAAAACCCCTGTATGCATTTTAACAACAAAACTGTGATTTATTCCAAACAGTTAAACAGTTTGTTCTTTCTCTTCTCAAAGTATTTTTATTGTACTTGTTAGCCTATGCAATTTGTTCTGGAAACACAATATTTGAAATTCAGGCAGCCAGTACATTAACTTGAGATGTTCATTTGCTGCCCTTAAGCTTCACTAGCAAGAAATGCATTTGCTCCCAAACTGGAATTGGTTTTCAGCCCTTGTTATGTGTTTTTCTTTCAGGCAATTCCATAGGTGAAAATGGCTCTGTCAGTAGACTCTGCTTGGTATCGCTGGCAGTCTTGGTGGTCCGTAGAAGAGGTCTCCCAGACTCAGTTGGAATCAGCACCTCTGTTGTCAGCTGACAAAGAGAGGCAGAAATACGTCTTGGACAAATGGAGAGTTGTATTTCCCAGTAATGAGAGATTTCAGAAAGAATCAGAGAAAGTCCGTCGTGTTTATTCTGGAAACGGGATACGGACCACCAAGTACACTTTGCTGACTTTTATACCTCAAAATCTCTTCGAGCAGTTTCACAGGTATTTCTATACACACCACAACTATATAGATAAAAAGGTTTTGCATATATTTTCAGGGATGGAAAGGCATTCAGAAGAAATGCTAGAACGGTAAAGCAATGCAAAAAGTGTTAGATGGGATAGTTTGAGTTAAAAAGCCTAACCTACGGTAGTTAAATCTGAAAACTCAATCGGTGTAGTGTACTGTAGAATTTAACAGAAAACATTCCAATTCTCATAGGGTTAGGGAAAAAATACACAAAATATACCATATTCGATACAGCCAAACACCTACAACATTAAAAACAAGAGTCCCATGGCAACTTAAATGTATTGTGGCAAAGACTACAGTCCACTATGTCAAATGTTTAATACCAATCAGTTACAACAACAGCAAAACCTATACTCATCCATAATTGAACCCTGATGAAGATCCTTGTCTGGCATATATTACAGAGATATGGTTGGATGAAGCAGGAGTTCCGTTCCTATCACAGCTATGGACAGTTAGTTTCCTAATACACCACTAATGGAGAATTTGCAGGTGGAGGTCTAGTCACTTGGATAAATAGAAATTTGGTTTCTGTCATCATGTTCCCCTAGTATATGAATATATAGTATATAAAAATATGGTAACAGACCACATATGTAGCATGTGTGTTGTGGGTTTTGGGATCTAGGAATGGGTTGGGATTTCTACTTAGTGCACTACGTGGCAAATTCCGTAAATGAGCTTATTGAGGTGACATAGAATTAGTGTTGAGATCTTTCTGATAGGGTAAAACCCCGTATTTCATGGCTGCCATGATAACCAACAGACTAACCCAATATATTAAGGTAAAAGGACCCCTGACTGTTAGGTCCAGTCGCGGACGACTCTGGGGTTGCGGCGCTCATTTCGCTTTAGTGGCCGAGGGAGCCAGCGTATAGCTTTCAGGTCATGTGGCCAGGATGACTAAGTCGCTACCGGCAAACCAAAGCAGCGCACGGAAACGCTGTTTACGCTGCTGCCAGAGTGGTACCTATTTATCTACTTGCACTGTGTGCTTTCAAACTGCCAGGTTGGCAGGAGCAGGGACCGAGCAACGGGAGCTCACCCCATCACGGGGATTTAAACATCTGACCTTCTGATCGGCAAGCCCTAGGCTCTGTGGTTTAACCCACAGCACCACCTGCATCCCCACCCAATACTATACTAGCTCACATATACTTCAGATCATGGTCTCAACTTGATTTTCTATTTCGATTGAACAAGGAGGGGCCTCCTATGGGGAGATTAAGTATCTCCTTTGTCCTTGGCAGACCATTCTTTAGTGAAGCCCAGCAGCTTGCAGCCCTAGAGGGGGTGAGCATCTCAAGAAGCTGATTGATCCAAGTAGTGCAGGGGTCAGCAAACTTTTTCAGCAGGGAGCTGGTCCACTGTCCCTCAGACCTTGTGGAGGCTGGATGATTTTTTTGGGGGGTGAACCAATTCCTATGGCCCACAAATAACCCAGAGATGCATTTTAAATAAAAGCACACAGTATACTCATGTAAAAACACCAGGCAGGCCCCACAAATAACTCAGAGATGCATTTTAAATAAAAGGACACATTCTACTCATGTAAAAACACACTGATTCCCAGACCGTATGTGGGCCGGATTTAGAAGGCGATTGGGCCAGATCTGGCCCCCGGGCCTTAGTTTGCCTGCCCATGAATTAGGATTTCATACTTTTCCTGTTGTTGTTAACTACCCAAAAAGAACCAAATTAGGAAGTGGAAATCAAGTGTAAAATTATCAACCTCTTTTAATGGCATACAATTTTTTTTAGGTTGGCCAATGTCTATTTCCTGTTCTTGGTGATCATCAACTGGTTCCCACAGCTAGAAGTCTTCCACAGGGAGATCACAATGCTACCTTTGGTTGCTGTGCTTTTAGTTATTGCAATTAAAGATGGTGCTGAAGATTTTAAGAGATATAGGTTTGATCAGCAAATCAATTCTTCCAAGACTAAAGCATACAATAGGTAAGCTTTCTTCTGCTTCATTAACTAATACTCCAGATCTCCATTCCAGCGCTCTGTTCCAGCCTTTTCAGTACTGGCCCCGCCTTGGTGGAACGCTCTGTCACAAGAGACTAGGGTCCTGCGGGACTTGACATCTTTCCGCAGGGCCTGCAAGACAGAGCTGTTCCACCAGGCCTTTGGTTTGGACTCAGTCTGACCCTTGTGTTTTCCCTCCCCTTACGGTTTTGCTCCATGGGCTACTTTCAAAATGAGGCTGCATTTTAAATTGCATTTTAACCTGTATTTTAAATTGGTGGGGGTTTTTTCCTATTATGATTTTACTGTAATTTTACTGGTGTTAGCTGCCCTGAGCCCGGCTCTGGCAGAGGAGGGTGTGGTATAAATAAAATTTATTATTATTATTATTATTATTATTATTATTATTATTATTATTACAATCAAATAACTGGCAATCATATTCTGTAGTAGATGATTTCTGCTTTAAAATTCATGTTGAAATCCTCTTCTGGCTCTAGATGGCATCTTAAAAATTTATTTTGGCAAACATATTAGAAAACTATTCTTGTGTTATGCTGGGATTACTTGAATTCCTGCCAGACTGCAACGACCAGTCTGCATGCTTCTGCAGGAGACACTTCTATCTCTACAGAGTTGTGTGTTTTTGTTGCTGTTGACAAAAGGGATATGTAACTTCCAATGCTCCTAGTGCCCACCATGAATGTTCTTGTGCTCCTGCTTGCAGGAGGAATCTGCTTGGCCACTGTGAGAACAGGATGCTGGACTAGATGAACCATCATTCCGATCCAACAGGCTCTTCTTATGTTCTTACGGGCATACAAAACACTTAGGCACCTGGGAGGAATTCTATTTCCTAGGGTCTCTGATGCCTGTAACATCATTCCAGCAAGTGGCACTTTAATGAGACATTACCTAATTTGCACTTTGTGAACCAAAATGCAAACAGAAATGCTGCTATCCTTCAAAATTAATACTTTTTCTGAATTTTGTGATGAGGTTAACCAGACAAAGAATGGGTGGTAGTCAACTATGTTTTACTCAGAATAAACCTACTGAAATTAATGGACGTAACGTAACCTTTCTCATTAATTTCAATGGATCTAATTTAAGTAAATCTGCACTGATTACCACCCATTGTGCATCTGTTAGAAGAAAATGTGCATAAAAGCACACATATTAGTGAAAGTAGTGTGCACACACAAAAATGCTTTTTATTAGGGGAAATGGCTTGCAAAACTGTATCTTAGGCAAAATTGCATATGGAAATCTGTTTATTAGGAGAAAATTGCAATGAAAGGCTGGTGAATTTTCATGAGGATCTCTTTTAAAAACCACAAATTGCTATGGAAATGTGGAAAACTGAATTTAAGATTGGAAAAAATGAGAAACTTAACTGAGACCAGTTTCATCCCTCCCTACTCACAATGTGGGGTTAGAAGACTTTCAGGAGGGTATTTGGGTTTTGCTGCATTCCCAAATATGTAATTGAGACTTGGGCTCAGAATTAACTTAGACGCAATATTTTGTTTTAAATGGATTTTCTGATCCCAATTCAGAGGCATCAAGTTGCATTGTTCTATGTCTTGGGGGGGGTGTTTTTACAAGTGCTACAGTGCTTTGGCCCCTGCCCTCCTAACACCACACCACAGAAAGTTATTCATAAAATAAAGATGCAACCTGTTTTCAGCAGCTCTGTATTCAACTCCTCTTTCTCCTTTCTACTTCCTGGTCCAGGCCCAACTGGGCTATTTTATTTTTGGCTACAAGAAGGAAGCAGAATGCAAAGGAATAACATTTCCAGAGGCTGGGAATCCTCATGGTGACAAGAAATACAATATATTAAGAAAAGTAAACACAAATATGCAAATGTTCTTTTTTTGTGCAAATAATGCAGGCTGTAGAATTCATCTTTGGTCTGTGTGTAGTTTAGTTTTGTTGCATAGAATTTCTTTGTGCAGAAATTTGATTGATTTTGAGCCCTGTATGCCTGTGCACGCACGCACACACACACACACACACATGGCATTTAATATACATTAAACTTGTGATATTAAGAATATGTCCCAAATATTCAAATAAGAGACAAATAGGCTGAAACATTGTCTGCTGTTCATAGTGAGATTCAGGAAGTTTCTATACAAGTGTATATCTGAGGAACAAAGTCCTCATTCATCACTACAAAGAGCAAGCACTAGGACCCAGGATCACTCACTTGGATGACTGGAAAACCGGTTTATAGGAGGGTGATACCTGTGTGCATTTGTGACGTAGGTGTTCCAGCAGGTGTTGACTAAAAGCAAGTGAAAGCAATTGCTTTAGTTAAACTCAGACCGGCACTTTGCCGTGCAGCGAACCTACTTAAAGACTGAAGCTTACATTTTCAGAAACCTGTGCAAGAAAGTGTGGCTTTTAAGGGACAGGAAGATGTCAAGGAAATGTGCCCTATAAAATTCCTGAGGGACATCTTTCGGTTCAGAAGACCATGCTGCCAGAATGCTGCTTCTGATTCTGAGAATGAGGAGCCTGAAGAGAGAAGGACGAGGAGAAGAAAGAAAGAAGAAGCAAAAAGAGTCGTCGTTTCTAACTTGCCCTTTGAAGACACGTGGAAAGAAAACCCAAACAGACATTATGTGGGCAACAGGATCAAGACCACAAGATACACCCTTCTGTCCTTCATCCCTAAAAACCTGTATGAACAATTTCATCGATTTGCTAATTTATATTTTGTGGGCATTGCAGTACTCAATTTTGTGCCGGTGGTCAATGCATTTGAACCTGGGGTATCTGTGATCCCAGTCTGTGTTATCATGGCCATCACAGCTATCAAAGACGCTTGGGAGGACTTTCGGAGATTCAAACTGGACAGAGAGATCAATAGCATGGGCTGTCTGGTATACAAAAGGTAAATAAGTCTTTGGATTCAATTTGGGGAATGCTTCAGAAACATACATTGAAATATTAGATTAATAGGCGTATTTGTCCTTTTGTTTAAGTGACTATTTGCGGGTCCTTATTGTGGGTGGATTCTGTAACACAATAATAGTGTGTTGGCGATGTGTTTATTCTGCTTTATTAGTTCAACAATGCTTTCCCAATAATATAGCAAAAGTGGGACAAAAGAAATGCCCAGAATGTTTGTGGTATGAAAAGTTATGGAATTTCAGCAGGAAGTTACAAGGTGTGTACACTGACTGGAAATGAAGCAGTGTGACCCAATACTTTTGCTGGTACAAACAGTATTGAAATTGGGACCACTCCAATAGCATGATCACCATAACTTAGCATGAATGCACAATAAAAACTATATCTGGAGGGGACTGAAATGTCCCCCTCTTCACACTCAGACTTTTGCCAGAGAATTGTTGGCTAAAAATTGACCTGTGATTCAGAAACACAAACAACATTTCTGGTTTCAAAATAACTTGGAAGGAAAGTGTTCCTGTTAAGTATTTCTAGTGTTAGTAAAAGCAGTGCATTCAGTGAAAGGGGGCAAATTCAGAGACTGCCTGACAACAACGTGTTTCCTGGTTTCTGTGCATGATTGCTTTGTAAAATTCTAGTAATCTCATCTCTTACTTTAGATAAAAGGGGAGAATTGTTGTTTTCATAAGGTGCTACAACCTTACACCTCAACCTCTTGAAAAATAATATTGTTAATTGTGTATGACGTATTGGAAAAATCTGAGTTGTTGAAATTGTTGTCAACCACATCAGAGCAGCAATTTTTTGTGGTTCATTTCCTGGTTTCTTGGTCTATTCATTACTCTTATTGTACTATTCCAAAGATAACATGAGTGGAAACAGTAGCCCAGAGCAGGCGTTATAGCTAAGGCATGCTTAGGCCAGGAAGGCCTTATGCTCAAATGTTTGCTTCTCTACCTCCCCTTAATGTGCTCCAGTTTTCTCCCTCACTTCCTGGTGCTTTATAACCATAGCAAGGGCAGTATCCAACGAATGCATTCTGTCATTGCAATGATTTCTGCATTGTAACTTCCTTCCTTCTCCTTTCCTGCTCCATGGATTTAGGGTACACAGAATGGGAGGAGAGAGGGGAAAGTTCCATTGTACGAGTAGAAATCCTTGCAATGACGGAATGTGTTGCCTACCCTTAAATTGGATACAATCCTTTTCCATTACATCCAAACAGGGCAAATGAGGTTTAATGCCCAAAATAATTTGCCTTCATACAGAACTGGAACTGTGAACTGGGTTTCCCATTCTGGCTTGGAAGTGAACAATGGTTTACAGTAACCTAATTTGCCAACTTCAGACCAAATAACAAACCATGCTTATTGCAAATCAGGAAGTGAGTGAAAGAAGAAGTGTCTCTTTTATGCCAGAGATCCACGGTACATTATCCATCACCACATTAGAACTCCATCAGAAATATGAAAACAGAACTGTCTTCCAATTTCTGAAAGAAATTCTGTTCTCTCGCATCTTCAAGTTACTAAAAGATGAAGGAAGATTGCCTCTCAACTTCGTCCCACCTACAAGGATAGTACAACTAGATTGGCTCAAAACAAGCATGAATGATCTCGAGCTATTTGCCCTGCAAGAATTTTATGCTGTGTATCCAGTTTCTGATTGTTGCACAGTGTGGTCAGGATTAAGTGGGAAGATCTGTCTTTAGGATTGGTCAGTCTGATATCTTGTGAACGGTAGGAGGCAATGCTCCCTGTCAAACATGAGGGCAAAAAGAAAAAGATAAAATTAAACACTTTCCATGTGCATTAGAAATTTCAGCATAGTTTCTATGGTAAGGTGTGAAACTTAAGAGGCTGTGTGATTTGATGGGCTGTGTGATTCTTAATGACTGAGGAATGTCATTCACCTCTGGAAAACTACACTGAAGCATTTATTGCACATGTCTGGATTGATTGCCTTCCCATTACCTCTTTTAAATATATATATATCTAGGCCTACTTGCCTTACAATAGAAGAGGACTATAGTCTTCTATAGGGCTGTGCACTGGGTTCAGGCAAAGGCTAATGCCTGAGCAGAATCGAGGTGGTTCTAGGGAGTCTGGGTGTTGCTCAGGTTGGGTTGAGACACCCAGAGAAATGCAATGTTCCATCTTGTCCCCCTTGCTACTTAACATCTGTCTGAAGCTGCTGGGAGCTGCCATCATGAGTTTTGGAGCAAAGAGACATCAGTATGCAGGTGACCCCCAGCTCTGTCTCTCTGTTCCATTGGAATTGGGATATGTGGTTGAGCTATTAGACCAGTACTCAGAGGCAGTGAAAAGACAGAAGTGTTGTGCATGCCAAATTCTCATGTTCAGGAGGTGGGGAGATGGCCTCTTCTGAATGGGGTAGCAGTTCCCTGGAAGGAAGAAGATGCAGCTTGAATTCAACACTGTTACAGGAGACTCAGATTGCTTCGGGGGCTAGATGTTCTTTTCTCCCCCACTTCTGGTTGGTTCACCATCTACAGCCCCATTTGGTCAGAAATGACTTAACCACTGGACTCCATACTCTAGTAACTTCCACATTGGATTGTTGCAGTGTCCACTATGTGGTGCTACCCTTCTTCACTATACAGTTTTCATTGAATGTTGAAGACACACCTTTTTATTCCGGATGTTCACACCTAAGATGTATATTTTAGGACCCACTCGATTTTTGTGATTGTAAACTGCTGTTAAACCATTTTTTAATATTGTATTTTATATTGTGGCAATCCACCTTGGGACCTCAGAGTGAAGCACAGCTAAATAACAAAAACACCATTTTGGAGGCAGAAACGGAGTCCCTTTAAAGTTAACCTAGCCACATGGGAGCCATTTCCCCATTACTGTGGTTTGGGTAACATTTGAATAACTCATCCTGGGTGGACAAGGGCCAATAGTGTGCTTCTTCTACCCTAAATGAATTGATAGCTCCCTTCTCCTAGCACCGCACACAAATCTTATGTTTGGGACTCTGTTTTTGGCCCCAGCTGTGCATGTGGTTGGGCCATGGAGAGCAATCCCACTCAGCTAGGGTAGCATTTAAGGGGCCTGATAGCCAAACAAAGGAAATGGGGGGTTATTGTGTGGTATATCAGCCTCAGCAATTTCAGTACATAAGAGGCGATTGGGCTTCTGTGTAACTAGTTAACACGCCTTCCTTCTATAACCCCTCTTCCTTTCATTCCCAATTTCTTTATTTGTATTCTACTCAAGAATTTTCTACTGACTCCCCCGATTTTTCAGACATAGCATTTCCCTTTTCTCTTCTAAACTCTTGTTCCTTTCAACCATTTCTTGCAAGGGGGAAATACAGTGGTACCTCAGGTTAAGTACTTAATTCGTTCCGGAGGTCCGTTCTTAACCTGAAACTGTTCTTAACCTGAAGCACCACTTTAGCTAATGGGGCCTCCTGCTGCTGCCGCACCACCGGAGCACGATTTCTGTTCTTATCCTGAAGCAAAGTTCTTAACCTGAAGCACTATTTCTGGGTTAGCGGAGTCTGTAACCTGAAGCGTATGTAACCTGAAACGTATGTAACCCGAGGTACCACTGTAAAGGTCTGGATCTTTCCCTTTGCGGAAATCACACTGCTTATTTTATAGCATAAATTGGTTTGCATTTTATTTGTTCTTCCTTATATCTGTATTCCTTTTGTTTGTATAACAAAGAAGGCTAAGAAACATATTCTGACCTTTGATCACCGAATGCCAAAGTGGCACTGGTGCTTGAAAAAGAAAGAAGGAACAGGGGAGGGCAACTTCCGTGTATGATCCTGACGGTACCTAGTGACCTTGCAGCTTTGGTAGGTCACTGTAGGATGCTTTTCTGCAAGACAGCCTCTCCTTGAAGGCCCTAGAGTATCAGAAGCCCACTCCACAGCAACTTGGGCCAGGGCTTTTAGTGTGGCTGCCCCCGTTTTTGTGGGACAGCATTCCTGTTGAGATGCAACAGGTGCTCACTGTTTTTAATTTCTGGAAATAATTAAAGGCATCTTTGGTTCAACAGGCTTTTTCTAGCTGAAGGGAGGGAGTAGGTCTCTGCCTTGGCTGTTTATATGTGTAGGGTGGGATTTAGCATCACGCTATGACAAACACTTCGAATGTACAAGCATTTTAACTTGCCATGTGAAATGATACCGCCTCTCTTTCTCCCACACACTGTTCCAGGGATTCTCCCGCCCCACCCAAGCCAATTTCAGGGTGTGCACGGGGGAAGGACAGGGAAGAAAGTCTTATTGCACAAGGAGCTGTTTTTCTGCAGGGTTTCTGCTAATGAGGCTCTCTGGTGAATCATAGAATCATAGAGTTGGAAGGGCCCTTGTGGATTATTTAGTCCCACCAATGCTTTTTAAATCTATCTTGATTTTTATGTTGCTTTAAAACCTATTTTAGTTGTTTTTATTGCATTGTTATAAATGCCTTGAGACTTCAGTGAAAGTTGATTCATAGATTGATATTAATAAGAGAGCAGGAGTATATCAGAAAGGCCTCTTTTGTCTTTCATCAGCTAACACGGCTCTACAAAATCCTCCCTCCCCCCAGAAAAAATAATAATATTGAGACTTTGTCCTCAAGAAAGCTATTTGCCTTCCCAGCTGAACTGTATCCTGGGATTATCGTTTAAGCAATAGTCATTTTTATGTGGTGCAGTTTTCCTGGTTTTCTTGAAAAACAGCTACTTCAGGGCTATGCCCCTGTACCACTTTTCAAACTAACTTAATATAAATTGCAAATTGAATGGTATCAATATATACTGAGGCAGTTTTATGAATGCACACTGTGTATCTTATGGGGCATATTTGTAATGCTGTGCGTTGTACCGATTTGCAGCTGTAGCCTGAGGACAAGTTGCTGCAAGTTGTCTGGACTTGCTTTTAAAATCTCTCAGTGCTTTAGGTTTCTCTCTCTCTCTCTCTCTCTCTCTCTCTGTGTGTGTGTGTGTGTGTGTGTGTGTGTGTGTGTATCTGTGATCATAAATAGAGATGAGTGCTTTCTATGCAGCACACTGACTTGGGTGAAGAAGTGATCTTTCATTGGGTTTTGTTTTTTCTTTCCAACAGTGAGGTGGGTTAGGCTGACATGATGTGTTAACCTGAAGCCAATATGTGCAGTCAATGGAAGCAGTGTGTGACTGTGTGCATGAGAGAAACAGAAATGAATGTGTACTTGAAGCTCATTTGGTGGTCTAGAGCAAGTCACTGGCCCAAGTTCAGACACGACATACTAATAAACCATCCTCTTTTAAACCAAAAATAAGTGATGTTTTGCACACTTCTTTCCTTCTTGTACACACCATATAGAATGCTTCTAGGCTGTGTTAAACTACTGTATAGGAAACTACACAAATGTAGTTAATTTCTGACTACAAGCAAGGTTCTGCTCCGTGTTTTTTATCCTGGGGTAGCATGAGTTAGATTCTGGCTCAGGGTTCCCCAAGGACATGCTCTACGGGGAGCTGGCTTCCAGCCCCTGGCCAGTTGGCAAACCAACTCTGTGTTACAAAGATGTCTGCAAACATGACATGAAAGTTGGCAACATCATGTGGGAATCCCTTGCAGACAACCACAGTGCCTGGAGTCAGGCAGTCAAGTCATGTATCCATAGCAGTGTCCAGAGGAGGAATGACTACTGGGAGGAGTGAAGAGAGAAGAAATGCCATGGTGCATCTGCAGCAACACACCTGGATGCCTTCATCTGCCCAAGATGCAACAAAACATGTCTCACCTGCATCAGTCTCTACAGCCACAGCAGGCACTGCAACCTTCCAACAGCTTGTCCTCACCCACAAAGGTGCATTCCTCCATTGACTCCCAAGACAGATGCCAGCACCCATTCACAGAAAGTCAATTTACCCAGCTCCGTATTTGCATGCCTTTTAATCTCTTGGGAGAGCATGAGGCTCCCTCACAGCACCACCGAACGGTGGCTTCTGCATCACAGAATGAAACAGCTGTGAGTCACCAAAGCCTCCACTCCTAAACCATTCCCAACAGATGCCCATCCGTTCTGGAAACATCTCAAGAAGTTTCACCCTGTCAGACATTATGTTGGAGGCACAAGGCTATGCACCCCAACCCATCTGTTCCTGACTTCGCTGCATTAAATGGCAAGGTCTGAAGGGGCCTTGAAAGCACATTCACTTGAAACTGCTGACAAGCCTTGGTGAGCTCTGGAAAGCTCTGCGATCTGAATGCAGGAAGGAACCCTGTAAGCAAGTTCGGTGGTGGAGGAGCAGAGACAGAACACACAGGCCCTTGCATCTGGCATGCTCTTGGACAAATGAACGGCTCGTCTGTTTCATTGCAGAGCTGCTCTGATGGGATTTATTCTAATGTTTAACCTCAAGCATTGGCTTGTCAGCAGGAAGCATCTCCGGCATGGTGAGCTATTTTGGCTCACGCTCCAAGCTTGTAGCTAGTTTTTACAGCACTGCCACTCCAAGTGTGAGGCGAGTCGTCACAGGGCACTAGGAGTTGCTTTGGAGAAGAGTGTCTCGCTCTCCTGATCTCTTGATCATCTTCACTGGTCTGAGCGACTTGCACAGCACGGCTTCCATTGAGCAATGGCTAACCAGAGCTGAGTCCTAAAGGGAGCAGGTACTTCACATAATGATAATAACAGACACGCTGTGACATTCAAATCACTCCAGGCGATGAATTAATTTAGCTGTTTTCATTTATCAGCAAGAGAGCCTCGTACTTTTTCTTTCCCTGGCAGAAAAGCAGGTGGAAATAATGCACTGTTCCCCAGACAGAGGCAGCAGGTGCCTCTTTCATCAAGAACTGTGACACACCCTCTGCTTCTATTGCTGTGCCTAAAGTGGGTCAGAGAAAATCCTCCCTCCCCACAACCAACTCTCGACAGACAATGTTTAAACATGCTTCTGTATAAGATATTCCCCTCCCTATTTTCATGATTAAAATACTTTTGAAAACCTCATTTTGAACGTCTGACATTGCTCTCAGCACAGCAGGAAAGAACCGTATTGGCACAACAGCACAATGTAGGAGTTGTGCATTGGTGCTGGCAGACGGGTGCAGCCAGTGTATGGAGTCCAGATCTCAAGGCAGCCTACTTGGCCCTGCAGTTTCCACCCATTGTGTTTATTACCCACCTGGAATAAGGTGACAGTGAGTTCAGGAGACCACATTCACATGCCCACAAGGTCTACTGTAATGGGCTGGAGCTTCTAAGGGATCCAACCTTTTTGAGAGAGAGAGAGATGTGAATACATGAATACATGTGTTGTGAATCTAATTGGGTTCTGGAGCAAACTTGGAGTTCCCTTTATTCTTAAACCCAGGTTGGTTGGTTGGTTGGTTGGTTGGTTGGTTTATTATTTGTGGTGTGGTGTAGTGGTTAAGAGCGGTAGTCTCGTAATCTGGTGAACCAGGTTTGCGTCTCCGCTCCTCCACATGCAGCTGCTGGGTGACCTTGGGCCAGTCACACTTCTTTGAAGTCTCTCAGCCCCACTCACCTCACAGAGTGTCTGTTGTGGGGGAGGAAAGAAAAGGAGAATGTTAGCCACTTAGAGACTCCTTAGGGTAGTGATAAAGCAGGATATAAAATCCAAACTCTTTTTCTTCTTCTTTATTTATTTATACATACCCCGCCCATCTGGCTGGGTTTCCCCAGCCACTCTGGGCGGCTCCCAACAGAATATTAAAAACACAGTAAAACATCAAACATTAAAAACTTCCCTAAACAGGGCTGCCTTCAGATGTCTTCTAAAAGTCAGATAGTTGTTTATTTCCTTGACATCTGGCGGAAGGGCATTCCACAGGGCTGGCACCACTACCAAGAAGGCCCCCTGCCTGGATCCCTGTAACCTCGCAGTGAGGGAACCACCAGAAGGCCCTCGGAGCTGGTCTCTAGGATAAGATCTGAGAAATCCCTGCTGTGCAAAATTACTCACAGCCAGTGGAGACTAGAAGTAGAAGACAAGATCTGGCCAGCAGACCAGATGTGAAACTCCCCTGTGCTCTGCAGACCACTTTTGCAGATGGGCACATCCACCCACTTGTCAGTTCCCTGATATCACCATGATCTCAGGTGCTGGAGATTCCTCACTTGTGTGAATTCAAGCTACATCTGTGAAGGAAGACACTGTACAGCTCAAGCCGTGGCTGTCAAAGAGCAAGGAGCACACTTAACAGTTCTTCCTTTTAGTCACAGATTGACATTTCAAGCCATGGTTCGGACTTTCCCACACCAGGTGAAGGTGTGTGGGTTTGCTCCTTTGGTGGAGGGGAAGAGCAGGATAGAAATGTAATCATAAATAAAATGACAGTAAATAGATTGGGTCTGGCAAGTCTAATTAGGAGATTCCCCACCCCTGGTGTAGAGAGAACATTGAGTTAGATGGACCAATCATCTGATTCGATACAAGGCAGCTTCCTATGTTCCTGTGTTCCTCTGCCTCTACGGGGGGGATTTAACACTACATAAGGAAACCCTCGTTCAAAGGGATGTCACCTTCCTCTTCTCCTTGCTGCAGCCCCCATGCACCCCAAAAATCTGCCCTTGAACCAGATTTTGAGGGCACACGGGGAGGCTGCAGGGGGGAAGAAGGGAAAGTAGAGTCCCGTTCAGTCAGTTCCTTTGCACCCAGGCAACTTGCTTGGAATGCAACACTTTGTTGTCATTACTGTATCCAGGACTTTCAAGTAAGCCAAGCAAAGTGGAAACATTTTTCTTCCCGAAGTGCAATACTTCACATTTGTCTTCATTGTATCGATTGCAGGCTAACTCTCCTATTTATCAAGATCATTTGAGTCTCTAATCCTATCTTTTAAAGCATTTACGATCCTTCATCACAGTTCTGTTTTCCAAACAAATACGCATTTTGTTCTCTGTCCATGTTCTTGATGGAAATATTGATTCAGTGCAATCTATTCCCTTTTCAGCAGACGTCAGAGTCATAACCACTATGTCTGTGATCACCAACTTTAATTTATTTCCTGTTACAAATTCCCAGCTTAGGGACATAGATTGTGAACAAGTTCTGAACACAAAATGGAAGATTAAAGAAAGAGACCAGGCTGTGGAGAAAGATACCTGCCACAGTACCTCTAAAATACCTCAGAATTTTTTTGAAAACTTGGTGGCTTTTAGGCAGTACTAAGTAGCTGTTCCAATCACCCCATAGCTGTTTGGGTAACCAAGGGAGAGGCTATGCAGAAGCCTTTTTCACATGAATCAATTCCTAGCAGGTAGCAGATAACCTATCCATTCTTAAGGAAAGCATTCCTGAGTGCTCACTGGAAGGACAGAGCCTGAAGCTGAGGCTCCAATAGTTTGGCCGCCTCATGAGAAGACAAGACTCCCTGGAAAAGACCCGGATGTTGGAAAAGATTGAGGGCACAAGGAGAAGGGGACGACAGAGGATGAGATGGCTGGACAGTGTTCTCGAAGCGACCAACATGAGTTTGACCAAACTGCAGGAGGCAGTAGAAGACAGGATGCCTGGTGTGCTCTGGTCCATGGGGTCACGAAGAGTCGGACACGAATAAACGATTAAACAACAACAATTGTGAATCTACGAAGACTTCTACAGTGCATCATTGTTGGGGGTGCCTTTGAGGGCTACTCAGAAGCTTCACTTGCTTGAAAACACAACAGCCAAATAATTGACTAGGATTAAACATATGGAATCTACCGGTATCTTGTTGGTATTAAACATCTTCCCTGGTTTCTTATATGCTTCCAAGTACAATTGAAAGTGCTGGCATTGACCTGTAAAGTTATATAAAGCTGAATATCAGAATATCCCAAAGGCTGGTGTACCCATATAAATCTGCCCATTCATTAAAATAATCATCAATGGCCCTTCAGGGATTAGTCAAGTAGTGACAGGAAAGAGGGACTTCTCTGTTTCACTTATGGAACAATTATGGAACACCCTCTTCAGAGGTGCTCATCTATCACCTGCTATCATGAATTTTGGCCAAATAATTCAAGAGTTTTAAAAACAAATATACATTATTGTACTTATTATATGTCTGTGATCAATAAGTAAAACATTTGGCTTCAACTAGGGATGGGTGAATGTGCCAATTTCAGTTTCCCTCAGTTTGTCATTTTCCTAATGTTAAATTCAGTTTCTGCAGCAATTTTTTAAAAAATCGTCATGAAAATTCATCACCCTTCACCATAAAGTTCCAGGACAAAAAGGACATAAAGTTACAGCAATTTAAAAACACAATATTAAAAGGTGTTCATAAAATCGCCGTCACAAGGAGGTACACACATTTTTTTTGTATGTAATTTTAACTAACATGCACATTTTTGCACTCAATTTCCCCTAACAAAGTGAATTGTTGTATGTTACTTTCACTAGTATATGTATAGATATGCACACTTTCCCCTAGTAGGTGCGTTTTGGTACACACTGGAGGCCTGCATCATAAAATTCAGAGATATGCAAATTTCAAGGGATATTTATACTTCAGTTCACATACTGCTCTGGGAAATGTCAGTTACAAAATTTCTCATAAAAATGCAAATAAAAATAAAAATGAATTTGTTCCTCATTCTGTTTGAACCACTTCACCAGCCACTCCTGTACCACAAAGAAAAGAGATGCTCTGTGACTTTGATGGACCTGTCACAGGCCATTCAGCTGTGGTGTCTTTTCTCATAACAGGAAGAAAAAAGCCTACATTGAGACGTGCTGGGAAGAGGTACGAGTGGGAGACTTTGTGCAGCTGCAATGTAATGAGACCGTCCCTGCGGACATCCTGCTGCTCCACACCTCTGATCAGAAGGGGATCTGTCACTTAGAGACATCAAATCTTGATGGCGAGACGAACCTTAAGCAAAGACAAGTTGTGAAAGGATTCTTTAATCAGGTATGCCTGGAAGCGACTTTTGCAACTTGTCTTCCCTCTGTTCTTTTAGTGGTACCTTGGTATGTAAAGAAATTTAAGACAGAAGCACAGAACTGTCCAGCTGGAGGGAATCTTTAGCAAAGGGAATCTTCTGGCAAACCCATCTGGCAAAATGTGCTTTGATTAGCTTACACAAGACCATTTCCACAACTGCCACCATGTTGACTTCAGGTGCTAGATCAAATGTGACTCGGAGCTCCTGTGTGGCAAAGTGGTCTGAACGATGTCGTGTGAACCAGCCTCAAGCCTTTTGAATTACTGTGTTTGGAAGGCAGGGCAGAGAGATGGTTACTGTTAATAAAATAATGGCTGCTACACTTTGAATTCTAACACTATAGTAATCCTATATATAATATACACAGGTAGGTGCCTCTCCAAAGCTATATAACTACAGCAGTGAGTGTGCCTTCATCCAGGCTGGCACAGCCAGTGGAATGCCAGCCATTTTGTGTGGCACTTAACAAATCCCTCATTGATGCAGGCAAGAAGCATGGCAGAGCAGTGAAACAAAGGTGGGCCAAGCAGATATAAAATCAGCAGGTTTACATTGTAATGCAAAAATAAATGGTCTTCTATTTCGGGAGATCGGAATCACATAGTAACTCAAAGAGATAAAGGAAAGAGGCTTTCAAAATCTGAGAGGGAGACAACATTTGATTGCTCTGAAAATGAAATTTGGACATGCTGGGGAATGGAAACTCAAGCTGGTAAAGTTAAGGTGTCCAAACCTTAGAAATCTGGCCCAATTCAATGTGCTAGTACTAGCATAAAGGTAAAGGTAAAGGTACCCCTGCCCGTATGGGCCAGTCTTGACAGACTCTGGGGTTGTGCGCCCATCTCACTCAAGAGGCCGGGGGCCAGCGCTGTCCGGAGACACTTCCGGGTCACGTGGCCAGCGTGACAAAGCTGCATCTGGCGAGCCAGCGCAGCACACGGAACGCCGTTTACCTTCCCGCCAGTAAGCGGTCCCTATTTATCTACTTGCACCCGGGGGTGCTTTCGAACTGCTAGGTTGGCAGGCGCTGGGACCGAGCAGCGGGAGCGCACCCCGCCGCGGGGATTCGAACTGCCGACCTTTCAATCGGCAAGCCCTAGGCGCTGAGGCTTTTACCCACAGCACCACCCGCGTCCCTAGTACTAGCATATAAAGTGCTAAATAGTTTGGACCTGAGTACTTTTCCCAATATCAGGCATCTCAGACCTTATGTTTGGCAGGTGAGGCCTTGGTGGTGTTCA
The DNA here is from genome assembly GCF_964188315.1 of Podarcis muralis. Taxonomy (NCBI): domain Eukaryota; kingdom Metazoa; phylum Chordata; class Lepidosauria; order Squamata; family Lacertidae; genus Podarcis; species Podarcis muralis. The sequence continues at coordinate 44,583,005 of NC_135656.1, read as the reverse complement.
TGCATTCAAAATCCCATTGTTCTCTTTGCTACTCATTCTTTAAGGAAGATAGTTGTGTGTGCAGCCACAAATACATTTGATGCTACATTTTACAACACTGTATAATTGATGTCTAAGCAATGTTTTTATATAGAAATACGCACACATAAATACATAGGCCTGAAAACACACATACATTATAACTGGGTTCAAAATTAGAACACATTTCAACCTGACAGGTTAATAACAAATATTGGGCTCACTGTAAATTGCAGTGTTGAGTGGCAGTTGTTTCTGATGTAAATTTAAATGTTTGATGTTCCTTTTTCACTACACAGCTTGTTACTCTTTCAGAAATAGTGCACTGATTTGCTCCTGACATAACAGGAACTCACTGTGGGTTTTGTTTTGTTGCAGAACGCTGAATTTGAACCAGAACTTTTCCAAAGCACAATTGTTTGCGAAAAACCCAACAACCATCTCAATCGATTCAAAGGCTATATGTAAGTTACTGCAATGTTTATGCCTACATTCATAGATGTCTCAGACAAACTTCATTTGTACTTACCTACCTATAACCTGCACAGCTGGCACTGTTGCACAACAGAAAGCAGAAGGAACCTCCCAAAATCTTCATACACTGAGCATAAAAAGGTGCTCTGCAGAACCGCTCTTTGGTGACTCTGATGTGGACCTTGGGCAGAGTATCTGTAATGTAATACTCTGCCCTTGGGCTCTGGTTTGAAGCCACAGCATGGCTTTGGAACAGGGTGGCTAACTTGAGGTCAGATGTTTGGCGATTCTGTTAACCTTGACCAGCATACCAATGGTCCAGGGATGATGGGAGCTGGGGGTCTAGCAACATATGATGGGCCACAGGTTAGTCCCCCCTGGTTTAGAAATGTGATATATTTGTGTGTAAGACTGAAGTCCAGTACATGGTTACCTAGAAATAAGTCTTGTTGAACTCACCAGGGCTTATTTTTTTAGTAGATATGTGTGGGGTTGCACTGTAAGAGCCAAGAAATAAATGGAAAATCCTTTTCTTCCTTGTAGGGAGCAGCCTGACCTCACACGAATTGGTTTTAACAATGAAAGTCTCCTTCTTCGTGGATGCACAGTGAGGAACACAGAGGTTACAATAGGAATTGTTGTCTATGCAGGTAATGTTTTTCCCCAGGTAGTTGCTGAGAGAGTGCTTTTAAGTCTATTCAGCCCAGAAATATGGTTTTGTTCCTTTGTCCCAACAGTCATCCATGCAACCTGAAATTTGTTTTGCACTCGCAGTCTCATCTAATCAAGGTAGCAATGCTAGATAAACTAACTTAGGCGTAAGTCTGACTGCATTTCATGGAACTTGCTTCTGAGTAGACATGTAGGAATGCGCTATAAGTATGCCTAACAACAACAACTGCGTATATCAACTGTTATAAACTTCATATTTGAAGGATCTACCTTTTTTAATCAGTGGGATTAATGATTCGATTTGAAATGACATGCAGTAGAGGCGTAGATTTGGCATTCCCAGTCCTCCCTTAGACCTATGTCTATATAGCATATTAGTGTTAACACTCATTTGTTTGCCAATGGGGTTTACCATTGTAAATGGTTGGGAGGTCTAAGTGGCTTTGGCTAAACTTGTTGCTTTATGAAAGGTCAGTTTATGGGGATAAAATGTGCATCAGTGAAACTGTTTGGCTGCAATACCCGTGAGTATGCTTAGATACAGATTTGTACTATTTGTGCTCTAATTGTGTTTTGTATTTTCTTCTTACACAAAGACACCCTGGGAACTTTTATAAAAGAGAGGGGAATTAAATAAAAAAGTTATACAGTATTTGAGCAATACCTAACCAGGAACAGCCACAAACAGTCAGAAGGGAGACAAACATGTCTTGTCCCACTTGGTAATCCAGAATGGGTACCCAGAGAAGCTACTTACAAAGAGAACTGAATCCACTGTGAAGAAAGCACTTTTATAACAGACAGCAAGAACCTGGTTCCCTCCAGATGTTGATGGACAACAACTGGTCATTGACTGTACTGGCTGCAGCTGTTGAGAGAGTTGGAGTCAAACAACATCTGGAAGGCTTCAGGTTGCCTTTCCCTTTTTTAGATTTTCCAGGACTCCAAGACTTTTCAATCTACTGCTCTGTCCTGTGCCCTCTTGTCTGGAAGTATTGCTGAAAACAATGCAACTTGCTTTGAGTAAACATATTCATGACTGGGGATGTCAGCATGTTACCCAATTGCATGCCCTTGGACATCCATGAAAAAAGAAAGTTGCAGCTGTGGTTGTGATCCTGATCAAGACTGTCATTCCAAAAAGAGAGCATTTTGAACTAACTTCCTTCCCCTGCTATGCCTGTTTCAATGACAGCTCCTGACTTTAGGACTGTGCCTTTAGGAATACTGGGGAGGACCTAAAGGCACATTTTAGGAATATTCATTCCTAATAAATCCCTCTGCAAAACTGTCTATTTGCATCGGAGACCTTTGATGCTGGGACTGTCACTTGATATCTTGTTCACACACAGCTCCACAGCGGCCATGCTCAGAGCAAGGGAAAGCAGGGAACTTGGAACTCACCATGAGGGGTACAGAATAAAGTCTGGTTTCCCTTTCATGTTTTGTGGTTAGAACTTCAAATACCCGTCCACTGAAATTGGAGCAATTTGATTCTAATTTGGGCCTGCTGTTTTGTTGGTACTTCAGATTCACTTCAAGAAGAGCTAAGTAACATTAAAATTACTCACTGCTGGATCTGACATATTGGGCTTTCTTTATGTTCACACAGAAAGTGCACTAGCAGCTTCTCATTAAGTCAATTTGGTTGCTGTGAAATAGTCAAACATACTTAAAAATCAGTCGGCCATCTAATTAGATTCTAACACTTTTAAGTACTTTGTCTCTTCTAACCTCAAGTAGCTGTTCATTGTGAATACAGTGTATGTTTCTACAGTGTTCAGACACTGACACAAAATCCCTTTCTTTGCTGACTACAGTCATACTTTGGGTTACAGACGCTTCAGGTTGCGGTTTTTTAGTTTTTGTTTTTTGGGTTATGGACCGCCAAAACCCAGAAATACCAGAATGGGTTACTTCTAGGTTTCAGTGGTCGCGCATGTGCAGAAGCACTAAATTGGGCTTTGCGCATGTGCAGAAGCACTGAATCGTGACCCGCACGTGCGCAGACGCGCTGCTGTGGGTTGCGGATGATGCGGGTTGTGAACGTGCATCCCGCACGGATCACATTTGCAACCTGAGCGTCCACTGTATAAGGAAGTGACTCAAAAGGAAATATCCTACACTAATAATGGTAATAGTTATAGCAGGTTATAGTAATGGTAATGGTTGCACAAGCTTACCACTCCCCCAAACAGTGTATTCAAGTAATACTTCCAGGAGGTGGATTGGTTGTCAAATGTATTTCACTGAGTAACATGCTCAAGGGAGCTCTATATGAACACCCACATCATATTGTAGTATTAGGAAACTGTGCTGACTTTAAAGTAAGGTATCTCTAGGCTTTAGTGTAGAACTGGGTGGAACATAACAGCTGTCTTGCTGGATCAGATCCCACAGCAACCAGATGGGCCTCAGGAGCTCACAAGCAGAGCATGATGGAGAAAAGCATAATCTGTGGCATTTTCCCTGCACCTGTTAAACAGAGATTTACTGCTTCAAAGCACAGAGTTTCCTTTTAACTGTTATGGCTAATAGCAATTGATAGATTGATCCTATATGTGTCTAATCCCTTAGAGCTAGGTAAGGTGGTGAGCATCATAACATATTCTGGCAATGAATCGCATAAGTTAATGATATAATGTGTGAGGAGGGACTTCCTTTTAATGCACAGAACCTCTGGGAACGGCAGTGGGGAGAAAGAGAATTCCTCTCTGTTCATTATAAAGGGTTGCTGGGATAAAGCTCTGCTTTCCCCTGGTGGATTCTTCCTCAGCAAGGCATCTACCCTAGAAACAATATTAGGTTGTGTACAAACATATACATGCCCATCCCAGTTTTTTTTCCTTCAGCTGTTCTACAGCAGCTTCTCCACACAGGTGGACATCTTACCCTTTTTTATTCTTAGAGAGCTGAACATACATTAGTCAATCAACAGCCCAGCCCAGCCACTCAAACTATGTACAACTCAAAATACACTTAGTGATGTTTTATACCAATTTACCTAGGGCAGGCACTAGACTAAGATTCTTGTAAGTTCACCAAACCCCCTCAATCATTTTTTAAAGATTCGTATAATGAGGACAGTTTTAGTGGTAAGTGAATATATTGTTAAGGGACGCAGGTGGCGCTGTGGGTAAAACCTCAGTGCCTAGGACTTGCCGATCGTATGGTCGGCAGTTCAAATCCCCGCGGCGGGGTGAGCTCCCGTCGTTCGGTCCCAGCTCCTGCCCACCTAGCAGTTCGAAAGCACTCTTAAGTGCAAGTAGATAAATAGGGACCGCTTTATAGTGGGAAGGTAAACGGCGTTCCGTGCGCTGCGCTGGTGCTGGCTTGCCAGCTGCAGCTTCGTCACGCTGGCCACGTGACCCGGAAGTGTCTGCGGACGGCGCCGGCTCACGGCCTCTAGAGCGAGATGAGCACGCAACCCCAGAGTCGGACACGACTGGCCCATACGGGCAGGAGTACCTTTACCTTTACCTGAATATATTGTTCCACGGTTCCCCAGCTGAGTAGCTGCACAAGATTCCAGGAGTTGCAGGCATGCTGCTCGGGGTTAATACTTCCTTTGGGAATGAGGCACAATAGATGCTACAGTGTCATTTTGTTATATGCTTTATTTACACATATATGCAACCTGAGCCTATGTGCCAGCTTATAGCAGCAACAATGAGCCCAGCGCCATCCTTTCTCTGATGCCTATTTTGCACTGCAGGGCACAACCCAGCTAATGCTTCCTGATTACACCATTCCCAACTCTAACCCCATAGCCTCTCAGTTTTCGTTTTCTATCTGGGAGGAGAGGGAAGTCTCATATTTGCATTCTCACACCTATTTCCTTTGATCCTGTGTTGTGCCAACACCTAATCCTTTGATGCCTGATCCTTTGATGCCTGAACTTTCTAAGTGTTTATGCCCACCAGGCAGTCACCTCACAAAGAGGTGACTTTATTACCTGTCTGACAATTTATTATTGTCTGTCTTTATTAACCATTGTTCCTTTGGCTAAGATTACAATGTCCAATACACAACACAGGAAGTGTGCCTAGGTTCATTAACTCTTCACATATGCTCATTCCAGGGGATTAACAGTGGCTAACTCACATTTTAAATACACATGAGCCTGGTTATTACCAGTCCTAACATACCAGTTTTAATTAAATCATTAAACCCAAGCATTTAGCACCCACAGATCTATAGCAATATTGTTACAGCACCTAGACAAGGTTTCCTTTTATTAGGTAGATTGCTGCTTTATTGCCCAGAATAGCGAGCTAATGGGAGCCAATGGCCGTTAGCATCCCCTCACTTGCTGTGCCTGGATGCAATATGCACCAGAAATTTGGGGAGGTAACACAGAGACCCCAGCTACAGGGAGGGGATGCTATAACCAAGTATGAATGTAAAGAATGTTATAAGAAAAAAAGCTGCTCCTTTATCCCTTATGGGTATCCAAGAGCCCATACAGAGTCCTTATGTAGGTTTCTATTGGTAGGAGAAAATAACAGAGCCAACCAGAGAGTATTGAGAAGCAAAGCAGCTATCTTTATTAAACTGTTGCAACTCCCCCCACGCAGGGATGGAGGAGAGGAACCCAGAACACTGGTGTGCAAGCTCTTATATAGACTTTTGAAACTGCCTACCCTTTAGCTCTAAGGGACGCAGGTGGTGCTTTGGGTTAAACCACAGAGCCTAGAACTTGCTGATCAGAAGGTCGGCGATTCGAATCCCCACGACGGGGTGAGCTGCCGTTGCTCGGTCCCAGCTCCTGCCAACCTAGCAGTTCGAAAGCACATCAAAGTGCAAGTAGATAAATAGGTATCACTCCAGCGAGAAGGTAAACGGCATTTCCGTGCACTGCTCTGGTTCACCAGAAGCGGCTTAATCATGCCGGCCACATGATCCGGAAGCTGTACGCCGGCTCCCTCGGCCAATAAAGCGGGATGAGCGCCGCAACCCCAGAGTCAACCACGACTGGACCTAATGGGCAGGGGTCCCTTTACCTTTTACCCTATAGCTCAAGACCACCCCCCCAAAACATCATACATACATCACAGAAAGAGGTGGTCCCCAGCAGAAATTTGAGTGTGTTGCTTCTCTCCTGTCTGCTAGGATACCTGATAATGCCTTATCTGATTGCCTTTTCTGGGTAGCCTGGCCATTCCTTTGAGATGGTAAATATTTAGTTCCTGAATCTCTTACGCATATTGATAGTGTGCTCAGCTTAACAAATACCGTACTTGCCAGACTGTATTTACAGGGAGGTGTAAACCCTACAGTCCAAAGACAATTGGAAAGCTTTTCCCATTTCCTTCCTCCTTGCAGAGAAATATTTGAGGTCAATTTGGGAGAGTCAAAATGGCTTCAGGATTGTTACTATTTCAGACACGTGGTTTATATACTTATGTATGTGTTTGCCTTGTACATTTATGAACATTTATTTTTTATATATAAGACTTTAGAATTCCTATAACAAAAAAAGAAGGTTTCAGTTTACAACTTCAGATCATAAAGTCCTTTTTAGAGATCATTTATATTTGATGTGAGACTTAATGTTGTGTACATGAATTTATCTAAAGTCTAGCATTCAACCATTCCTAAGATAATAAAACCATATGACTGTTCCTTCCTCTTCTTCTTTTTCTTGAAGGCCCTGAAACAAAAGCCATGTTAAACAACAGAGGTCCTCGTTATAAACGCAGCAAAATAGAACAACGTCTGAATATTGATATATTCTTTTGCGTGGGGCTGCTCTTCATCATGTGTCTCACTGGAGCACTAGGTATGGAGTAATGATGGAAACTTTTTTCCTGCATTTCAAGAAGCCTTTGCAGTAGGGCTGTGCTTCACTGCTAAAATTAATAGCTTATTTTTGGTGGGCTTCCTAGATTGCTGCTGAGAGAACCAATTGCTTTCAATATGTAGCAGGGGAAAGGATTGCTTTGTAGCAATTTTACGATAATCCTGTCCTACTGCGACCACGATTTGCAGGGGTGTCAAACTCTGATGAAAACAAGACTATTGAGCCTTCCACAAATAAATATTTGGCAGGGCATGTAAAGGTTCCTGTAATTGTATCCTGGTTTCTAAGTGGCAATACACAAGTGAGTTGCAAAACACTGAACTATGTGTTGCAAGGTTTCATAGTGAGTTTCTTTTTCCCAGCATAGAGTGCCCTGGAGAAATCTGGCATGACATGGCAGTAAGCCAGTCAATTAACCAGACTAGTACTGAAGGACCCAGAAGTGAAGAATCCTCTTCAGCTGAACAACAGCACAGATTTAATTATTATATTTTACTGTTGGTACTTCAGCTCAAAATGAGTTTCTTGACTTAACTGACATTGCAACTTGATCGGTTTTCCGGGTGGATGGTGGATGTTCATCAGAAAAAGGAAAGGGGTTCAGTCCAGGTGGGATGAAAACGCAGGTGTCTTACAGCACAAACCTTTACAAGCCTATTCAGAAACAGGGACAGCTCAAGTTATGCTGGAGCCCTAAGCTACGTTAAATTTAAGAGGCCCCATAGCATTACCAAAAGATGTGTATTATTCTAACAGAAAGGGAAATGAAAATAGAAATAATATTTTTTTTATATTTGCAAATATCCTGGTACCTAGTCAAGGATGCAACTAAAAATTGACACTAACAAAAGCACTGATCTTGCAATAGGCCTGGTTTTTTAACCAATTGTATGCAACGTGAAATAAAGTGACTCTTTCTATTTAGAGGCCCTTCATAAGATGAAGGCCCTAAACTGTAGCTTTGTTAGCTTGCGTATAAATAAATCCAAGCCTGCTCCCAGTTAAATGGGCATTGGATTTCACCCTTGCTTGTCAAAGATATTAACATGAATTCGCATTGCTCTGTGACGCTTCATCCCACCAGAAGTTCACCAGATCTACTTGCTCAGCTTTGCTCAGCTTTTCAGACATACCTTTCAGTTACCAGAGAACAAGAGCAGCTTTACCTTCTTTTTTCACTTTTTTAAAATCAAAACATTGATAATGTTTAATTTTTTGGGTTTTAATATTGCATTTTAATACAAAGATATTTACTATATTTTGACCTGTTATGAGGACTTTGGTCAAAAAACAAGCTGTAGGTCTATAAAAAATAAACATAAGAATCACCTATTAATTTCAGACAAAATCCAGTTTCCCAACATTTATTTTCTGAATATTTTAAAATCAGAAAGAATACCTTGTTCGATGCTGAAATTGGAAGGGACCTTAAAGGCTGACTAGTCCAGTCCCCTGCTCCATGCTGGAAATACACTGCTACATCATCCCTGATAGTTTGTCTGACAGCACTCATAATAATAATATTAATTTATTATTTATACCCCACCCATCTGGCTGGGTTTCCCCAGTAAAAATGTCAAAGTTCCCTAGAGTGTAAATCCTTGTTTAAGCCATGAAATTAAGATAGTATAAACAATTCTAGGGAGTGAACAATAGTTTCTATAATTATTGCAGAAAGTTACTTAGGGCAGAACATTCCCACCATAAGTGGAAGTAAGTGCCTTTTGAAGCACAAGTTCTCCAACAGTTGGGACTGTAGGTTGATAGGTTGTGTGGCACTTCTATACCATCTATTTATTGTCTTAAGAGAAGTCTCACTAACTCGTACAGAGACAGATTTAAATTATTTCTGAGACCATAACCCAGACCACCCAGAATCCACTATGATTATCCATAAGTCTTCCTCCCAGTTACTTTTCAAACCTGACAAAGACCCCAACTGTGTATTTAGAAGAATTGCAAATAGCCCAAGGTGGTATCTAGAGGATGTTCTACAAAGCAATGCAAATCTCCACACACACAAAGCAACCCAGCCATACTCACATTAAACTACTGTACTGCAGATTTAAATGGTCCAGCTTCTTATATGCATTCTTATATTACTTCTGTGTGATTGCTGCTAAAGTTTGTGTTCCTCCTTAACAGGTAGTATGTGAATTGAGTGATCTCCCTTGTTCCCAGTGTGCACTTTTCCAGGCTTTTTCTTCTAAAGTACTTTGTATTTTTATGCAGGTCATGGCATTTGGAATGGGCACTTCTTAGAATACCCCTTGTTTGTCATTCCCGACATAAATGGCAGCTATCTCGCTCCAGCTCTTGCGGGTTTCTACATGTTCCTGACAATGATAATCCTCTTACAGGTGGGAAAATATTTATTGCTAATGATGAAATAGGTTTAAGACTGAGGATTACGTCTGATTGGGCTGGGGGCAAGGGTGCTTTCTTCCAAGTAACTGATATGCTTATGCTGTAAACTGTGTAAATTGAGCAATGATAGTGGCTATGAGTCTGAGTGTTATCTGTGAGTCAAAGTTCTCAGATGGGCGGGGCATAACCAATAAATTAATAAAAATTATTCTATTTCTTCATCTCAGCCATTAACTCAACAGACTTGGACAAACCTGTCCCTCTCTTTCTCTCTCTGTCTCTCCCTCCCAGCTTCCCCCTCCCATCTTGGGGAGAGGGAAGTGAAATACCAGGGGTCAGCAAACTTTTTCAGCAGGGGGCTGGTCCACTGTCCCTCAGACCTTGTGGGGGACCAGACTATATTTTGGGGAAAAAATAACCCAGAGATGCATTTTAAATAACAGCACACATTCTACTCATGTAAAAACACCAGGCAGAACACAAATAACCCAGAGATGCATATTAAATAAAAGGACACATTCTACTCATGTAAAAACACGCTGATTCCCAGACCGTCCGCGGGCCAGATTTAGAAGGCTATTGGGCCGGATCCAGCCTCCAGGCCTTAATTTGCCTACCCATGTACCAGCCCATCTCACTGTAAGCATCACTGAAGTAATCATATGAAGCAGTTTGAGCATGCAAAAGTACTATATAAATTCTCTCTTACTTTTCCAGCAGACAGAACATTATTAGGGACTGAGAGGAATGTTTCGGTGTTAGCATTAATCCTCCCAGCGGCATCCTGCAGGACTTTAGAACATTGCTGTAGACTATTTGGCTTCTCCTTGTTTATAGGAAATATTCTTCCTGTCTCCCTTTATATACTAGAAACCTAATATATAAAACAAATGACCCAACCAGACATTGCTTTGGGAGCCCCATGATCAGATATTCTGTGTTGCTACTTTTTCAAAAGGCTGAAGTAGTGTACGTGGGTGAGGAGAATCAGATCACAGCTGCCCCGCCAAGAGAGGAGGGTGTTGTTTTTACCTGTTCCACTGTAGCCTTTTCTCCGTTCAGATCACATCATCACTGAGCTGCTGTTTGCTTTGTGGAGCAAAACATGCAGGTTTCATGTGGGTAGCAGTAGCTTCTGCCCTTTGGAGCAGATACAGCTCCAAGGACCAAATCTGGACTGGAGAGAAAGCACAAAAGGAAAGACCAGATGTTAGATTCACACTAGGACTTATCAAGTCACTCACCACAGCTTCTCTCAGCCCATTTAAAGCTTTTAGATAAATATAACACTGGCCTGAAGGTTGGGGGATTTTCCATAGTGGCATTTGATATGATGCAAAGGCAGAAGCCAGATAGAGGAAATGTAGGGTTGCCATATTCCCCAAAGTTCAACAAAACCGGCTAAAGAAAAAATAACTAATTCTCACAACACTAAATAATAACACTGAATATCAGTATCGGTGTAGGGATAAATTGGGATTGAGATGTGTCCAGACAAGTGATATTTGAGGCCCATGTGAGAGATAAGAAAAAGACATTTATTTTCCATTTTATTGTAGTAGCTGATGGAATGTATGTAAATAAACAAACAAACAAACAAATAAATAAGGTTATGAATGACAAACAACCTTCTGAGCTGTTTGTAGAACTCCAAAGGGAAGCTATAATTTACATTAGAAATGTAACTGAGCCCATTCAGCAAGGGCGGGGAGGGAGAGAGGACATATTTTGTTTTTCATAACAAATACGAGCAATGTAAGCTTGTCCTTACAGACTGTGTTTAAGATGATTATTAGCTTTCCAGAAGATACCTCTGGGAGTTTGACCTCATATACAATTAATATGTCTGTGTATTATTACCACATGAATACTGCATGTCTATTTCCTATATTTATAGGTCACCCCATAGCAAAAAGCTCTCCAAATTAGGAAGATGTAAAGGCTGTAGCAAAATTTGAAACATCTAGAAAAACAAACATGTACTTTCCAGGTGTTCAAGGGCATGAAAGCAGGCACCAAATAGGTTTCCCAGAGGAGGGCATTCTACCACTGGGTTGCCACTTCTGAAAAGCCTCTTTCACTCATTACCAGGTGCCACACCTCACATGTTCCTCTGACAAGTCAATAGGTTTATTGTTCTAGTTGACGGTCATGACACATTCCTCTCATGACAATCTCTGGGTACATGTCGAAAGAGAAAATCCTTCAGATGTTGTGGTCCCAAACTGTGAAGGGTTCTGAAGGCCAAAGCCAGACTTTTGGATTGGGCCTGGAAACAGACTGAGGGCTAATCCACACTTCTGCTTGTCCCGTACCTAGAAATAACTAGTCTGAGCAGTTGTCTCCTTGTCCCACTCCTTTCCAAGGAAAAGCCAACTGCTATACTCTTGTATGAAAAAAATTTCTGGCTGTGGCTGACTTCTGTTGCATAGTCATGCATCCTTGTCCTGTAGTATGAATCTCTTGGCAGTACATCACTCCTCTATAAAGGTGGAAAGTTATTTGGTTCTCAGTAGCAGTTCATTTCAATGTCCAAATCTCTTTTGTTCTGTTTAGCTAGCGTCTGGCGATCCAAATGCTTTAGGAGCACAAGCAATGCATTCACTGTGGAGTCTAGACATCAATGAGAAAATGTGCAGGCATTTTTGCTGTCAACTTTTATCTCCTGGGTTTTTTAGTTTGTTCCCTCCGGGAAGTCTTGTTAGAGCAGCCAGCATGAAATCTTGCTTCCAACGAATTTCTAACATTCTGGGAAATGTTCTCTTTCAGATTTTGATCCCCATTTCCCTCTATGTATCCATTGAACTAGTCAAGCTAGGTCAAGTCTTCTTGATTCATAATGATATCGACCTGTACAATGAAGAGCTAGACTTACCCATACAGTGTCGAGCACTAAATATCACTGAAGACCTGGGGCAAATCCAGTACATATTCTCTGACAAAACAGGGACCCTGACGGAGAATAAGATGGTGTTTCGACGTTGTACAATTGATGGGAGAGAATTCTCACATCAGGAAAACGGTAAGACGTGTACTGTCTCTATAACCCTGGGCTACATTGAATGTGAAACATTGTCTTTCTGCCATATAATCTGGAAGTTGCTTTGGAAGACAGAGGATCTTAGCTTCCTTCCCCCTTTAAAAGCCATGTTTAGCACATACAGATGTAAAGAAACTTTATGAGAGCCAGTGTGGTGTAGCAGTAGACTCGTAATCTGGTGACCAGGGTTCGCGTCTCCGCTCCTCCACATGCAGCTGCTGGGTGACCTTGGGCTAGTCACACTTCTCTGAAGTCTCTCAGCCCCACTCACCTCACAGAGTGTTTGCTGTGGGGGAGGAAGGGAAAGGAGAATGTTAGCCGCTTTGAGACTCCTTCAGGTAGTGATAAAGCGGGATATCAAATCCAAACTCCTCCTGAGCAGTTTTACCTGTATCCCCCAGCAGCCACTGAGGAGGTGGGAGATGTAGACTGCATAACCAGGCCATTTGAAGGGGATTTGTGCCCACCTGTCTATAGGTAGGGAGGCTGGGTCACATAGTACAGCCATCTGGAAGCAGAGGAGCCTCCAGCAATTGGAACCTTTGTGACCCATTTCTTCAACTTTCCATTGCTGCTCTATGACAACCTCTAAGGTACAAGCAAACTCCCACCTTCCCCTTTGCCCGCTCTCCAGCTATATGCAGGGCTATGTAGGAGTATGAGTACTAGATAGCCCTGTTCCCAGCCTGAATTTTATGCATGAAATGAGTGGGGGAAGCAAGTCCAGGATGCCAGAGACAAAGGTGCTTAGGCTGTTGTGTGTTTCCTTGTTTCATTGAGATCCTTGCTTTATTTATTATATATCCTGCTTTTATTCCAAGCAGCTCAAGATGGCATACATTCTTCTCCCCCTCACCTTTTTCTCCTTCCAACAATCCTGTGAGGGAGGTGAGGCTGGGAGCTGGCGATGGGTCCAAGGTTCACATCTGAGTGGGGATTTGCATCCTCGTCTACCAGATCCAAGTCCAACTCTTCAACCACTACACTACATTGACCTGGGCTAAGAGCTCTGCTTGTGCACTGCTCCTACACATTATGCTTATGCACGTGCTGACACTCTGCACTTTGTCCTCCATTGGTGAGGACAGAATCATGGCCTTGAAACCTTCAGGGGGTCTGGTTTGAGGAGGTCTGCATGAAGTTGGACAGAAGTATTGTCTGAGAGTCCCTTCAGATAATGATGGGGATAATGCAGCACATTTATTTTATCTCTTATAGCCAAGAGACTAGAAACATACAAGGAGTTGGATTCAGATACTGAAGACTGTGCGAAGCATTTGAGTCTACCTCCAAACAATGGTGGAGAAATTCTCAGGCGGAACAGCACTGCTAAGCCCTTGAGGAGGTGGCAGAGTGCTCGGGCTCGGTTTCAGGGACACACAAGGCAGAGATCTCTGGGCGGCATCTCTCAGTCTCAAGTGGCATTTAGCAGTACCATTGTAAGTAAGACCTTTTGCTTCTTTTAATTATAAAGTCTTTAGTAATAGATCAGAACAAATGGCAATCTGGAGAAAACTGGTATTGCCTTTTGTCCCAATTGAGCACTAAAGAGCAGTTTCCCCAGCAGAGAAGCAGCAAGACAAAAGGAAGTGTGGATAAGCCCTAAGCTCCAGCTAAAATACACACACAGCAACAACAAACTAAATATTTTTAAAGCATAACAGCAGTAACCAGTTTCCCTTTGTGGTGTGTGGTTCTTTTTTTAAAAAAAAAATGCACACTAGCAGATTGCACAGGCTGCGTTCAAATGTTCGTCATGGTTTCTATAAATACTAAGCAAAACATTGATTCATGCTAAAAGACACCACGTTCATACCCCCCCCCAAAGGTTCGTGCAGTACAGTTTATGGGTTTTGCTTACGAAATGTCAGGTTTCCTAGCGCTATGTGCAAGGCATAAAAAGTGGTAGCCTCAGGTAGAATGACAATGGAAGAATTTAACACTGCTGAGAAGATGCAGTAGTTCCTGACTAAAGGTCAGTACAACATCTCCTGCAAACACCTGCCTCTTAAGCCTATTGCCAAGAAATCTGATAAGCAGCAAACCGGCACATCTGATGTTGAGGTTTAATAGAAAGTGTTTGCACTAGCAGCTGTCAAAGGAATCGCCAAAATTACATCCAGACTTTTTAAAAGAAAAACTTTGAGGCAACAATCCTGATCCAGACGCTTGTGGGCAGATCTGCACAGGCAATTGTGGCCCCTTCTTTCTCACCGTCACTGAATTGCAGCTCCATCCTTAGCCATAAGAGATTTTCAAAGCTCCCTTGTGTTGGGGATTGAAAAAGTGAGAGGAATTACCCTTGCATGCATTCAAACTGAACTCTCCCGTGCCTGCTCAAAGGAGCTTCCCAAATTGGCCACAATCCACAAGTCAAGTCATGCTTATGTTCACCTTGGTTGACAGGGATGCCAGTCTCCACTGCTGTAGTTCCCCTTCTGGCCCTAGTACTTATAAGGTCTTCTGCCAGGCCAGGGGTCAGTGTCATCAGACATCTGCTAACGTTTTGACACACCAAGGCTGACAGGACCTTCTAGCTGTCACAGCCAGATGAGTGGCAGTGAGGCACCAGTGATGCTGCCAGCAACCCTAACCAGAGGGAGGCACCAGCGTCAGGCAGCAAAGGCTGGGATATGGTAAAGAGAAGCAAAGTCTTGACATTACATGCATTATTCAACCTGCCCTGAACCCCCTAAGCTAGCCTGTGCTGCCCTCAGGTGTGGTGGAGGATGCCATGAGATTGAATAGCTGGTCTGGACATCCTCTATAGGGAATTGGGGAGGGAGCATCTTATCCTTTGCCTCAGGTGGCAAAAAGCCTTGGGTGGGCCATGGGCCTAACTTCCTTCTCACAATCCCTGCCATTTCTCTGACTCTTTAGTACCCACTGGTTTTGAAGCTGATAATAACACTGTGATTCTGTACGCGCAATGTTCTTTGAAACTCTAGAACACCCAGCAGAAGGTTGTTTTTCGCACAATCCTAACAATGTGAAGATTTATTTTTTTTAACTGAGTAACATGTATTCCAGGAGAAGGACGTGACCCCAGATAACAGGCTGCTGATGAAAGTGAGAAATGCATCGTGCCAGATTGAACCTTTGACACCATTTATGTTTGCAAAGACCACCTCCTCCATCACAGACTTTTTTCTTGCTCTGACCCTCTGCAACACTGTTGTGGTCTCCACAGCAACCGATCCAAGACAAAGGGTAATCTCTCACTTTAACGTCTCTTTTAGGAAATGAGTGAATTTAATAAAAGACTTGAGAGCTTTATGATGACAACTTACTTGGGGAGGTTAAAAAAAAGTTGCTTTTGCGGGGAAGGTAAAAAAAAAAGTCTGCTTAAGGGTAGGGGGGTTTCCCCTTTAGTCTGCAATAATACTGCAGAATCCTCTCTCTGTCTCCCTTCGTATTTCCTACCTAGCAACTTATCCTCATGTCCCTAAGGAATATGCTAATTTGAAAGTGAAATAGTATTCCCCTATATTTCTTGATTATGGCTGCAAACATCAATTGATTAATTGGCATGATTAAATGATTAAAGCCTTAATTGCAGCTTCTAAATGCATTCCAGTTCATCAGGGTAGTTGCTTCCTTTGTAAAACAGATTTTATTTTTTGTTATGAGCTTCTGAAAAAACACTCTTGCTTGAGCCAAGGCGTATGGAGCTCAACCTCCTCCTCCTCCATATGACCCCAGTGCCACCCACTTGTTTCCATGCCTTGCAAAAGGAGGTCCTGCATGTTATGAATAAGCCATAGATACCCATTAGAAGGGTATGTTATGTTTTAAATTATGCCTAAAAGGCACAGGGTGGGTGGGTGGGTGGATAAACATAACTCAGAAATCACTAGTTTAAACACACATCCCTAGGACTTTCAGCAGGGTCCTCTAAGCCTCAGTGTAGCCTTTGGAGACTGGGGGCTGCCATGAGGATAACAGGAAGGGAATGTCAGCTTCCTCCAGCCTTATCACACACACCCAGCTAAGAATCCAGCCCAATGAATGGGAGCCTTTTGCCTCTTTTCTTTTCTTAAATTCTTTGTGAACACATAGTGGATGAATAGCTGTCGCCTTCATTTAGGATCACCAGAAAAAGCACTATTAATATATGCAAATTGATTAATTAACTGAGTAACTAGTTAAAAGTGAGGCAATTCACTGATTTGAAATAGCTTGGTTGACAGCCTTGTTTTTGTATATGGCAGGGTTCTCAAAGGTACATGTTGCTGTTTAATTATCTCTGTACCTTTGCTCATTGTAAGTTGTTTCAGTCTTCATCTCCTTCTCTGATACTAAGAATATAAACCAACCAAACAAACAAAACCCCTCTTAAATCTAGATGCTCCCTTAAGGAGCCCTCATTGTACCTAGAGACATCACCTGATGCATACATCTTTGTCGTATGGTGATAGCAGTGTTCTACTGGTTAGAAAATGCCCCCCTTGTGTTGTAGTACATAATTTCAGCTATAATTAATCCTGATTCCCTCTTTTCTTTCAAGGTTACCATTCCGTCACCGATGAAACCATCAGCACTATCCCTGGAGAAAATTCACCAGCTGTTCCAGCGTCTAAAGCTGGCAAGCCTCAGCCAGTCTCTTTCATCAGCTCAGTCAAATTCAGACTTAGGAGAGAGTTTGACTACAGAAACCACCAGAGTCTGTGCTGACTCCGAAACAAAAGATTATTTTTCTTCTCAGAGCTGTTCCACTTTAGCAGATGATTACAGCTTTAGAAGAGATTCAATCACTGAGAAAGACACCTTTGGGGACAGCGATCCCACTCCAGCGGAGATCTGTGGGGCGGCTTACCAGGGAGCTTCCCAAGTAGAGTTTTGTTATGAGGCTGAAAGCCCAGATGAAGCTGCCCTTGTCCATGCAGCCCGGGCTTACCAGTTTACATTAGTGTCCAGGACTGCCGAACAAGTGACTGTGAGGCTGCCAGAGGGCACCCTCCTGACCTTTGACCTCTTGTTCACTTTGGGATTTGACTCCAACAGAAAAAGAATGTCGGTGGTGGTGAGGCATCCCCATACTGGCGAGATAATTGTCTACACCAAAGGGGCTGACTCTGTCATAATGGACTTGTTGGAAGAACCTTCCAGAGGTAATTTTTTGCATTTGCCAAGAAACTATCTATTGAGAATGTGTAGCCTAGGTTGCATGAAATATAGATTCCATCTACAAAACTACAATGGAAGCAAAAGTGTTAACCATGCAAGCCATAGTGCAGAGAGAGCATAAGTAGACAAACTAAGGCCCGGGGACCGGATCTGGCCCAATCGCCTTCTAAATCTGGCCCGCAGACGGTCCGAGAATCAGCTTGTTTCTACATGAGTAGAATGTGTCCTTTTATTTAAAATGCATCTCTGGGTTATTTGTGGGGCATAGGAATTCCTTCATTATTATTTTTTCAAAATACAGTCCAGCCCCCCACAATGTCTGAGGGACAGTGGACTGGCCCCCGCTGGAAAAGTTTGCTGACCCCTGTATAACATGTAGAGCAGCCTAATTGGGAAGCCAAAATGAATAGGCTTTCTGAGATCTGCAATAATACCACAATTACAGTGGTGCCTCGCAAGACAAAATTAATCCGTTCCGCGAGTCTCTTCGTCTTGCGGTTTTTTCGTCTTGCGAAGCACGGCTATTAGCAGCTTAGCGGCTTAGCGGCTATTAGCGGCTTAGCGGCTATTAATGGCTTAGCGGCTTAGCGGCTTTAAGAAAAAGGAAACAAACTCGCAAGACGTTTCGTCTTGCGAAGCAAGCCCATAGGGAAATTGGTCTTGCAGAATGACTCAAAAAACGGAAAACCCTTTCGTCTAGCGAGTTTTTCGTCTTGCGAGGCATTCGTCTTGCGCGGCACCACTGTATCTTGCACACTGTGATGCTCTAACTATTGGGCCAGATAGGCAGTGACATCCAGACTTGTCATTGCCTTGCAGCTCCCCCCTGGAGAAACCAGTTCTTTACTGCTGCACTGGAACAAATGTCAATCGGGTTTTCGTCTGATTGACTTTCACTCCAGATTGGGTTTTCTCCATATTGACTTATTAGTAAACAGCGGGTTTTCCTGGGGAAAGCAGTGGGGCAAGGGCAGAGCTGCTTGGATTCATGCCTAGAAAGCATGGACAAGTGGAAAACTACTCAGACCCATGCTTTCTAGTGATGAGACAAGCAGAAGTTTGGACAAGTCCTATGTAGCAGTGAGATGTCAACTATAGTGGTCCCAGGCTAGAGAAAAGCAAGTGCACTAAAGTCCCTCTACAATTAAGTGCTGAAAGGGTGATTTCAATAGGACTTAATGCTGCATTATATGGAATCATAGAATTGTAGTGTGGGAGGGATCCTGAGGGATCTCCCTGGAGCCTGCTCCAGCTCTTAGCCATACCTTTCCCCCTATGATTCATGCGGGTTGTAAGATAGAAATTGGGTGCTTGGGTCCTCCAGGTTTTCGTGAACTACAACTCCCATCGTCCCTGACCATTGGACATGCTGGCTGGGGCTGATGGGATTTGGAGTCTGACAACATATGGAGTGTTACATCCCTGCTGTAATACTTGCTTATTTTAAAGTTTCACAAGTCCTGTGTACCTGCTTATCCAGTCATTCATTACTTTTTTAGTTACAAAAACTGGAAAAGATTTTTTGTTACATTGTTCCAGGAGTTGAGGTGAAAAAAGCTTCTTTTTAGCATTATGGATGCCAGCAAATCAGTGTCAATCAATGACCATTTCTGCTGTGATAGATAGATGATAGATAGATAGATTAGATAGATAGATAGATAGATAGATAGATAGATGATATAGATAGATGATAGATAGATGATAGATAGATAGATAGATGATAGATATAGATGATAGATAGATAGATGATAGATAGATAGATGATAGATAGATAGATAGATAGATAGATAGATAGATAGATAGATAATAGATGATAGATAGATAGATAGATAGATAGATAGATGATAGATAGATGATGATAGATGATTAGATAGATGATAGATGATAGATAGATAGATGATAGATAGATGATAGATAGATAGATAGATAGATAGATAGATAGATAGATAGATGATAGATAGATAGATAGATAGATAGATAGATAGATGATAGATAGATAGATAGATAGATAGATAGATAGATAGATGATAGATAGATAGATAGATAGATAGATAGATAGATGATAGATAGATAGATGATAGATAGATAGATGATAGGTAGATGATAGATAGATAGATAGATAGATAGATAGATAGATAGATGATAGATAGATTAGATAGATAGATAGATAGATAGATAGATAGATAGATAGATAGATGATAGATAGATGATAGATAGATGATAGATAGATAGATGATAGATGATAGATGATAGATAGATAGATAGATGATAGATAGATAGATAGATAGATAGATAGATAGATAGATAGATGATAGATAGATAGATAGATAGATAGATAGATAGATAGATAGATAGATGATAGATAGATGATAGATAGATGTCTTCTAAGAACTCGGCCCTAAGAGGAAAGTGATATTTGGGTTGAGCACAGTAGGGGGTCTTCTAAAGCAGCTCTGCTGCTCTAACAACACATGACATTTATGCACCAGCGACAACACACTTCACATTTATGGGCTTGGAAGAGATCCTTGCAATATTAACATGCTTTTACAGGTGTGAGATGGTGATTTGGCATAATCTGTAACTGGAATGAGCATCAATCTGCTTGTGTTTCACAGCTAACCTAGCCATGGAAAAGAAAATAAGAAAAGTCAGAGATCAAACACAGAAACATTTAGATTTCTATGCACGAGATGGCCTGAGAACTCTATGCATCGCTAAGAAGGTAAGCAAAATATTTATTTATTTTATTTCCTTCGTCTGAACAATCTTACTAAAAGGGGCAATACTCTACAGAACCAATGCTCTGCTTCTGCTCTTCTTATGACTCTTTCCAGACTGCTTTTAGAAATCCCTAATCAAATAAATATTCTCTTTCATGTAGCCTTCTGTACTCCTCCTATGCTGATTAATCATGATATAAATGGCCTGAAACCTGCAGCTTCTTTCTGCTTTATTAGAGTAGCAGTGAAGAATTCCCATCACTGCTTGTGTAAGCATTCCAAGGCTGCTCCAAAGATCATCATTTGTGGATTATGGTCTGGAGCCAATGAGCTGGAAGAAGGGAAGGGTTGTTTGGGTTTTAATGTTCCTAGTAACATTTCACATTATCTTGAAATGGGTGTTTGGTGGGGAGGAGAAGCTGCTCATCATGACACAGAAGTCAGTTTGCATCTCATTCTTAGAATTATTTCAGGCATTGTGTTAAACCATGATTTGCAGTAACTATAGTTCAGACTTGAAACCATTATTTGCATTCCCAACATAGTCCCACAAGTCTGTACAGCTTCCTTTTTCTCCCACACTGTCTAGATGCCAGAACAACATCCCAAGCTACAGTGGCGTAGCGTGGGAGGTGCAGGGGGGGCCGGCCGCACCGGGCGCAACATCTGGGGGTTAGCGTTAGGGGGCGCAAATCCACGGGTTAGGGGGCGCAAATTACTTGCCTTGCCCCGGGTGCTGACAACCCACGCTACGCCACTGCCAA
Organism: Podarcis muralis; assembly: GCF_964188315.1. Lineage (NCBI taxonomy): Eukaryota > Metazoa > Chordata > Lepidosauria > Squamata > Lacertidae > Podarcis > Podarcis muralis. Next base: position 44,562,017 of record NC_135656.1, on the reverse strand, counting down.
GCCAAATAAGTCTCATTGTCTTCAGTGGGGCCAACATCCAGATGGATATAGGATTGCAATTTACTCACTGAGGCACACTTCTTAGTAAACATGCTGAGTTTAATGAGATTTACTCCCAAGGAAATGTGCTTGAACCTTAAACTGCAATCCTATATCATGTTGCTTGTTGGCTGTGGTGCTTTGTGGCACTGCACCCTGGTTCAGCCAGTCCAGAACACTCCGGTCTGTTGACTAAGCTAAATGTCAGATAGAAACATTTGTGTTTGAAACATTTACTTCAAACAATCCAACACACTGCAGGAACCTAATGTCTTTGCCATCTGTAATTGTGAGCATGTGTTGTACTAGGTCCTGAGTGAAGATGACTTTCAGATATGGGCCAACTTTCGTCGTGAGGCAGAAACGGCTATTGACAACAGAGATGAGCTACTCATGCAGACTGCGCAGCATCTGGAGACGAAACTCACATTACTAGGTAACTTTTTAAAACAATTCATTACACACTAGAGTGTAATGATATATCCTTGGCAACTTAAAGGGATGAATTGCCTGTATCCAATCATAAACACATTTACTTGGAAGTGAGTCACAATTTAAAAACTAGCCTCAGCCTTTGAAATGAAGTTAACATTGCAGTCTATGACAAATTTCATCTTCAATATCTTCCTGCATAGTTTTGCAAATTAAATAAGGCAGGTGTGGAAAACCTGTTGCCCTCACGATGTAACTGGATGCCAACTCCCATCAGCCCAACCAGTGTAGCCAATGGTCAGGGATGATGGGAGTTATAACCAAGCAATACAGTGGTACCTCGGGTTACATACGCTTCAGGTTACAGACTCCGCTAACCCAGAAATAGTACCTCAGGTTAAGAACTTTGCTTCAGGATGAGAACAAAAATTGCACGGCAGTGGCAGCGGGAGGCCCCATTAGCTAAAGTGGTGCTTCAGGTTAAGAACAGTTTCAGGTTAAGAACGGACCTCCGGAACAAATTAAGTACGTAACCAGAGGTACCACTGTATCTGGAAGGCCACTGGTTCCCCAACCCTGATGTAACAACATACAAAGCACACCTATACTTATGTATGTAGATAGAAACAGTATCTACAAGCTTGCCAGTGAGTTCATGATGTGAAATATATGCTTGATCCATGAATACATTATCTTGCCTATAAGCAAAACCGCAATCATCTTAGGTGAACCTTCTGTCCTATTTCAATCACCATTTTGCTGTTTTGAGCTAGAGTTTTGAAAGGATGCAAAAGCATTTCCTACACCCCAGCCTGTTGTCCACAGGTGCAGTAGAGGATGCCGTCCCAACTACCAATCCCATCAATTTCTCTGCATAGGGTTGGAGAAGGGTGTCCACTTGTCATCTGCCTCAGTTAGCAAAATGTCTTGGACTGACCCTGCTGCTGGAGCTTCTTCCTTCTCCACTTATATGTGATGTATGAACTAGAAAATGTAGTCTATGTGCCACTGGAACAGAGAGTATTCTAAGCAGAGCTTTAGAGTTATAAATAACTACATCCTTTAGAAGTAAAGTTAATGACGTAGTTTAACTACCAAAAAAATGTTAGTTTGCTTTAAGTCGGCAGTAGCCAGTCTTCTGGGTCATTGTGCCCCAAATGCCCACAGCGTGAAACAGTGTCATTTGAGTGCATGCTACAGTGCATATGTGCTGCACACCATGCCTTGATGCCTTTGTCTCTATACTACAGAAACAAGAATTTAGGAAGCATTACATTATCAGAAAAACAAGTAGGAGTACAGACCAGACAATGCAAGGCCCTTGCGCCTGTATAAATCTCTACTGCCTCTGCCACCTTTTAGCCATCCATGCTCTAAGCAATAATTTGCTTTTTAATATTCAATATTTATTGTATTTATTTCCATTCCTGACCTCAGGCAAACATACAAATTGTGGCAATGTTCACTCAGATTTCTATTTCCAGAATAACTCTCAGATTTCCCTGGCTAGATAATGTCTTCAGGAAAGGGCAACTTCATTTGGAGTTAAGTTAGTTGTAATAAAGCACATGAAAAAGTCAGACCTATCTCAGCTCTCATTTATCACTGCAAATAATCTAATACTGACCTCTGGCAGAAGAGATGCTATTACTCTCTCAGTCATTGATTACCTTTAGCATTCATTTAGCCTTCTTACCTTAGTTTTTGAGCATCTCAAACAAAGAAATGTAATATAACCTCCCTATTTTCTTTAATGTGACAAGGAGCTGATCTGTTTAGTGAATTAAAAGGGTCAATGTTCAGTTCAGTTTTGTATCTTTCTTGTGATGCTATGACATCTTTAAAGACATAGGTTATGATCTGGTGATTATGAGCAGGTGAAAAAAACAAAAAGATTACTACCTGCGCAGTTCTGTGCACTGATGCTTAAGTGCTAGCACAAATTATGCATATAATGAGCTGAATCTAAACTTAGTTCTGCACACAGAGCAGATTCTCTATTTTACTTACATGCAAAGGTTGTTGTAGGAACAAATTAACTAACTCTGCATGCTAAAACCTGTTCCCAGAAACAGAGAAGGATCACTGCTCCCAATTGGCTCAACAATGCCTACCTCTTGAAGCAGGTCCTGGGAACCACTCAGTATTGAGACCAGGGTTGCCCCGCTCTGGTCAGTTCCAATACCAACTATTGTAGGCTACAGTCTTCTAGGGTATCTCAAAATTTTACCTCTTTGTTATGACTAGAACACATGACTAGAACACATATGTTGACATTTCTACAATGTCTCCTTTTTGGGATGCTTTCTTGATTTTGTTCTTCATCTCAAGATCTCCCTGAGCATTTTGATCAGGGGGGTGATAGCACATCCCCAGCACTAAATTACTCTTGGGGCCCAGTATCACCACCCACAATGATTCTGTGACAGAGTCTGCCCCTTTGAGGATTTCTAGCCCTGAAGAACCTTTGAGGGAAAATGCAGCAGAAAAACTGCATGAACTTACTTTCCTACATCTTACAGTTACTTTTCCTTTATCTTTTATAGCAACTGTTGCAATAGGTGAATAAACGGACAGGTTTGTAACAGTGCCATGTTCAGTGGTACCTCAGGTTACATATGCTTCAGGTTACATATGCTTCAGGTTACAGACTCCACTAACCCAGAAATAGTGCTTCAGGTTAAGAACTTTGTTTCAGAATAAGAACAGAAATCGTGCTCCGGTGGCGCGGCAGCAGCAGGAGGCCCCATTAGCTAAAGTGGTGCTTCAGGTTAAGAACAGTTTCAGGTTAAGAACAGATCTCCGGAACAAATTAAGTACTTAACCCGAGGTACCACTGTAGTTTGTATGCAAAGTACACTCTGCACGCTCAGTCAAAGCTTGGTTCCCCATTCTCCCTTTTCGCCAGGAGCAACTGGTATTGAAGATCGGCTGCAAGATGGAGTGCCTGATACCATTGCTGCTTTCAGAGAGGCAGGGATCCAGACTTGGGTGCTGACTGGAGATAAGCAGGAAACAGCAGTCAACATTGCATATTCTTGCAAACTTCTGGACCAAAGAGACACAGTCTTTACCATTAATACTGAAAGTAAGGTGAGTCCAAATGGCCTGCAAGGGACTCTGTGACGACTTCTTTAATGATCTGTCATGCAAGCTTCCTTCATCTTCAATGCAGCATTAAAGTGAAAAACATGGGTCAAACTGTTATTTGGAAAAAATGATCCTTTTGAAGCTGCACTATGCTGTATTATCAGAATTCAGGAAGATCTTATAGGCATGGAAGACAAACATTTGATTTTAATATTTCACACTTATCTGGCAATTTGTAAAAAGCCTTGTCTCCAAATAGTGTTGAGGTTTTGCTAGCTAGAAGGCTTGCTATCTGTCCCTTGCTAGATTTGTATACAAAATAAGTAACTGTCCTATGAAATAAGAGTGTGTGGTAAGCCTACTTGCTAGATAACATTTCACTGGCAACAATTAAACTGGAAATGTTTCCTTTACCCTGTTCCAATTAATTCATTCCTGCAGGGGATGCTTATGGCAAACCTGCACAACTAGTGACCCACCAAGTCAAATGTAGCCCAGCAGCCAAATCTGATGGACCAACAACAACCCAGTAAACCACAGTTTTGTGCTGTCTGCCTTTTACTGCAGAAATCTGGGGATGGGGGTATCAAGCACCTGTGGGCTTGACATCCCTCATGGGACAGACACCTGTTGCTTGGCTGGTCACATGTTGTATAGTTCAGGCAGCTATCAATGGTGCTGAAAATTCCATTTCTGACTCGATCAAAGCTCCCAGACTAATTTGCAGACCAAAACATGCTTACCCTTCAGATTTTACTCTTATCCAGTAGGTGCAGTACACTTCTCAACTTTAAAAGCATACCAAATGTATTTAAAATGTAGTTTGTGATAAAATACATTTAGAAATGTGAGATGAAATGTTTATTTAAATACCATGTAGGGATAAAATGCATATTGAAATGTGTGTTTACTAGCTTTTAGGGAGATTTAAAACACAGAGAAAGGCAGATGAATGTGGAAGCAGGACAGAGCAGACATGAATGAATGAATTCATCCAAAATGAACACAGACCAGAATTAGAGTGATCCATCTATTTCTAGTACTGGGATTGGGCCCCTAAACTAGGAATGTACTGATATGGGATCTTTATCACCTAATACTTGAGCACCAATTCCAGCGACTCAGTTTAATCATCAGACCGTAAAGCAGCTATGCTACTACATTTATATACAGTAGAATGGTCTATTCAGATACATGCAATGATATTGGTTTGAATGCATTTGCTATCAACTTACTAAAATTACTTCTATGTATTCCCTGAGGATAGCATATCCTATGAACAATAAATGAACAAGGCAATTCTCAAATTGTAAAACAAGGGCCTTTGCAGCTGTTTAATTTATATTTTTGATTAGAGAGTCACCTTAATGGAAATCTGTATTTTTCATTATTATTTTTAAATGGTGCTTTATGTTTTATGGAAGTAGATAAATATTTAAATAAATAAATAAATAAATAAATAAATAAATAAGCTAATAATTTGTATAATACAAATTAGCTACAAATTATGGATGCATTGATAAGTCATGACTTAGTTAAGTTCAAAAAGGGTATTAGAAGTAAATTGAAATTATCATTACCAAATGTTTGATAAAGTGACGTTGGAAGGCTTTGGTAAGTCAACACTTGGTTTAGATTCACCAGTCTTTGGGATACGCAAACAAAATGAAAAGCTGTGGGCTTTTTTTTAAAAAAAGGGGGTTAGCACAAAACTTTCTAATAATGGAACAAGTCCTGCTTATGGTGCAATGGAGAATACAACTTAACACAACTCTCTTTTCATAGGAAACCTGTGAATCACTGTTGGATATTACATTGGAAGAAGTGAAGAAGGCACAAAGCATTCAAGGGATATCTTGGACTGTTTTTGGCATCAAGCTGCCATTTTCTATGTCCACCACTGTGACTGCAGATCCTGCAATTGGTCTGGTGGTTGATGGAAGAACTCTGAATACCATTTTCCAGGGACAACTTGAGCATAGGTTTCTGGAACTAACCAAGTACAGCCGTTCAGTTTTATGCTGCCGGTGTACCCCCTTGCAGAAGAGCATGGTGGTCAAACTTGTACGGGGTCAGCTGAAAGTTATGACGTTGGCAATAGGTGAGTAGTTGCCATTTGAGCATCATGATCTCATGACTTGGCTGCTATTTAGCTTGAAATGTGAATGCTAAAGCCATCTCGTATCCTACACCAGAGGGGCAAATATGTCCATTTACTCAGAGGAACCAGTGGCACATTATGTACTAACTTGCATCCATCACAGATCTAACACCATCACAGATCTAACACCAACTGTTAAATATCGCCTCATCTACCATCATGCACATTTATTGTCAATAGCAGCTGTTTGCATGTCTAAGCGCAAGTTGTCAAGTGATGTGCATGTGTAAATCAGCCTTCAGCAATACCAGATTGTTTGAAATGTGATGTCAGGTGTGAGTGTAAAGTGGCTTACTCGTAATATTTAACTGATCACAGCTCTGAGGTATTGCTGTAACACAACAACTTTATAGAGGCATTTTAGCCAAGTTCCAAAGAATTGAGGAACTCGACTCATGAGCTCAAGAGGCTTTATATGGTTAATTTACTCAGGCAGTAGACCCCAAGCCATTTGACAAGGTGCATTTGAAGCCAAAAGCAGCTAGTGACATGCCTTTGCAGTGAGGGGGGCACCCAGCTGTTCAAAAGGGGATGAGTCAATAATTCCACCAGGCTGAAACAAGCCTCTTGCGTGAACCCAAGTTGCCTTCTTAACCATTTGACATCAAGGGTGGTATTCAACACAAGTATTACCACTTGTGCAATGGGGTGCCCTCCCCTTCTCCTCACCTTGAACCCAGAACAAATTTAGCAGAAGAACATGCATTTATGCAAGAAGAAATCCTTGCAGATGGAACCTGCAACTCTATGCTATGTTGAATATAGCCCTTTGCATTAACTTACAATTTGTTTCAACTATTGCTGTTTCCCACTTTTTTAGGTGATGGTGCCAATGATGTAAGTATGATTCAGGCAGCTAATGTTGGAATCGGTATTTCAGGACAAGAAGGGATGCAGGTATACATAAGAACTGAAGTGTATTCCTTTGTCTTTGGCAGCTACTGCTGGGGCATTTGTCATCAGTGTTCAGAATTTATAGAAGGGTGTATTCTGTGTATAACATGAACGTAAGCTATCATTATGGCTATCTGATATAATATGCTAATAAACCAAGGTGAAATGTCCTGTCTTCACAATTAATCAAAGCGCTTATGTGCTTGCCTTGACTTAATATATCACTGTTCTTCATGCTAATGTCCAGGGCTAGAAACAGTTCCCTGCCTCGCTTGTTATCCCAATAATGCAGAGAAGTGATGCTGAGTCACTGGAAACCTAGAGGCAGGTTGCGATTTAAACCTCACCATGTCCGGCAGCCTCCACACAGGATTCCACTGCCTGTAGAAAACTGCTGAATTAAATAGTAATCCTTGAGCACTTTCCCCAAGTGTCTAGTACTTCAGGCTATCTCATCCAAAATTGCTCCTATCCTCTTACTGGAATAGGATCATCTTCTATGTGATTACGTTCTTGTGACAGACTTGGAAAGGCAAGCGCTTGCAGTTTCATAACAAAACCATAGCCAGTTTTGAAATCAAGCCAAACTTGAAACATTTTGCACTTCCTCCCAGTCATTGCTTTTGCCCAGCTGGTTGGTGTTTGCCTGTCTTTCGTTTGTTTTGGGGTCAGATAAAGCAGAGGAAATAAATCTCTTCTTTTCATTTCTGTTTCAGGCTGTCATGGCCAGTGATTTTGCCATATCTCAATTCAAGCACTTGAAGAAGTTGCTTCTAGTTCATGGGCATTGGTGCTATTCCCGCTTAGGCAAGCTGGTGATATACTTTTTCTATAAAAATGTGGTAAGTTTCAGACATCCTCCGTTGCCTCTGTGCCAGCTGCGAATGCTTTCTTCTCATAGCCACAGATGATGATGACAATGAAGGTTCATATTTGTACTGATTAAGGATCCATGCCAGGCAGCTTACAAGCTCCAAAAATACCATACAAAACATTCCATTTAAAAATCACATTCAGAGCCTGAACTGATGAATAACCATCCAATAAAAAGGCACAATAAAAACAGATTGGCCCTTAAGTTGACTACAGAGACTTGTTCCCATTTTTTCCTCAAAAGCTGAGAAGGAGACACTTCTAAGTCATAATCCCCTATCTTAAATAATAATGATTTAAGGAAAAAAATGTTGACAACCATAGGTATCATCCTGGCTGTGTTTCTGCATACAGAATAGTAAATTATAACTACTCGGAATGGGACTTGGCTCTGTATTAGGCTGAAAAGCCTGCCAATACACTTAATTTGATAAGAGCCACATGCTAGCAATTAGCAACAACAGTAATCAGCTTTACCAACATAATGAGAAAGCACACACACACATACACCACACCTCCATTTTCAAGTCATGTATTTCCATTAGGGAGGTAACATGAAACATCACACTTTTTAGAGATTCAAAGCTCAGGTTTGAGAAGGAGTGGAAGAGAAGCATGGGAACTATCAGAGCTGTATCACCTTAATAAACTCCTTTCACGAGTCTTCCCTTCCCATCACTTCCTTTTCAAAAGCCCACATTTCCCCCTTCTCTCAGCCACCGTGGATTCCATTTTCCCTTTTGATACTATTTTTCTGTGTATTGTTTCTCTGTGCTGTCTTGAAGATACAGTGAAGATTGTGTCTAATGCAGTCCCACCCACCTTATCCAAATGACCTGGTGGTAGGTATTACATGAACTCACCCTTCTCTACTAGATATCCCATTCCTGTGAACAGGAATATGTTGGCTGGAACAGCAATATTTGGGTTGTAGTTTGCCTTCTTTGCCAACAAGATCCATAAGGGTTGTTTCTTTTGCGCTGGGAGCTTTCCACCTGCAGTTTGGTCTCTCACACACTATATATTCTCTCCTTTTTCCGTTTTCTCACTTCTGTATTCTATTCAAAAAGGTGTTGAAGATGTTTAAACTGAAGAGCTGTTCCAAGAGCAGAGTTTAAATTTGTGAAAACAACCTTTGAATAGCAAATAAATGGTTCCTGGCCATCAGCACATAAGGCTAACTGCATAGAGTGGTACCTGGGGTTAAGAACTTAATTTGTTCTGAAGGTCCATTTTTAACCTGAAACTGTTCTTAACCTGAGGTGCCACTTTGGCTAATGGGGCCCCCCGCTGCCACCACGCCGCTGCCGTGTGATTTCTGTTCTCACCCTGAAGCTAAGTTCTTTACCCAAGGTACTATTTCTGGGCTAGCGGAGTCTGTAACCTGAAGCATCTGTAACATGAGGTACCACTGTACAGATGTTTGCTACTAAGAAAACAACCCACCCCAAGACCCACTTTCTGGAGGCCGTTGGGTTGGTGCAGGGGGTGCATTGTCCCTGGGTGTGTTAGTGCAAAAGGTTCTCAAACCTTTTACCCACCAGCTGCTTCCCCGTTCTAAATTTCCCCAGCAGCAATTTCTGTCTATGGTAGTCCAAAACCTAGTGCAAACACACTTTTAGAAGTTCATGGTAGGGATGATTTAGAGAGAAGGAAAAGGAGGCAATAATATCATACAGAAATATCAGTCAAGCACCCTTTCCCTCACTTTTTATTTAAATTCCCCACTCCCAATGCTGCATTTCTCTTTTAAAAATAATTTCAGAGCTCAGTTGTAGTTAGCTTCTCAGACTGATCAAAAACCTGATTAAGATCAAATACTTGGATTTTTTGAAGTCATTTGGACTGAATTGCCTTAAATCAAAGTACTTAAGCATTAACTGAGTCACAGCGCAGGCTGTAACGTGTTCTAGGAGCTTATCATCTGTACACATGTAAGAAAGTGTGCGTGGAAATATCTTGAATAACACAAACAGCTAATGTATTTTGCCTTTTAAACATTTTCCCACCAGACCTACGTCAACCTGCTGTTCTGGTACCAGTTCTTCTGTGCATTCTCTGGGGCCGCCATGATAGACTACTGGCAAATGATCTTCTTCAACTTGTTTTTCACTTCTGTGCCACCAATACTTTCCGGAGTCCTGGATAAAGATGTTTCTGCAGGAACTCTGCTGAGCTTGCCTGGTCTTTATAAGAGCGGACAAAACTCAGAGGTACACCTTTCTTGCTCAAGGAAGCTTCACAAGTCCCTGTAGTTTTTCACATATCCTTCAACACAGTGGGTGAAAAAGCAGTTTGGGGAGAGCAGTTTTAAGGTGGGGAGGGTTAAGCAGCCTCCCTCTGTGCAGTCTTACTCCGCCTAAACTGTAATGTACAACTTGAACTTTGGCTACAGTCTACAGTCACTTCAGGTGACTTCTCTTGCACTGGGAAAAGAAATGCAATGAGTTCTAAATATGTGAAGAATAAGAATTTTCAGAAGCATTTTAGAAAACATAATGTTCTGTACCCTATTCTCTGGTTTTATAAAGTATCTCAATAGGATTCTGTTTTATTCTGAACCTTTAGGTTATTTATTATTTTTCATGTGCATGGTACTATTTGTATTAAAAGTTATTTACCATCCATATCTCATTTATCCTCACAATTGCCCCTTTGTACATAAATTGGGGGATTGTGACTTGCTGAAGGCCATCCCACGCAGTTTATGCCTGAATGGGTGCTTTTACAGCCCAGTGCTGTAAAAGGAAAGCTTTCAGTTATTCTCCTCGGTGATGGCTTCCCCAAGGAGGGGGAAACTGGAGAGTATTGACTCTCTTTTTTCACAGAGGACTCAACTGCCACATTAAATACAAAACAAACAACAACCTCTGACTGAAAATCAAGTGTTTCTCTTTGTGTTATGATTTGCTGCAGGTTTACAAGCCTCTGACGTTCTGGGTTGCCATTTTGGAATCTTTTTATCAGAGCCTTATCTGCTTCTTTGTCCCTTATCTGGTAAGTATTTAAGGCACTCTCTAAGCGGCTCTTAATGAAACAAAAATTGTGTCAGTCAATAAGCCTACAACTATTTCTGTTTTTCAGGCATATCTTGATTCCGATATTGACATTTTCCGCTTTGGAACAACAATCAATACAGTTGCTCTTCTTACTATTCTGTTTCACCAAGCTTTAGAAATTCAAACATGGGTATGTAGATAAACCCTTCAGTAACTATTATAGCTTCCTGATTGCCTGCTTTTAGAAATGATTATCATAACTTATGTACCCTCTGCTAGCTTGTTCTGCATCCCTTTTAAGATTTGGCTAGTCTCCAAAATAATAAACATGCTATTGTGATTAACAAAACAGAGAGCAGGATTCAGCTAAGGAGTCCCATCAGTGGAAACCCTGTGAAAGGGCTTCCACTTGCACAATGGAGTTGTCCTTGTTTCGGAAGCTGAAATGTTTTGCCACATAAATGAAAAATATTCTAGTTTGTTAATCGCATATATATATATATATATATGCGCACATCTATATCTGGCTGCTTCTGCATGAACATTTGCAGTTGTTGCCTTTTCTCCTGTACTGGAATCCTGGTGACCAAACTTGCTGCCATAATGATTCCTTTCCTCACATCTTGTCCACAGACTCTGTCCCATGGAATTACAATCACTGTGAGCATTCTTCTGTACTTCATTTTCTCAACCATCTACAATGCCACATGTGTCGTCTGCAACCCTCCCACCAATCCCTACTGGATTATGGAGTTTGAGATGTCGCAGGCAAGCTTTTATTTCATATGCATCATTACTCCAGTCATAGCACTTCTTCCAAGGTTTGAACATATGCTTCTTTTTGTACCTGTTGGGTAGAATACCATGTCCTGGTCAGCAACCTAGTTCCTGGGTAATGGTGGGAAGGGGCTTTAAGAATGGATTCCAACAGACTTAGTGTCCTGTTTCTTGTCTCCCCATCACCTGCTGTGCCTCTGATCAGCTACTTTCTTCTGATTTCTGATGGTCTCTGGAAGAGAGGCTTAAAATCCTTGACAGCCTGTTACCTTTCATGCTGTCACAACCTCTTTCTGGAGTTCGGGAGGCATCAAGTCTGTGTACCTTGGCTGGAACATAAAGGCTTTGTGGTTGTGCTGTGTAATGGAGTTCTTTGAGAGGCAACCTTTGAGCATTTCAAAGCAGAGGGGGAAACTGCTTTTCTGGTGCTTTCCTCTTCAGCACTCGAATATGGATCTAGTTAACTGTCAGGTCTCAAAACTTTTTCCCAGCTGTCAACAAGGCCTTGGAACAACTACAAATGTACAGTGTTTGCTTCACCACCACTGCTATACAGAGAGAGAAAAGGAGACAGAGAAAGCAAAGCATGTAGAAGCAGAATCTTCTGCTCATTTGATTTGGAAATCTTGTTCTTCATCTATCCTACTTTATTCACTCACTATAAACACATATTGATTTGAGGGCAGATTCAGAAGGAGAACATTAAAGCTTGTTTCCATAGCATTCTGCTCCTTTGGTTTTGGTTTTCTCTTAAAAAAGAAATCGGCTCCTCTGTTGTGAAATAATTATTCAGGCTGGAGTTTCACAAGGGTCCCTGCAGTCTGAAGGTTAAAAAGCTGCCATACATTAACCGTGTGAGCCCTGCCACAGTTGTATGTCAGCGATGCACTCCCAAGTGCCACCTGTATGAGGATGGAATTTAGAGCAAATGGCTGCATTCAGACATACATAATCATAAACATTGGTACATTCTTACTTGAATGAGCTTGAGCAAGCCTTGGACTGCCATACTCCAGCAGACCATGAGGAGATCGGAAGTTTTTAATTAAAAAAAAAACAACTAACCACAGTTTGTCATTATGTTTAAATCCGAACAAACAGTGGTTTATGAAATTGACTTACCGGTATTTCAGTAAACTATATATAAATCTATGATTGACTGCAGTTTAGGGTTCACTAAGTCCAGGTCCCCATTTATGTTAGGAAGCTCTCCTTGTCCCTACCATAGGAGCAGGGGTGAAAACATGCTGGTAGCCACAGCAACAGAGGTTTCCTGGTGTGGTGCATGTCATCTTCTCTCTTGGGAGAGGAGCTAGATTCAGGCAGCCCATAGCACTAAACTGCAGTTAACAAAAATTGGAAGTGAAGACTTCTAACCTCCTCTTCACGGCTGCACCAAAGAGGGTAAGGACTGTGTCACTAAAGGACAAGGCTCATTAATGCAATAATGAACCATAGGTTATCACCAGATCCAACTTCAGTCAATGAATGTATACAAAGATCTTACCAGGGACTTTGGCATGATCCATCTTTGCAACCTGTCATGTCCCCATGTAATGAGGAAATGTGATGTTACCACATACCACCCTGATCTTAAGCAGGAACTAGATAGCAACCCCTGACCTGGGAGTCCCTCCTTTTATTTGATTCTCACTACAGCAGACTAGGGGTTGTAAGGGATCAGAACTCTATGATCACTTCCCAAGGGGAAAATAGGAGGAAGAAGATCAGGCATGGTGGGCTTTTTTCACATTCAAATCTCCTATGAAGTGGAGCAGGGAGAGATGAGAACTGAACTCTAGTTCTCAGGAGCTTGGCAGGATGGAGTTATTCTACTCCCTCTGTGTAGAGCTGGACTGTGTCCCACTTTGGCTTTGAACTTTCTGTACCTAGTTATTCTTACACTAGTGGCTATCAGGCAAACCAAGAAGGGATTGCAATAAGGCTAGAAGCCATGTGAGCAGAGGGTGCTAAATTCTCTCCCATGGGGAGTTTACAATCTAAACAAGCCAAGTCAAGGCAGAATCTGAGAACTATCTTCGGAATTGATTTTTACACAGATCAGCCAGCCACATGCGTATAAGCAAATAATGTTACATTCCTAAAAGGATTTAGCTCTGCCCACAGGCCTGGTCAATCTGTGCTGAAAACTAGTTCATAAGGCTGTTAGCACCATACGATGATTTACAAATATGACCCAGAGCTGCAAAACTAATAAGCATTGTCACTTTCTGCTTAGCTTGCTGGTGTTGAACGACGGTGCCAAAACAAGATACAACCTGTACTTTTTCCTGCTGCTCACTACACGGAAAGGAAAGGAAAAAGATATTCCCACTCAAATAATTACCTCTACCCAAAAATGGCCCCCTGGAATCAGTCACCAGTTTGTTTATTTCTTTTGACATATTTATAGCCCACTTGTTTCCCAAGATCTCATGGTAGAGAACCACAACACTTCATTTAAAACTAGAATCAATTAATCAAAAATAAAAATAACATCAAATAACATTTCAGTTACAGCCAATCATAAAGCAACAGAAATGTCTCTAAAAAGCCCAAGCTGGACCTCAATATTTTCTAAAGGCTTGAATGTTTTACATTGGCACTGATTTGGGGGGGAGAGTAGATGTCAGTTGAATTTCAGAGGGGAAGGCGCCCCACAACCTGGGTACTACCACACAGAAGGCCCTTTCTCACATCACCTTACACTGTGTGAGGTGAGACACTGTTGTAAAATTTTAACATCCAAGTGGGATTACATAGGGAGAGGTGCTCCTTCAGATATTTAGGTTCAAAGCATAATCTTATTGGCAGCCAGTGCAGTTCTTTCAGAACCAATGGGATGTGTCTGGCTGTTTTGCTCATTTTGCTGTAGCTGCCATTTTGAGTCATTCAAAGAGTCAACCTACACAGAGCACAATTCAATATTCAGGATGGAAGGTTATCAGAGTATGAGTTTGTGCCCAGGCTGTCTCTGTCCCAACACAGCCACCGCAGGTGGTGAAAGCTGGCCTAAGGTACTTCACACCAATGAGGACACTTGAATCTCCCGTGACAAAGATGGATCTCGGAATATTCCCAGACTATGTACTTGTTCTTTCAAGGGGGATGTAGCCCCATCAAAAGCAGTGGTTTACTGTCACTCTTTGCCCTAAGAAACACTGCTTCCAGGAGGCTTTTGGATGAGGGGGAACTATAACTGCAGTATTTTATGAATAGTTGGGTGTTGCCATTTTTATTGTGCATTGTACTGATATAATTGTTTCTTAAGTGCTTGTGTTGCTTATGTTATTTTTATGTTGCAAACCACCCTGCGGCCTTTTGACAAAGAAAAGAATATCCATTTCTTAATGACTAATTAAATAAATTGTTCCCAAACCATAGCACTCTGCCTTGTCAGGATTCAGTCTCAATTCCTGGGCCCTCATCCAGCCCATCAAAGCTACCTTAGTGCACACCATTTCTAGCTAGACCACAGAGACCCATAGATAAATGCAGCAGGTGTACTAGTTCCTGAACCTTGCCCAACAGTCCTCTTCCATGCACAGGGCAGCCCCACAGTATCCTTGCCCCCTTCTCTCCTTTGCAACCCCCTCCCTCCAACAAAAGGACTTTCATATCTTCAAACCTGTCTCTAACAACTCTCTCTATATATATTATTTGTCACTCATATAGCCTGCCTTTCCTCCAAAGTCTATAAAGCAGTGTACACGGTTTATCCTCCCCTGAAACCAAGTGAGATGGGTCAGGCTAAAAGAAAGCAACTGGCCTAAAATCACATCATGGCTGATTTGACCCTCCTACAAATTCCAAGCCCTCGGCTGGCCTATCAGTGTTATAAGGTCACTGTAACAAGCAGATTGTCTTCATAAATGATTACCCAAGAGCATTACAGTGGTACCTCAGGTTACATACGCTTCAAGTTACATACGCTTCAGGTTACAGACTCCGCTAACCCAGAAATAGTGCTTCAGGTTAAGAACTTTGCTTCAGGATGAGAGCAGAAATTGTGCTCCGGCGGCGTGGGGGCAGCGAGAGGCCCCATTAGCTAAAGTGGTGTTTCAGGTTAAGAACAGTTTCAGGTTAAGTACGGACCTCCAGAACGAATTAAGTACTTAACTTGAGGTACCACTATATACTACTTCATCAGATATCTACAGAATAGGAGAACCAGGAAGAGTGAAAGCTTGTTTTTATGAGGGTACTACTAAAGTTGTTTGTTTGTTTGTTTGTTTGTTTGTTTGTTTGTTTGTTTGTTTGTTTGTTTGTTTAGGTATCTTATCTTGGCTCTTCAGGGAACTTTTGAGGTATCGCCCATTGTGAAAGCACAACACTTGGATAAGCTCCCTAAAGAACAACAGGACTGGGAAATAAAGAAATGGAAACTGAGGGAACAAGGCCAAAGTGTCTGCAATGATGAGCCTGAAGGACCTATTGCAAACATGGGTGTGTCCTCACCTGACATTGCAGCAGAGCGCACGTTTCAAGGTCTCTGTCCTCCAGAACAAGAAGCCCTCAGGAACCAGGCATCGAACAGAGGAGACAATGACTACACCAAATGGTGGGGTGGGGAAGAGGATGTGGCTGCCGGTTTCCTGTCAGCAGATGCATCTCCTGGGCAAAGTATACCAGCAAAGCCCTTTTCTGGCCTCCTGACCAATGGCGCTGAAAATTCCAGTCAAAGGAGCCACCGGCGGTCTGTGAGTGCAGTGACTCTATGAAAGAGCTTGAGTTTTTGATTAAAAGAAATTGAAATTGCTTCTCTGCACAACCTCCACCTCCCACATAGTGAGCAAAGGTAGCAGAGGGAAGATAGAATTTCTATTTATATTAAATGGCAATGCCTTGTGGAAAGAGAGACCTAAAGTATAATTTCACCAGCCTGGCGGAACAGTGTGTTTTATCTTCACAATGTGCTGTTCCTCCGGTATGTGCAAGTGAACTTACTGTGAGGAAGAGAAGTTCCAAACAACTTGGAGAAATATTATGCAAGAATCCCTTCGTCAATGTGAAATGCACTATTTCCTTGGAAACGGACAGTATAACCTGAGTAGAACTATTTTGCTTTATCCAATAATGAGCCCCTTCTGTCTTCTGAATCTGACCCTAAACGTGTCACTCTGAGCCTCCTGCTGATTGGCAGCTACATGGCTGCAATACAGTTTTGATCCATTTCGCCACTACTATAATTGTTTCCTAGGAATTTCTCCAGATTACAGCACTTTATGGTGAAACAATCAGTTTTAAAGACCAGAATGAAATAAGTCAACAGTGCTGAATTCATCAACCTGGGCATTTTGCAATTCAACATTCAAAACCATGTGTAAAAGTATTTTATAAAATGTTTTTATAAGTGTGTGTGTGTGTGTGTAGTGCATTACTAATTGAACAGATATATGTTTGGTTATTTGTGTAACCAACCCCCTAATCCCTAGCACACTTACTTTGATGTAAGGTCCATTGGTTTCAAATGAATTATTTCCCAAAAGAGACCACATCAGACCACATGAGGGTTGGCACTAGGAATGAGTGTGTTTATTCCACTCCTCTTCAATTGCAGTTTTCAGTATCTTCCAAATATGGACACACCACATTTCTTGTCTTCAGATGTTGTAGGGAGGAGAGAGGATCCAATGAGGATATGTGTGCTAGCTCCACCCCCTTCTGCAGCCATTTTTCTCATCTTCCAACTTGAGAAAAGTACCGTACTTTTCTGTCTATAAGACGCCTAGATGTATAAGATACCCCCTATTTTGGGGGACTCAGATTTAAGAAAATGTAGGGAGATGGCCCAGAGTTCTTGAGCTTTTTGGGGAGAGGCTTACCCAGGGTTATTGAGCTTTTTTTAGGGGGGATTGCCTAAAATTGCTCACCCACATGCATCGCTAAATCCACCTCCCATCTGTCCCATCGCCGGCAGAAGCTACCACTCGCCCGCCCAACTGCTGGAGCGTCAGCCAATCAACACCATCCATTGATGCAGCAACCAATAACACGCACAATAGCCACTGACAACCTCGGCAGCAACCAATCAAACATCCACCCTATGCACTGCCCATGTATAAGACAACTCCCACTTTTTGGCATGATTTTTAAAGAAAAGAACATAGTCTTATACACGGAAAAGTACAATAGCTACCTGCATCAGGGAGCCTTTTGTGTCTGTGTGGGCTCCCCATGCGTTTTAGAACCCTGGGAAATACAAGTTCTATAATGTGTGGGCAGCCTCTACAGATACAAAAAGCTCCCTGCTACAGACAGGTCACCTTCCATGCCTTGGAAGGTGACAAAAATGGCAAAAGAAGGATTGGCGTTAGCATGCTTACCCTCCCATATTGATTGTCGCCACTTTGGAATGCCTGAAGGAGAGCTAAGGCATTCTAAGGAATGCCAACAAAACACTGCAACCTCCCCAGAAACTGACTGACATTATTGGGATAATGATTTCTAAAGCACTGCTTGCTCTTAAAAAGCTATGGAAATGTATTGTTTTCAACAGAGGCATCATCGGCGTCCAACTTGCCTGCATTCCTTTAGCATCTCCCTAATTCAGAAACCCAATTCATTCAATTAAGAGGCACAAAATAAACCCGTTGGCTTTATTTATTTACAAAGAGAAGATGCAAAAGTAAAATGGAGCCACAGCCTTTAAGTGCCCCCCTTTGTCACTGGTGTAAGATCTGTTTAGTTCAGGCACCGGCTATTCCATAACTGGGTCACCCAATGAAATTGCTGCTCACCTTTTGCCTAGATTTTCTCAAAGCATAATGCCTTTAAAATTAACAGCACATCGCACCACAGAGAGTTGAAAACCTGCAGGTTTGGTAAGCCGGAAAACATGAAGGCAACATCTCCTGAAAGAAGAGATGAGCTCAACAGGTCATTAACTCTCAGGACCAGAAGCAGTAGCTGTCCTAAGTTAAATAAGAAACAAAGAACCACCCAGTGTCTTTGGAGGGGGATTTGAGATAAAGTTGGCCAAATATTAACATGGGAGCATATTACATACGGTAAATGAATGCATGTGTCACCTATTGTTGGACAGTTGTGCTACCTGATCTCCTGCATAGTTTGTATTTATTGGGTTATAGCACCAGCTCACACCACACAGTTTCGAGCTATGAAGATAGCACGTAAAACACAATGTGACTAGATGCTTGCAAGCATGATAATGGTAACAGGTTTAAGTGGAACAGCAACAGCTTGCTTCAGAAAGTGTGGCAGGCAAGAACACCAAAAATGCTGACCATTTGAGGTTACTTTCGTACTGCTTAGGAATGGAATTCACTGCCTTTGTCAGCTTCTCAGCATCTCAAGTGTTACCTTAGAGTTCCTCAAGTAATGCTTGCTTTTACTTGAGGAGGGAGGGATACAGGAAAATTCAGTTTGGTTCCTGTGTTGATTCAAACCAGCTAACTGGCAGGTCCCAAAACTGCGGATGATCTGAAATATAGGTGTGCTTTGCAATTCATGCTTCTCCAAATTTTGTGATGGACTTCTGCAAAAAATATAAAAAAACCTAAATGTGCACAAATTTTGCGTATTAGGGGAAGTGTGTACAGAAATGCATATATTTTTAAGAATGAATAATTTGTGAAAAGAGCAAACCAAAATGCATTATAATGAGGAAAACTGCTTACATAGATATGCATAAATGTTAAAATCCAATTCATAAATACATATTAGGAGAAAATGACATAAAATGCTAATTTTTCATGGTTTTTTAATTTAAAAATCTGCTTCCCTTGGAGCAGAATTTGAGGGTGCATTGGGGGCCAGTGTGTCCTAATCTGACACTCTAGTCCAGGGGTCAGGAACCTCGGGTCAGAGGGGGTCAGATATGACCCTTCTTCTTTCTCTTTGTGTTCCCTGAGCCCCTGTAGCCTTGACACCACACTGGCTTCTGCATAAATTATAGCATTTGCTTTGAATCTGCAGCTTTAGGAAGTCTTTTAAAAAAAAAAAGAAACAAAACAAAAAACCACCACTAAGCATGTACAATACAGTCGTGAAAATACCCAGAAACTTGGCTATCAAGCATAAATATGTAATGCTGGCGCTGAGCAATGCATACATATTTAATGCTAGCACTGGGCAATTTAGCTATTTTCTGTCCTGTATGGTCCTGAAAGCGAGAATAAAAGTTGGTGATTTCTTAACAGTTGAAACATGTTTTTCAAGCTGTGATAACATGAATACGGGCATGAAATTTTTGGCTACTAATTTTTCACTTTTGTTAACAGGCTCAAAAGCAGAGATGTGAAATAAAGTCGTAAACAGTAGCATACATTGAGGCTTCGATCCTAGACAGGCATACCTGAGAATAAGTCACATTGGATTCAGTTGGACTAACTTTTGAGTAGACATATCTAAGACTCCAATGCCATTGTCAGTTTTCCAAGTCTAGCTACCTTTTGTAGTACTTAAGCAGAAAACAAACATCCCACATGAAAAAGAAGCTTAGATGTTGGAGAGTTAAAATGTGCAGTTATGAGCGAGCAAAGTTTGGGCTTTGCCTAGCTTACAGTACGCTCCATCTTTTCACTTTCAAGTATGCAGCTTTCCCTAAAACTTAAAAGACTCCAGAATGATGGGGCTCAGCATTTCCCACAATGAAACGGGAGTGGGGAGTGCTTGCTTTTGTAGGAGCACTCCCTGCTGTGCTGAATGAGCTCAAAGAAAAATGTTCTGTGCTGCCAGTAAGGGATATGGACCTGGCGTTTAGGGACATCGAGCAACTATCCACCTGTTTCCAGTCCATGTCTCCATCACATCCATTCTTCCATGTATCTAACAAAGGCAAAAAGCCCTGGTAATTCTGTTAGCAGTCATGCTAATTAATGAATCAACCTAATGACAACAGGAAAGGGTCCAAGTAGCACTTTTGTGCTTCTAAAGGACCCTGTTTATTTAAAATAGAGCAATCAGGTCTGTGGTTGTAAAGGCTAGCAAGTCATCTTTGTTTAAACCTTTGCCACCAGTTCTTTTGAAGTTCCCTTTTAAAGCAAGGGGGGGGAGTGTATAATAGCAGACAATACTAAAATATTCGCTGTCAGACATTTTCCACCCCTAGACCAAGTCCTGGACATTCAATCCACTTCTTGGGAAATGGACTCCTCACAAAGTTATACTCAGAGTTAAAAAGATTTGAGGAAGAAAGAGCACTGGTCTCATTTAAGGCACTTCACAAATGTATGGGAAAGATAATCTCCACTTTGGCCTGATGTCACATGTGGCACAGTGGTGAATTGTTGGACAGCATGCAGAAAACAGTGCCCAGGAACCACAATTCCCCAAGACTACCTGGTCCAAATGTACCTTTTGTCTTCAGATAGTATAAGGTGGGCAGATGGGTACAAAAGTCCTAAAACTACTCCATGCTAATCTGAAGCCTGCAGTTCTATATGCATTTACATGGAGGAAAGCCACAGTGAACCCAATCGACTTACTTCTGAGTAAACAATAGCAGTGTGCTGCACATTACTCCTCTCTTGACTTGCAGGAGATCCTGAAGGCAACATAAGTCATCTTGGGGGGGCAGAGGGGGTGAAGAGAACTGCACTGTGAAATTCAGAGAAGTGTGGATTTCAAAGGATAGCTGTGTTTTGGTTCTTGTATCATTTTGGTAAGTGGGAATTCTGTAGGTTTGCCTTTAAATGTCATCTGAATTGAATTTCTCCCCCATTCCTAGGGGGAGGGGTGAAAAAGAGGTCACTCCTGCACCTTTAACAGTTGGGCATAACATATAATTACAGCAGGCGTAGCTAGTCACATAAGCCACATCTGATGAAATCCCCTCTTCTACAGATATGGTGGCCTCTTTTTTACCTGGCCCTCCTGTTTCCCAGAGAGAACAGAGAAGGAAATAATAAAATTGTAGAGTTGGAGGGGACCCCAAGGGTCATCTAGTCCAACCATCTGCAATGCAGGAATCTCTTCTCCCATCCAATTTGAAACCAGACCAGACCCTGCTTAGCTTTGCAGATGTGCTAGCAGTTTTATTGCTGCACCACTAGATCAAAGCCCGTGTCAGCAACTGGTCCATAACACAGCTTCGTTCGGACACCCTACGTTGACCACAGTGCTCATTTGCATTCCATATATCACAGGTCCTTAGCAAGTAACCTTTATCATGTCACACACCTCACTCCAGAGCACCCCCAGACACAATCCAGTATTCATGTAGTTTGTGCCTGGGCTGCACCACCAACATCAGCACCATGAGTACATCAAATCCATCTTGGGCTGCCTTCAAGAGATTGCTAGTCCAGGCCAATGGACACTCAGCTTCAGAAAACCACTTCTGCCCCTGGTAGAACAGCATATTGTCAGAATTAAAGACCAGGAAATACTATGCACACTATATATTTTTTTTTTTTTTTGAAAAAACACAACAGACACTTTCGATCATAATTTGATAATTCAGAGGAGGAGAAAATGTAGGTTTTGGAAATTTCTACCCAACAGAGAATAGTTCTGCCTCAAGAGCTGCCTATAATCAGACACCAAGACAGAAATCATAATGATTCACCTTCTGCCACATTGCTCCTCTTAAGAGATCTAATGAAACCTTCCTCCCCCCAAAAAAACTAAAGATGAAGGTGGCTATATGTAACAGTGCCACCTAGTGGCATCACTATTTCTGAGAAGGCTCACACAGTGAACAAGATCAAATAACAGCAGCCGCTCTGGACAACTACCACAAAAACCTCACAACAAGGAGAATAGCAGCTCTCTTTTTTTCAGACTGGTATTCAAAATGTAATATGCAGGCTTTTGAGTTATATTTTACTATTCCTCAGGGTGGATGCTCAGCAAAAGAACAACAAGGAGGAAACACAGATGTTTCTGAGAGCTAGGGCTTCTAAAAGCCGGTTTATCTAGTGAGCAGAGTTGCAAAGCCTTGGAGTGCAAGCCAAAGACTTGCAGTCTTGGGGTGCTTTCAGATGTGAGGCTTAAAGTGCTTCTTGCTTCAAACTGGTCTATAACACAACTTCGTTCGCACACCCTACGTTGACCACAGTGCTCATTTGCATTCCATATATCACAGCTCTTTTCCTTCCACATTAATACTGATCAAGCATTCGCATAAATAACGTGAGCAAAGTCCAAAGGCAATTTACAGATACGAAACATAGCATTCTAAGCCCCCCTTTGCACATGCCTCTTGTATAGGAGCAGCTTGCCAATGGCCGCCTAGACACTGCTGGACTTAAAGCTCACATCTTCCCTGTCCACTGACCCTGCTGGCTAGGTTGATGAGAACTATGGTCCAGCAACATTTAGAGGACCAGAGGAAAGCCACTGCTGCCCTAATAATATGGCTGTTGCCACGTCTAGAGCTGCTCCCAGCCAATGGTGTGCACACAAAGCCATCTACCTGTAGGCTATGCTTACTGCAGCATTGTGATGGACCAGGCAGTTGCAGATATGCAGCTTCTGGGAGCAGTAGGAATGACACACACTGGATAATAGTGTTGAGTGAAATCAAGCTGCAGCTTCATTAATAATAATAATAATAATAATAATAATAATAATAATAATAATAATAATAAATTTATTATTTATACCCCACCCATCTGGCTGGGTTTCCCCAACCACTCTGGGCAGCTTCCAACAGAATATTAAAATACAATAGTCTATTAAGCATTAAAAGCTTCTCTAAACAGGGCTGCCTTCAGATGTCTTCTAAAAGTCTGGTAGTTGTTTTTCTCTTTGACATCTGGTGGGAGGACATTCTCCACTACCAAGAAGGCCCTCTGCCTGGTTCCCTGTAATTTGGCTTCTAGCAGCAAGGGAACCTCCAGAAGGCCCTTGGCGCTGGACCTCAGTGTCCGGGCAAAACGATGGGGGTGGAGACGCTCCTTCAGGTATACTGGAACAAGGCTGTTTAGGGCTTTAACTGTCAGCACCAACACTTTGAATTGTGCTTGGAAACGTGCTGGTAGCCAGTGTAGGTCTTTCAAGACCGGTGTTATGAGGTCTCAGCGGCCGCTCCCAGTCACCAGTCTAGCTGCCGCTAGTAAGTGGCTTTGGCATGGCAATAGGGTGGAAGACTTCTACGTGCACCTGTAGCAGCATGGGAGTTGCCATGGAGAAAGCCAGAAGTGAGGCATGCAGAGAGGAGGACTAAGACAGCATTGCTAAGCAGGCTTAACAGGATGCAATAATTCTGTAGGACATACTCCCAAGTAAACATCTTTCAGAATAAGCCGGTGGCAATTAGGTCAGTGCAAAGCCGTGCGCTCAGATTTCGAGCAGTTGAACAAAACAAAACCCCGACACAAAGCCATTGCGGAGAATCTCTTCCCTGTGAAAACACAAACAGCAGCAGCAAGGCATGTCTAGAATACCCAATTTGCCTTTTGTCAATGTTTGCATTCTGCTTGTGCAGTCTCCTTCAAGAAAACAATTTGAATCTAAGGTGTTGCCACTTTCAACCCAATTAATACAAATGTGTTGCTCTCCGAGTAATGACATGGTTGTTGACCTCTGCCGCTGTATCCCCACCATGGTTTCCCCCTTCTGCTCACATTTTGCACAGCCATCATTTACCATCTCATAGGTTTTCCTTCTGAGCCTCCTACTAACGGGGTTGTTTCTAAACCAGAACCGACAGCTGCCAGCCCACTTTGCAAGTGCTCAGTGCAAGGCTATAATCAAGATATCTTCAGCAAAGAGTTGTTTAAAGATGTTTATCATTGTTCTAAAGAGTGTTAAGACAATAAACCAGTCAATTCAGACTAATGGCCAGGTGTACTCTAAGCATTCAAAGGCTCATAAATATTGATTTGTAGATCCAAGTGTCATGGCTGCCAGCTGCTATGCCGACAGTAATTGAAACATTGTAAATATTTATGCTCAGACTTTTCCCTTTTTGAGATATTGGATAAATAGTAACATGAATAATTCTGTATTCCACTGTAAATGCTTCCTAACCTATTGATTTGGCAATCTGGTGATAGACAGGGAAATGTAGAGAACCAGTTCAAGAAAGCCATGTATGGTTTTTACAGCTTTTGCTACTGCCACTGCAAGAACCCACCACAAAGTCTGACAAATCCCCCTTAAATCCCACTACATCTGCTACCATATTCTGTTTTGCACGGAATCTGGCAGCAACCCTTATGACGATTAGTAAAAGCTTGTGCACGAAATTACGTACACAGCTGGATGCACCCTAATACATCAGTTACCAATAGCATGCTCAAGTTCTGTGAGCCTGACCCAAGCCATGGGTCAGATGTTGAGCACCCCAGCCACACAAAGGCACGATCCAAGACCAGGGAAATGTACTGGTTATCTGCCATTTAGCATTCAAAGCAGAGAGAGTTTGTTTTCTTCATACCTCAAATCTGCTTATCCCTCCTTCTTTTTCTTCCCCTTTAAATATCCCCATGGTAAGAAAGAACTTATTTGCTATTAGATTCTCTGTGCAAAATTTACTGTGAAATTGTCAGTGTCCAATTTCACATAAACATTTCCACTACAAAATGCCATGGAACTGTAAAGGAAGAGTTGTCACTGAACATGGCTTAGCCAGGTGTCTAGTTCAAAAGGTGCCTCTAGGCACTGTAGTCTTTGCAGGACTGTCCTGCATGTTCCCATGCAAAGGCATGATGTTCAGTCCACACACAATGGAGATGGGGATAGCTTTGGTGTAAACAGGATAGTCTGGCCTGCATGATCTGTGCTCCAGGCACAAATCGGGAGTTCTCTGCAGGGACGGACAAATTCATCCATTTCTTGCCCATGTCCCTTTTGCACATTTTTACTCCTATAATTCCATTCTCTTCCATTTCCACATTCATTTGTGAAATAATTTTCATCCTCCCGAAACAACATATTTTAAAATGTGTATTTTGATACATATAAACTGCTGGGAATTGCACTGCAGCATTAGAAAAAGTGCAAAAATCCAGTGGACAGCCAAGTTCTAATCTGCACTTTAACATGAGAAGTGCAACTCAGGTCATTTCTTATTGAACATAAGAAGACGTGGTGTTTTTGAAACGACAGATTTTAACCAGTCTCTGGGGCAATTGAAACACTATCAATGTTACCTTTTGGAGGTAATAACCTACTTCATCAGATGCAAGTCATCAGCATTAGAAGAGCCCTGCTGGATCAGGCCCAAGGTCCATGTAGATCAGCATCCTGTTACCCACAGTAACTAACCAAGTAAGTGCCTAAGGGAAGTTCAAAAGCAGGGCTGGAGAGCAGCAGCTGTCTCCCACAAGTTAAACATGAGAGAGAACTTTGCTAAGCATTAGAATATTCAGTAGATGAAAGCTTCTTCCTTGAAAGTTTTCAAAAGCAAGTTGTCTAGCACCTTCTTTGAAGCACCTATGTCACTTGCTTCAAACCATAGGATGCCTTGCCCTAAGGGCGGGGAATTAATCATATGAGTGAATGGGAAGGTCACTTCCATTTCTATGATGCCCGTGTGAAATCTGATGCTGCATATGGGTTCTAGGGTCATAGTGTGTGCACAGAAGAAGAGAAATTCATTTGGAAGGCTAAAAAATGTGGAGTAAAGGGAGAAAGGACAGAAATGGATAGAGAGACCTTTTCTCCTCTTCTCAAAATTCCAAAACCCAAAGGTTGGAAAAGTCAAGACAGGACTACTTCACACGGCACATTGTTAAACTATGGGATTTGCTAAAACAAGACGTAGTAATGGTCAGGTTTATAAGTATGTGAAGGATAAGGCTATCAGTGGCTATTCTCCATGTTGACTGTGCTTTGCCTGCACTGTGGTTGGAGGCCCAGTTGCTGGGAATCACCAGTGGCAATCATCAGGTTCTCGTTGCAAACTTCCCAAAGGCACCTGGTTGGCCACTGTGAATGCAGGAGGCTGAAGCAGAGGGGCCTTTGGACCGATTCAGTCGGACTCTTTCTAGGTTTATGCATATGTATGTCTTGTGTTTATATTCATCAGTGATTTCATGAGCAGTGCTCAGTAAGTGTCTCTGACACTCAAACACCCGTATTCCAGACAGCAGCCCACGTCACCATGGCTCGTCCGCACTTGTGCCAGGCCTAGATATGTGTATAAATAATAGGAATAACAATTATGTCTTGATGTTCAAATTGCTGAGAAGAGACTACATCCTAAACCAGAAATGCTTCTCAAAGGTGCTGGATCTTGTGCAACTCATGTGCTACAGCAGCTTCACACCTGCCAGGCAGATAATATTTTTGAATGGTGAACTTTGACCTGCTGAGTCTGTCTCTCTGTTATATCGTGATGTGTTTTGTTTGTTTGTTTGTTTGTTTGTTTGTTTGTTTGTTTGTTTGTTTTATTGAATTTATATACCACCCTATATCCAGAGGTCTCAGGGCCATTCACAGATGGTTGTTTTTATTGCAAGATTGTAAAATATAGACATTAGAAGGACATGCTATAAGTATAGGAACACACTGAAATACTTTCTCCTATAAACAGACCTCATGGAAATCACCCACTTTAGTTTTCATTAAAGCAAATGTCTTAACTTCACTTTTTAAAAATTAGCACTGCTTCATAATTAATAATTTGGGTGAGGATTTTAGCCAAGCACGCAGGTGCAATGTGTTAGAGAAAGCTCTGTTAAGAATAGACCACAGGTCACAGTGTCACTTCCCGCATGGAGCAGTATTCCCTCTGGGACTGTCTACCTAGACGATGCAGACCATTTATTAAAACAACTATCATAAGCCCTCAGCCCTTTGGAAGTGCTCCGCTGCACCTGCTCTGAGGTTTACAAACTGTGTGTTTCTGGGAAGCTTGAAATGTATACTTTTGAAACGCCCACTCTTCCCGCCCTCCACCAACACACCCCATTAGAGTTGTCCCACATCTCACATTACAATGGCCTCTCACTGTGTGCTGATAATATATTGGTTTATGGGTACTTAAGGTGCTAAAGGGTTTTGCTATTAAGCCGCCCACCTCCTTAAGATGGATAAAATGTTTGCATTAGTAAATAACCTTGCTCTGCGTACTGCGGTAGAAGGAGCTGTCTTTCTGTTACATAATTTGCTGTCATTCAAAAAGCTTGCAGTCAGTGTCATCTGCAAAATTGGTCCCCTAAAAAGCATCACTTTCCATACTTTGGATCTCTTCCTATTTAGTCTAGCAATCCAGGAAATATAGCTTCTCCCTTCAAACTGTAAAACAAAGTATCTTGCCATCATTGAGTGACTTCATTTTCCTCCCCTTTCTTCCACAATAAACCACAGAGCTTTTTATCTGCACACCCAGAAGGATATGCCTCTGTTCAGATTGCAGATTTAGGCAGACAATCATTTTTGATAGGAAAGGAATTTGATTTACTCTGTAAATATGTTTTAGGAGGTTCTGAAACCTGGCTGGGGAGGGGTTTGCGTTTCAGCCTTTTGTTTTAATACATGCAGCGATATGATTTGATTTTTGTATTCCATGTGTTTGGGAAATCAAATGTAAGATGAGAGAATGGAAGGTGGATGAAATTTGCATGAATGCATTTAACTAATTGCTAAAATCAGGGGAACAAAAAGGGTACATGAAGATTTCCCCCCAGAGTTAGAGCATAATCTCATTTTTATCCACCTTATTACTCTGAAATACTGGGCTCTAAAGGGACACTCTCTAAGTCTGAAGTGATATTAAATCATTATGCAGTGTTGCTGCACTATGTATGAATTTTTAAACTGCATTTCTGATTCTAGGTGACTGAAAGCTGGTGTACTTTACTAACCAATCGGTGCAGTACAAATGTTGTGGTTATCAGATCAGCAGTAACCATGCACGTCTTGTCTGTTTTTGAGGTTCTTCAGTCAACTGGGCCAGGCCAGCAGGAGAGGGCCATACCTGTTTCAGTAACGAATGAGTCATTCAGAACTATCAATGAGCCAAAGGCTTGAAAAAACCAATAATCTCTGGAAAATCACTAAGGAGGTTGCTTATGAAGGCTTATGAATGCCAGCTGCTGGAAGCCACAGGAGGGGACAGGGCTCCTGTCCTCGTGTCCTGCTTGCAAGTGTCCCACAGGCTGGCCACTGTGAGAACAGGATGCTGAACCAGATGGCATAACCACCGATTATTCAGGGCCAAAGAACAGGTTTGTGTCAAGGGAATTGTGCTGTATTTATCAAAGGCTGTAAGATGCATTGAGCACGTCTTTGGAGGCATGTAAAAAATTAATAAATCCATAAATGCAGGTAACAAAATTCCAACAGTCACTTTAATTGACTGCTTCAGCAACAGGTGATTTGGAGAAGGGTGGTAGCTGCTTACTGAAGTCCTCCCCCTCAGAAACTGTTTTTTCCTCTTAAAGCCCCCATGCCACTCCAAGTTGCTCAGAGCTCCAACTATGTGTTTGTGAGGGCCTATCTGAAGCATGACGGGGAGGGACAGGCTGAAACTATATTCTCTTTGCTAGTACACGTTTGCCATCTCAGCTGCAAAATTGGGATTAAGCCTAGCTCAAACCACAACAGAGGGACTGCAGCAAGCCTCCTTTTTATATTACATCTTGCCTTCCCTGGTAGACGAATATATGTCAGTCAAGATAGCTCCTATTTTCTCCCATTATATGACTGCTGCAGTGGTTAAGCGACAACTGGATAAACAGAAACCATCTCCAGGAACCAGAGAGATTGGGTTACATAACCTTTTTATTTATTTAGAATGATATCAAAGTTGTTTCTTATCATTCCTCAGGTACATTGTGCTCAGGAATAAATTAAACTGACAATCCAACAAAGAGGAATCGGGAGTTTTTTTCCTCCCTTGGCTAATTTTCTCCCTATATATTCTCACTCTATTATTAGGGAAAATAACAAGCTTAGGAAAGTCAGGATAATTCTGCATTCTGCAGTCGCTGTTGCTAGGAAGCACAGTCCAAGTGGTCCATCTATCGGTCTCTCAAGGCTATGACAAGACAAAGTCAAAAGTACAATTAGGCCTTCTTTACATAATCACTCGCTGATGTTGACAAATATAGTGACAGCTGTGCCCTTTTAGGGTAAGATTTGTGCAGAAATCAAAATCATGTAAATGAATTTCCCCGCTTCTGTTTCTCTGCTGTTACATTACTAGGCATGAAGCACTGATGAGAAGACGGCAGCCCTAGGCCTGGGCAATTAGTATATTCTGAGACTGACTGGTAAGCAGCTCTTGAGATTACAGCTGCAGATGGCCCTGCTGTAGCTGATGCATGGGCCATAAAATCTGCCAACATTTCTATCACTGGCCGCTCTCTACAGATTCCCAAGCATGCAAATTGTGAATTGTGGCATGCCACAGTTTCACTCCTCTTCAATCAAGTGCATGTCAAACAAATATCAGTAAGGCTGATGGGTGCAAAGGGAAAGGAAGGTGTTTCACCCAGTTCACACAGCACACTATGTCAATGAGATCTGTATTTGACATGGGGAGCCACTTAGATCCTGTTAAGTATAATTGTTTAATTGACACTGAAATGGGGAACGTCTAAATGTGTTAGTACTGAAGACTTTAACGTGGGAAAATTCCACTGAAGTACTAAGTGGTCTCTGAACTTGATGGGTTGATAATTAACTATTGTTGTTCTGCTAGCTAACACATGAGTGTTTAACCTAATATCTGGTAACAAATGTATTTGGTTGCAAAACTCTTTGTTCCCAGGCCCACTACTTCCTTTTCTGGTTGTACTTGTAACTACTACTTCCAGTCCCCACACCCATTGTATGCACATAGCCTTGATGCGGAAGAAATCCCCAGCAATATCAGCAGTACTTACTTGCAAGTAAATGTGCTTAAGACTGGAATCAAGGACATTGAAAGCTGCAGAGTTAATTCTCATGGCAACTAAAAGGCACTAAGGCTGCCTTAACATTTAATGTTTATTATTATAAATTTCCCATTCGCTACACATTAATTGCCTAATAAAAAAATTAAAAGTGTGCCAATGTTTGTTCTGCATGTGTTAAGGTCCAGGAGTAAGACAAATGGAGCATTAAGACAATGCTGATGTAAAAGCAATATGGGAAATTGCTATTTCAAATAGCCTTTTTCCTCCCCAAGAGGGACATTAGATTCCTGGCTCTGAAGACAGTCCCATTGTATTTGCAATTAACAGTTTAACACAAAGTTATGTAGTGATTGGCTAAAGAAACGTATAGACCTGAGATGTTCAGTTGATTTCTCATGGACTTATTCAATTCGGGCTGTAAGCCAGAGGGAAGTGTGGTTAGTCGCCTTGTACAACGCTGGCTCACCTCCATGTATCCCCTTGTGAGTTTGAGATGTACGAGCCCTTTCCCTCCAGTGATGTGTTTCTCTCACACGTGAACCATGGCTCCTTCTTTAACACCTCATAATACATTTCTTTATTGTGTGTTCAAGCTCTACAACACACACACAAACCATAGCTGGCAACGTTTCCCTTTTTTTAAGGGAAATTCCCTTATTCCAAATAGGATTCCTCGCAAGAAAAGGGAAAAGTTGACAGCTATGACACAAACATGGGACGCGGGTGGCGCTATGGGTAAAACCTCAGCGCCTAGGGCTTGCCGATCGCATGGTCGGCGGTTCGAATCCCCACGGCAGGGTGAGCTCCCGTCTTTCGGTCCCAGCTCCTGCCCACCTAGCAGTTCAAAAGCACCCCTAAGTGCAAGTAGATAAATAGGTACCGCTCCAGCGGGAAGGTAAACGGCGTTTCCGTGTGCTGCGCTGGTGCTGGCTCGCCAGAGCAGCTTCGTCACGCTGGCCATGTGACCCAGAAGTGTCTCCGGACAGCGCTGGCCCCCGGCCTCTTAAGTGAGATGGGCGCACAACCCTAGAGTCGGACACGACTGGCCCGTACGGGCAGGGGTACCTTTACCTTTTTATGACACCAACACACTCTCTTCCCTTGTGTCACTGCTTGTATATTGTATATTGGCTTTTTACTGTGACCTGAAGTAATTTCACTGCACTGAAGTTGCCTATAATAAGAGGGGAAAGTCAGGACCAACCTAGGACAATTTACTGCCAAAGATGCATTCCACTGACAGAAGCCAACCAGATCAGCCACTGAATCTCACTTTAATGACTGTGGTGAGGCAGTACCCTCCAAGACACCCAGCTTTGGGAGGTCCTGATGACACACAATGCCTTACCACTGTTCTCTGCCACCCCACCCCTCAGTAGCCACCTCACTCTGCCTAACGGTAGGACCGGCCCTATGAAGAATTCACAATTTTTGTAGGGTTTCAAGGTAATGCTCTCTGCCTGCTGTGCCTTCAACATCTCTCTACATTTTGGTGGATTTGTGCTCTCCTCAGAAGCTGCCTTCCTTTCCTTGTGTCTAACCATCCCCTTCTAAAGCGATCTATGCCAGCGGACAGTCATTCCAACTTGAGGCAGTGAGCTCCTTTAGTGAATTCTGTGAAGTTCCTTCCTTCTTTTTTCTCCCCAGAATCTATGGCTGCCCAGTTTCAGCTAATGACCCAGAGTTCTTAGTAAGATTAGAATCTGAAGTATAGGAAGCTAGCAACTTATGGAGGCATTATGTGCCAGGGATTGAACCTAAAGCCAAAATCGTGTATAGTCAACCCAAAATATAGGGTTCAATGGCAGATGGGGTTGCCAAAGCCATTTTCCCCAGAACCTCATCCCTTTTCTGTCCCCTTTTTATTCATTAAAAAAAAATTAAAAATGCAACTTGCCTAAAATTCACACAAATTAAATGTGTGTAAGTTCCATGGGGTCACGAAGAGTCGGACACGACTAAACGACTAAACAACAACAACAAGTTGCAGATTTACAATACCACAAAAATATTAATGGTAATTTCAGGGGGGAAACAATGTGATCCACTTCCAGCTCTGCCTTCCCACAACTGAGGGAGAAAGTTTTAATTGCAGAACAGGATACACTTCTACATTCATTATGTCCCCTACTCAGTGGAGCTTCATGCCTCTTTCAGGTGCTAAGCCTGTTCTACTAATGCAATAGATACTCCCATAGTAAACATATTGTAAACATATTTGTCTGGAAGGAAGCCCTGTCTTTCAGATCATTTTCTTTGGGTTTTTAATCCTTGTCTGCTTGTGGGGTTATTTTTTCCCTTTAAGTTCAACTACACATAACTGAGGAGAAATTTTAAATTTGCATGTATTTAAATGAAGACGCTTCAATTAATTCCCCTTTACAAATTTAAAACAGCCATCTTTTTGTTTCCTTGGGAAGAATGGCATCCTTCAGACAACATCTTTCTCAGATTCCTACTTCATAAATTTTATTTGAGGCTTTAATTTCAAATGGGAAATACTTTTGTTACAAAATACTTGTTGAAAGTATAAATGTCAGATAAGAATCTATTCTCGTTATTCTTCATTAAGTGAAATACATGCTTATTTCTCTTCCTTTTGCTTACTGCCATATATTATAAGGATTAATAGTCCAGTGATATTTCTTTTGTGCCACAAATTAGTTAACTGGGCTCAGCAGAAGAAAAATAATGTTCAAATACTGGCAATGACATGCACTTCAGCTTTTGCATTTGTTCAATTATCTGAGCATGGAACAAAATGTCTATGAAAACATTCTTTTTTTTCTTTCAATATGTGCTTAGGAAGTTGAGGAAAACAAAAGGGTAACTCATTAGACATGATTTGTGGTTCTAAGCATTTTTTTCTTAGAAATGCTTCATTGATTTCAGTGAGACTTGCTCCTGAGTTCATGCACACAGGATCACAATTTTTGGCATTCAAAATGACAAATGAAGAACATAGGATGTCTGGCCAAGCATGCTAAAGTTCCACTGAAACCAGAAGTGTTTCTTTGTTTAACAATCTGTAGCTTTGTACTTTACAGGAAGTGTTGAAAATGGGGGCACAAGTGACTTATGCAACATCCCATAAGAGAATCACACAACCATGCCATGGGGAGATGTCAGCTAGCTTGTATCTAGCTGCCATACCAGATGTGTGAACTAGATGCGCACACTTAATTTGTGCAACTCCCCCCAGTGGAGATCCATAAGCTGCTGTTTCGGTTGTTTACCATTGCAAACCCAGATAGAGGTACATGGCATAAAAACATAAAGGTAAAGGGACCCCTGACCATTAGGTCCAGTCGTGGCTGACTCCGGGGTTGCGGCGCTCATCTCACTTTGTTGGCCGAGGGAGCCGGCGTACAGCTTCCAGGTCACGTGGCCAGCATGACTAAACTGCTTCTGGCGAACCAGAGCAGCGCACAGGAATGCCGTTTACCTTCCCGCCGGAGTGGTACCTATTTATCTACTTGCACTTTGACATGCTTTCGAACTGCTAGTTTGGCAGGAGCAGGGACCGAGCAACGGGAGCTCACCCTGTCGTAGGGGTTCGAACCGCCAACCTTCTGATCAGCAAGCCCTAGGCTCTGTGGTTTAACCCACAGCGCCACCCACGTCCCCATAAAAACATAGGAAGCGCCTAACTCCAAAGGCCTATCTAGTCCAGCATTCTCTGACAACTGTGGTATGCAACTACATCTGGATAAAGCCATTACTCTATAAGCAAAATCCATCCACCATTTTCAAAGGAAAACATTTTAGCCCTCTAAGGTTGCACATATTCACACATTCCAGTAGCCCCTTCTCCAGTTGTTGACACCAAAGAGGCTTTAGAAGAAAAACAAAACAAAAATCTTTAGCAAAGAAGGGAGGGGCAGGAAAAGCTTCCTGACCCTGATGGATCATTACTGAGGACTAAGAGTAAAACTCATTATATTTTATCCTTCATAAAACTTATCCAGCTTGGTTGAAAATTAATTAAATTAGATTGCCTCTGGTGAGTTTACCTCAGCTAATATTACACTAATTCAGGAGAAGATATATTTAAGGAGAAAATATGAAGCAGTCATCCTAGGATTATTTTGATTTGCTTAAATTCCTATCAAATAGTAGTTCGCAGCCTGCACTGTGGAAATTAAATACTCTGTGTTGAATAAGTCTCTGAAACTAAACTGATGCTCCTTACTGCACTCCTGAAACAGGGTTCCTCCACTCCCCCCTTCCTTATCCTTACCCCTTACCCCTTAGTGAATTCCACTGTCATCTCCAGGACAAAGAACTTGTATGGAGACTTATAGCCCCCAAACTTCTCACGGATGAGTTAGAAATTCCTTAAGTAATGGTTTCTAGCGGAAGTGCTGACGCAGGCATGGATTACTCTGCAAAGGTAAAGTAAAGGGCCTTGAGAAAGTCTGGCTCTGCATGACTGATCAGTCTCTTTAGGGACCACCTGCCCACGTATCTGACAATACTCATCCAGGAAAGCGCTTGGCTTGCCTTGGTGCTGTGCATGTCAATGAATTCAGAAGTAAACAAATCGGTGCCTCAAAGTAGCATCCTATTATGCATTGGCACATCATTTTGCATTGGAACAAGACCTGCATTTTATAATAGGTATCAATATCGCCTTTGGGCTTGCGCTGTGAGAGGGAAAGCTACAGCAAAAATTAAAGAAACTGTCATTGTTTTTTAAGGATTTGAGCAAAAGGCCTTTCCTACTGTGCTATGCTACCAGAAAACATCTGCTGCTAAAACTAAATAATTATGACAGAAATCAATTTGTGGTGAGGGTAGAGTGAATAAAATATTAAGCCACAATTATTCACCACAGTTGCCGTAAAAGTACATCACTTTGTTATTTAATTTTGCAAAACATTTCTTACCCAAGCATCCTTAGAGCGTTGCCAATATGCTTTTGAAGTCACTGCAGTATCACAGAATAACAGGAAGCCTAGCAGGAAGGAGGAGAAATCATTTGCCCTCTGGGCAAGCTGAAGGAATGCTGAAGTGGACTGCACCACTTCAAATTGTTGAAGGGGCCTACATCTTTTCTATTGCTTCCCCTGCAAATAAAAGGTACGTCATCCTCCTTCTGAGGTTGTTTGTTGACCTCTGGTCCCCACCCTGCACTCAGCTCTTACCTGTGGCTCCTATAAGCTGTCAGCATGCAACAGCAGCCACACCCTGAGAGCAACTTCATTGGCCAGCTAAACCAGTGGGTCTCAAACCCTCCGTAAGAACTTGTCCAGCGTGTGAAGGCAAGCTCCAGTGGATTGTGCAGACAAGACCAATAGTGGATCCAAAGGTCAATAAGGCAGTTTCTGCACATGCTGTAGAGGGAAGTGAGGGCAGATGAGGTTTGTCAACCTGTGAAGGTAGCCCATCTAGGAGAATGAAAACTCTGGTCTTAAACCTCTACTACCTTGCAGGATATCTTATGGAGAATAAAAGGTTAAGGAGTAAACCCTTCACAAATCCAGAGTGGATTCCCTAAGACATCTGGATGGCACCTTCTGACAACTCCTGCAGCCAAGTTGGTGCTAAACACATTGCTCTGGTTTCCTTTGGACCATATCAGTGAGGCCAAGAGTCTTGTCATCAGGGCAGCCTAGGCTTACACCCTGGGGAGGTCACTTCGAAGCTGCTAACACAGTGGTTTGACTTCTCCCCCAGAGGCAAACTCCATTACCGGTATCTCTCAAAACAGATGGATGCCAACAAGAAGGCTTTGGGGGCCTTTGAAGGGTGTAGAAACTTTTTACATTTTTTGGGAAAAACTGCTCTGCAAGTCAGTGGATGCTTCTTTCCGGCAGCATTTTGTTGCTGGTCTGAAATGTACCAGGAGGAGTGATTTTACCAGAACTACAGCGTTCTACAGGCAACCTGCAACCAGAAAGGAAGGGCAACGGGACAACTTCAAAACATATGGAAGGCAGCGGTTGCTGTCGTTTTTGAGAAGCAAACATATTGTAACAAGATTAATTGAGTCATGTATTCGGAAGCCAAAAGGGACAAATTTCATTATCTGACCTACTGCAAAACACAAGCCAAAGAATTTAATCCTATACAAAGCAATATGTTCCTTTCCCCCAGGTGGATCATTTCCATTCCGTCGCCAAATTACATGGGTCTGAACTGTATACCTCTACAACCTCTCTTCCCCCACAACACTGGCGCTCACTGCGGTGCTAAAAGCACACTAGTATTTGCAAAGGGAACTTGGGGGTCGAGGAAGGATGAACACTGCATTTCTTCCAGCTCTTAATTAAAATGGGGATATAGGAAACGGAGCAAGAAAATTGGGGTCAGAGGAGGTAGCAAGGATTGCAGGTGCAAGTAGAATGCAAAAGGGGGTGCGAATGTAGAGCTGGAGGGAAAAGCCTGAGGCTGCAAAATTGGCGGCGAACAACATATTTGAAAACATGCATAGCCTAATGTCAAGTGTTTAACTGTTTGGTGAGAAATTCTATAGTACTGGCAGTACTAAGAATTGTAATACACTGAATAATGAAATTACTTTTATTTTAGAGAGGGAGGAGCATTTCATGTCAACTCATTAATTATGGGTTTCATTTTACTTAACTGTCCAGCTGTGTTTTAATTGTTCTTTCTGTTAACTTCAGCTTTTTTTCTCCATCCCTTCATCCTTCTAGCAAAATATGTGAATTACTAGTTTTTTAGAGTAGTTGTAATATTGCTGGCATACATGTCCTATAGTGAGTTTCCCCTCAGAAGAGCATGTGATCATAGAGAAGAGGAATTACTAGCAACTAGAGAAATGGCCATTGATATTGACCTCATCCTGTTTCATATCATAACCTGGTGCTGGTACCACGAACTGAAGGAAGAGTGGGTCTTGTTGTCTAGTGTTGGCATTCCCTAGGGTTGTGTTGATGCAGAATGTGATGTCAGCCTTCCATCAAAGGCTTGTGCATCAACATGTCAACTATCTCCACTAAAAAGTGTTTGGTGTAAGACAATGGCTTGCATCCAATTTTAGTCCTACTCAGAGGAGATCCACTGAAAATAATGGACGTGAGCAACTTAGGTCCACTAATTTCAGTGGGGCTACTCTGAGTATAACTTAGTTAGCAACAACCCAATGTGATCTTCTGACTGCGGCATTTCACACAAGCTGTCACTTGATGTTGTGGTTTTTAAAGGGTGGTTTTCCGTGACAGCACCTTTTGATTCTGAAGAATCAATTCTTTCATTTCAAATCAAAACCTTTCCTTAATCAGCCCACACAACATGGCTAGAGACAGCTCTACAATCAAGGAATTCTTGTTTATCTGTTGCACCAAGTTCTCTATTTTCAGTTGGTTCCAGTTCAAAATCATCCCCTTGGCACCCTCCTTTATCTCCTGCGTTTGAGCATCATGTAGAAAAGCATCATGGTTACCTTTCTTTGCTTTTTGCCTTTTTCATTCAACATCATTGTTACACAATAACTGCTGTCACATTTCCTTAATAAAATCTGTATTAAAGAGCAAAGATTTCCATGGGGCAAGTCTAAATCTAAGTATAATTTTATGGTCATGTATTGCTCTAATTCAGCTCCAACATAAAAAGACTTTCCCTTTTGAACTTGGCAGGAAACAAGCTGCTGAACCAGTGACTCCTCTGCACTGAAAATATTAAAGAGGTTATGAAACTGAACGGAGTGAAATCCAAATTGGGCCAATCTTTTAATCAAGATAAGACATTCAAAGTCCAGCAGCTGCCCTCATTCCATAATTTTATTGGGGTGCCACAGATGAGAGCAGCCCTGGAACATAAGAGGCACACAAAAATTATGAGAGTACAACCAATATCTACTAATTTCTTGGATCAAAAATGCCTGCGTATTACAGACAGGCTGCCCATAATACCCATCATGGGAATGTTGACAAAAACAGCAAGGCCATGAGGAACTCTTCCACCCCTCTCTGCTGTAATATCTAGAATAGCCTTTCTCAACCTTGGGTCCCCAGGTGTTGTTGGACTACAACTCCCATCATCCCTAGCTAGCAGTACCAGTGGTCAGGGATGATAGGAGTTGTTGTCCAACAACATCTGTGGGCCCAAGACTGAGAAAGGCTGGTCTAGGAGGAGCACCTGACATAGCATCATCACATGGATATCTCAGTGAGGATGAAGCAGAGGCCGCAACATATGCCCCATGATGGGTATGGTATGTGTGGCCTGGCTCATAAAAGTTTATAATGATGAGAAGTGTGACACTTATTCTACACAGGGCTTCTCAAAAGACTAAAATAAGCATGACTGAATTTGTTCTTTGTGAATTCTGGTACAAACGAACCCGATCAAGTTACTAGATATAACCCATGAAACATTAAATTACTTAGGAGATCTCTAAACAATGGGAGGAATTCAGCATAGTTCTATGGCAATCATTCTGTCATCGCAAGCATTTCTGATCCCACTGAGTCCAACAATAACTATCCGTCTTGTGTGTAACTTTTCATATTTAAAATTTATGCTGCAATCTGAACCCCACTTACTTGGGAGTAAGCCCCAGTGAATTCAATTGCAATTCTTCTGGGTAGACATGGTGAAGACCACACTCAATATATTTTTTACATCATTGCATTCCTGCTTTTTAAATTTCTTTATCCCTTCCCTTCTTTTCCATCCCTGCCTTTTTGTATTCCCTTCCTGCCTTCTGAATTTCTCTGGGTCTCCTTTCCTCTGTCTTTCTCTCATCCTACCCTTTTCCCCATCCCTCCTCTTCTTGCCCTCTCTCCTTCCTTCCCCCACTTGTCTCTGCTTCCTACAAGAATGATTATCGATGACCTTGACACTACTGCTGGAGACAACTTGTAATTAATTGCTTCTGACTGGGGATGAACTGTGGTGATTGCTATTGAATGACTGTGGAGATTCATCCCGAATTAATCCTGACCAGAAATGAACTATCATGATTGGTCCAGACTTCCTGAAGAAGTGAATATATTTGTTCTAAATTGCTGCTGATTGCGGATTTCATACCATGTGGGGATGCTGGAGGAAAATGTTATTTCCTTTACCTTCTTTTTCCTTCCCCCACCCCCAGTCCTAACTTCTCCTCCCTCTATCCTCCCCAAGCAGGTTCACAAAAGGGCATAATCCAAAATTAAATACACAGTTTCACAAACAGAGTTGGCTATGACTGGTCCATACCTGAGTGAATTCGGCATCAATCCTTGAAGTTCTTGATTTCGAAAGAATTGCTTTGCGTGGGCATTCCAAAGGTCCAATGTAATTTGCCCTCTGTTCCTTTGCCCCACCTTCCCATCACTGACATCCCTCCCCTCCATTGGAAATGAACATCACAGAACAGCCAGAGGAGCAGGGGACACTGATGGGGAGGAACTTTTAATCAAGTACGAGAAGCAACCAGGAGGAGCACAATTGAGAATCAAGAGAGGATTGGTATTCCAGGCTCCTGGAATTCACTCTTTGAAAGGAAAAGCGAGAGAGTGTCAGGAGCTGGATTCAGGTTTAGGTCAGCAATAAAACAATAGAAACCCAATGTCAGTGAAGGTAATTCTTTATTCAAAGAAACAAAACAGCTTAGTCCTAGTGGTCACACCAACTCTTCCCAGTAGGTCTTGCCCCAATGAAGCAGTAGCAAGGACTATAAGTTCCTGCCTTCCCATCCCTCTCTAAGGCTCTTCCCCTGGTTCCTTCCCCAGCAACCTAAAGTGTCATCTCCATTTCTCAGCATGTTTGGAGAGATCAAGGGAGAGGACAGCTTGTTGCAGCAGGAGAGGCAAACTGCCTTGATTCTTCAGCAGCCTGCCTCATCACTGCCTCTTGGCCTCCAGCCTCCTCTTTGGCCTCTGAGCCTGGACTGACTCTGCCCCAGCCTCTTCCTGCTCACTAAATCCAGTTCCCTCTTCAGCTTCTGACACATCCTTCTCCCAGCCTGATCCCTCTTCTCCCTCTGACCATTCATTGTCACCCCACCACCAGTCCCCTGGCTCTGAGCCTTCTTCCCTTGGGGGATCCCCAGCTGGTGCCTCCTACCCCTCCTCAGCATCCAGCCAGTCCATGACAGATGGTTGCTACTAATGTATGTCGTGTGGATGGTTCCCTGAAAAATTTGACTTGAACAGCCTCCAACTCACAGTGATGCCTGTTGTGGCATGGATAAGGCCCCTCGCTCCCTCTCTCGCAGTCTTTTCCTTTTAACTGAAAAGTCTTATATGGGGTGGTATCCAATGGATGTCCCTTCACTGGCAGATGGGGGAGACACATTTCAGCTGTTCCCC
The DNA here is from genome assembly GCF_964188315.1 of Podarcis muralis. NCBI lineage: Eukaryota > Metazoa > Chordata > Lepidosauria > Squamata > Lacertidae > Podarcis > Podarcis muralis. Next base: position 44,521,732 of record NC_135656.1, on the reverse strand, counting down.
TTCCCTCCCAAATCTCCTCCAAAAGATTGGGAGATGCAGCACGTCAGATGTGAGAGCATTGGGGACTGCAGGGTAGAAGAGGAATTGTCCAAAATTGCCTCTTTCCCTGTTCTACTGACAGATCCCTTTCATCACAGGATGGAACCAACTGGCAGCTACACACTAAATGTGTAACAAAATGTGGGGGCAGGGGTCACATTAAAGTGCTACAGTACAATTCACTGGTACAGTTTAGAAGAAAATAAAATAAGTGAATATCAATATACTTCATTTAATCATATAACTAAACATGCATGCCTTCTACAACATCATTTATATCCAGTTACGCTGTCAGTTATTTCTATGTGATCTAGTAGTTGGGGACAAATATTCCCATTTTCTAACCTCTTATTCTGCCTTCTCTGCATGTAATAATGGTTTTAAAGGACTTATAATTCCTTTCAATTTATTCTCTCAGATATGATTTATTACATACCTTTCTTTTTCCATTACTGAAGTACAAGGCTGTTTGCTCTGATTAATAAATGTGCTGTTATTTTCAGTTTCTGGCTTGGTACCAATAGTTATTGAATTATCTAAGAATCAATCATTTCAGATCCATTGATACTAGGATGCCCTTTATCTCTGGGATTTTAACTGCAGCTTGTCTCCAGTACTGGGGAACGACAAGGAAAATTTCAACGCCTACTTCATAGAAAATCAATCTTTTAAAAGTTAAAAAGAAACCATTTTTTATTGAGTACTTTAACCCATGCTGCAGAAAGCTCTTTGAAAGAAAGAGGCATGCAATATTCACAAAGCATCTCTTGCTGGAAGTGATTCTAAATCCAGAAAAAACCCAAATGGTAACTTTTTGATCATCATCAAAGAGCTTATTGTGTTAACCAAAGGCCATAACAGTTTCATTACAATGTGCCAAACTGCAAACCATAACATACAGCATACAACAATTACATAATACAAAGCATCAACTGTTTAAAGAAAGGGCAGCAGAGTTCATAAGTATCCACTGCTAACTCATATCCAGCTTAATTTCCTCGGAATCTCCAGTGCAACTTGTTGCGATTTTGTCCATCTCTCTCTTTCTTATTGTTCTTGCAGCAAGACCATAAAGTCCCATTCTATGTGTAACAAATCTGTTAGCATCATTCCAAAGGAGTATTGGAGTTTAGAGAGCTTTGGGTGCGACTCTTCGTGCCTCAGGTCCTGTGGTGACCATGTTGGAGCTGAAGGAATCTCTTACAAGTCTCAAAATATATTAGCATTTGGTCCTCGACTTGTAAGACCTTAAACCCTTGGTGCATGATGCAAAAGAAAGTAACCCACATCAAGTCTCCCAACTCCTGGACTCATTTTCTTCTGGCTGGGAGCTGCCTCAAAATAAAGAGGAGAGGAAGAAAAACACAGGTCTTCCATCTTCACCATATTCTCTGGGTTGCCTCTTACAATTAATTCTCCTGTTGAACTTCAAGCAAGGGGGGGGCAGTGAGACACTCCTTTCGGCTTGGCTCCAGGCAAAGTAGCAGCTGTCTCCCTTTAAAACTGATTAACGATTTTTGGCTCCGTGGAGAATAAAACAACACTAAAATGGTCCTTGCCCCCAATAAATTTGGTAGCTGCTGAGCCAGCAACAGTATTAAATATCAAGGGTCTAGACACTAAAAAAACCAAAAAACCCTCAATTAAAACCATTAAAAGAGACTGCGAGGCTCAGCCAAGAAGAACCTTTCTCACCGCCATCTTAACAGGAAGTCACTTTTTACTCTTCTTCCTCCATTATTACTTGTTTTATCTATGCAAGTTTTTTTTATCAGAGTATTTGTCAGAGTATTGTGAGGGATGATGGGAATTGTAGTCCAAAACATTTGGAAGGTACGGTACTGGCTTCCCCAGGACTAAAGGGAATGGATGATTTCCTTACTGAACTTGTTCCCTGAATCAGTTACCATGTTATCGAAAGCCACCACAAGGTCCTTCCCTCCTACACAAAATATTGCTAACAAATTAAGACAGGTTTTCCAGTTGTTGATTACTGCCCTACTTACCACCTCATAGAACAGAAAATAGTGTAGTTTTTCATTCATGCTACGTCTGTGTGTGTGTGTGTGTGTGTGTGCGCGCGTGCATAAAGGGGTCAAGACAGGTAATCATCAATAAAAATAAAATAGCTTCATTTCAGAATAAATGGGAAGCCTTACTGAGATCAAGTTGTGGCAAGATTAGATGCCTTTCTAAGCTGAAGGAGAAAAGGCCAAGTGTTTGATTTTCTCAAGCAAATCTGTTGATGCTGCATTGAGAAAGCACAGGCAAAAGCTTCAATTCATTGCCTGTCACTTCAACTTTTTATAGTGCTTCCAAGACAAATAAATGGATCAACTGGACCTTGAGAAATTCAAAAAGGTAAATAGACCATTTTAGAATGTGTCCATATAAATCACCAATTAAATTGAATCAGCTGAAACTTGCTGCATCTGTCAAGATTAAAAACGTGTTGGCAAGGGAAAGAAGAAACTCACTCATTCGTGAGAAGGGCATTATCTGTGATACAATTCAGAAGTACATACATAGCAATATGTGGCTTTCTTGTAGATGGTTTTTTTTCCCCCTCTCTGCAGAGGCCCCGCTTCAGTGAATATTGATGTGATCAACATGTTTCGTGGAGTGGGGAAAGTACATGGGGTGGGGCAGTGGAGATAGTAGGGTAATTTTATATATATATCAAATTTGACTCCTGCCCTTTCTCCTGAAGGAACCCAGGCTGGTTACAGGTTACTACTTTTGTCTTGAAATACAGTTCCTTTTCCTTATTAATTCAGCTTAATCAAATAGAAAAATGGAAATAAAGAAGGTGAAGGATTTGTACATCTGCTTTTTAAGGAAGGAGAACCGGAAGGCTACATCCGATTGAGGGAAAGAACCATCAACCAGCAGACTCTTTTCACCATAGCAAGTAGCCATTTTAGTTCAGCATCTCTACTTCTGACAAATAGCCTTTTAATTGTGTGTGGGCAGTTGTAGCTTTTATTTCCCCCAAATGTGTGCATGTAAAAAACAAACAAACCACTTATTGGTTTACAGTGGTACCTCGGGTTAAGTACTTAATTCGTTCCGGAGGTCCGTTCTTAACCTGAAACTGTTCTTAACCTGAAGCACCACTTTAGCTAATGGGGCCTCCTGCTGCTGCTGCGCCGCCGGAGCACGATTTCTGTTCTCATCCTGAAGCAAAGTTCTTAACCTGAGGTACTATTTCTGACTTAGCGGAGTCTGTAACCTGAAGCGTATGTAACCCGAGGTACCACTGTATTTAAAATACGACCAAAGTACTAGCTTGTTAGGTAGGTTTGTGACAGGGCTGTAGTCTTTGAGAGGGGGGAAGAACATGTCCTCCATGTACCAGGTAATGTTCTTGTTTGACTTCTAATGGCTCTTTTTACCTTGTACACTTTCTAAAATTAGCTTTGCTAATGAAAAGTGTTGCCCTTTATTTCTGCTCTCCACCTCACAAGAGGAGATGGTTATAAAAACAGCTAGATTTTATACCTTTCCAAATGTTGTTGGACTACATCTCCCATCATCCCTGACCATGCTGGCTGCAACATGGCCAACAACATACTGAGGGCCTCAGATTCCTCATCCGTGTTGCAGAACATTGAGGGGGAAGGGATAATCCCTGCTGACACCATTGTACATCCCACATAAATCTTAGCCCTTAAGTTGTTTTCCCACACCGTTCCTCAAGTGTCTCAGAGAAACAGATGACACCACAGGACTTTCACAACTCCAGACCAGAAAATGAGTCTATTCCACAGCTAGAGAGCAGATTTGTTTGTTTGTTTTTTGAAACAGCAGGCATATTCCAATCCATTTTTTCAGAAACCTAAGGCCTGCTTCATGCAGGATGCTTTTCCTACCCAGGTGTGCACAGGTATAGGGGTTAAAAACCACCAAGTGCACCATTGCCATTTATAAGGACCACATGCATATATGCATGTGCTGAGAATCCACTGTCAGTTGTGGCTTTCCAATACATGATGAACCTATATCAAAATAAATAACTGACTTTTCTCTGTCCTTGGAGTGGGAGGGGGTGGATCTTGTGTGTAGTAACTCCTACTGTTAACAACATGCTACAAAATATCTACATTTTGTAAGATAGTTCTATCCCAGGGCGGAAAAGCAGTGAATGATGTGATTCATTTTCAACTTGCTTAATAGACTCCTTGCCATGTGCGCCTCAGTATTCTCATCCTCCTCTATTATTCTCTCTCTCCCCCTCCACCTTAAATTAATATTAAGGAACTGGACAGACAGCCCTGAATACTAAAATGCTCTAATTATCTGCTGACAGCAGAAAGGGAGAGAGAGATAGAGACAGAGAAAGAAACTATCGCTTCTCTTCCATTTCCCTTCAGGAAAGAACCCCTCGGCAAGTCCATCTTTCTCCGTATCTGTCCAGTGCGGCAGTAACATCACTGCCAGAATTAAAATGGTTGCCTTTGTATGTTTTGTTTTGTTTCCTTGGGGTCAGTATCTAATCGCTACAGCTTCTGCTGCAAGCTCTCCAGCCACCAAATGATAATGAATTCCTGCTAATCCATCTCATGAGGGCTGAGCTGGCACCAGCACCCTAGAGGCAAGTGGTCCTGCATCTTATTACTGAGCTGAAAAGCCCCCCTATGTCTCTGGATAGATTGCTGCCGGTGACTTGCTTTTGCTTTTGCAATCTACCGCAGTATTCCTCCATTCCTGTCTGTTAAAGTGAAGCCCCGGCAACAGGGGCTGCTACAACAACAACAAAATGTGTGTGTGTGTTTGTGTGTGTGTGTTTCTGTATGGGGAGGGAAGGAGGAAATCCCATGACTGCTTCTTGCTTTTACAGCTTTGGTATTTGTTCTGTTATACCTGAATATCAGCAGTTCAAAAAGAGAGACGGAGGTTATGAATTTTAATTACCTCAGAATCCTGTGCTTGGCTACCTAGGTCATTTTACATTTAGGTGCAAGTAAGTGAGGGTCTCAGCCTCTCACACGACTGGCTCTGGTTAGGGCTTGAGGCATTCCAGAATAGAAATGTTCTTTCAGATTTGCAGCCGGGGCAATTGGCTCTTTCCCCCGTCTCCACCCCCCTCCCCTCAAAACATAATGTGAAGTTTGAGCTAAAAAGCTAGTCTGAGGGCTGGATTTTCTAGGATCCTATAAGCAGTTAGGGCAGGCTTCCTCAAACTCGGCCCTCCGGATTTTTATTTTTTTTTGGCCCACAACTCCGATGATCCCTAGCTAGCAGCACCAGTGGTCAGGGATGATGGGAATTGTAGTCTCAAAACATCTAGAGGGCCGAGTTTGAGGAAGCCTGAGTTAGGGGGTTCCATCAGGCCAATTTCCTCCCAACTATTTTGACATCCCATGGTTCAACTGTGCTCACATTTGCTAGACTGACACAGTGTGCCCAAACCCCACTTCCATTTCTCATAGTCCAGCCTCTGACCATCAGTGGATTACATTGCAAAGCTAATTGCAAGCCACCCTCTCCCACCAGCCTCAGTCTTCCCTGGCTGCAATATGGGGATAATGAACTGTATTGACTTTGGAGGGGGGAAATCACATGAAATAATACCAGAGTTAGAAAATGATGGATTGATGGTAATAAAATATTGGATTTCTCCATTGTTTTCTATGGGCATTTTCAAATTGGAAAAACCTATAGAAAAGTCCAAGAACATCCTTCTGGAATTCTTCAGCTCTCAGTTCCACACCAGGGAAGACTAAAAATTACAGTACTTGTGAATCCAGAATCTCCCTCTAAAGATAATGAAATGAGTTACTCTAGGGGTTTTTTTCCCTTGTGTATTCCATAGGTCCTGAAAAGCTTCAGAAATTCAGACAGTCAGGGGAGTGGGGACATATTTTTATTTGTATAAGTGCATTGTTCTGTGCACCTAGGGAATCCTAAGCATGTCTAAATCTTAGGTTGGTGTCCAAGAACGCCTGGCATGCTTCCACATGGATGTAGACACTCGACTACCTGAGTTTGCTATTAAAGGGAATCACTATAATATTTTTGCACATTTCTTTTGAGAAGCAGCGCCAGAGGATTCAAAACTATAAATCAGTGACTCTTGGCACTGTTGTGATTTCACCCCCATTTATATTAAATCACATTAAGGTGTCAGGAAATCTTGCTGCCTCTGGCTCAGTCTACAATACTTGGTGCTTTGGGACCTCAGCTAGAAAGATCCTTAGATTGTCCACTATCTAGAATTTAAAACAAGACTGGTGACAATCCAAGCAAATGAGCACGTCTAGTGGCTATCACAACTGTATCCCCAGAAGGCAGCCCATCTTAACCTAAAAGACATAAAGCCAGAGAGTGGCAGCTTCTTAGAATATATATTTGTCAAAGCATTTACTTCACAGTAATGGCATTTACCTCTGAGTAGGCATGTTTAGGAGCCTATCCTACTAAGAAGCTCTCTGTCCCTGCCCCCCAACAGTGCTGGGCCTCTCTTTAAGCCCCTGCAGGGATGAGGCACATCTGCCAGAGCCAATAGCTCTGCTACTTCTCATCTTGTACAGTGGGACCTCGGGTTAAAAACTTAATTCGTTCTGGAGGTCCGTTCTTAACCTGAAACTGTTCTTAACCTGAGGTACCACTTTAGCTAATGGGGCCTCCCACTGCTGCCACACCGCCGCCACACAATTTCTGTTCTCATCCTGAAGCAAAGTTCTTAACCTGAGGTACTATTTCTGGGTTAGCAGAGTCTGTAACCTGAAGTGTCTGTAACATGAAGCGTCTGTAACCCGAGGTACCGCTGTATTGGGATTGCAGGAACTTTGCGCTGTCCAAACCACTCCTGAGGTTGGGACTTACTTTTGAGTAAACATACACAGACGAAGGCTGCAATCATAATCCCACTTACCTGGGAGTGAACCCCATTATTTCAATGGGACTTTTCTCTGAGTATACAAGTTCAGGATTGTGCTGCACACGTCATACCCATTAATTAGACAATAGTTATTCATCCTGACCAGGGGCAGACCTACATTTTGGGGGCCTTGAAGCTGGAACTGTGAAGGGGAGGGGAGGCTTTGCAACCAGCAATGAGGTCTGGGTAACCAGTGTTATCTTCTTCAACACTGGGGTTGTTCCATGACAGATCACCACACCCAAAGTTTGACAGCCAGTAGCACAGATGTTGTAAAGACCCCAAAATTTTCAGCATTTTTAAAGTCACTCAGCTATACAAAGATCTCAGTGCCAAAATCTCCAACTACGTATAATTCCGCTCCAAAATGCATGTCCTCTTAATTCACTCTGGGTTGGTTGTTTGCTTGCTTCACAACTACTAAGCTCTGTGAGAGCCTTATTTTAAAAACAGGTGCCTGCAATGTGGGTTTGTATCCAGGATATACAGTTTATGATTTTGAAGCACTGGCCTATATGATCTATTCTAAAAAGGCTGCTATCCAGCTTTCTGCCTATCCATCATTACTTGTCTTTACTTGAAGTAGATCCCGGTGATAAACTGTTTTCTGTTACATGTCTGCCCTCTAAAGGATTAAAATGTCACTGCCTTCTACGGCAATCAAAAAACTATACAGTATTATGGAAAACATATGGTTACATATAACTTAGGAAATGCTTCAAAGATGGTATCATATAATGAAATCATTAACAAGATGCAACAACAACCATCCTCATCTTTTTTTCAATATTTGCAACTCCTTACTATTGTTTATCCCTTAATTCTCAAATACAGTTCTTTAAGAGGACTTACCAAATTTGAACTGTCAATGTTGAAGGAATACCCAACACATGTGTTAAGCAAAATTCATAACATTATTGTGAATCAAGAGAGTTTGCCCAATTTCTATCAGTCCAAATGGGGGAAAGAACAAGGTCAGAAAGTATCAATAAATATACATAGATGGACATGGCTGAATGTACCACAGAATATGTCTAGTGTAAACCTTGATTTTTAAATGGTATCTAATGCCAAAACTTTTTAATCGTACTATACACAAAATGGCAAATACTTTTGTTGGAGATGTGAGATGTCTAATGCCAATCTCTTACATATATTTTAGAACTGTCCTAAAATAAGAAATCTTATTAAAAAAATTAAAAACATCACAGATCCTACTTTGCTAACATATTCATTGATCCTTTTATTTGGTTGTAACAGATGCAGTGCCAACAGGAGATAAAGTGATAGTACTTAATAACTGCAGTCCATATAACCATCCTTTATAACGGGAATAAAAGTTGTCCTCCAACCATGGAAGACTCACAAATTAATGTTTGGGACATGGCCTGTATGGGTAAGACAGATCTATGAATCTTTTACTGAAAAGCGGGTACTGGTGCAATAAGACTTGAGAAAACTCAGGTGCAAGTGCTTTCTTAGGAAGATTTACAATTTTAAATTTTGAACTATGGCTGGTGAAATATTAGGAATTCTTACCTCTTCAACTAGATGTATCAAATTTTTCAAGTTTCTTTTCTTCTTCTTTCCTTAAAATGGTTGGCATAAAACTAAATACAGTGGTACCTCGGGTTAAGAACTTAATTTGTTCTGGAGGTCTGTTCTTAACCTGAAGCACCACTTTAGCTAATGGGGCCTCTCGCTGCCCCCACGCCACCGGAGCACGATTTCTGTTCTCATCCTGAAGCAAAGTTCTTAACCCGAGGTACTATTTCTGGGTTAGCGGAGTCTGTAACCTGAAGGGTCTGTAACCTGAAGCGTATGTAACCCGAGGTACCACTGTAAATGCTTTGAAATAAATAAATAATATTTTCTGAGCCCTTCAACAAGCTTCGCCTTCACCAAGGATGAAAAGGACTGCAGGGCTGGGGAGGAGGAAGATGATTGATTTAATCAAGCAAGCACAACCTGAACACCAGAGCACTTCTCCTGGCATTCAGAAGCGTTACTTTGACTATGGAGGTAGAACATAGCCATCATGACTAACAGCCATTGCTGGGCCTCTCCTCCATTAAGGTAATTTGTCTAATCCTCTTTGGAAGCCATCTTCCAAAGTTGGTTGGCCATCCCTGCCTCCTGTGGGAGCAAATTCCATCGTTTAACCATGCACTGCATGAAGAAGGGCTTTCTCCTACCTGTCCTGAATCTTCCAACATTCAGCTTCATTGGAAGACCACGAGTTCCAGTGTTAGGAGAGTGTGACAAACGTCTAGCGAAGACAAGCGCTTGTGTTGTTTGACTTTATAGTTTAAGAAACTTGATTTGAGGGCTACTACTGTACAAGCTGAACCCTAACACAGCTTTAGTGATATTCGAAACAGCTTTTCTAATCACCCTTAAAATGTACGGGGGCCAAGACATTTCTCATTTCACTTGCGTTACAAATTGAAAATGCAGAATTCTGTTGCCACTTGCATTGCTTTCACAAAGAGCTCAGGGAACAGGCTAGGACAAAGTTTGGAACTTTTCAATCAAGTGATCGACAAATAACTTCAGGAGGACTATGAAAGCATTTTTGAGAAAATAATAGTTTTTGCTGCTGAGCAATGACCCAGAATATGCTCTCACCGCACAACGACTAAGCAAAGAGAAGGCATTTGGTATTCATGCGACAGAAGGTAAAACCTCCATCTGCGGCAACTTATGAAAACTTCATTCTCTAAAATACATTTCAGCATTCAAGGACACCCTTTGTCCTTGGCACTCTGCCTCTTTAGTGTCTTATACAAATAGGCTTCCTATAACGGATCCAAAAATACCATAAGCACACTCCTTGTACTTGTCCTTGGGAATAGTTTTCTCCCCACCCCCACCCCACCCCCCGTTGATCTGAAACTAAGGGTACACAGCAGCACCTAAGTTTATTTGCAATACTCCACCTAATTTCCTTTTTTTAAAAAAAAATAATTTTTATTGAAGTTTTTATCTCCACAAAATAACAGAAAGAAAGAAAGGTTTACACATATGTACATGTTAGTTCCATGCTGGTTCCATCCATATTCTCCAGATACACGTGCCTTGTGAAAGTGCAGGCAGTTCCCTCACCTGCCCATGTAATCTTTTTCCATCTGCCACCCCTCACCCTCCTCAAAGTGGTGCACAGCTACTTCTAGAGATCTCCACTATCTCCATTATCCTTCCCTTTCCTCTTTATGTTGGAAGGGCTATGGGAATCTTGGTTTATTTATTCATGTTTGGTGGGAATGCCCCCATGTTTAAAAAAATTATGGAATTCAGAATTCTCCATTATATCTGCCATTACAGGCCAATCCCTTTCTCCAAATCCTGTCTTAGTCTTACTGTCTTTGGACACCAACCTAGGTTCCACCCTGCAACACAGAGAACTAGTAAGCTTTTTACTGACCACAGCACAATTAGCAATAGCTCAACAGTGGAAGAACCAGATTGAAATACCCCTGAGCACATGGGGAAATAGTATCTGGGATACAGCAGTGTTCGAGCATCTTACCAGATAAAGTAAAAGGACCCCTGACCATTAGGTCTAGCTGTGACTGACTCTGGGGTTGCGCGCTCATCTCGCTCTATGGGTCAAGGGAGCCAGCGTTTGTCCGCAGACAGCTTCCGGGTCATGTGGCCAGCATGACTAAGCCGCTTCTGGCGAACCAGAGCAGCACAAGGAAAACATCGTTTACCTTCCCGCCAGAGCGGTACCTATTTATCTACTTGCACTTTGACATGCTTTCGAACTGCTAGGTTGGCAGGAGCAGGGACCAAGCAACAGGAGCTAACCCCATCATGGGGATTCAAACCACCGACCTTCTGATTGGCAAGTCCTGGGCTCTGTGGTTTAACCCACAGCGCCACCTGTGTCCCATCTTACCAGATAAAGGTAAAGGTAAAGATACCCCTGCCCATACGGGCCAGTCTTGCCAGACTCTAGGGTTGTGCGCTCATCTCACTCTATAGGCCGGGAGCCAGCGCTGTCCGCAGACACTTCCGGGTCACGTGGCCAGTGTGACAAGCTGCATCTGGCGAGCCGGCACCAGTACAGCACACGGAACGCCGTTTACCTTCCCGCTGGTAAGCGGTCCCTATTTATCTACTTGCACCCAGGGGTGCTTTCGAACTGCTAGGTTGGCAGGCGCTGGGACCGAACGATGGGAGCGCACCCCGCCGCGGGGATTCGAACCGCCGACCTGAAGATTGGCAAGTCCTAGGCGCTGAGGTTTTACCCACAGCGCCACCCGCGTCCCATCTTACCAGATACAGGAGGGCAATTAAAGGCATACTAAATAAAGACACCTTCCAAGAAATGTGGACCCTTTTCTTTCACTATGTTAATGACCAAAATCAAGACCTCCTTATACCAACCACTCAATAAGGAGAGGTTACATTATGTTTGAATGTTGAATGTGCAAGTGTATGTCTAGAGACAGTGGATAAAACAAACACCATTAGATGTACTGCTGGATAAGTGTTCTTGTATTTGTATTTGTTTAAAAACAAATAAAAAATTGTAAGAGAGAGAGAGAGAGAGAGAAGGAAGTACTAGGTTTTTAAAAACAGAAAGCAAGTTGGAAGGAGGAGAAGACCTTAAAAGACATTCTTTTACAAACTTAAAAGACATTCTTTTACAAACTATTGAAGATACACTTACACACTAATTATCACTGTGTGCATGGGTACTGTACATGGAAAGAGGAGTAAATGCAATAATTCTTGCTGCTCAATGAGCACTGCTTCCCTTCATGGTCACACCTCCGTGGTACTTGGCTCCACATAGTACATCTTCCGGTTAGCTTTTGGGATTTGCAAATGAATAAGAGGCCTCTCACAGCATTCTCTAGAGTTTTATGAGTGGCTTGTCAGTTGGCATGAGCAGAAAAAAAGGGGTGAATTAAGAAGCCTTGCTGTCTCCAGTGTAAATGTGCATCTAGAGTCGGATAGATGCTTGTTGATGTCTCTTCCACCTCTGAGCACATTCCTCTTCTCCTCTGTCCTTTCAATAGTTTCTTTACCAAAAGATTGTTCTGCTTCATTTGCTAACATGAAGAAAACCAATACAATACCACCTCGCTTTTACAGGAGTCTGGTGACAGCACAGCTCACTCAACAGGGTGTGAAATTATAATCTACTTTCCTAAAGACATTTCCCTACCTGCCACACCATCCTATTTTGCACCAGTTATTTAGAATTTACAGCTCTGAGGTGTTATTGTACTGGAAATAAGAATCCCGGAGGGACAACTGCCTTCATAAGCAAATCATCATATACAATGGAATGGTTTTACATATCAATATATTAAAAGGAAAGCATTGCAGAGCAGGTAAGTCAAGGGTCTGAAGGCTGTTCATTCATCCTCAAGTATTCTTTGATAATACATTGTATAGTAAGTTAACTTAATGGCCCCAAAGCTAAGTTAATGATGTGTTAAATTTTAAGCACTTTCTTTGTCATTGTACATCTTATCACTTAACAAAGTTATCATTATGAACTTGATTTCCAAAGAAACTAACCCCACACTTCTAGTGAACACAGCATATGAGATGTTTTAATTGAAATTAATTTTAACTAATCAGCATTAAAATGGCTCTTTTATAACATCATTTGAAGTTCAGACACTATTCAATGAATTCAGATTTGGAGTCATCAGTTAGCAAATTACAGTGACCTTGAAATGGCGTCATGACAGTTAGTACAGAATAAGTTCTCGTTACAAAGGTATGCATTTTTTGTATAGGGCAATGCAATTGGGAATTTTTTGTAACATATCAGGACCGAAAGCCCAGGCTCAAGCCCATAATCTATTACAATACCTGATACCTTCAAGTTCAAAGCAAAGCAGCATAATGTTGCAGAGCAAATCTCCTCTCTCCTAGCCATACTTTATTTCACTTCTGTACTATACTGTATGTATCCACATATCATTAACCCAAGCACTGAGACAAAAGCCTTTGTACCTGCAGTTAAAAACCTGTGGGTCAAATGCACTCCATTAACACTGAGCATTATTACCATATTTTATGCTATTAAGGTGACAGATACCGGCTACAATCCTACGCATGCCCACTTACCAAGGAGAAAGCCCCCCCCCCAATAAACAGATGGAACTTGCTTCTTAGTAAACATGTTTAGGACTACACTGTTAGTATGCCTCATAACACGCTCTCAAAAATGTACTTTGTCATCATGTTATAAACTGTCACGGCAATAATTACCTGTTTGGCTCTGTTCTAGAACCTAGAGATGAAACCTATAGAAAATTGTGGTTTAACTACTTTGGGTAAGAAGTTTCAGGTATCTTCGCTAGATATCAGAATATGCTTTGGGGAAATGCATGAGGGTTTAAGGAAAAAACGAGTTCACTCTAACTAACACATTATTGCCACCTGGCTGCACAGCTTAAAAGTTTATTACCTAGATCACATTAAGTACATTCAATTATGGTGCCCATTTCTGAATAACAGAAGTGATAAAGAGTGTGTGACCTTGACTATTTGATAAGCTTTGCAGAAGATTTGGATGTGTGCATGAGCCCTCAACCCAGGTGCAATGGGGATGCCCTCCAACTGTGTGATTATATGGGTCAAGCAATCAGATTGAGGTTTCTTTAAAGGGGATTATACCCTAATAGAACCCCCATTAATCCAGTATTTACATAAAGATTCTCCTCCATTGTCAGCTATATCATTTGTGCCAGCTTCAGCCGAGCACCTGTTGGCATTTCATGTTCATTTATCTGATTTCTTACCCACTTATATTCCCTTATATTCATTGGAGTTCTGGAAACTAGCCGTCCCGTTCTGTACCCCATACATGCCATTATTACTCCTGTCCCAAAGAAACTAACCACACTAGCTGCAACCTATGGCTATAATCCGTATTACAGAAAACAATGTTTAAAAGTATAGCCTCTCCTTTCATGTAACTCCCTTTGCCTGCTGCAGGCAGGAGACAGAGCTCCTGCAGCTAGAAGTGGATTTCCATTCTCATTGACTCCATCATTTGTATTCTCCCACAGGAATCACAAATTAAGAATGCTCAGTACAAACATATTCATGAACAGCTGCTTTAGTATACACCTGTATGGGCTGTTCAGGTAGATAACACTTTTAAAAGAACAGGGGAATCTAAGTCATGTCTGTACTACTAGTCAAGGTTGATAACCTGCATTCACTGTTACAAGCAGGGGTAGATGAATGTATCTGAAACCATCTTTGCTGTAATTCCTACAAGACCTGCTCCCTGCTTTGCAGGCCCAGGCCCAGACTGACTCCCACTACAAAAGCTGCTACTGTTGCAAGGAACAGAGACTATCTTACCTGCAGGACCAGCTGCCTAGAGACTACTGATGTGGGCATTTAGTTTCTGTTGGGGTCAAGACTGAATTTTGGAGGTGATTAATTTTTGCTGTTACAGTGGTACCTCGGGTTAAGTACTTAATTCATTCCAGAGGTCCATACTTAACGTGAAACTGTTCTTAACCTGAAGCACCACTTTAGCTAATGGGGCCTCCTGCTGCTGCCGCACCGCCGGAGCATAATTTCTGTTCTCATCCTGAAGCAAAGCTCTTAACCTGAAGCACTATTTCTGGGTTAGCAGAGTCTGTAACCTGAAGCGTATGTAACCCGAGGTACCGCTGTATTGGTATTGTTTCTGTATCTATTGTTAGCCTTTGCTATGATCATTTTCTGAATTATTTGAGGATAGTTTAATTTTTTGGTATATTTACTGGGATGTTTTCATTTATTGTTTATGACCACTTAAATTGTGTTATATTTTTGTAATTATCTACATCTGCACAGACAGCATGGTTTAACGATGGAAAGGGAGCATACAAATGAACAATGATGACATTAACTTATCCCATTTCCACAATACATATTTTGGATCACCATCAGAAACAGGCAGAACTGGGGTGCTTGTTTTACTCTGATGTTATCTCTCTAAATGAAACCAGTGACCTCAAGTTTTCAGTACAGACAAGGAAAATAGCCCCTGTACAACCCAACTCAGCTAAGATTAACTTCATCCCATTAACATTAAAAACACACAGCCCTTTGAAATATGTGGTACATCAAGATAGCCACACGATGGTACTGTGTAGCTGTCAGAGGAGCTACTGAAACCATTTGTAAAACAGATTGCAGCTTGCTGTAAAAAATAATAACAGTGACCTGAACTGCAAATGCTGGGAGAGTGCTTGCTCCAATTCTGCCTTCTGCGAATGCTTCATTTGACATCTTGGCCAGCCACGTATTCACAAAATGAGATACCTGAGGAATGCTAAACCAGTGACAGGAAACATGGGGCCCTCCAGACATCGGGCTCCGATTGCCATCAGCTCCGCCTACAATCAGAAATGCTAGCTTTGGTCCAGCAATATCTAGAGGGCCATAGATTCCCCAACATAAGCAGTCACCATTTTCCTGTCAAGACTGTGAGAGATTCCTTTTCCCAGGGCTTAGCCACCCATTTTGCAGTGAAGCTGACCCAACAATTGCTCTGGGTGCAAGTGTCATCCCAGCCTATTCCTTTGCACTCTAGATTGAAGAGTTGGGTTTGTGAGGAAATTCCTTCACACCGACTATATGCTACAGAAAATGTTTGACCAAAGGAGAGAGAGCAGTGTAGAAGGCCCTTTGTGAAGTGGGGGCGGGGGGAGGAATAATTGTCATTAGCTCTGCTCGGCTAGTTCCAAGACTTAAAGAGGTCTCCTATGATAGCACTTCCATGCAAATAAATGAGCCAATGCTTTAAAAAGCTTTCTTTAGGCAGAGAATCTTCCTGCACCCCATCCTAGGGTGGGAGAGAGGAAGGACGACAAAGCAGAAGAGAAATAAGCCTGGTGCAGAAACCAGCCATACTTACTAGGAAGATCTATGGATTAAAATAGCTTATTTACAAGTAGACCAAGGATTGTAACTTGATATAGCCTTTCTCAACTTTGGATCCCAAGATGATGTTGGACTACAACTCCTCTCTTCTCTAGCTAGCAGGACCAGTGGTCAGGGATGGTGGGAACTATAGGCTGACATTTGAGGAACAAAGGTTGAGAAAGGCTGCCCTAAAATTTTCATCCCAACGTTAACCGGACTTGATTCAAGTGCACCAAGTACTTTCCTGAAACGAGCTTTCACTTAATATGCTACAAAGGTTATTCGACTGCTGTTCCTTATTTTAAAAAGGAGAAAGCCTCTTCATCATTTCAATGGGTTGTCGAAGGAAGGTCATATTGCTATCCTTGAAAACTTTCCTGGCTGAAATCTCCAGATGACAAGTGGTTAATTATTTAAACAGACATTTCCCAGGAGATGCTGGTTATGCTGTTCTACCCCCCTGCCTGAATGGAGATAAGTATGGTGCTGGAAGGCTTTTGTAAAATCAAGGTAGGCAGATCCAAAATTGCTTTTGCTTCCCATAGCACCTGAGCACCTGTCAAATCACAGAAGTGGCGTGTGCATGATTTGGTCATTCTACAGTAGCCAACATCAACGCTCCTTTAGAACAAAGTCTAGGCCACACCGCTGATCAGAATTGCATGTCCCACCTCATTGCCAGCCTCCTTCCAGTCTGGGTACAGCACCATGTCTGAACTTCAGAGTTGTCCATTTCACTGAACTGGACTACCAAACAGATCCACATTCAGGTGAGCAAAAGGCATGAAGCAGACATAGCAACAAGCCACCAGATGACTGAGACTGCAAGACCAACCATGTTTAGGAGCCTCCTTCACAACCCTATTTGTAATTTTCTCCTTTTGTCAAGGAAAGCAGTCTGGAGTCCTAATCTTAAGTGCATTGACGAGCTTTGCCCAATCTTCTGGCTTCTGGCAAGTTTTACTTCGTTTTGTTAAGTCAGTTCATTCAAAGTCATCTTGCGATTTTAATCCAAGTCCTTTATTATGAAAATGAATACAGCTTGCTCAAAATTCAGCTTAAAAAGAGATAAGCCTGTTTACATATTATAAGGGAGGGGGAAGATCAATTACTATTTCATCCAAAGTTGCCAGGAAGTCTTGAGTGGACTGCCGGGTATCTGAAAGATTTAAAAAGCCAGTTAACATCAAGTCAGATACATTCAAATTTTAATATTTTCATTTCTAATGTTCATGGTTACATTTCTAATCTCCATTTTTTTCCAGTGCCCCTTTTACCCTAGTCACCCAAATGTTAGGCAGTTGTTGCTGGACAACCACCAAGTTGCTTTTCAATTCTTTCTGTGTTTGCTCTGTTCCAGCCAAGTATTGCCCCTTACAATGTAGCATTACAGCCACTCACTTTACTGGATGCAAATCACTTTTTTTTTTTTTTTTTTTACTTACCATAGCCCCATGAAATGGAAGGCTCTTTTGCAGGTACAGAGATTGTGCTTGCAAATCTGTCAGAGGCATTTTCAAATACCATCAGAGGAACTCCAGTCAGGGGCATGTGGCTCAGCCTGTGCTCTTCAGGGACTTCAAAACTCTCAAAGTCTGTTTGGAAAGAACAACAGTGGTTAGCACTGCCCCTGAGCATCACTCTCCATTACTTGTTAGAGGAGTGGGGCAGTGACATACAGTGGTGCCCCGCAAGACAAATGCCTCGCAAGACGAAAAACCCGCTAGACGAAAGGGTTTTCCGTTTTTGAGTTGCTTCGCAAGACGATTTTCCCTATGGGCTTGCTTCGCAAGACGAAAACGTCTTGCGAGTCTTGCAAATTTTTTTCGCTTCCCCCCCCTTTTTCTAAGCCGCTAAGCCGCTAATAGCCTTTTAGCCGCTAAGCCGCTAAGCCTTTAATAGCCGCTAATCCGCTAATAGCGCTAATCCGCTTAGCCGCTAATAGGGTTGCTTCGCTAGACAAAAAAACCGCTAGACGAAGAGACTCGCGGAACGGATTATTTTCGTCTTGCGAGGCACCACTGTAATTCACTCAGCTAGCAGGGTTTACACCGCTATTGAGTAGCACACAAAGAACATAAATAAAATACATAAGACTGATTTTTTATTCAGATTTCCTCAACTTATTTATCTGTTATGCCTGGCAACTTCTAGAACAGTAATCCTGCAATTTACGTGTATTTAATGTGTGACCATTCAGTTTAACATGCTTGGCTGATGATGAGATGATGATGATGATGATGATGATGATGATGATGATGATAATAATAATAATAATAATAATAATAATAATAATAATAATAATAATAATAGGATGGGCATCTGGGGGGAAAGTCTTTGGCAATCCCACCTACCACTGAACCCAATACATTTTGACTTTACACAATTTTGCCTTTAGGTGCGATCCCCAGAACATAACCCCAGCATGCGTTGCAGCTTACGGTATAGAAGCTCAGTTAACAAGACATACAGCAACCTGTGACACTCCAGCAGAACCACCTCCTGCTTCATATCTCTGCATTGATTATCAACCAATCAATCAATCGTTCACCCCCTCTATCCCAAGGAAACCAAAATAATCCTTGGCAGGCATTACCTAAAGGATCATAGGAAAAGAGGTTCTCCTTTTCTGGATAGTCTTCAGGAACCATGTTGCTGCTTTCAACTCTGTTTGCAGTTTCAGTAGCCTTAAATAAGGATAAAAAGTGAGAAAAAGTGGTTACAACAAAGTCTTACAACAGCCAGACTAGAGATTTCTCCCGTTAATATGCTGAATCTTTGCTTCCCACTGGTGGACCATGGACCACAGCTTGGGAATTCCCAAAATCATGTTTATTATAACACCATGACTTCTTGTTCCCAACTCCTTAATCAAGGAAGAATTAAAAAACAGGCTGCCTCCCCACTTCTTCCCTTTCCCAGAGCCTTCCCTTATCTTCACTTAGAAATCCCCTTTCAGGTGCCACCCTGGTTTTTGTTGTTCTTGTTGTGACCAGCAGATTTTCCAGTGTTCTTAGCCTTAATCATCCTTGTGAATGCATTCTTCCTTCATAAGCTAGAGAGAAAGCACACAACTCTCTTTTTCCTGCTATGTGCCAGTCATCCCCCTATTTCATACCCACCAATGTACTACTTTTCTGGAAGAAAAGTTTTACACAAGATGAAAGCTTCAGTTACTCAAGAGGCTAGTTTAAGGTGAGCTGATCATTATCACTTGCTGAAATTTTGACAGATTGGCACACATCTATGATCTTTTCTATTCAGCTTG
Source organism: Podarcis muralis (assembly GCF_964188315.1). Lineage (NCBI taxonomy): Eukaryota > Metazoa > Chordata > Lepidosauria > Squamata > Lacertidae > Podarcis > Podarcis muralis. The sequence goes on along the minus strand of NC_135656.1, from coordinate 44,502,641 downwards.
CCTAAGCTACAGCTCTGATTGTTTTGCTTATATCTGGGACAGTTCTCCAGCCTAGGAATGATTCTGTTTTGAGAATCAAATGTAGTCCTATGGAGTATTAGCTCTACTAACCTTTTTCGTAGAAGGCTTTTTTCCTTTTGGGAAGTTACTCTTTGTTGTTGTTGAAGGCCTATTCAAATTTCCTAGAACCTTCCTGACAGACTGGGATGTTGCTGGATTTATGTTAGCTGTCCTTCCAACAAGTGGAGTCTTGGGGCAAGACCTTTCAGCAAAACTCTTTGCTATGGAAGAAAATCAAGTCAGCCAACATGCTCAAGACCCAAAGTACCAAAACTTCTTCATTCAAGGGCACCACAGGCAAAACAAGCCAGAACGTACATTTATCATGTTATATGAACCCAAGATTGTTGTTTGTCTCTCTCCAAACAAGCCAAGAGCAGTAAACCAAGGTTTGTTCTTAGCTTATAGCTCTTGGTTCATTTGGCGATAAACAAGTGCAGGTTCAGGTGACATGACAAACCAGGCCCTCGTTTGTTTCATCTAAAATGCAGCAGGAATGCCCCAGGAGATTCTGAGTGTGCTGCTTGTTCACATTAAACCATGGTTAATGTGACAGGCAAGGCAAGCAAATCAAGCCAGTGCAGCTAAGAATACTCCATGAGGCGGCAGAATAAAGGAGAAGCCACAGTTAGTTCTCATTTTTCCTTCCTCCCGGCATCCTGTCCTTCCACAAAGACTTCATCATCCGGTACCTCTAAGCTGAGCTGACCTGTTATCATTGCTGCTTCCAAAAAAAGGAGGAGAAAGCTATAAAAAGTTGATATTAAGCATTCTGAATTATTAATTCAAGTTCATCAGCATCTTTAATGGAGCTTTGGTTTAAAAAAGGTATTTCCGTTCATTTTATACCAGTTTAAATTCACATGAATACAAACTTACATGGTGCAGATACCAATTGCATCCGACCCTTAGAAGAAGCAACCGTGCCAATTTCATCATTCTCTTTTTCTATGTAAATTTGTGTCGCCATCACTTTGACATCCAAGGATTGCTAGAATAGATATATACATTATTATTTCGTGTTTTCTTGCATCCTTAGCCTTCTGTCATCATTATAGGAGTCCAAGTATGTCTCACTAGTAGTACTTTAATCACTTGGGAAAACTCCTCCAGAACCTTCTGGAGCAAAGGCGGCCACTGGTTTAATGCACTTCTTTCAAGTGTTTGTCTTGACTAGGTACAGTGCACTGGGATGTGCAGATAACTGTTAAACACTAGACAGAACTCAAAATGCAAACAAAAACTACTCACTAAAGCAGTTTAGAAAAATATATGTTGGTGGTGACAAAAGTCTTTTTTTTTTAAACACTTTTTAAAAGTGTATTTACAGAGGACTACATGCTGAAGTTAAGAACAACAGTGAACTATTGCTGCCTACTCAGAAGTAGGTCCCACCGAGTTCAATTGGTCTTATTCTCAGATAAATACTTAAAAGAATTGTAGCCTAAAATTACAGGTTTTGACACATATACTAAAGCAATACTTTCCATGCTACCACATACTCTTGAGTGCCAGTGTTGAATGCCAGACATTAGCATTATAGGAGTGTAACCCAAAAAGTAACAGCAAAAAAAGGAGGGGTACCCTACAAAGTGTATTCCCACCCACATTGTACTCCATCACTTTAATGCAGTCTCACTAACTTGCCAGACCATGTGCAGGAGTACTCAGCAATAAGGCACACCAGGAAACCTACTGACTGCCCATCTTAAGTACAGTCAGGACTGGAGTCTTAGGTTGCCCTAGACCTGATTGATTTAACTAGTGTTTCTAACTCTTAGGGGGGGGAAACACCAAAAAGCCAACTTCTCTTTTAGCATTACTTACCTGCCTATAGAATGGACCAAAGGAAACAAAGAACCTGACAGCAATAAGAAAAAAATTAATTTAGTCCAAGCAAAAAGGATACAGAATTTTAGAAAAGCAACACAACTTGTTACTAAACATAAAACCAGCACACTTGAATTAGAACCGATAGAGACGAGACATTAGGAAGCAATGACAAAAAAAGGAAACAAAAATTTAGGGCAAATAAGCTTTTAAACCTCGCATCCACCCATTGCCAAACAATTGATAACACGCACACTAAAAGCGATACACCACTAACGAGCTCTGCTTTCCGCACGGGTCACTTTTAAATCATCACCCTCCTTCCCCATTGGTCGTTACTCCCCGCGTGAGACGCTGCTGATTGCTACCTCGGTAAACCAATGGCGGAGGAGAGGAGGCGGGGTTTCACGCTTTCCCGGCTCGTTAAAGAACCCGCGACGAGGCAAAGGCACAGCAGACGAAGTGTCCTAGTTGGAAGGGGCATGTAACTGTATTTCCTATGGGAGCGGTGCGCAGTGGAAGTTCATTCCCAGCTACGTATGCGTGGGATCAGACTGCAAAGCCCTAAAGTCACCCTTGCTCGCTGCATTTGGCGGAGTAAGACAGGAGGTCCCGGAGTGCAGCACTTTCGGAGTATAAATAATAAATTGTTGTTGTTACTATCACCATTATTACTATTTATTTTATTATTATTATTATTATTATTATTATTATTATTGGCGGCGGAGGAGGCAGCCCTGTCGATCTGCTGCAACAAAAACAAAGAGAGCTTAAAGGTTTGCAATGCTAGACCTAATACTTTTCCTGAGTCTCATAGTACTGGGCTTTACTCCCAAATAAGTGGGTAGCCATATAAAGATTAAAGCCAACCACAATGCTTAAGGCATAAGAGTTCAATCTAGTGCAAGGAAGCTCATGCATACAGTCACTGCAGCAGTCCTGCCCAGGAGGACTGCTTTGCTCTAGTTGGGGTTCCTCCTACTGCCCTTACAGGACTGCAGCCTTTAGCTCAGTGTTTACTAAGCTTGGTTCTCCAGCTGTTTTTGGACTACAATTCCCATCATCCCTAGCTAGCAAAACCAGTGGTCAGGTGTGATGGGAATTGGTAGTCCGAAAACAGGTGGAGCCCCAAGGTTGGGAAACACTGTATAATTTAGCTACTCCAGAGGTTCTAATTCTATAATTAGAACCCTCGGGGCTCTAATTAAGACGCGCACCGAAAACAAAGCGCCCTGGAGTCATAGTGGGACTGAACCCCGTGTAAATGCACGTGGGGACCGGGCGGGGGACGCCAAGATGCCTTTGGAATCAGGGCGGTGCTCCTTTAAGAGGAAGGCGGATGGAGCGGCGCGCTGCATTGTGGGAGGCGGAAGCAAAGCGGAAGTGAGGCCTGCTCGGTCCCGAGAAGCCTGTGGCGTAGAAACGGCGGTGGTCGGGGCTGACAGCTTCGGTAAGGCTGGATTTTGTGGCTGCCCTGCGAGTGTTACCCGGAGGAGGAGACTTTACTTCCCCCATAGGACAGCAGAGGCCGCTTCCAATGTCCTGAAAATTGTGCTTGTTTATACGGAGCACGTATTCGGGATATTGTGTCTCCCTGGGCGTTTAAAATCCCCGGAGCCTCCGAGGTGGCTGCTGTTCCTCCTCTTCCCTTTGGGTTTCAGTACATTCTGTGTTTTCACACAGAGGAGTAAACAAAGGCCCGCTAAGGCCTCGCGTCAGGACTTTCTCAGGAGGTTTATTTGGTTTACCTGTTTCAGCTACGTATTTGTCGCGGGAAACACAAGAGAGTCGTAAAAAGGACTTTTTGTGCTTCTTTTCAGCTTATTGAAGTCCTTGTGATTGGGGGGGGGGGGGATGTTAAAGCTGGGGCCGACCGTATAGTGAGCTCCTGCTCTAGCCTACCGCCCTCCTCCCCCACTTACAGCACCTCTCCGTTAAACGCACAATTCCAGTTGCCAGGCTGATTGATCAGTACATTAACTGTGCTTTAAATTATTTGCTTGCTTCCAGTTGCTTAGATCAGATAGGTGTTATTTTGCTATGATGCATAGTTGTCAACTTTTTCCTTTTTTTTTGAGGAATCCTATTCGGAATAAAGGAATTTCCCATTTAAAACAGGGGAAACGTTGACAGCTGTGTATGGTAGCTAAGCAGGTCATAGTTGAGGTGTTCTCATTAAACTGTTAATAATGAGAGGGAGGGGAAACCGCATAAACATAGTTACGTACTGCTATGACTAATAATGCTAACTTGTTGAGAATGGTTCATAAAGACATAAACATCGGTGGCTAAATCCTGCTAGAGGAGTCTTCTAGGCCTCTAGGGATCTATGCAGCCACAGAAGGAGTGGAGAAAATAGCTTGGAGGCTTATAACTCCCAAAGTATCAGATAGGTTAGCTAGCTTTTGGTTTAATGTTCACCTAATTTATAGGAGGTGGTAACTTATAGGAGGCAGCTTATTTAACGGTAACATTGGTGGGGTTCGAAGAGGTATTATAATCTGTCTTGAGTTAGGATGGTGTTAAGCAGGGTGTGGTTTTGATATGACACTATCTCTGCATGTTACGGTTTTTGAATTATTTATTGGATTCATGGAGAGCTTGTGTGTTATCCCACTAATCCCAGCTGATTCTGTTTCTGTTGTCATCTCAGAGAGAGAATGGTGTTATATTTCATATGGTAGCTACCTTTTCTGATGGCTGTGGCCTGGCTCCAATTACTATAAGAACACCAGTGAAGGGTCGATGGGAGAACTAATACGTGCAAAATGCTGGCTATAGTTAACAGTTTGAGATCATTCATAAGGACATGTATTAAAACAGTGTTTGATCTATTTCTGTGGCTGATAAACCTGCATTCTTGTTTGTAGGTAAAAGATCATGGAATCTGGCAGTATGGAAACAATAGCTGCTAACCCTCCTGGAGGGTCAAATGGCTTAGAAGAGCCTAAGAAGATGACCAGGGAGGACTGGAGGAAGAAAAAGGAGTTGGAAGAACAGAGAAAACTGGGCAATGCACCAGCAGAAGTAGATGAAGAGGGAAAGTAAGTCTTGTGTATCCCTTCATATCTGCTAGCAGTTCCCTTGTATTTCCTTCAAACTTGCACTTCTTTTATGACTTTCTGTTGTTTTATTTTTTTGAAGTTAGGAGGTATGTACCTTGAAGGAATTTCATTCATCTTGCTTGATAGTTTTGGAATTTCTGTAGCCAATGGGTAATGAAATGAATGAACCGAAATGTATGGTTTATTCCTGCCTTCAGCCTGTCTAGTCTTGTCCTAACCTTTCCAGAGTGGGGCAGGCAATTGGAAGGGATTGAAATCTTGAAATGTGAGGTTTAAAAAAAAAAAATTAAGCAAAAAGGAAGGGCCAAAGCTCAGTGCTCAGAATATCGATCTGGGAGGGGAAAAGACTCACACTTCCTATATAACACTGTATCCTTTTACAGTACAGTGGTACCTCTGTATGCGAACGGGATCCATTCCAGAGCCCCGTTCACATCTTGAGTAGAATGTATGCATGTGATGTCATTTTGAGCATCTGCGTATGCACAAGTGGCGAAACCCAGAGGTAACACGGAGCATAACCTGAAAACGCTCAACCTGAAGCATATTTAACCCGAGGTATGACTGTATTGTTAAGACAATCGAACATGGTTTTGACCCTCCATTGACTCATGGACCCTTATGGAGAGACATTTTGGTTGCCTTTATTGGAAAATCTAAAACATGCTACCATCTGCTGCTATTTTCTCTCTTTTCTGCACAGCTGCTAAGCTCTGTTTTCCTTGTACGGGTATGTTTTGATACAGTGGTACTTCGGGTTACAAACACTTTGGGTTACAGACTCCGCTAACCCGGAAGTAGTGCCTCGGGTTAAGAACTTTGCCCCAGGATGAGAACAGAAATCATGCGGTGGCAGAAGCAGGAGGCCCCATTAGCTAAAGTGGTACCTCAGGTTAAGAACGGTTTCAGGTTAAGAACGGACCTCCGGAATGAATTATGTAACCAGAGGTACCACTGTACTTGAAATTAACAATCTATTTTTTGAAGTATTTTAAAAAGCACTGAATTGGGGATTCTGTTGTCATCCCTTCTGTGGGTCTGAGTCTATGTACTTGGAGGCATGTCTCAACTGAGTTCAGCTGCGTGTCAGGTTCCATGGTAGGGAAAAGGCAGCATATAAATGTCAGAGCATAATAAAAATAAATAATGAAATGATCCTAACTGTTTCCACTTAGAAGTCTCCTTGATCTTTATCTCAGCATGGGAACCCTTACAGACTTAAGGTCCATCTTACCCGGTCACAAAGCATTCACAACATTATTTTGTGGATATCTGTAACATTTAGTTGTTCAACAATGCAACCATAACACAACCATATTTATTCAGAAGTAATTCCCAGTATGTTCAATGGGGCTTACTCCCACTTCAATGTGTGTGTTTTCTATTTATTACAGAGACATCAACCCTCATATTCCTCAGTACATTTCCTCAGTCCCATGGTATATAGATCCTTCAAAAAGGCCTACACTAAAGCATCAGAGACCTCAGCCAGAGAAGCAGCAAGAATTTACATTTCTAGGGGAATGGTATAAGCGAGGAGTCAAAGAGGTAGGTCGCCATGATGGGAATGCTGGCACTCTAGAATGTGAATAAAACCTAATCAGTTTGCGGTCCTTTATTTATTATTACTGGCATTCAAAAGATTGAGTTCAGTGATAGTTTGTCATCTTTCTGAGTATCAGACGTTGTGGGATAGTTTTACACTAGTTGACTTGCAGGGGTACACTTCAAGCTAAGGATCAAGTTCTCTGCAATTATCATTACAGATAAAATTAATTGTATTGTAGATCTGTTTCTTTTGTGGTCAAATGGGGCCAACTATATTCTGATCGAGGCTGAGCGGAGGGAAGTAGGTGTGCTGTTGATAGGAAGTTTTCATTTGTTTTTGTTTTTTGCTCAGAATTCTCATGCAACCAAGTACCGCAAAGGAGCATGTGAGAACTGTGGTGCCCTTACACACAAGAAGAAAGATTGCTTAGAGGTAAGCATTATTATCATTTTTACATGAAATTGGATAAAATTAACTGTGAATCTTGGGGGACCGCGGGTGGTGCTGTGGGTTAAACCACAGTGCCTAGGACTTGCTGATCGAAAGGTCGGCGGTTTGAATCCCCGCGCGACAGGGTGATTCCTGTCATTCGGTCCCAGCTCCTGCCTACCTAGCAGTTCAAAAGCACCCCAAAGTGCAAGTAGATAAATAGGGACTGCTTTCTAGCGGGAAGGTAAACGGCATTTCCGTGTGCTGCGCTGGTGCTGGCTCGCCAGCTGCGGCTTAGTCAAGCTGGCCACGTGACCCAGACGCTGTCTTCGGACAAGCGCCGGCTCCCGGCCTCCTGAGCGAGATGAGCGCGCAACCCCAGAGTCGGTCACGACTGGACCTTTGGTCAGGGGTACCTTTACCTTTAACTGTGAATCTTGTTAACATCCTGAAAAATTAATTTCCCCAACCTCTCTGATACAAAAAAATAATAATATTGTGGCCAGTTCCTTTCTGAAGAACAGGAGCAATGCTAAGGTTGTGATCTAATTCCTTCCCTGCAGAGACCTAGAAAGGTTGGAGCCAAATTCACAGGAACCAACATTGCACCAGATGAGCACATGCAACCACAGCTGATGTTTGACTATGATGGAAAAAGAGACCGTTGGAATGGCTATAATCCAGAGGAGCATATGAAGATTGTAGAAGAATACGCCAAGGTTGATTTAGTAAGTAGGGTGGTGTGTTTTTTTCCTTTAAAAAGATTCTGACAGTCTCTTGGGAAGTTGTGTTATATATCAATGTTAAAATAGGTCACTTTTTAATCTAGAGTAGAATTAACTTGCACACTAACTTAAATACCAGTAGAAATGTTTAAGGTAAGGTGCATGAAAAGCTGCCTTTTACTCAGCCAGACCATTGAGCCAAGAGTGACTTTCAAACAATGCATTTTGTCCAGTGCTGCTGTTTTGCTCATGCAGCATACTTGTGCAAGAAAACGTCCACTTCCTCTTCTTCCTGCAGACCACCGTGGATCTTCAAAATCTCTCCAAATTGTTGGGGGGGGTCTCTAGAACAAATTTTGGGGGTACACAAGGGGAGGAGGGGAAGAGGAAGTTCTGTTGAGCATGCAGAACACCACTTACAAAGCAGAGGATAATTCCCACTTGTATAGTGAAAGATGCCCTCTGGTGAGAAGAACTTCTGCTTGCTAAGGGTTAGTAAAGGGATTGTTCATACTGAATTTTAGTACCAAACTAGACGGATTTAATTTTAATTAAATAAGATCGATGTTTGCATGATGAATGAAGTGGTTGTGGAAACTTTCAGTCCAATGTGAGAAGTAATCCTGCTTTCATTTTAACAGGCTAAACGCTCACTGAAAGTGCAGAAGCTCCAGGAGGAGCTGGCTTCAGGAAAGCTGACGGAGCAAGTGGTAAGTGAACTGAAAACATTAGTACCCTGGTGTTTTACCACAAGGGATGTGTGTCCCCCTTTCTCACATGTCACCTCTGCTATTAAAGGTATAGGATGCTGCTGAGGGCACAAATAAGCACTAAGGGTTAAGGGACCCCTGACTATTAGGTCCAGTCGTGGCCGACTCTGGGGCTGCGGCGCTCATCTCACTTTATTGGCCGAGGGAGCCAGCGTACGGCTTCCAGGTCATATGACCAGCATGATTAAGCCGCTTCTGGCGAACCAGAGCAGCGCACGGAAACGCCGTTTACCTTCCTGCTGGAGTGGTACCTATTTATCTACTTGCACTGATGTGCTTTTGAACTGCTAGGTTGGCAGGAGCAGGAACCGAGCAACGGGAGCTCAGCCCATCGCGCTAGATCAGGCTTAAATCTACCTTAAGCCTAAAGCTTTTGCTATGAACAAACCAACAGGAGTGCTTACTCATTTGGGCGTGCCCTTCATTTTGCAGAAGATACTGAATTTCTTCACTAGGTGGCAGTATAAACCATACTTTTAATATTAAAGCTTCTTTTGAGCTGGGAGGAAACCAGAGCCATTTCAGGGTATTTTCTTTCAACTTCCTCAATAAAGTTAATTTCAGTCTTACACTTTAAAAAAAATATTTTGTAATTTTGTAAAACTAAAATACAAAATGGAGCTTATATACTGTGCTAATGCTACTTTTCCTTGCCGCAGAACTCCCCGCGACATAGATGGGGAGAAGAGGAACCAAATTCACAAACGGTAAAGAATATTTAAAAAAACTCACAAGATACAGGAGAGAGAATTGTTTTTTCACAGAAAATGGCTTGGTGTACTATGAGGTGGGCAACTGGATCACGCTAAAGGACCAAATCTAGAACTGAACCTACCTCTGTGGGCCATTTTGATAGGTGCTTGGAACCACCCACCTATTAATCACCTGCCATCATATATGATGGACCAGAAATTATTACTGTTAAAAGGGAAAGTGAAAAATTGGGGGAGGGGTCCACCTCTTTTCCCACCCCAACCAGGTACCTCTGATAATCAGCATCACTTTATGAAAATAAGGGAGGTTGTTGTTGTTTTTAAGCATTTTTGCATAGAGACAACAACATTAATCAGCTGCCCTTTCAGCTCTCTGTGCTGCTTGAGTAGCATGGACCAACTAGAGGGATGTTTTGCATCTATTTCTGGATCTAAGTGACCTGTCCTGCAAGGATGAAATAGACTTTGGCAAATCTAACCTCACTTAGATCCTAATAAATTAAAACATATATGACTCTTATAAAATTGTTTTTTTATTTATTTACAGAGCGCTAATAAAATTGTGTGAATTTTTAAAATAGCTTAAAGATCTTTGCATTTTAGATTAATTGTGCAAATGAGTTCTACACCTACTGCTCTTTTGAATAATACATCTTGCTGTGTTTTCAGGAAAGAGATCATAACAGTGAAGATGAAGATGAAGACAAATATGCAGATGACATTGATATGCCTGGACAGAATTTTGACTCCAAAAGGCGTATTACTGTCCGAAACCTGCGTATTCGGGAGGATATCGCTAAAGTAAGCAGATTCACATTAAGCCTTGTCGTTGTGTAGCTGCTGTCTGTGTTTTACTGTTGGATTAAGAAAATTACACAACATTCTTCTTGCCTTCAATCAAGCTTTATTAATTAATATATGCAACCAATAGTCTCTTTTAGATTTCTCATCCTTAACTGAAAATTAATTGCTTAGTGACATTAAGAAATCCATTTAACTTAAAATAAAATGAGGATTTGATTAGCTGCATAGATGAGTTGGCATTAAGAGATCTTCAAGGGATGGTTGGCTCTGTTACCTGCACTGAAGCTTCAAGTCTGTATTCTCGTGCCTTTTCAGTACTTGCGGAATCTTGATCCCAATTCTGCATACTATGATCCTAAAACCAGAGCAATGAGAGAGAATCCATATGCCAATGCCGGAAAGAATCCAGATGAGTAAGTTTGAAACTAACTCGCTTGGATAATTTAACTGTCTTGTGCATCCTTTCAAACATTAATATTTGGGTACCGGTGAAACCCATACATGACAGTGGAAGTTGTGAGAAAAGCTTTCATTAGTACTAATCTGATACTGGGGGTTTCCTGGGTGGCATCCAAAACCTCGTGAATGGACCTCCCTTTTCTCTATCTGCCAGAGATTTTCCAAACCAGGTTTTAGGGCGTGCAAGTGGGGGGAGGGGTGAATCTGTTCTACCAACAATTCCATTCCACTGGTGAAGAAGCACTGTTGGATTTCACCCATGGAAAGAAATTGGATTTGACATCTCCATTGCCCCAAATCATTTGGTTGAAATTAATTATTCTGTTGAATGATTAGTCCCCCTTTATTTAGCAGAATAGCTAAATGCTGCACAGACATTCACATATCCATGTGCTATCCCACTAGGGGCAAGTGCTCTTGAGCTTCTGTGGGGACTGATACCCAAAAGCTTACCTCTCTTTCATCCAAGCTTTACTTTGTGCTGGAGTAAGGAGTAAATAAAAAATTACCTGAGTCTCTCATGCTGCTTGTTACCGTAGCCAAGCTTGAGATGAGACCATGCTTTCCTTTCAAGCCTTCTGTATATAGCCAGAAGGTTCAGTGATAGACATGGTTTTCTCATTTGAGTTGCAGTTTGGGGAAAGTAAAAGAGCTGAAATCTCTTGTGTGGTTTGTTATCTACAGCTCAGGACTGGTGAGAGAAACCCCTGCCTCTAAGACCCACAGCACACTTGGGAGGACTTTCATGGGGATGGGAGAGGGTTGGTGGTGAGCATAAATAGAGGCTGGCTTGTAAGTCACCAACAAATGTGGGCCCCAGATGCTGTGTAAGAAAGCTCTGTTGCAGGAGGGTCGCAGTACATTCCTTTCGTGTGTGTGGTTTTAATCTGAAAGTTGTTTCTCATACTGCATTTTGATAATGGATAATTGCTCTGATTACAAGCATATTGCCTGAAAAGCTGATGCATGCAGTTGAGTCTCCTCAGAGACGCAAGAAGCAGGCTGGATTTTACAGATCTATGGCAGAACTCATCACTTGTGTTGCTTTTGGGGGTGGTGCAGGGACTTGTGTTGCTCATTGAAGCACATCTTTGCAAACATGGGAATGGCTCCTTTCAATGAAAGTGTCCTAACAAAGAAGAACGAACTCATATTGTAATGTAAAACCACTCATACTTCCTGTGCATCCTGGTTACTTACAAGGTCTTTCCTTCCAGGGTCAGCTACGCAGGTGACAACTTCGTTCGTTACACGGGGGCTACCATTTCTATGGCGCAAACTCAGCGTAAGTACTGAATCTGCCAGTCATGTTTTCTTCCGTTGTACCATCTACTACTACTTAATGAAACCTGCTTTTGGCAGTGGAAGGAACTATTCTCGGTTTAATCTTCAGGGGAGTTTCAATTTTGGGCAAATAGAGGGAAAGGGTCCTTATTCAGAGGAAACCGTCCCCCCAAAAAAAATTTTTAGAGAAATGTTGGGGTTTTTCAACGTTCCCCCTTGCATACCTCCCCTTGCCCTCAAAAAAAGGAAAACAAACTGTGCTAAGGGGTGCATTTGTGCCTCCATACTGCCAAAGGAACACTGGCTGCAGAGAGCATCATGCAGTTGTGAGTTCTCTTAGGCTTCTGAGGCCAGGAGTTAGGCTGAAAGGAAGTAGCTGTTTGTTTGTTTGTTTGTTTGTTTGTTTGTTTGTTTGTTTGTTTGTTTGCTCACTCACTTCCCTTCAGCATGGGGTATAAAATGGGGGGGGGGGCTGCAGTGATGCAGGTGTCCTCCAAGCCTGATGTCCCCTTTGTATCCTTAGATAATTCTCCAAGGCAGCTCTCTTTCCTCTGCCCCTTGGAAACCATGAACCCTCTGCTCAAAGCAAGTGGGTTCCAGGCCAACTTAAGCAGATGGACAGTGATGTTGTGGGCTGTTCTTGAAGCTGGCTCAGTAGAGCCAAGCCTAGAGAGTTCATGGCAGCTGTTCCTAGAACTGGCTCTGTGAAGCTGAGAATAATTCATGGGAGTAGAAGGGAAGGGTAAAAACAGAAAGAACCTTACCCTTTGCCTTGTCTTCCTTTACCCCCACTTCCCCAAATATGAACCAAAATTATTTGGTTCATATTGAGAGCAAAACCAGTTTATACCCTGAAGTGTGTGTGTGTGTTGTCTGTGTGTGTGTGTGTGTGTGTGTGTGTGTGTCAGCAAATAGTTATTGCAAACATTCTCTCTCCTTAATTCCTTAAAAGTGTTTGCCTGGGAAGCCTATGAAAAAGGCTCTGAAGTTCATCTTCAGGCAGATCCTACAAAACTTGAACTCTTGTATAAGTCCTTCAAAGTGAAAAAAGAAGACTTCAAGGAGCAGCAGAAAGAAAGCATCCTGGAGAAGGTAAATCAGCCTCATATGTAAGCACCAGACTAGTAGCTGTAGACAATCAGAAATGCAGCAAGCAAGATTTACTGAATTACATATTTTGAACAGAACCGTGGGCCAATTTGTAAGGTTTTATAAATTTGTAAGGTTTTATAAATAAAAAAAACCCCTTCATTTAAGCCCCTTAAAAGAATACAACTCACAAGGAGTAAATAGGTTCACAAACCAATTGATTTTTGAGGTGGAAATAGATTTATAGTCTAACCTTGCTGTGCATTTGCTTTAAAAAAAATACTGCTAGAATTTTATGCAGTTTTGCTTGTGTTGGTGTGTTCTATTCTACTGAAGAGAAATTTGAAAATGCTTTCAATACACATGCACATGAACTCTTTTAAAAGAGCACAGTGGACAGGCGATGACCATTTTGCGCACGTACAATTGATGCACAACCGCCGACACGCGGGTCATTTTAATGGCAGGACAGGGGCAAGACAGGCTTCTGTGTGCTCTACTGACCAGAAACACAACCCCGTGCAAATCGGGTTGCCTGTATATAAGTATAGTGTTTCCTGTAATATCCAGATAGGGATTCTTGATTAGTAAAAAACTGTATAGTTAAACTGTAGATAATCCTTTGCTAAAGATTTTTCCAAACTTTATTTCTTAACAGTACGGGGGACAAGAACATCTGGATGCCCCACCGCCTGAGTTACTGCTTGCTCAGACGGAAGATTATGTGGAATATTCTAGACATGGAACAGTTATTAAAGGCCAAGAGAAGGCTGTTGCTCGTTCTAAATATGAGGAAGATGTAACTATCAACAACCACACAGTAAGTAACCAAGAACAGGAAACCTTACTAAAAATAAGGCTACACTTTATATTTTTGAATAAGGGTTCTACTGCTCAGAATTAATTCTGAGCTGTGCTCCCCTTCAGCTGCAAGCAGCCAGATTCTGGCCTGCATGCAGTTCATAGGTATGAGTTGAGTTCTCCTGTGCTTACATAGTCACTATTCCACTGTAAAGCAGTTAGTTTTAAAAGTTACTTATTACAATGATTCCTTTGCAGGGACAAGCAATAAAAGCTGCCTTCCCTCCTTCCGCTTATTGTGGGCAGAAGGAACCTTCCTTGAACGTAGGGTGACATCTAGATCCAGCCCCATCGTTTCACTTTGCAAATATTTGACTTGGAAACTTTAAAAAATCAGTTTTCAAAATCTGCAGCTACTGTACATCTGTTCAGGGCGCAGTTCAGCAAAAATGAAGCGCTTTATGTTCCATTTTGGCAGCAGAATTATGCATATATTCAGTAACTCAGTCAAGTAAACTAAAACATCAAAAGGGCTGAACTCTGGGTTGCCCCAGATGTTGCAACCTTTCCTCGTAGGGCAGTTGCTCTAACCCTTAGTCCAGCAGCCTTTTCTCACAGTGGCCAACCAGATGCCTCTGGGAAGCCAACAAGCAGGATCTGAGTGCAACAAATCTTTCCTAAGTTGAAGATTTGACTTTAATAGATGTTTAATAAATCCTCTGTAAGTAGATTCCATGATTTCAGGGAAAGTAATATTTCTCAAAAGCTTAGTTGTATCCTGAACAACATTTATATAATTCTGTAACTTTACATCAGCACAAGCGATGGTGGTAAAAGTAACTGATTTTGCTTTTCTTTTTATTTCCCCTGCAGTGCATTTGGGGTTCCTATTGGAAAGAAGGCAAATGGGGATACAAATGCTGCTACTCATTTGTAAAGTATTCGTATTGCACCGGAGAAGCTGGAAGAGAAATTGCTGTAAGAACTGGCCTGAGAAATAAATTTTCCGCTTCTAAGTTTTAAAAAACCAGGCTAATACTTGTTTCTCCTGTTGAATTTTATTTTCTCTCCTGTTTATTCTCTCTACAGAACGCTGATGAGGAATTGCCCATTGAAGTGCCTGAGGAAGAGTACGTGACCAAACAAAGAACTCTAGTGGAGGTAGGTTGCCTTTTTCTCCTGCCTGCTTCCCTTTACAAAAAGAAAGAAAGAAAAGAAAATCCTACTGGTGTGTCAAGGGGAAGAGAGATAATTTTAGTTTGTAGAGCAGGAATGGGGAACTGCATGCAGCCAGCAGGCCAGATCTCCATGCCCACTGCAGGTCACCTGCCATCACTGGGTGAAGTTGTTTTTCTTTGCAGACGAACTTGAACTCAAGTCAGGCTGCAAAGAAAGGTCGCTGCAGCCAATACCAGCTGGGGTTGTGGTCAGTGCCAATCAGCTAAGTGACGCTGATTAAAACCTCTGCTTTTGGCAGGAATCAGTTGCGCTTGGGAGCTCAGAGCAGGAGTTCTTTAATGACACTAATCTCAGCGGAGCTTGTATTTGGCATCAAATTTTAAAGGTGCCGAATGCAAGTCCTGCTTAGCGAGAAACAATTGGCAGCGCCCTTTAATCGTTCCTTTGCAGCTGTGTCTTTACTTGCTCCACACCTGGTGTTACATACGCCTGGTGTGCAGCAGATGGATGTGGTTTAAGGGAAACTGTCCCATGGGCCCAATGAAACCCCCGCCAGGCCTAATTTGGCTTGTGGGCCGGAAGTTCCCCACTACTGATATAGAGGAATAGTTCTCTTTAACTGCAAGATCAGTCTAGTGGTTATTCAAAATAAGAAAGCAGAGCCCATGTAACATTTCATCCTTCAAAGTCTCAAAAAGTCCCTAGGTTCGTTTACTGCAAGTTGTGGGACTGCCTCCGAATACTATTGCTCTTTTCCACCCTCTGCAGATGCATCAGGAAAAACAAAAAGAGGAGAAGAAGAAAAAGAAGAAAAAGCACAAGAAGAGTACAGGTTCTGATAGTGAAGAAGATAGAAAGAAACAGGAAAAATTAAAGAAGGTATGCTTGAAATAAGAATAATCTGCCAGCTTCATTATTCTTGCTTACCTGTATTGGTAATTTTCAAACCGATGGATTCCTTTTGTTAGCAGATGTAAAGTGTTGAATACAACTTGGTGACTTTTTAGTCATACTCTTTTGGGTGAATACTTGTGACAGTGTTTGGACCAGTAGCCAACAGTTGGAATCCCATGGGCTAAACCTACTTTATGCCACATGATCAATCAATGCTGCAGACAATTTCTCTCCATCCCTGCCTATCATTTAATGAAACCTCACTCCTTGTATTGGATCTTGCTGGCTTCTGTAAACTAATATTGTCACATAGTTATGGATTGTGTTTTGTTTTCCTTTAGGCACTGAATGCTGAAGAAGCCCGTCTCCTTCACGTGAAAGAAATAATGCAATTAGATGAGAGAAAGAGGCCATATAACAGCATGTATGAAAGCCGAGAACCAACAGAGGAGGAAATGGAAGCTTATCGAATGAAGCGCCAGCGGCCAGATGATCCTATGGCCTCTTTTCTGGGGCAGTAACTTTTATGAAAGAACTTGCAAGCCCACAGGACTTGGGTGTTGTTTTTATATTTGATCACCAAGTAGAACACCTGCCAGTTTTCTGTATTGTATTGTGTATGTGTATATAAATATGGCAATGTTTCAACTGAAAAAAGAGAGTGTACAGTTTACATCTTGAGTTTCCTTTGAAAATGCAAATGTTTTGTCAGCCATAACCTGCTGATTGGAGTTATGATGCCCAGTGGGTTTATTAATTCAAAAAGGCAATGTTCTTCTCACTCAGAATGTGTCACATGCCCAAACAAAAAATAGCAGGAGTCACTATTTCTGCTGTTTGAAGGGAACAAGAGTTTGGTACTTTCCACTTGGCAAATACACAGTTGTAACCTACTTTTATGTATAAATTAACTCAGTACAGTTGAAGGGGGGTATTCTTATCAGAAGTTAACAGAATTCTACTCTTGTGAAACCATTCTTCTGATTAAAAGCTCAGACAGCATCTCAGCAGAATTGGATGAGATTTCCAAATATCTCGTGTGTCTTAAAAGTGTTGCTCTGAGAGTTAGCTATCAGAACATCTTGCCCAATTGCTTTGCATCCGTCATCTAAAGTACCGGATCCTTTTCTTTCCTCCCACTCTCCTTGCTTGCATGCTGGAAGCACTGGATTGTGCTCACAGTTGTCAGCAATAGCTGTGGCATATAATGTTAAATGCTCATTTTTTAGCACAGGTGAACTGGATTCTAAGTGTAATAGATAATGAACCAGAGATCGTCTTCCTTTTCTGGCATCCTTGGGACACAGCTAGGCTTTTGCGTACCCTATCCCAAACCATTAGGATAGAGGCATAACTTCATGAACCAGAGTCTGCTTCTTCAGATGCATGAAGTATTGCCCTCAGTTGGAAGATAAATGTGCACCTGTAGGCATGGGGGGGGGGTGGAGGTAGACTGTATTGAAGGAGGGTGCAGTCTGTGTCTGTTCTTCATAGCACTCAGATTAAGAGAGTAGCAACTTCCCCTCACAATGTCACACATTAAAGTAATAGTAGGACAGAAATCCCCAGTGAATAGAATCCCTAAATGAATAGAATCATATTTGCTGATAAACTAGAATTTAACATAGAACTGTAGTTTTGGAAGGGACCCAAACCCCTACAATGCAGAATCTCAACTGAAGCATCCATGTCAGATGGCCATCCAACTTCTGCTTAAAAACCTCCTGCTTCCATAACCTAAGAGGAACCATTCCATAACTTCATGCTCAAGTCTCCTGAAGTTATTTGTTGTCCAATAATAGTGATTGTTCTGGTCATTAGCCAAGTGTCCTGGAAGATTTAAGTGTCCCCTACTAACCTAGCATTTTAATGAGAGACACTTATTCATTCTTCTGCCTAAACCATAGAGATGTTTTTCCTATTATGATAGCAGAGGGGCATTGTTGGCAGATACTAGATACAGTTCATTGGCAAATATGGCCTAGTGATGTAGTTGTTGGGTCTTGGAAAAAAGAAACAATTCATTTTCCAACCTTATGATTTTGAAGTGCTTTGCTTTTTCCATTTTGAATTGGCATTTCTAAGACTTAGTTCCTCCCAAGGCCTGAGAATACTGGACATACGTCCTAAATGTCAGTAATTTCTTTTATTGAAATTAAATGCGAATCACCCCTTATAACTCGGGGAGAAAAAAATTGAAGGAAAATTGTCATTTACATGAAAGCTAACAGTACTAATTCTTGCCAGGTTTGAAGGGGAATCAAACTTTGATCTAGAGTTCTTTTGTATCCCAAAATGACAACCGTTCACAGTGAAAAGCAGGCTGGCCTTAATCATACTTGCTTAGTTTGTGCATTTCTGTGTCCAGTAGAATTTGCATTTTGATGCAGTTAATGTGCAACACTGTTATTGCCTTCATACTGCCAGTCTGCTCACTGGAGGGCCAGTCCCCCAACCACCAAAACCCCATCTCCAGTTCCTCCCGATGTTTCTGCCTTTCCCTTGCAGCTCAAGCAGCAGCCCTTTTCCATCTTTTCTGTGCTCATTCTCTAGAACTGGACCTCCAACCAGCTCTATCCCCAAACTCAGTCCCCTGTGCAATCATTCCTCATGGTTTGCCATGCTATTGAAGTCTGCTGTCACTTCCACTGCCACTGCCAAAACTCTTAATACTATTATTTCATCTTCTGTTGCCCTTATTACTGTAAGCCCCCTTTAATGTCCCTGTCCAACAGGAGAATTAATTTAAGGTTCAGCTGCTTTGTGCAACCTTAAAGAAGACACAGTAGCCACAGGGCGAGAACCCATGTTGTCTTATGGGAAAACCCTCTCCCTCTTTACATACAATTCTGCCTCTTGCAGTTCTGTTCATAAATGTAAATTTATTTAGTTAAAATTTCCTTGCCGGTTGTGCTCCAGTGAAGCTTGCTAAAATTTTGCAATGTCAAAATGAGACTACAAGCTTTAAAAAGCAGATTCTATTTTTTTTTGCTATGAAACAAGTGCCTGTGGAAGACTCACGTTGCCTGAAGTGTTGTTTTAATACATACTAAATAGGTCACAATATAATTTCCTTCTCTCGTGATTCTATGATTTTATATATGTACTGCACAACATCTTGGTGCATGATGTTATCTGCAAAAGTGAACTAGCATTAGGTAGAAAACATGAGCCAAGCCTCTTCAAATGTTGGACTCTGCACAACCTGAATTATTTTGATAGGCTTGGTTGATGCTTCTTTTAGATCCTGGTATTGCTGCTTTTCGTTTATTTGATGCCTAGGGGGAAATTTCTTTAAAAGGCTTTTGGCTGTACTAATAGGCAATCTCAATAGACCAGCTAAAATCTATCCTGATGAAAGCAAATGTAGTCTAAGCTTAGCATTTTGTTTTTCTAATAGACATGGTTTATAGTATATTCTCTCTAGGGATGTTGCACAAACACTCCCAGACTTCACAAGAGGGATGGGCCAGCACAATATGTACAGTTTTCCAGGAACTAACAAATATAGCCTGGATTTTATGGACATTGGAGCAAAGGGGACTTTGAGAAGGGGGCAGTTGAATCACACAAAAGAGGTGGAAACCTTATGCCCAGGATCAGAAAGGAGCAATTCAATTCCCTTTGCATCACCTGCACAAAGCAGTTGCTGGTACCTGGATAAAAGGCATCACCAGTCTAAGGTGGGAGAGGATGCAACTGCAACCAGGTTGCACAAACTGCAACCAGGTTGCACAAACTACAAAGGCGCATGCATGCATGTGCAAAACCAAGAGGAGATGATGTCATTTGCATTCACCATTAGAACTTAAAACATAAGCAACATAAAAAGCAGGCAAGATAGCATGTGTACATGGAGTTCAATCTATTACCTACAGAAGAAAGTTATGTCCCCAAGGGACATAAACTTCCTTTACCAAAGAATGTGTCTTATGCTGTTACTTTGCATACTATTTCCAGACTGATAGGTCAAATTTAAAGATGCAGTGAGCACAGCACAACTTATTAAAAGCAACAGCGGCAAGAATCCTTTTAGCCCAAAAATGGAAACTACAAGAACTACCAACGAAAGAAGAGTGGCAGATGAAAATGATGGACTTGGCGGAACTGGCAAAGCTGACAGGAAAAATCCAAAACCAGCATGATCAAGTATTCCAAAAGGACTGGAGTAAATATATACAATATTTGAAAGATTACTGTAAGCCATTAACATCACTAGCAGGGTTGTCTGAAGACTTGTAATGAAAAATTTCCTCCCTTTTTATATTTACTTAAAGCTTTTCACAATTGGAAAATGCAGGAAATGCAATGATATATTATAAAGGTTAACTTTGAAAGGCATGAGGTGGGAGAGAAGGAAGTTGCCGGGCTCTAAAGAGCCAAAGAGACATAAAGTGGATAACGATGTGATTGTATATTATTATATTATTGTGTCCACATGGAGGATTTTTAGCAGCGCCCACTCATTGTTCTCCCCCTGCCAGCTACATCACCTCCCCCACTTCAGAAGGTGTATCAATTTTCACTCTTCACAGGGAGAAAGAGTGGGAATTCCATTTTATAACTCCCTGTGTGGACGCACCCAAGTACATGCCATATGAGTGGAACTGTAAGCAGACTCTTGGCCAAAGCCTGGCTGAGATTTGATTGGACTGCTGCCTGAAGCCAGATAAAATAGCTGTCGGCCGCCAGATTCTGCCTGCCAGCCAAGCATGTTCTGGAGAGTCTCGTGTTGCTTTTAGGTGACCTTACACAAGCCACTCTTGTGTCTGTGGGTGATAACACACAACTCCTGGCCCCCTTTAGAGTTTCTGAGCTTCCGCAGAGCGGGGCTTTTTCCTTTTTCCTTTCTTCTTCTCAAGTATCCGGAGCCTTCCAAGCATTTAGCCACATGTGTGCAACGTTTTCTCCCCTGTCTCACGTGACACGAGGCAGAAGCTCAAACATTACACAATAATCAAAATATGCCTCTGGCAAAGCTGAGCCAAAAAGCTGAAGCCGCTGCAAGAAAGTGGGAATGCAAATGAAAGAAACCCATTTTTACTAACGTCGAGCAAGGCATTTGAGAATGCAAAATCGCGAGCCCTTCGTTTAAAGTAGAGGTTTTGCAAGAATAGCTAGGAATCCCACGAAGCTGGACAACTATGCTCTGCGGTGAAACATCTGTTTGAGATTCTTCAGCTTTCCTACTGGATGTCAGGATCTTTTTCTGGAAGACATTTGTGCTTGTGAGTACTATTTTTATTTATTAAAATGTTTTCTAAAGAAGACGTAACATCTTGATCCAAGGTTGCAATCCTAATCCCAGTTTCCTGGGAGTAAACCACAATGAATTCAGTACGACTTACTTCTCATTAGGTATGGTTAGGCTTGCACTGTGAATCCCACTCGCACACTTGTTCTCAGGAAAGTGTGCACAGGACTGCAGCCCTGCAGCCCCCATACATGTTTACTCAAAAGTCAATCCCCTCGGGTTTCATGAGGGCACTGTCACAGGTTTAACAGTGCGTAGGATGGCAGTCTTCGAACAGTTAATTCCTTGCAGACTGGATGGAACTTCTTAATCGAGCCAATTGCAAGTTAAAAGGAAGAATGCACTGGGGGAAACGCTGCGTTTAATTTATGAGAGTTGTCTGTCTGTGCAACCCTTGTAAAATTTTCCTCTTTCGCACAGAAACTTTGCAATAGGAAGAGTCCCAGGGAATCGTCATGCTGGTTCAAAAACAGCTAAACTCCAACTTCTGAAACGGGGGGGGGGGGGGGGGGGCAGAGAGAGAGGGGCCAAGTTCATTCCTGGTATAGTTCTCTTCCCGCTTGCTGAACTTCACACCAGACAATTACTACCCTTTTAGACTTGAAGACTCCACGCTACCCTTAACGTGTTGTGTCAGGGGTGCTAACCTGAACAAAATATTGTAGGGGCCCAGGTGAGACCCATCCCGCATAACTGATCACATAATGCGGTGCACACACGCCATTTAAATGACAATGCCCATCAACTGGGGGGGGGCACGACCCCCTAAAATAGTTTATTGGGGGGCCAAAGCCCCCTCAGCCGCTAAGATATGGCTTTTTTGTGTCATGTCACTGGGTTTTGATCAGAGGAATGCTGTTTTTATACTAACCTCCTAGCCATGTTTCTCCTAGAGACCCCCCACAATTTTACCCCCCACAAATTCCAACAGTTTAGAAGCTGTAGCCTCACCATTAGGTTCCGTTGTGAGTTACAACATTAGAAAGACACAAGATTAAAATGAGTTTAAACTATTTAATGTCAAGAAATGAATTCATATTCAGTTGTCGAAGGATAGAATAAAGATGGACATCAAATCCTGCAGTCTACAACGGAATCCAGCTTCTTTTTCCCCATTACAGTATTGCAGAGTGAGATTTCACCAACACCTTCCTTTCAACAAACAGGACTTGAGAAAATCAAAAGACAATAACAACAACAACAACTAATGGGACTTGTTACGTTTCACAAGTCAATTCCTGTTCTTAGATCCTGCAGATTACCCCTCCCTCAGACAACTCTCCATTGGCAAGCTAGCTGGAACCTAACAAAAATGTAGACTTGGTCCGCAGTGCCATACCTACTTGCTGCCACTTTTGTTGAACTCAGGCTATGTACACATTAGTGGCTGAAAACACATTGAGGTGGTTTCCCACTGCTGCGTTTCAAGTTTCATTTGCACATTGCAAATGGGGATGGAGATGGATGTCTCCACTCAACTCCCATTACCTGCTTGGTTTCCCCATGCCTGCAACCCCCCCTGAAAGTGGCTTTGTGTTTTCAAATCAGATGGAAGGTGGTTTGAAGGAAAACCGACCTACATACGTATAGCAGCATTTCTCAAGAAACATTTTACCTCCCAACAACCCTGTGAAGTAGGCTAGGCTGAGAGATGGTGACTGGTGCAGAGGCTCATGCCTGAGTAGGATTCCCTGTGCCTTGTCCGGCACTCTAAGCACAACACCAATGAGTCAACAAATAATTATATCTGTGCTACTTTTGTTCTCGTTTTTATTTCTTTGGAGGGTAGTTTTTATGGTTCATGTCGCAAATGTAGTTGGACGGAGCTTTGTTTTCTTTTTATTGTCAGCTGCCTTGAGCAACTTTACGTTGTAAAAGACAGGATATAAATATTTATAGAGCAACAGTGTCTGAAAAGGGAACTATAAAATAGCCCTTTTTAACAAGAAGGATGGCAAATGTAGATGAATATCCCTACACAGGTTCCAGGGCTGAATCACCCCTGCTGTTACTCAAATTCAGTCCTGGAGATCCTAGGCTGAAAATTAAACCTTGGGAAGTTATCCAAAGAGCAGCATAGTTTTTTGGGGGTGGGCGGTTATTGGAAGGGATGTCTCAGATGTGGGTGAGTCTCTGTACAGTATTTAATTCCTTCAGCAATCAAGGATCCATTTTAGCTCTGCTGATTGTAAACACTCTACAGAGTAGGAGTTATGGTCTCCACACAGATGATGGGAACCCACACAATGGAAAAAAATTACAACTTCCCCCCTCCCCATCCAATATGATTTATTCCCACCCCCTCAGTGACTTCCTGTATTTCTAGTTCTTTGCTTGAGGCATCATATGGATGTGCTGTTAGCCTGTTCAAAGATTCAGCTGCCTTCTGCTGAGCCAGGACACTGGTTAATCTTCCTCCATATTGTCTCCACTGACTGCTAGAGTCTACTCAAGTTGAACACCTCCCCCCCCCCCAAAAAAAAAATGCCACCCAGTTAAGGGGCTCCTTCTCAGGGGCCTGGCCTGGGATCTTCATGGTATGGCGCTAGTTTTAGTAATAAAAAAGTTTATTACACAGTCCCTCAAAAAACTGCAGTTTTCAAGTGGTCAATAGAGGGGCATGGGGAGGTTTGAAAGTTGTTGGATTACAGTGTTAGAGCTCAGCTATATAAACTAGGTGTCAAATGGCACCTTAAACCAAGGTTACAATTGCCAAAAGGGAATGTCTAGTTGCTATTTTGGGGCAATTATTTTTTAAAATGATTCTCAGTTAAACCTCTGGCTAATTCAGATGACAACCTTGAGCTCAGTTAAGAGCCTTGAGAATTTAAAGAAGAAAAGTCACTTGATCCAGGGACAGTCCGCAAATATACTGGCCTGTTCTGACCCCTTTTTCTTAATGGTGACTGCTCCTGCTTAGGCTGCACAGAAAAACCATTTGGGTTCCAGAAATTCATTTCAATTGTACAGATAAAACATAACTGATAGAATTCTACAGGGTGGGGTATTAGTGTGCGAAAACAGCCCAGATCCAACAATCCCCAGGCATTCACCTCCAGATGGTGGAGTTAACAGGTGCCATCCTAGCACCCAGGCATCTTCACTTGGTTGCAAGCAGTCAAAAGCCAGGTACAAAATGTGCCTGATGCCTGGCTAATTTCAAACACCACTGGATTAGACTCTTCTTGCTTTGGAAAGAAAGAGTGTCTTATATGTAAGCTGGAAATCACACTGTGCATGAGAATTAAACATCTTACAGACTTGTATCTCAAAGGCTGATGAGCTCCAGAGGCGACTGGATCAAAAGCCAGTCCTTTTCTTGGACAGAACCCCTCTGCAGCAAAAAATAAAATAAAATAGGAAGGAAGAAGGAAGTGCATTCTTCCCACTGTTGTAAGAAAAAACTGCTCCCTTTCCCTTATGGGGTATTCCAGAGCCCGTATAGAGTCCTTAAGTAGGTTCCCTATCGGTAGGAGAAAATAACAGAGGCCAACCAGAGTACGTATATTGAGAAGCAAAGCAGCTAGTAAGCCTGATCTTTATTCAAGGAACTGTTGCAACACAGTCCCCACTCCCCACATGCAGGAGGGAGGAGAACCCTGAACAATGGTCCACAAGCCCTTATCTAGACTTTTGAAATTGCCCACCCTGTAGCCTGAGACCACCACACCCTAAAACATCATACATATATCACATTTCCATGCATTCTGGTTTCCGTCACGGTGTTCCGTTGTGCCAGAAGCGGTTTAGTCATGCTGGCCACATGACCCGGAAAGCTGTCTGTGGACAAACGCCGGCTCCCTCAGCCTGAAAGCAAGATGAGAGCCGCTACCCCATAGTCACCTTTGATTGGACTTTACCGTCTGGAGTCCTTTACCTTTACCTTTACCTTTTACCACATATATCAAAGAAGGAGGCAATCTACAGCACAAATCCTGCCTGCCAGGATACCTGATAAAGGTCACTGATTACATTACCTGGGCAGTCTGGCAATTCTTTTGCGATGGTTAATACTTTTGTTCCTGAATCCAGGTCACAGGCTCACCCTATTCATACACAAATATGCCCTTAAGGCAGGATTTGCAAGCAAAAAAGACAATGGGAAGGCTTTCCCCATTTGCCTCCCTTCCTGCAGGGGAATATTTGAGGTCGTTGGGAGAGTCAAAATGGCTTCAGGATTGCTCTCCCATACTATTTCAGACACATGGCTCATATATTTAGATATGTGTGCATTTATGAATATTTATTCTATATTTGAGACATTAAAATTCTTATAACACCACCTTCCCTGCTTTCCATTCTATCCAGCAAAAGTGGCTGGCCTTTAGATTCAGTGATGGCTCCACGGCTCCCTTCTGCTCTGCTGTTTCTCAACTGCTGGATTTATCCGCCTAAGAAGCAAAGTTATAAATGCTGATATTACCACTGGTGGAGTGGAAGCAACATATATTTATTCTGGCTTCTCAGTGCTTTAAAAATTAAGTCTGCCTGGAGGCTACAGTCCTTGACCTGGAAATTCTGACTGTAAAACTCAGATGTGTGTGTGGATTGGCTGTCATTGCTTAATGCTGTCATTCCCCGTGACGGGGAAATACTTTGCAGATGTCCAGACCCATTCACTTCTCATTACTCTCCTTTTTTTACGGATCGAGCTCTGGCAGGTTTTATGTCTGAGGCCCCGGTTGTGACCCCTCCATCCCTCTGGCTAACAAAAGGGGCATGAGAATTTGATGAAGTTTATACATCTGGTTTTGAAAAGGTACAAGAGGAGATGGTATTCAATAGGCACCAGCTTGTGTATTTCAGACATCAAGTATTACAGTACAGTGGTACCTCAGGTTAAGTACTTAATTCGTTCCGGAGGTCCATTCTTAACCTGAAACTGTTCTTAACCTGAAGCACCACCTTAGCTAATGGGGCCTCCTGCTGCCGCCACACCGCCGGAGCATTATTTCTGTTCTCAACCTGAAGCAAAGTTCTTAACCTGAGGTAATATTTCTGGATTAGCGGAGTCTGTAACCTGAAGCGTATGTAACCTGAAGAGTATGTAACCTGAGGTACCACTGTAGTACAATAATTCTGTAGTATTAATGGAGCAATACACCAGTAACTGCTCAGTATGTGCAAAGCAGCTGGAAAAAGAGGGAAATGGGGGGGGGGGCTTTTCAGAAATTAGCCCCACCCCCAGCCTGCTTTTGCATGCTCTTAATCCCTAAATAACATTAATTTGTAACACATTTCTCCAGCAAGTGATTTGAAATGAGAAGATCCATGGCAAAGGATTCAGTGTGTGTTTCATTCCCGCCCCCCGCCCCCGATAAGCCACGCACACACAATTTCTTCCCTACCAGCCCAGATCTAAGGATAGGCTTGGGAAGTGATGACAGTCTTATTTTTTATGTTCTGTTACTGGAATTTATACTCCTCCCATCTCTACAGCTCAGAGCAGGAAATGACACCCATTCATATACAGTGGTACCTCGGGTTAAGTACTTAATTCGTTCTGGAGGTCCGTTCTTAACCTGAAACTGTTCTTAACCTGAAGCACCACTTTAGCTAATGGGGCCTCCTGCTGCGCAGCCACTGCGCAATTTCTGTTCTCATCCTAAAGCAAAGTTCTTAACCCGAAGTACTATTTCTGGGTTAGCAGAGTCTGTAACCTGAAGCGTATGTAACCCGAGGTACCACTGTATATCACACAAACATTCTTACATACAGTTACAGATGGGTAGCCGTGTTGGTCTGCCATAGTCAAAACAAAAAAAAATCCTTCCAGTAGCACCTTAAAGACCAACTAAGTTAGTTCTTGGTATGAGCTTTCGTGTGCATGCACACTTCTTCAGATACACTGTATGTAAGTTTATTCTTACATACAGTCAGGGTAAAAAAAAAGTACACCCTGTTTGAATTCTGTGGCTTTACATATCAGGACATAATAACAATCATCCATCTCTTAGCAGGTCTTAAAATTAGGTAAATGCAATCTCAGATAATCGATGACACATGGTTTATTTAACAGAAATAAAGCCAAAATCACATAGTACCCTGTTCCATGACTTAACCATGTTTAAGATCAGAGTTTTATTAATGAATTGCCTTTACCTTTCAAATGCATCTAAGATGCTGCATAGTCATTGTTTTATCTTCAGAACATCCTGGGAAGGCAAGTCACTTATTTCTCCTATTTTGTAGTTTATGTCCGTTTCCTGAAGCTGAGAAGATGGTGATAGCAGTCTTAATGGTAATTGTAGTAATGCAATAATGCTTAGCATTTACATCACAGTCAAGAGTCCTCAAAGGACTCCATATTAATTATCTCCAGTAATCCCCTTACAGCAAATGGAAAATGATACTTGCCTAAAGCAACCTATGTAGTTCATATGTCTAAGGAGGACTTGACATAGCTGTCAACCTTCCCTTTTTTTGTGGGAAATTCCCTTATTCCAGCGCCATGCTTCCCACTGCTATCCTGGATTGTTAGATATCCCGTAGACTGTCCCCAGGACAGGTGAGGCTGCTGATCCCTTATTTTCGAGGCTACTGATCCCTTATTTTCAAATCTGAAAGTTGACAGCTATGGGACTTGATTGGCAGTTAGCATCATGGCAGTAGTTAAGAGCTGCCCAGGAATTTGGCAGGGAAGGAAGGAAACAGATAAAAAGACCTGAACGTCAGCTTCCTGGCTCGCACCAGCTTCCTCTACTTCAGGTGTGACCTGTTTAAAGCTATTTATTTTGCCCATGGCCGTGCTACAAATTCAAAAGGACGACCCACTAACCCACACAAATTCAAAAGCACTTCTGTTTAACTTCATCTTCCTCATGCTGCAAACTCTCAAAATCCAAACAGCATCGGAAGGGCAACGTGACACCAGAAAGAACTAGGCGGGGATTTTGGCAGTCTGGGGAGAGGATGAATAAAAAGCTAAATGACAAGTTTCTCATTAAACCAGAGAGAATTTGCACACAAGGCTTCACAAAGGCTTTGGCGTGTTAGGGCAGGCCACGTGTTGATTGGATATTGCTAACCCAGCCTTGGGTCTTTATTCCAGTGTGGCTGGCTCCCAGCACGACATCAGCCTCTGTGGCATTGCAGAAGATTCTGGAATGCTCTTGAGAAAGATCAGGTTCATGTGCTGTGCCTAGCAGAACTGTGCCACCCAAGCAGCTCCGCCATCATCTGCCTGTATGCTCAAGTCAGCCCTTTCCCATCAAGAGCTCTTTGGACATGGACCCTGGGATGCATATGGATTTGAACCCTGTCTGCTCTGAACCTTGTGGCGCTTACGTGTGCCTGCTGCAATACAAGCCCATAACTGTCTGCCTTTAATTTCTTACAGGCGTCACCATGATCTCCCTGGTTCTGATTGTCTGGATTGTGCCCTGCGTGGCCAGTCAGCTCGTCAGCAGCTTTGCGAAAGCAGAAAGCCAGAAAGGTTCCAAGCAGGTCATCTGCAGCGTGCCAGGACCACAAGGCCCTCCTGGTGTGCCTGGAGCTCCAGGTTCCCCCGGGACGATGGGAAGGATGGGTTTCCCAGGAAAAGACGGACAAGATGGAAAGGACGGGGAGAAAGGGGAGACAGGGGAGGAAGGTAAGAGACTACCGCTCCCCTTTAAAGCTCAGTCTGTCGCAATGGTGACACAAAGCAGGAGCATCCAAATGGGTCAATCCCAACACAGTCCCAGTTGGGTGTCTACCTCCCCTTATTAATGGTGTATTGTTAAATTTTGAAGTGCAGGTACTTTCCATGACACTCCTAACAGCCACATCCCTTCTAAACCAAATGGTGCAACAAACAAAACTGGACTTTTTACCAGTGCAGCAGACATTACGTCTGCATGTTTGGAATTTTGGAGATCTTATTGTTTGAAAACTATGGTGGGTCTCTTTTCTTTAGTCGTGAGGCTTGAGCTTCTCACAAGACTCTTGGAGAAACCAGGCACCAAAATGACACAGGTGCTAATATCTCGCATAGTCTGAGCAAGGATGACGCTATAAGATGTGTCATTGTCTCTGAAAAATGGAACAACAGCATTATTATTATTATTATTATTATTATTATTATTATTATTATTAGCCAAGTGATTAGCCACAGTATTAAAACTGCGAAAGGGAATTATGGGGCAAAGAATTACGGGAATTGTGTTTCTGCCTTCAAACAGGAGTCAGCGCTCCATCTTTTTCTGTTAAAAATAGTGGCATGTTTCCAACATTTCTGCTCAGCTCACACAGCAGACTTCCACATGTGCGACAGATTCCCCCTCCTCTCCCCTGTAGCCCCTCACCTACCCTCAAAATCTGCTACAGAGGGTTGAAGGACACCCCCACACACACACACACAGCAGATTGGGGGTGGCACAGGGAGAGGAGGGAGAAATTGAACTTGGTGAGCATGAGCAGAACTTGTTTTGTGCAGGGTTGGATTCAAACCATGTTTTTAAAAGTCCAGAACCTATTTTGTGTGTGTGTGTTATCATGTATACTAATATTCCAGGCTCAGATACTGACACTTTAAAGCAGTGAAAATAGCTAAATGCTGCCCTGCCCCCCCCCAATACAGACAGAATCTGCTATTGAAAGGAATTCCTATTGCACATCCTGGACCGCAGCTATTGCCCCTGCACGTAGCAATGTCTTGGAAACACCCTAAAACTCCAGTGGCAGCTAAGCGTCCAGTTACTTACGGAAGTCCATTTCTCTCCTAGGTCCACAAGGCAAGACAGGAAATGCTGGCAAGCCAGGGCCAAAGGGAAAGGTGGGAGCCATCGGCAAAGCTGGTCCTCGTGGTCCAAAGGGCCTGAAGGGGAACCCCGGGAAAAGCGGAGGTGTGGGGAAGAAAGGCCCCAAAGGAGCCCTCGGGGACCCTGGGATGCCAGGCCCCTGCAGCTGTGGGGCAAACAAAGCCAAATCTGCCTTCTCTGTTGCAGTGACCAAAAGCTACCCGAGAGAGAGGCTGCCCATCAAATTTGACAAGATCCTCATGAACGAAGGTGCAAACTACAACAGTTCCAGCGGGAAATTTGTCTGCAGCATCCCCGGCATCTACTACTTCACTTACGACATCACTTTGGCCAATAAACACTTGGCCATTGGGCTGGTGCACAACGGGCAGTACAGAATAAAAACATTTGATGCCAACACAGGGAACCATGACATAGCTTCTGGATCGACTATCCTGTCCTTGAAGCAGGATGATGAGGTCTGGCTGCAGATATTCTACTCGGAACAGAACGGACTCTTTTATGACCCTTACTGGACAGACAGCCTTTTCACTGGCTTTCTGATCTATCCTGACCAGGAATATCTCAATGAAATATAAAGGGAAGACTGTCGACAACAGCAACACCAGCCAACTCTAACAGGGAGTCGGACATGGAAAATGAGAGCTGCAATAATGTACATTCATCTTTGAAATAGTCCCATCTTTGCAGAAACAGTCTTAGCCTGGACTGTGTCCCAGAGGCACTGCTATCACGTTTATAGATGATAAGCACATGGTGAGCACATGTTTGATGAACTACAATTCCAAACATCTCTGAACATTGGCTAAGCTGAAAGGGGCTGATGGGAGTTGGAGTCCAACAGAGTCTGGTAGGCACCATGTTGCCTACCTCAATCTAAGCCTTGGTGTTTCTTTGTGTCAGTCTGTGGGTCCCCTTAAAGAATCAGCCTAGCTTATAAATTCTGAGCAGTCAGATTTTTCATCATTTGTGGCCAGTCGCCATTGCAATATAATTCCCCCCAAACCCAGTAAGGCAATCCAAGTACCGGTATATGTTGAAACATATCCATTTACAAAATGACAAATTATAAAAACTTTAAAATTGTAATGCCCCCTCCCCAAATCATTTAGATCAGTGTTTCCCAAACTTTTTCAAAAACGAAAGACCCAATTTTGCTTATCTGTCCCAATAATCTGCATGTATCCTGAAACCTGTCAGGCACAGCCCCTCCTTTGGCTAATCTAATCAAGTCTCTTGTTCTCCATCTTAAATCAATGCAAACTCAGATGATAACATCACTGGGTTTTTCTAAAACACCTTTTGTTTTGCTCAGAATCTATCCTGATGAAGTGTTCTGGAGAACTCCCAAAAGGTTGCCCACAACTGTGACATTTGAGA
Organism: Podarcis muralis; assembly: GCF_964188315.1. Lineage (NCBI taxonomy): Eukaryota > Metazoa > Chordata > Lepidosauria > Squamata > Lacertidae > Podarcis > Podarcis muralis. Next base: position 44,471,615 of record NC_135656.1, on the reverse strand, counting down.
ATGATCACAGTTCTCCGCCTAATGAGACACTAAGAAACCCCCAAAGGCAAACGGAAAAGGAATAATTTATAAAGAAAGATGTAGATGACCACATTATTTTAACAGCGGAAAAAAGATTATGATATTCAAAATCAGGAGCTCAACACTGAAGTGTCTTCAAGAGATCACAACACAGAATGATCAGAATATTATTTCCCCTGAATCTTTTTGTGTCCCATAATTTTGCCCTCACAGCTACTGCAAATCTCAGCTGAAGTTAGTTAGGTATGGTGGAGTGTTGGATTAAGGCCAAGGAAACTCGGGTTCAAATCCCCCCTTAGCTCACTTGGTAACTTTGAGCCCATCACTATCCCTCAGCCAAACCTACCTCACAGGGTTGTTGTGAGGATAAAATGGAGGAAGGGCAGAAGCATGTGTGCTGCTTTGAAATCCTTGGAGGGGAGGCAATGCTGTTAATGAATAATAAATAATTGGTAAGGGAAAGAAGATATAGAAACCGACATGTATCAGCCACTTGAGGCTTTAATGTTGTATGTATACTGCCACCTAGTGACTACCATCTTCATTGCACAAGGTGCTGCCTGAACAATACAATTTTGCAACCAAGCACTGGTGTTTTCACAAGTAAATAAAAGTGCCTTTTAACATGCTCACTGCACATACAAGCAAACGATGCCATGCAGTTTTAAATGTACAGAAATCCAGGTATGTTTTTTTTCCAATCAGCTGAGGGTGGGTGGCTTTCCATTTGCATTTTCAACCCTTAGGAACGTTTTGTCGGTGCTTCCCGATACGGACCTTACATAACAAATGAATAATAAAAATCCAATTTTTTTGGTGTGCACTTCCAGGAGGTGAACAAGAAATGTTGCCATGTGTTTTTCCAGTTGTCAATATTCACTGCTCTTCCACACCATTGATCAGTTTATCAGAATGTAGCAGAGCTGTGTTTCCCTCTCACCTCAGTCAAATTCCCCCCAACCTTTTCTGTACTGGGCATATTCATTTCTGTACCCGTACCTGCAAGTGCGCAAGAGAAAACATTTACCAGCCTTAGATACCATGTTTCTCCATGGGTAAAATGGGGACTTATTTTCTTGACGGGAAGCAGTATCTATTTCCATTTGTTTTTTTGGTTTAATACTGAGCTCTTCTACAAGACTTGTTAGAGAACTGTGCAAGAAGAGGTTCTTGTGCTAGACTTCCACATTAGAATACTTCTTTAAAAAATCCATTGTATGCACTGATCCTACAACAGACTGCAAAAAGTGACACCCAATATTGTTTTTGTACTACTTCATTGGTGGTCTGTTCCACTGAACTGGGGAGGGACAGGGACATCCTCTTCCACACAGCTAGAGGGGTCGTGGTTATCTTTACAGTGGAAGAAGTATCACATGCAATCAAGTGAGAATCAGCTTGAGCAGTGGTGACATTGTAGATATTTATGGGTGATAATATGGCCTAGACTGCTTTAACAAATGCTTCTTCCAAACAGAACAGTGAATCTTCTTCAATGCACTGCTTCCAATTTAGATTATGCACCACTGAATTCACTAGGATTCATTTCTGAGGACATGCGGTTAGGATTGCAGCTTTACATCCCAAAATAAGGAATTCTGTGCTCATGATGCATATTCATATGCCCTGACTAAGCTTAGCAAGCGAGGAGCACGTGTTAAATTTTATTCTCTTCCTCCTACATCCTTCAAGCATGTTGGGCAGCCTTAACACTCGGGAAGAAGCTGAGTAGTCATAGCACATCCATACTTGGAGTGAAGACTCTGCTGCTGATGCCATACCTTTAAGCAATGGTAAAGACTTCCACTGGGTATTCCGAGATTCTGATGTTTTGACAGTTGGGCAGCTGTTAAAGAGAGTTCTCAGAGATCCACTCAGAAGGAAGTTCATCCTTTTTTTACAGATCTCATATACCTGGTAATTATTTTAAGACTTTGATCTTCTCCAATAAATTCATGTGAGATGGCTCTCTTACAATATAGTTACAACCAATGACTACGCTAAGAAAGATCACCTCTGTAAACTAGCTACTTCTAGGGACACCACTGGAGCTTGTTATGCCAGGAGTCAACCTTGCAGGTGAATTTGCCTCTGGGAGGGGGTACCTTAGTGAGGCTCTAGAAATGGGGAAGGCAATCTGCAGCCATTGGATTAATTTCACAAAGGTGGAGGAAACCCAGTAAGAAAGAAACTCTTTTAGGTCCGTCCCCCCCCCCCAAAATACTGCTCTTCTGTCCATTTAAATCAGGGATGGGAAAACCTGTGGCCTTTCAGAGGTCACTATGCTCCAACTCCCATGAGTCCCAGGCAGCATAGCCAATGGTTAAGAATGATGGGTGTTGTAGTCTGGCAACATCTGGAAGGACACAGGTCCCCCACCCCTGACTTAAACTGTTTTAGGGTATTGCGATTTATAAAATTAATCTTATTATATAGTAGTAAGGTTGAACACAAGGGACGCGGGTGGCGCTGTGGGTTAAACCACAGAGCCTAGGGCTTGCCGATCAGAAGGTCGGCAGTTTGAATCCCCCTGACGGGGTAAGCTGCCATTGCTCAGTCCCAGCTCCTGCCAACCTAGCAGTTTGAAAGCACATCAAAGTGCAAGTAGATAAATAGGTACCGCTCCAGCGGGAAGGTAAACGGCGTTTCCGTGTGCTGCTCTAGTTTGCCAGAAGCTACTTAGTCATGCTGGCCACATGACCTGGAAGCCGTACGCCGGCTCCTTCAGCCAATAAAGCGAGATGAGCGCCGCAATCCCAGAGTCAGCCTTGACTGGACCTAATGGTCAGGGGTCCCTTTACCTTTAAAGTTGAACACGCCTAGCAATATGCTGATTATTTCTTAAATTAAGCATCTGCTGGTAGGCGGTAAGAAAAAATAAGAACCGAAAGCTTTAATAAGAATAAAAAGTGAGTTTTTAAATGTTTTAATTTTGTAAACTGTTGCCTTTCCCATGTTGTGAGCCCCAAAATCAGATTTCCTGCAGCCAGGATACTTACTGCCAGTTCCTGCCCACATGTCTCACAGTGACATAACATAGCCATTATGTGCCTTCCGCAGGTCAAAGAAATCAAAGTACTTTTAAATCTCCACTTCCATGCCACCAGATATGGGAGCTGAAGTTTGCAAGACTCTGGAACGTGTCTATAGCTGAATACGATAATAAACCAAGGGTGAGTGGCCATGGAGGTTTGTATCTCATTATCTTGCTGGGTTTGTAAACACGTTACAAGGATGCTTCACTTTTCAGCCTTTCTACCATTCATCTCAACTCTTGGTTCAGCATGACTCTACCCAAAGATGTGCCTTACACTCTGGAAACTAATGACATGTGATTTCAGAAATAATTTGTTTTCATCTGTGTGTATATGGCATTGGAATTGTGGAAAGGCAGACATAAACTTCTAGCTCTGCATTTTATAAGTGACAAGCAATGCATTACTCCAGTTTCAGTATAAATGTAAAGTTTGATGCTGCTGTGAACACTAGAAGCATCACCAGATTCTGCGTTCCACTCAGCTGACACTTTTGTTTACTTGGCAACAAGGTCTTGAATAAGTAAACGCTACTCTCCAGATTCTGATTCTAGAATTCTAGGATTACCATTGTGGCCTGTTCTCTAATTTGTTATATTTTCTTCTCAAGCATGACACCTAGGTAGGCTCTTAAGAAACATGAGAAATTCCCTGAGTGTTGATTGGTGTGCAGTTTTATTCCAAATTGCTCTAGGTTTTACATGTCTAATCTGCCATAAGCAAGGAAGTAAACTAGAAGTTTGTAATCCCCCGAGCTATTGCATCTCACCCTTCTTAACTCCCTAATCCCACCCACTTCTGTGAGCCAGGACAGCTATCAGTGCCCAAATCCTTCTAGTACCATTCCTCACCAAGAGAGATATCACACATTCTGTTTCATTCCTCTCAGTCTTTCCCCATCCTTGCTTCAGCTATGCAATATCCCACCTGTTCAGGGTCCTCAGTTCCTCGGCAGCTGGAAAGCAGGTGGGAGTTTACCACATGACGGCTGTCCCTTCAGGCAGAGAAGTACAGCATTATGATTCTTCCCTGCAGACTCTTATCCATCACCAGGATCAGCAAACATTCTTTCCCCCCTTGTACACCTAAGTCCAGGTTGCTTCCGCCCAGCAGGTACTATCTTCACAAGTAACTTAATACTGGTCCTATTTACTATATCAGGAACTGTCTGCTTTGCCCTTGCTACAGCTGGCCTAGAAACAAGAATTTAGCAGAATTTGTATAACGGCATCCTCATTCTGGGGGAAAGCTTTCCTTTCTGCAACCTTTGCTGCTCACATTGAAAGCAAAACAAGCCCTGCCACTAAAAAAAGAAACGTTAGCAAAAGCTTATCAGGGCCAGTGTGTGTGTGCACGCACATTCATCATGACAGTTTTTTAAATAAAAAATGCAATTATTTCTCAAGTAGCCATATTTCTGCCATTAAATATAAATAAATCAGAGAAGGTGTTGCTTTGGGCAAACGATCTCCCCCCACCTCATTTATTCCATATGTAAAGAAGCAAAAATAGTGATTTGCTGCACAAAACGTATGTGAGGGCAAATCAGTTTGCAAAACTCAGAGTGCTTTATAAACTCGGGATAGGATTCACAGCAGAAACACTCTTTCTGTGCTTGGTTTTCAGATACCCAAAACAACCTTGTTAAAATCTTTAGTGGCAGTGAGGTCAAACAGTAACGAATTGAGGTACCAGTCAATGAAGCAACTGCTCACATCATTGTATCAATTGCTGATGAATTCCATCATCTGAGCATGCAAATTATGAATGGGACGGAGAACCTTTTGTTGTCCCTTGTGCCAGTGGCGTAGCTAGGGATTTTGCTGCTCAAGGCAGCCACTGAGTTTGCTGCCCCTCTTCTTTGCTTTACTTGCAATACCCCTTTTTTCTCTTGTTTCAACCACAGACAAATACTACAAAAAGTCAAAACGGCACGACATATAGGGAAATAAAACACTGTTTATTTTTTAAGTAAAACCTTAATTCCAACATTTCTAAAATGTTTAGTATGGCAAGATTTCTTAAATGCAACATACTCATTATAGATCTTAGGTAATTCTTAATCAATTTTAATTTAGAAAAACTCCTCTCACAACTAGCAACACTTACAGCAACAGTGAGGAAAATTTGCAGCAGTATTACTCTATTTGGAACTAAATTCCCAAGACTGTATTTTAGAATAAACTGCAAAACTTCAAAGGGTCCGTCGCTGTCCTTCCACATCTCTGTTTTGTCTCGTGAGGCAACAAGAGAAACAAAACTCTTAAGTCTTTTTCTCTCAGCGAGGAACTCTTCCCTATTAATGTCATAGTCATGATCATTATTTAGTTGACATTCATATCATTCAAAAGATTCGATGAAGTAAGGAAGGCATATTTTTCAGCAAGTTCATGAAGCTGTTGAGATCTCTTGATGATTTCTTAGATCACTCTGTTCAGTGAAAGAAACAGTTCTCTCTTCAACTCAGTTTCATATGACAATTTAGCATAATCTCATGATTCTTCACCTGCCAACAATTTCTTCTTTCTACACTGACAATCCATGACTATCCCCAGATCACCAATTTCTTTTGCGTAAGCTACTGAATTGTTAACTAATTTGTCTCTATTTTCAGTTTAAAATGCTTTTAAAGCCTTGAGCTTCACGCCACATTGTTGTACTGTATATTCAGTCCTTTGGTTTGGAGGTAGACCTGTGTGTTGTTAGGTTCTAGAAGGAAGGATTCCCAAAGGCCAAAAAAGCACAGGAAGGAAAACAATTGAAAAGCATCAGGCAGCATGCCATCATCTGACCTGGTACTTTCTTCTTCACCAGTTGAATGCACTTCTACAGCATTTAATATTTGTGAGTAGCTCTTTTTTACAACACTCACAGCATCTCCCTGTGCACTCCACTGAGTTTCTACTACACGCATGACACTTTTGACCGGTGACTGAAGTCTTGGTGCAACTTTGCCTTTTCCTATTTTTGTCTTAGAAGGAGGGGCCATCTCTCTATGGTAGAATAGCTGCTTTACATGCAGAAGGACCAAATTTAAATCTGGCATTTTCTCTGGATACGGCTTGGAAGCCTCCTACCTAAAACCTGGCAGAGCAGCTTTTAAAATGATAAGTGATTACATTGGGCTCAGTGCTTTCACATCCAAGTCCAGCTTTCCCAACATCTGATAACAGATAAATTGCTATTGTTATTACCTGCCCTTCGCCCTAAGGTCCTAGGATGGGTTACGTGAATTAAAACACTATGTAAAAACAGTTTAAAAGGACCTGTTGCATGGATCGACAGTGCAAACTAAAACCGTGTCTACTCGGAAATAAGTCCTGTTGAATTAAAATGAGGCTTGTTCCCAGGTAAGGAGGACTAGAATTTGCTTTCTTAATACGGCAAGTAAATGTGTTGGGGCCAGCATTACATTCTCCTTTAAATGCAGCTTATCATTATTACGTATTGGGGAAGGGAGGAATCCCGCAAGCCCAGCTGAGCTTTGAACTAGGCCAGTTTTGGAGGGTTGGTGCACGATCCCACTTACAGCGGTGGGAGACGAGCACCTATTAGGGCAAGAGCCTCTTCTCTCGGACTACAACCGAGTCGGTCCTACACCCGTTAGTGCCTCCAATGTGATCGGACCCCTTGCCTGGATTAGTTCGCTTTGAATGAATGAAGCTGCCTCTTGAAATTGCCCCGCAGGAGAAGCGGAGCAGCAGCAGTGCCGAGAGGGCCGGGACAGGGGAGAGGGGCTCGGGCGGCGGTAGCCTTGGCGTTGGTTTCAGAGGAAGTCCACGGGCGGACAGACGAATGAATGAATGAGCGAGCGGGACTCCCCCGCGCGAAAAGGAGCGTGGGAAGGCTGCTATACTCAAAGAAGCGATAGGGCTCCGAAGTGCGCGCGCGCGCGTGCGCAGTGCGGCGCCGGCGTGTAATCTCCCCCTCCTCCTCCTCCTCCTGCTCTTGGGATCTTCCATCCAGAGCAGGATCTGCGGGGGGGAGGGAGGGAGGGAGGAGGAGAGAAGCGGCTAAAGGGCGGGGAGATCACCTTCTCGCCCTCCACCAGCTACACCGCGGGGAGCGAGAGGGGGGGCGGATATGCATCTCACCTCCGCCCTTCCCGCCAGACTCTAAGTTCAACACTGGGGAACTGGAGGGGGAGGAGAGGGGGGGCGCGCAGAGAGATAAGTTTAAATGCTCCCCCTTCTGCCTGGGCTGCAGTATTTTTCCAGCAAGAAATAGCTGGATGCCGGGTAGGACAAAGGCTGGGGATCCCGGTTTGGAGGGCGAAGAGAGGCAAAAAGGTAAGCGCTGCGTGGGCGGGCGCCGTCTTCGCAGTTTGTGGGGAGTTGCGGACTGCGGGGGGGGGGGAGTGTCGTGCAACTTGCAGTTATGGCTCTTTTTAATTAAAGGTAGCCTGCCTTTAAACAAAGAAGTTGTGCAGTTATGAGTGCTCTAGCAGACCGGGAGTGGGGGTGGCCGAGAGGGAAGAGAGAGAGAGGCTTGTTCCCAAATCTTTGGAGGTAGTCAAGGTAACAGCCTTGGTGAGATCTCTGCAAAGAAGTGATCGCGGCGAGGAGGTAGTAGATCTCTCAGGTACTCCTCCCTTCGGATGGGCTGGTGCACATGGAAGCGTCCTTGGTGGCTTTTCTGCAAAAGGAAAGGGCGCGGGGAGGGGGAGGGGCCCGTCTTGCAGGTAAGGCAGACCTGTGGCCGCCGAGATTTCTTGGGCGACTGTGGCCGCATGGAAATCTGCAATTGTGGGGACGCTTTAATAAAGTGGGGAGAAAACCCGGGTGTTTGATAGAAGTTCGGTGGACAGAATTGGACCCCGGTAGAAAACGTGGATGTAATTGCCCTTTCCCCTTGCCCTCTCTCTTTGGGCGAGGGGAGGCGAGGAAGGTGAAGGATGTTACAACTAAAAGGTCTCAGCCAAAAGAACTAAGTAACAGCCAGATCCCATGCAGGGACATGTGCCCTGAAGCCTGTTGATTTCCGTAGGATGGGGCTGTTGGGCTACAACGCATAAACAACTTGACTAGGTAGAAAATGTTGGTTAATCTGGTTCACTGTTTATTTCTCCCTACCTAGGTATTGCCTTTCCCCCCAGACCAGGTTTTGGATGGGAAGTCTAAAGATGGAAGAGCCATGGTGGAAAGGAGACCTTGCAGCAGAGATTCATCAGACTTTGAGGTTGAAGGTCAGTTAGCCTCCCTGTCTCTGCACTCTTACCTGCTCTGCCTTTGCTGTGTCTAAAACTTTTTTCCATGGTGGTTGATTCTTACAGTGAAAGACTGCAGTCCTCAATGCACTTTGAATGGGAGCAAGTTAGAAGTACCGTACATTGCACCTTACACAGTGTAAGGAAATGTGTATAGGTTGCTTTGTATGGAAGAAATATACTGAATAGGTTCCCCACCCCCATTCTAGAGTCTAGAAGAAAGCAATATGTAATTACTCTGGACTCCATGATGGTGTTGATTCATATCCTGCTGCCATGTAGTGTGCTGTTGGAAAACAAAACAAAAAAAATCTTAAATTGATACATTCAACCAAATTAATTATCAAGGTGGATGAGAGCCTGTATTGCATGCTAAAAAAGTTGGCTCATTGTCTTCAACTCTCTTGCAAAAGCTGGTAAGAAGTCACTGTAGATTGAAGAGGGAGTGAATAGATAGTTTAAAGCAGGAGACTGAATGTGCCAGTCCTAAAGGCAATTATTTAGATGTTGGAGTCAATGGGATTTGTTTGCAAGAAAATGTGTGGTTAGGATCAGCAGCTTTTATGGAAAAGAGTGTGGTAATGCAGACAAGGAAGAGGGCCATATGAAAGCAACTTTTCACTGGAGACTTGATTAAGACACATTCATGCTAAGAAGGATATGTATGAAAGGGATATTGCCTTGCAAATGGGTCAGGGAGTTGAGATAAAGCTGACAGTATAGGTTTGTCCTGAATGAGCCCCTTCCCTGAGCGTATTCAGTGATGCACCTTTCTGAGCTCCTAGAGCATGAAATGTATACATTTACAAGGAAATGTCTCTCAACTGTGTTAAATTCCTTACTAGTTCTGGTGAAAATCCTTGCTTTAATATTGCGGGTGCTGTGCACCTGTGCTGGTCTGAAGTGGTTACTGCGGTGCTGTTCCTTGCAAGCCTGCTCAGGTTCCTGTCCTCCACTATACCTAGCTTTTTGTCCTGTCCCTCCTCCGTGAGAGATGTTTCCTCTGTCTGGGGGTTTGTTCCCATGTCTTGGCAAAGGCAGTGTTTTTGGAGGGAGGGCCTTGAACAGGTGTCAAGCATGACTTGGGGGAAATGTGTCGAAGGTTCATGTTCCTGCTATTTGCAAGTATGGAGGGGGTGTCTGCATGTCGAGTGTTGCGTCTCAAATTAACCAAAAGCCTTGTGGCACTTGAAAGACTTAACAAAATTTATTATGGTGTTAGCTTTTGTCAACTACAGCCTGCTTCACTAGATGTATGACGCATCATCCTGAGTTGACAGGTGTATATGCACATGGAAAGAAAGAAAGAAAGAAAGAAAGGGGTTAGCCATGAAGTTAGAGGGAAATGGAGATGTCGGAAATACAGGTGGTGATAATTATGTTAAAGTGTGGACATACGTAAATTTTTTAGTGATCTTTCACAAAGCATTGTTGAGGATAACATACACATTCTGGCATGGGTAAGCCTTGAAGCATGAGGGTAATCTAAGAAATTGTCATGGACACAATGGAAGATCTTTTCACAAAAGGAAAACTAGTAATTCTCAGAACCCTCCACCAGCCCACACAAAACAGGCAATAGCAATAGGCTGCAGGGCATATATTTTTCACCCCTCCTACACCTTCCTTTGGCTTGTATTTTTCCATTGTTCATTGTGTTCTTTGGTTACAATTGGAATATGTCAAAGTGAATATACTTGTTCAAGGTGAAATTTACACAGGAAAAGTAACTTGAATTGTTGTGTGTTTTCTTTGGAAAGAAAATTATGTATAGCTTTGTCTTTGTGTGTAACTTATATATATAGCTGAATGAAATGCCACAATAGACGGTTGGCCTGGGTCCTTTTAAATCCTGGGAAATAATGAGCAAATGTCAGGATTTCATTATAATTTGATTTTGTTATCATTTGGCACACCTGTCCCTTCTCAACAGTAGGCCCTACGCCATTTGACATATGGCTCCTTGCTTGCGTTTGCAAAATTAAGTTCACATCCTCAAATAGAAAGGAACATAAATGGGTTGCTGGCTCCCCAAATGTACTGTGCTTCTGAATATAACTTTAGAGAGGGATCGAGTCCTTAGAAATTTTGGAAGTGGGAAAGACAGTATTGTTGCTGTTGTTTAATGTTCCAAGCAAACGTTCCAAGACACACTTCTGACTAGAAATATTGCTCTGAAATTGATTCTTAGGCATATTTCACTGTATTTGGCAAAGGATGACGTCCTTCCGTGTCAGCTTGTTGTGCAACAAACTTACTCTTGCGCTGCTGGGCTTTTCCTCCTCCCCTTCATTCAGCACCAGATCTCTTCTTGAAGATTTGGCAGCCCTTCAGAGCAGATGTGGGCAGCAGAGGAAGGGAATCTGTTGTGTTCCCTGGCACAGTCGGTGTTGGATAGTGCCTACAGTATTTATTGAGTGCCCAGCAGATGATGTGATGGTGTCCATTCTGCTGAGATGAGAAACCTGTGGCGCTCCTGATGTTGGACTACACATCCCATCATCAGCTCCCATCATCCCTGACTGCTAGTCATGCTGGCTGGGGCTGCTGGGAGTTGGTTGTCCAACATAATCTGGAGGACTTCCCCAACCCTGCCCTACTGGCTTCACATGACATTGGTTCTCATTTAGAAATTCCAAATGTGTGTGGAGGAGTGATGGCAGAATGATGCCCAGTCCTGTACCAAATGGCGTGTCAGTACAGGTGGCGGCCATTTTGTGTGCGTTCAGTTGATGTGTGATCTCGGATGCACAGGTCATTTTGGAAAGAGAATGTATGCACATGGCCTCTATGTTGTGGTGCATTGTCTGCCTACGTACCTAAGCTGCTTACAAAGCCATCAGGTGCAGCATGCCTCTTGTTGAATCTACTGTAATTATACTCTTATATGGTAAATATTTATTGTAAATGAAGAGTTGTGTCCATGGGGTGGGGTGTAAAGGTGGTGTTTTGAGCTGTACAGTGAGCATTGTAGAATTCCTTGCTAGCTAGAAGACGGGGTGTTTTGGTTTTAGGCAACTTTTCTGGAAAGCTGGATCCTTCAAATACAGCCAGCTCAACTCCATCCCTGCCTGGGATGTTTTTAAAACCTTCATCTGGAATCTGCTGAGGTCAAATGAGATGTTGCCTCTTGGAACAAGACTGGAGGCTTCCATCTAATAATTGTTATGTTAGCTTGTGAATGGGCCTTGTGTCTAAACAGACAGATAAGCATGTTTGCCTGAGGAAATGGGTCCTCTTCACCACATAAATATTTACAGTGCCGTACTTTTATGTAAGAGGTCTTATCTTGCAGTTTGTTAAGAAGTAATTCATGAACTGGCTTAACCTTTTAAAAACTAATTTCGTCCCATTTTCATACTTTTAATACAGTGGACCTGTAAGTGGGCTTCAACTTTAAATTTCTTGTCTGGGCTGCAATTTCATTTTATGCAGTTTGATTAAATAGTGCCCAAAAATGACTATGTAAGTCATTGAAAAGTTATTGACTTGTTCTGAACCCGTAAATGGGTGATTTCTAAATTCTTTACTTGGGAGAGCCAACAATGGAAGATGAACTTTTCTTTTGAATTTGCCTTTGGATTCCAACCTTCTGCTGAATTTGCCTCCAGGCCAAACAAGACCTGAAGCCAACTCCTTGAGTGCCTAAATTAACATGTCTTAAGTTTTCTAGTGTAAGTAGCAGCTGTTGGGGCCCTGAGCAGGATTGAGATGTTTAATCCAAAACACACACACAGGGGGGGGGGGGAGTGCTTTTCCCAGGTCTAATAGGTGTGACACAGTTGTTAATGAAAAATTAATTGTACACCTGTATGATTGGTTTTAACTATGCTTTGAATATTGTATTTTTTGTATGTTATCTTTGTATTGTACACTGCTTTGGTGACGTCAGGCTGTCAAGCAGTTTATACAGTTGTACAATAAATAAAATAATAGCTCCCCTTAAAAACTAACAATTATTGTGGCAGTCCATGAAAGGTTATACCATCATAAATGCGTTGGTCTTCAATGGGCGCAGCAGTCTGTTTGTTTCTTTATAAATAATGTTGGTTCCTGGTCTTGAACCCTGTGGGAGGGGATTGCTAGCTGATGGTGGATTGTTGTTGTTGTTGTTGTTTAGTGTGGCTCTCCCCCTGCCCATTGCCTGATTCTCAGGAGTATGAATAGTTGTCGCAAGTTGCATTGTCTTTCAAAAACAGGTTGGATATTCATCCAGAACAAGAGCTGGGTTGCTTTTTATTGCGTTAGTTGCTAAGCACTTGCCAGAACAGGTGGTGGGTGGTGATCTGTGGATTTTGGCTTCTGAAATGGATCTTCATGTTAATACCCCTTCTCTCTCTGTGTCTCTCTTTCTTTCCTCCCCCTCCTTTGTGTTGCCATAGGAGCTGAAGCTGCCTGTGTACAAGGCCCATTCTCCGCAAATCGGGATGCGGCGCTATTTTGCTGACCTCTTGGCCATCCTCAGCAGCCGCTGCCAGCTCTGCCCCACAGCCCGACACCTTGCTGTGTACTTGCTGGATCTCTTTATGGACCGCTATGATGTTGCTGTCAAACAGCTCTATGTCATCTCAATTGCCTGCCTCCTCCTTGCAAGTGAGTAAGCTTGCCTGTTAATGCACACATGCTGTTGCGGTTATTACTTGTCCGTGGGGGGGACAAGTAAGCTGTTTATCGGTTAAATGCCCTAAGCTGATGAAAACATTTTTATTTCAATTCATTAATTTTAGGTTGTTTATTTTGAGCAGGTACCATCTAAAGCGTTTTTGAAACCATGGAACAGGAAAAGACTATTGGTCCCTTCCCAGAGGAGTATGATATAGTTGACTATTGCTCTTTGCCGTTTCTGTTGCTTTTAGAACAGAGTATCAACAACTTTGCCTAGAATTTCCTGCAGTGATGTACTTCTTTTTTGCTCGTATGGGGAGGAGCCTTAAGCTGTGCTTAAGAGAAAAGGGATTCTCAGCTGTTACAGAGAGTAACAGGTTCATTTTTATGCCCTTGAAATGAGGCCGTGGGTGATGCTTTTCCTTCAGATTACCCCTTGCATTACTGTATTATTCAGAGCCTGTGGGGCCCATCACATTGACATTTAAATATTACTCGATAATTGTGGATTGAGCCCATGGAAAGGGGTTCCTGTTACATTTAGAGGGCACCTTTGACCCCTGCCATATTATATTCATGGAGAGCAGATACTGTGCAGGTTCATTCTCAAACTGCAGCCCTTTCTATGTACTTACCTAGTGATCCATCCTGCGCTATATCCTCCTAGAATCCCTTTAGTTTTGGGCCACTTTAGAAAAACATAGTTGTCAGCCTTGCAGAGAGACACGTGTCCTAATAACCCAAAGCTTTATACAAGGGAGGAAATGCAGGTGAGTAACTTCGGAACCAACCCTTAGAGTAGCCTTCCACAATGTGGTGCCCTGTGCATGGTCCTCTCTGACCACTGGCCATGCTAGTTGAGGCTGATGGTGGATTGGTGTCCAACTTCGACAGAGGGTCCAAGAGCAAGTTAGAGAAGGCTTGTTTAGAGCCTCTCAAGTCTCTTTTTAAAGATAGACAGGATCTACTTTTTGCCAACCTCATGCTTGCATAGCTTGTCCTTTTAGCATGTTGTATATATGACCTTGAGCCAGACATCCTGGAGAGTGAAGTCAAATGGGCCTTAGAAAGCACTGCTAATAACAAGGCCAGTGGAAGTGATGATATTCCAGCTGAACTATTTAAAATTTTAAACGATGATGCTGTCAAGGTGATACACTCAATATGCCAGCAAATTTGGAAAACTCAGCAGTGGCCAGAGGATTGGAGAAGATCAGTCTACATCCCAATCCCAAAGAAGGGCAGTGCCAAAGAATGCTCCAACTACCGCACAATTGCACTCATTTCACACGCTAGCAAGGTTATGCTTAAAATTCTACAAGGCAGGCTTAAGCAGTATGTGGACCGAGAACTCCCAGAAGTGCAAGCTGGATTTCTGAGGAACCAGAGACCAAATTGCAAACATGCACTGGATTATGGAGAAAGCTAGAGAGTTCCAGAAAGACATCTACTTCTGCTTCATTGACTATGCAAAAGCCTTTGACTGTGTCGATTACAGCAAACTGTGGCAAGTTCTTAAAGAAATGGGAGTGCCTGATCACCTCATCTGTCTCCTGAGAAATCTCTATGTGGGACAAGAAGCTACAGTTAGAACTGGATATGGAACAACTGATTGGTTCAAAAATGGGAAAGGAGTATGGCAAAGCTGTATACTGTCTCCCTGCTTATTTAACTTATATGCAGAATTCATCATGCGAAAGGCTGGGCTGGATGAATCCCAAGCCGGAATTAAGATCGCCGGAAGAAATATCAACAACCTCAGATATGCAGATGACACAACCTTGATGGCAGAAAGTGAAGAGGAATTAAAGAACCTTTTAATGAGGGTGAAAGAGGAGAGCGCAAAATATGGTCTGAAGCTCAACATCAAAAAAACGAAGATCATGGCCACTGGGCCCATCACCTCCTGGCAAATAGAAGGGGAAGAAATGGAGGCAGTGAGAGATTTTACTTTCTTGGGCTCCATGATCACTGCAGATGGTGACAGCAGTCACGAAATTAAAAGACGCCTGCTCCTTGGGAGAAAGGCGATGGCAAACCTAGACAGTATCTTAAAAAGCAGAGACATCACCTTGCCAACAAAGGTTCATATAGTTAAAGCCATGGTTTTCCCAGTAGTGATGTATGGAAGTGAGAGCTGGACCATAAAGAAGGCTGATTGCCGAAGAATTGATGCTTTTGAATTATGGTGCTGGAGGAGACTCTTGAGAGTCCCATGGTCTGCAAGAAGATCAAACGCATCCATTCTTAAGGAAATCAGCCCTGAGTGCTCACTGGAAGGACAGATCGTAAAGCTGAGGCTCCAATACTTTGGCCACCTCATGAGAAGAGAAGACTCCCTGGAAAAGACCCTGATGTTGGGAAAGATTGAGGGCACAAGGAGAAGGGGACGACAGAGGACAAGATGGTTGGACAGTGTTCTCGAAGCTACAAACATGAGTCTGACCAAACTGCGGGAGGCAGTGGAAGACAGGAGTGCCTCGCGTGCTCTGGTCCATGGGGTCACGAAGAGTCGGACACGACTAAACGACTAAACAACAACAACAATATATTCCTGTCCAAAGCTGCTATACTGACATAATATTTTGTCTGTTTAATGATAATAATAATTGTTCCCCGGCCAGAGCCAGGCTCAGGGCAGCTAACATAAAAGTAACACAGTATACAAAGAACATAAAAACAGGCAATCAATTAATTAAAATACATCTTAAAATTAGTTCAGAACAAATTAAAATCTGGACAGATGGCATTCCACAGGTAAAATTGAGAGTGGTTAATATTCTCCAGGGCCAAATGTTACCACTAGTCTTATAAAGGACCTGTGAGCAGGCTAGGAGGCCTCTTTAATGCTTGTTCTTATACAGAAAGAAAAGAATCACACTGAACCCTGACCAAAGGCCTGGCGGAACAGCTCCGTCTTGCAGGCCCTGCGGAAAGATGTCAAATCCCGCAGGGTCCTGGTCTCTTGTGAGAGAGTGTTCCACCAGGCCGGGGCCACAGCTAAAAAGGCCCTGGCTCTGGTCGAGGCCAATCTAATCTCCCTGGGGCCTGGGATCCTTAGAGTGTTATTATTTGCAGATCTTAAGGTCGTCCGTGGGGCATACCAGGAGAGGCGGTCCCGTAGGTACGAGGGTCCTAGTCCGTATAGGGATGAGCATTGTGTCTCAGTAGTTTTATTTTATATTTTTAAAGGCCAGTCCTTGATGAGGGTGGCCGCAGTGTTTTCAAGGGAGCAATCTAGAAAGGAGATAAGGAAGTGGTTGTAAAACTACAAAAGCAGCAGAAGCTGTTCAGTGTCTTACAGCTGCTACCCTTCCTCAGTCCATTGTCTGGCCTTTGTATTCCACTCTGGCAAAAAGGCGGGGCAGGGGAGAAAACTTTTCTACTGCATGTTATCTTAAATCCTGCTAGGCTGGAAAAAATATTGATGGCAAATAAAAGAAACTAGTCAAACTGGAGGAAAAAGGATTCTTGGAATTTGTTAAAGTAGAGACTGGACTGGGTTCTTCCAGGGCCTATAAATTTAAATATTGAGCAGTGCCTGTTGGAAGGGTTGGGATAGTTGTTTAAATCGCACTTTCCTATTAGTAATAGTTGACATAAAATAAAAGTGTATAATCAGATAACCAGATTGAACATAATGTGTATTTTCCTCCTTTTTCTTTGAAGTGTGGGCCAACATTTTTCCATATGTGCTGGTCTTGGTTATGTACTATATTTCATCTTTATGTAAAATAATACATTGCTTTCACACATTGTGAGCAGCTCTAGTTTTCTTCCATGTTGACTCATCAGTGAAAGTGGACTGCATGCTTTTCCAAAGCTCCCATAATTTTATACTCTGTACTATTTGTGTTTGACTAGAGCAGGCATAGGCAAACTCGGCCCTCCAGATGTTTTTGGACTACAGTTCCCATCATCCGTAGCTAACAGGACCAGTGGTCAGGGATTATGGGAGTTGTAGTCCCAAAATATCTGGAGGGCCGAGTTTGCCTATGCCTGGACTAGAGTTTATCTCATGCAGTGGCAATGGCTGGCTGATGAATCTCTGAATTCTGGGTTTTTCAGCATTGGCTTCTAGCTGAGTTCAGGAGAATCTAGATGGAGAGAATGCCTTGAACTCAAGTGGCTTGTTCTTTCTTTCCAATAGGCAAGTTTGAAGAGAAGGAGGACAAGGTGCCCAAACTGGACCAGCTCAACAGCTTTGCTTACATGTGTAGCCTTAACCTGGCGCTAACCAAGAAAGACCTGCTGAAGATGGAGCTTCTGCTCCTGGAAACTTTTAACTGGAATCTCTGTCTGCCAACCCCGGCGCATTACATCGATTACTACCTCTTTGCCTCCGTTAGCGAGAGCGATCTGCACAATGGCTGGCCTATCACGTCCGTGACCAAAGTCAGAGCTTTCATGGAGAAATATTCTCACTATTTCCTAGAAGTCTCGCTGCAAGGTAATTTCTTGGTCCAGAGGCCCAAGGCACATGTCTGCCTTGCAGTAGCTTTTATCAGGATTATAGCAGTCCTCGGATATGGAGAAACATTGTGTTTAATGCAAATGCCACCAAGATATTTGCCTCACCTTAGAAAAGGCATGAAATCAAAGCTCAGGCTTTGGCAAAGGGAATTCTTGCTCTTTGAGGCCTTGTTTTGGGGTTAGGCATACTCTGGACCAAGCTAACCCACAATTCTTGTTTTAATATATGGAGGCTGGGTAGAGGCTGCCACAAGTAGAATTCCACTCTCAGGATTCTCCTGTTGAAGGAAAGGTGGAAATGTGATTTTCATCCATTTTCCCTTTACCCTTCAGCTCCATAGGAGCTGGTTGTCTTTTTGTGGAAGAAGGGTGATTTCAAGTGTGTTTGCCACTGCTTACCTCAGAGCAAAGAAGCCATCCTTTGCTTCTAGAAGTTGGTAAGCTTTTGCCACCCCACAAGGATGAAGCAGGTTTGAGAACCACTAAAAGCCACATTTCCTCAATTTTGCCCCTAAGCCAATGCAAAATATAAAAACGAAATATGCAATATTTGGATCTTAAAGCCAGGCAATACTTGGCATGTAGTACTGCATGTTTGTCTGGAAGTAAAGCCCACAGAGTTTAATGCCGTTTTCTTTCCAGTATGATTGCAGTCTTAAACGGTCTATAAAGTCTGAGATCAGATGGCAACGATCTCTCAGATGCTGGGTTAAGAGCGCCCTTCGAAGCCTGAGTTATTGCCCATAATAAAAGTTGCACTGTGCACACAAAGAGACTACAGTAGATTTAGTGGCATTGCTTGCAAGAAGTGCTGACCTAAGTTGACTTGCTCTCTCTTGAGCCAAAGCCGTCATTGTGGTGTCTTAGTCTCCAGCCAGAAGGCTTATACATCACATTAGCCTGCTGCCAGACTTGCTGGAAGAAGTTGGCAAAGTCTTGCCATTTATGGATGGAGGGGCTTGGGCCTAATTTTGAAATTCCTTTTCTTCCAGATCATGTTTTTCTCTCATTTCGGCCTTCTCTGGTTGCTGCTGCTTGTGTGGGAGCCTCGCGCATCTGTCTTGAGGTTTCTCCTTCTTGGACTGCACAGCTCCAGCTGTTAACTTGTTATTCCTGGGAGCATCTTGCTCCATGTATCGAACTCATGCTTATGTAAGTTTTGAATAAAAACAGCCACCTGATGAACATTGTTTTATTTATGTGTTAGTTTTTTCAGGCGACTAATACGTCAAATTATCTATGCGGACAGAATTTCAAACATTAACATCTACCTGGTGTGACTCTTGACTCCATGTTGATTGCAAACATGTAGCGTCGCCAGTGCCCTAGCTATTTACAGTTGACATAGCTGCCTGCCTTATTAATAATACTCATGCAAAGATCCAAAAAGCCTCAGTGGTAGAGCTGGTAAGCCCACTGGGAAACCTTGTTCCCTTTCTGTACAGATGAGCACAATTATTTATGACATGGCTAAATTTGGTGGCCCATTCCTTTTCTTTAAAAGGTCTGGTACACACATCCAGACCCTGGTCTACAAATTTCTCATTGCTGGTCTAGGACATAAGATGGCAAATGGTATTTTGGTGTCTGTAACTTTATTGTAAATACTATAATTTTCAGTGCGGCTTTTGTAAACATGATTCTAAAACATTCCATGCCTGCCAAATGGCCTGGAGCATTCCCAGACATAGGTGTAGAGCAGTGTTTCCCAAACTTGGGTCTCCAGCTGTTTTTGAACTGCAACTCCCATCATTCCTGACAACTGGTCCTGCTAGCTAGGGATGATGGGAGTTGTAGTCCCCAAAAACCCCCAGCGATTGCTAGTTACTTACCTGTCACATTTTATTTTTCTGTTTCAAAACCCTGGCCTTTAAGCTTGTGTGTGATTTTATTTTTATCTAACAGAGCTCATGATAAGGACATCAAAGAAGCCAACAAGGAAAAGGATCGTGTGAAGCTGTTGCAGCAGCAGCAGCAGCAAGTTGTGGAAAGCCTCACCCTTCAAACCCCGACTCAAGTTCTCTTTCAGCAATCGCGTTATCACCCCCTGGCTCAGCATTCGGCTGTCGTTCCGCAGTTCCACTCCCCAATACAGGATCTGTGCTCAGCTTACCGGGACTCTTTACAAGCTCCTCGACTGAGTGGCCTTGCCTCGGGCCACCATAGCGATTCCCTGCATTCCTACTCCACCCTGCAGGCCAGCTTTCAGCCTGTTTTGCAAACAGTGTCCATTCAAGGGCCTATCACCATGCAGGTAGCCATTTCAACGGAGCCCAGGCACTGCCTCGCTCTGACCTATGGCAGTAGCTATTTTAGCGGGCATCATTCTTACACAACAGGTTGTTTTGATGGATGAGCACCTGCAGAGGAAGGGGGTGAGACAGGACTAGTACATCTTGGAAGGAAAACATTGGTGATATATAAACTGAGTTGCACCTGCCACCATAGAAAGGAGCTCAATGGAGCAACTACTTGCCAATAGCTTGGACAAAAACAAATCCCTCATTGATTTTTCTTTTTTCTTTTTAACATTTAAAACATGGGTGCCTTTCCTGCAGAAGCAAGATTTTTCTGAGAAGAAATGCAAAAATATACCTCGAAATTCATGATGCTACTTTTGCAAGAGTGACTTACTGAAATTGGGGTGCCTCCATAGAAGGGGTGCCAACGAACTTGAAATAAATAACACTGTAATTAAAAACAGTACTCTGAAAAGCAGAAACCTGGAGAAACTTCTGGCCATCAGATATACTTGTATGATGGCTCTCCCGTGAACACAGTTTGTAGTGGCAGCTCATAACACTGGAGCCTTTTGTTGACACTAACAAGGCTTATATTTCCTTGTTACCTCTGAACTGTCACTGAAATTTTTTTAATGAATGTTCCTTGCTGTGCTTTGACTGGAATTTTCACAGAACAAGACTTTAAATTTGGAACACAAGTCAAACCACTTTTGCCTTAATTTGTCTGGTGAGGCATCAGTAGACAAAACACCACTTGGGCCTCAAGTTTATCGTATTTTTCTTAAAATGTAATCTTAACTTTACCTCTAAAATATTTAAGATGCTGCTGCCTTAAGTAACTAAAAGATCATTTTGTGGGAAAACATGGTTTACAACTTATGTCAGGGATTAATGTTTACTTGAAAACAATTCATTGTCAAAATGTTCTTAATATTGCAGGAATCGCTGCCTTTTAGTGTGGTATGTTTGGTCTTGCCGTTTGAGTTATTATCTAAATATGGACAAATGTGTGTGGAAGGAGTTGATTTTCTTTTTAAAGGGATCCATGAGTAAGGGAACCTGAGGTAACCTTGGAAACTGGTCAGTCTTAAAAGCTGCAGTCCTTGAACCAGAGTTGAGGCTGTTCGTTTACAGCCTGCGAAGACATTAGGCTACCGTTTACTTTAAGCAAAGGCCTACTGATAATTTTTAAAAATCACAATGTCACTTAATAGAGACACCATTTTAGCTCTTGTACATCCAAAGGCTTATTCTCTCTCCCCCTCCCTTCCCCCATTACTTGAGAGTGGAGCCACATGTGGAGAAAGCAAAGGATTCTGAAGCCTGTGTTTTACTGTGTAAACCAAATCCTGAGCTGTAAGTGAGGCACTTGCGGGGACATAAAACGGAGCTGCTGCTTACCCCACCTACCAGTTCCCCCATGCAAATGCTACTCCAAAGCCATTTAAATTTCTTCCCCATTTCCTAAGAGGTACCAAAATCAAAAGTGAAGCCTGTCTGATGGGAAAACAGCTGATGTCGAGGCAGGTGTAGAGGGAAAACTCAATTGATATGTGACAAGTACTCAACCCAGCCACTTAGATTTTATTCCTGTTCCCACACTCCACATTTGCAGTACCTCTGCAAATGCAGATTTGGGAACGGAGGGTTTGCCAGATTAACATGATGTTTTGCCTTAAGTCCCATTGATTCATTGCAGTTTAGTTCCACTTATCTGTACTTCAGGATCATGAACTTAACTATACTGGTGCGATTAAGCTTCCTGCAGGATTTCTGTGGGTTTGGTTTTTCGAAGATTCCTGGTAGAATATGAAGTGCTCACTTGATATTCAGCTGTTTGTCCTGTTAGTCACTGAAAGCCAGTATTGTTTGTGAAAAGGGTTCTCAGGATTGCAATACAGACTATGTGCAATATATTGCTTTTATTCTGTCTAGAGTCCAGTATGTGTGTGTGTGTGTGCTATGGTAGGATGTTCGTCATTCTGCTTTTTAAGTTATAATTTTTAGAAAAATAGTTCATGAGAGGGTTGAGTTGGATTTTAGAGTGCAGAATTGTGTTTCCCCTTTTCAGAGGAAGTATGTTGGTTGGGGACTGATGTCTCTAAAGTATACTGTAGTCTGGGCATGTCACACTTTAAGCAAAATGAAAGTAGATGTGTTCCCTTTTTGTTACAGATTTAAATGAAAAGTGTTTATGCAAAAAATTAGAATAGTATCCGGAAGTTTTCTTTTTGTATTTATATACGACTTTGTATCTACAATATTTTGTGTGTTGTAAGCAAATTTTAACCACCTAATTGTGTAAATACTACTGAGGAAGCTCTGGTTGAAGAATCCAATGTGTTCATTTTATTAGCCTTGCATAGAAGCCTCTCCTGCCCCCATTTGACATTCGTAAGTATCTCCATCTTACAGTAGTTTATTCAATAAACACAGTGCGAAATACTTATGTGTGTGTCCGCTTCTTGTATACTCCTAAGAAGAAGGGTCTACCACGCTATTTGTGCCCTCGGGTCATTCGCTTTATTGAAGTATTTCACAGTTCCATTAGTAATCAAAGTTCTTCTCAGTATTTGCAGGTGAACGTGATGTTTTCCTAGTATATGACGCTTTACTGTTTCATTGGCTCTTAATATGCTTAGAACTGCAGCAGTGGATCACACACATTTATCCTAACTCGTTTCAGCCTCCCGTTAGCTCAGCATTGCAGTTAGATCTAGAGTCGCCGGACTTCATTCAAGTCATTTATGAAAGAAGTAACAAGGAAATGGGACTTGCTGCAATATGGTGCAAGGCTTTGGAAGAAAAGTTTTGGGAAACCATGTCTGCAGCTGCTTCCCTTTTGGACGTGTACATTTCCCGCCCCCCTTGTAAAAACCCATCATGCTGCTATTGGCATGATGATAATCATATGATAAACTCATTTCTGGGTTCGCTGCAATTTGTGATGGCAAACCTAAATTCATGACAGCAGAGTGGTTTCATTTAACTAGTTGCACATGGCAGTTACGTATGACTTGAGAAACCTGTTTGTGGAGTGATTGCTCTGAGTCTATGCATCCTTTGCATAGACTGATGGCAGCAGGATTCCTCAAGGGCCTCTTCCGATGATGCTCCCACCTATTAATTGATCAAGTGTGTGAGAGCCTTGGATCTGTGTGCATGTTCCTAGCCCCCGTCAACTCTACTGCCAATGTTAACCAAATGGTTGGGAAGGTACCGTAATGTAGAATTTCACCCTGGGCAGCCAACTCATTATGGAAGGTGATTATATATGTAGGGTTAGGGGAGACTGTTCAAATATTGGTGGGATCAGCTGGCATAGGTCTTGCTGTCTGTATGCAATGTGCCCATTGTCATGGCAGGAAGTCAGAACAACCTGTATTTTTTTATGACAGCTTAAGACACTTAAAGTGGAGCTCAGCTCAGCAGCTTGGGAAACATGAATGGGAAGAGCAATGTGTCTCATTTACTGACTACTATTAGCTTGCCATATGTGCAGAAGGCACTTGGAGTGGGAGAATTGCTGATCATCCCCTCTGTGTCCCTGAAAATGTAACTCCAGAGGATTTGGGGTTCCCCAAAGTGGGCTTGTGGCAGAGCAGGAAGCAGGGAATACACTACTCTTCTCTTGCCTTCCATTTGCAAGCTGTTTGGCTCTAAGCCCTCTTCTGTGCTATGTCTAAAAAGAGCCCCTGAATGGGCAACTGCTTTCTCGGTGGCTTGTGACAAACTAAATTCAAAGCTGTGTGACTTCTAGAGCGATGGACACTTGGAAGTTGAACATAATTCAGTATCTTGGGACACTCGGCTGTCATGGATTTTAAAATCAGTTACTCTTAATATTGCAATTGTCTACCTTGCAAAGTTGCAAATGCGATTTGAAAGTGTGATGATACATGATGAATTATCACATGCTGGCCATCTTTTATTGCATGCACACAAATATAAAATGCACTGTTTAAAGACTCAGAAATGGGACTCTGAGATATTTTTAACTGAATGAATAGCTACACATAAGAAAATCTAGTGATGTGAAGTATTTATTTTTAAACCACCCATTCTAAAATTAATGCTGAAGTGAGTTGTGAATACCATTGTTTGGGGAAGTTTTTACTGTTTAATGCTGTATTGCGTTTTTAATATTCAGTTGGGAGCCACCCAGAGTGGCTGGGGAAATCCAGCTGATGAGCGGGGTATAAATAAATTATCATCATCATCAGAGTGGATACTTGATGTAAAAAGATGGGACCTGCTTTCCAATAGAGAAAATATCACTGCTGACTTTTTCTGGCATAGAAGTTGAAGGCTTCTAGGCAAATGCTAACCAAACTCCTTTTTGGCTTTCAAGTTACTCGTATTGAATTGGTGAAGTCCTAGGAAAAGAAGTTCAAATAATATTTTCATCCTCGGTTGTTTTATAATGCCAGGCAGTAGAGATAGTAGATCCAAATTAAATAATGTGTGCCTTAAACCGGTCTTTTGGGCTCAGTTGGCCTCAAATTCTGAATAAATTTGTCTGGGTGCCCTTCTGCAGACTGTTTTTCTATTGTACTCATTAGGAAGCTTCCCTTTGGCTGGATGGTGTCTAGACAGTGAGAGCCAGACAAAGGTACTTATTTCTTGTCTGAAATTCAGTGCCATTTCCAAGGAAGGGTAAATTGGTGTGGGTGGGAGGAGGGGTAGCAGCTGTGTAAAGGTGCAGCAGAGCAAACATCTGTGCTTAAGTTTGGGGGGATGAAAGTTCAACCCCTGATTTCAGATGGAAATGTGGCATCATCTCCCATCAGTCAGCAAGCAGGAGCCTTAAAGGATTTGTGCATTGTGAGCTCTGACTTTGGAACACATGCTTGGGCCTGGTTGCTAAGTGACTGTGCAAGATCGAGCCCCAACACATGGCTTCCCTGTAACGGAGAGGGCAGCATTTGAACATGTGTTCTCTTGTTTTTTCCTCCCTGAGAGCTTAAAGAACAGTAGAATATTGTTGCCTGATCCTTCTAACTAATGAGCTTATCTCTTGTTCAAGGAATTGTGTTTGCCATTTGGGAAGAAACAAGCCAAATAAATTCAGCACATGCAAAATGCAAACATTTGTGAGTGCTCCAAGGAGCCAGGAGCCCAGTAACAAAAATATAAAGTTGTCCTTGCAATAATTGAGGGAGGTTTTGCATCATGTGGAAGGCTGGATCATAGGGTATCAACATACTACTTTTTTCTTGGGGTTGCAACCATTACCCAGTGTGGAAATGTCCCCTGTTTGGTGGTGTTGCCCTGGATAGCAACACTGAGAGCTGCTTTGCATGTCATAGAATTATAAATAATACCTTATTTAACACATTATAAAAAATAAGACACGTAATGCTATCAGGTGAAAGTGGCAATTGGCCCTACGCTATGCACTGTTGGAAAGTTTAAAATTCTAGCAAAGTAGGAACATAGGAAGTTGCTGTATATTTAGACCCATTCTGCCTATTGCACTTGTTTCCAATCAATAAATAAATGCAGAAACAAACAAAGTTCTTAAGTTCGTTACTTTATATTGGGGTTTTTTATTGCTCACTTTTCAAGTATCAGTAAGGCCACAATTATTCCTCCTCCAACGGCTTCTTAGACCAGTCTCTTGCTGATTCTTTTGAAAGTTTCATCGCCAATTGTAGAAATCTGCAGTAAAGGATAAATCAAACATTGCTAATGAAGCTGGAAGCTGGGATTGAAAATATAGCTGTTAACATCCTGGAATGCTTTGTGAATTCCCTTCTTTAAAGTTGCTAATGATTCAGGAGTACTGTGACATGAATTTAAGGGAGGAGGGGAGACACAAAAGAGGAAACTTCCAATTCACAATTTAAAAAAATCATTAATGTAGCCCAAAGAGTTATTATTATTTTTCTAGAGGGCACTATTGAACAACAGTTTCAACCTAGTGTGTCTCTGCAACACTGCTTGCAAAGTATTGTGTTTCCTCCTCCCCTGTTATACTTTCAAATGCTTCATAGTAGTGAGTTAGTTTTAGAATTATTTTGTATTTTGAATTGATCAATTCACGTACCCAGTACGTGGGTATTGGTGGCCATTAAAATCATCATGCCTTCCGTCCATTCTTCGGCTAAAATTTTCCTTTAAGGCTGTAAACACCATTTTACAAAATTGGGGGGGGGGGCATCACACATTTGATCTTCAAGGAAAGTTTTTAGGAAATTACCTCAACTAGTTTGCCCCCAGCAATCTCTGCAGTATGATGATAATTAGGGAAGTCAGCAACCACTTTTCCACCTTCCATTTTAACAGTTGTCTGCAACAGATTTACATACATTAGTTGCCCCTTGGCTGAATACAATTAAGGATTTCATTTCAATAAAGTGTTTCTAGTGTGCCAACGCAGCCACACCACTTTGAATCCCGGCTAGTCCTTTGAAAGCAGTAGCTACAATCATTTACCTTGAATTTTTTACCACCCATTGTCTCCATTTCGGATTCCTTGCCAATAACAAACTTATTAGTCATGGAATGCCCGCTTGGGTAAATCTGGGACCAGGTGAATTCATCTCCATTCTGTACCACTTCAGTAACAATCTTGAAATTTTTCCCTTTTTCAATTGTGTCGGCAGGAAAACCTAGCCCAATGAAAAGACAACGTTAATGTAAACCACCTCCAATGTATTTGTTTAGAAGCATTTCTAAATTGCTGTGGTATACAGATTTTCTAAGAGGCGTACAAAAATACAAACACAAAAAGAGTGATATAAAAACCAAAAGATTAATAAAAGAATGCAGGAATCTGAGTTGCAATGTCATTCTATCAAGCAGAATACCACTGCACGGCAATCTGCCGTAATGCAGTGGTTTTTATTCTGCTTGCCAAATAATGCTGTGCAACTCTGAAAGACTGCAGAGTTTCACCAGGAGATCCCAACTGAAGATGCCATCATTCCCATGTTGAGGCTCTCTTTTCTGAAACCAGCAGCTGACAAGCCAAGCAATTCTCTAAGTCAGCTTTCCATAACCTGGTACCCTCCAAATGATTTGCATTGCATCTCCCATTGCCTCTGATTACTGGCTGTGCCACCAGGAGAACTGATGGAAGCTAAAATCCAAAACAACTGGAGGGCAGCCAATTGGGGAATACTGATCTGAGTCTTAATAGATACATACCCATGCGCTTCATAAAATTCTCATAGTTTTCCTCACTTTCCACTTCGTATTTGCCGGAGAAAGCCATGCTGTAGTCTGTGGCACAGGAAGGAGGCTTGCAGAGGAGGGTGTTTGTGGTTTGGCTTGGTAGGTTCAGGGACTGAAAACCCCTGCCTTATAAAGCTTTCTTAGCTCAGGTTATCCACCCTAAATGCATTGCACTTCTCCATCATACCATCTAATGAGGAAGTTTGTTTTTTTACAACAGGAGGGTAATTTTGTATGAATCACTTAACACTGGTGTCATTGACCCTTACGAAAGGCCCTATTCCAATTCTGGCATGTCTCTTTTTACCAAAGACTTTTCCCAAAGTAAGTTCAGGGTGATAGATAGATGAAATAGATGTAGATATAGATATATAGATATAGATATAGATATATTGTTACCCTACAAAGGGGGTCTGGTAATATACTGGTCCACTTTAGCCAAATAAAGACAGCCGAGTCATGGAAAAGGTTCATATTTGTTGCAGGCTGCAGCAAGAATAAATGATCCAGAGGAGTTTTCCAAATTCTGGACCCCAAAGACAACATTCAAGACACTTGTATAACAATTACGTGCGTGATCACCTCATACACGATCCTTTCCAGCAATATGATGGGATAACTGAATGCATGGACAGCTTGTGGGCCCCTGAAACCTATTTCATTGGTCAGAACAGCCTGCTCCTAATTGCTATGGCAACAGGTATCTTTAAGCAAAGTCCATACAAAATGTTGCTTTTTTTGTTATCTGCTAAATGAAGACTTGTCTGGGTCAGGAAAATTTATTGTTCTCCTGGCTTTGATGCCAGCCCTCTGTCTGCTGCCGAAGGCCAGCGAGCTCTTGGCATGCTTTACTAACCTGATAAGATGAAGCGAGAGGCCCATGTTGGGTGCTATCCCAACAAAAGACAAGAATGCAGCTTCTTTCATAGGTGTGGGGGGGTGTCTCTATAGGCCTCTATAGGAAGGTGGGAAACAATCTCCCCTCCCCGCCATAGCTGAATTCCTTTTAGTGAAAGTGGTTGAGGCCCAAGATGCCCAGTGAAGAGGACCAAAACACACCCACACACAAATGCATCACACACATACTCATTTTCAATATCCCTCTCTCCCCTTGCACTTCTCAATTTGGCTTTTTCACTGTGCACCGGGAAAAGGACACAAAGTGAGATGGCCATGCAGGAAGATTAAATCCCACTTCCAAGAGCTGACAGAGGAGGTGAATGAACTCGAAGCGTGCTCTTTCCCGGTTTGTGCTGAACTTGCAACCTTGCTTTTCTAGCAATAATGCCAACGGCCTTGAAAAACTTCATCTCATCCAGCAGGTGAAGAAAAGCCACAGAACTGCAGGGAACCAGGTGGCGGTGCATCTGGGCTCTCATGTTTATGTATGGCTCGACTCGCTCTGCAGAAATCGTATTACAGCATTCCACTTCTCCATCATTCCATGTACAGAAGCCATGGCAACTGAATCTTATTTCAATACAGGCACTGGGAAAGTATCCTGTACCGCACCTGAAGGCAAGAGATTAGTTAGGAGGCTGCAGGTCAGTTTGTATTACACAACTCTGCTTTTCCACCAAACAGTACAGTCAAGAGCTGCTGCTTCTACAGTTGCTGCCCAAGATGGCGGCTTCCTTCTGACTAATGGTAGGGTTGGCCTTTTCTACCAGCACTCGTAGTGGGGCCTCCTGCTGCCACTACGCAGCCACTGCACAATTTCTGTTCTCATCCTGAAGCAAAGTTCTTAACCCGAGGTAATATTTCTGGGTTAGCGGAGTCTGTAACCTGAAGCGTATGTAACCTGAGGTACCACTGTAATTGTTAAAGATTAACAGAAGTGGAAAAGGGTTGAGTAAGGTTCTTTTCACTAAAGGGCTGTACATTCTTGTTCTGTCATAAATAAGAAATGGCAGTTATCTCCCCTCCTCTTTGTTATCAAGGTTATTATTTTATGACTTGATTATCTCTTAACACTTTTATTTTCTCATGCATATAGATGGGAATTTAATCTCCACTGTAATCTTACCCATATTCAACTATTTATGAGAGAAGGCTTTAGGATTCTCAGGGAGTTTTTGCCATCTTTAGAAGGACAGATAATTTATGGCAAGAAAATAGTCTATTTGTTCAACATATAGCTGGGTAACATCTGCTAATTGAAGCAGCCTTGAAAGGTAGGGGGGAAAGGTGAAAGAATTGTGTCTGAAACTTAACCGCCTTGATAGATGGTATTGGAAAGACACTCTGGAGTCTTTTTGAAGAAACTGATTCCTTCTGCTTCAACTTTCAAGGCTGCCTAGCCGGCTCAGTCTTTTCCCTGTGGCCTTCGAGTGCAGGCATGAATGTTTTCAAGTGGCTTATGTTTTCAAATTGAATCAAAGCTGTTTTGGGGGAAAACACATCAAAATGCAGTACTTCTTAAGATTAATGTGGCTAACGCGGATTACAGCTAATGCCATGTCTGCACCGAGTCACAAACTGGCAGTGGAAGTGCACTTGGCGCAGAACAACTGTTTTCCACCGCTGTGCTCATATAGATTTTTAGGTCGCTCAATACTTTTCTTGAAACGACCGTACCACAGTAGCATTTTAAGAACTACTGTACAAGACTCTCTGCCATTTTATTCTATCTTCAGAGGGCCTTACTTCTTTGCAGTTTGTGCCCCCAGCCCCCTAACCACTGGTGTGCACAGACAGCAGGTGACTTAGATACACATCCATCTCTACTGGTACGCAAATGCCTTTCTAGGCCTGGCTCAGAATATTCCAGACAGTGTTTTGCCTTCCACTTGTACACTGTAGACTGGCTGATGGGAGATGTAGCAGGCTGATCTCAGTCAGTCTGACACTCGACCCAGGAGCTCCCTCTTGCACAGAGCCTGGCCGCTTACCGACTTATCTCTAACCTACTACAGTAGTACCTCGAGTTAAGTACTTAATTCGTTCCGGAAGTCTGTACTTAACCTGAAACTGTTCTTAACCTGAAGCACCACTTTAGCTAATGGGGCCTCCTGCTGCTGCCGTGCCGCCGAAGCACGATTTCTGTTCTCATCCTGAAACAAAGTTCTTAACCTGAAGCACTATTTCTGGGTTAGCGGAGTCTGTAACCTGAAGCGTATGTGTTAAGTTGTGGGTGAACATATCAGACAACACAGCGATTCTTCAAACAGCTCTTGTTTATTCACAGGCCAGGACAGAACTGAACTGAAGGGTTCAGTCAGCCTGCTTATATAGAGCTCCAGTGCAATGTAACTGTAACAATTTTCTAAAACTATCCAATCACTGAACGTCACTTTCGATCCCTTATTTGCATAACTATCTACAGTATCCGCCTGCTGGCCCAGGGTGAGAACTTCAGTACATAACAGTATGTAACCTGAAGCATCTATAACCCGAGGTACCACTGTATTTCTAGAAAAGGTTGTTGAATGAGCACTCACTCTGCATCTTCAGGCGCACCTGGATTCTGTCAGCTTTCTAAGCCCTGTCCAGGCATTTTCAATTTAGAGTAAACCAAACACATGAAAGGGGCAGTGGAGCAAGTGCACTAGCTCTGTTGCCATTCCTGTCACCATCCAACACTTAAATTGTGAAGACTGAAGTCCTTTCCAATCAGGCTTTCGCTCAGTGTACGGCACTGACATTGCAATTGGCCTCAGTCGCTGCTCTTTGCCAAGAAGTTGAAATCGTACTCTGTTGTCCCCACTGGATTTTGCAGGAGTCATTGAAAGCATTGACCATAAAGTGCTAGCGTCACATGTGTAGCGACTGATGTTCCTGGGTTAGCCTTTGAGAGGTTTTTACAGGGAATCCCAGAAGATAGCTAATGTGAGTTTGCTCAGTGTTCTCCCTCCACTATCACCCTGGCAAGGACTTCTCTGTGGTATCTTGCAGGATTCCACCACCATTCCTCTCTTGATAACTTATAATTCCTGTAAGGCAAAACAGTACTATTGGAGGAACCAAGAATGCTTCCACATGACATCTTATGGTGGGCTCTTAGTGTTGTTCATGCACACAAGTTTTGCTCAGCATATGCACAACGTGGTCCTCATCAAAATATTATTTTTCCTTTCAATTTGGATTTGGTGTTTCTGCAGAAAGCGTGATACGTTAGAAAAGCAAACATTCAAATGGTAAATCCAGATTGGGGGTGGGGGGACAGAGCGGCATTCTGCTGAGGGAGATGCCAAGTGGACACCGTGCAAAACTTGCATGTGTATTGAATCCACCAGGAGATGCTGTGTGGAAGCACTCCAAGAGGCAGAGCTAGCAGAGACAACAGCTGAAAGCTGCTTATTCATCCTGCTTCATCCTGAGATTATCAAAGTGTCCAGATGTTTTCCATATGGCTTTCTGCAAATGGCATTCAACATCCTTCTGATGAGGCAAAGATACGTCACAGAAAGCTGATATGAATCCTAAAAGAAACAGTTTTGTAGAGCTTAAAAGTGCTACCACACGGATGCTCTATTCCACCACAATACTGCGCTCAGGATGCAATCTTAGCTACACATACCTGCGAGTAAGTCCCATTGAACTTAAAGGGGGTGGCTTGTGAGTAGACACATATATAAAGGTAAAGGGACCCGTGACCATTAGGTCCAGTCGTGTCCGACTCTGGGGTTGTGGCGCTTGTCTCGCTTTATTGGCCAAGGGAGCCGGCGTACAGCTTCCGGGTTATGTGGCCAGCATGACTAAGTGAACCAGAGCAGCGCACAGAAACGCCGTTTACCTTCCCGCCGGAGCAGTACCTACTTATCTACTTGCACTTTGACGTGCTTTCGAACTGCTAGGTTGGCAGGAGCAGGGACCGAGCAACGGGAGCTCACCCCGTCGCGGGGATTCGAACCGCCGACCTTCTGACCGGCAAGTCCTAGGCTCTGTGGTTTAACCCATAGCGCCACCCGCATCTCTAGACACATATATAGGAGTGTGCTATTAATAGAAGAGAGCAGTACTTTAAGTACTGTGTTGTTGTTGTATCTTGTCTACCCTGTTTCATCTTATGAGCAAGCAGGAGAAACAGGAGCACAACTCGGAAACCCAAATCACAAGTACCTGCTGTTCTAACCCCACAGGTGTTTTTATTTCATAGATACAACTCCATGTCCATTTCAAGTCCATTGCATGGTTTAGTATCTTTCAGAAGTGAAATGCCACTTCCAACTATGATGCACTGCAGGCTTTGAGGATACTGTCTCCCCCAGCCCACTTTATTGCACCATCTTTAAGGATGGCAATTACATGTAGATAGTGAAGCCTTTCTAAGGCAAACCTTGATTGCTGCTTTGGGGTTAGTTACTCTGCCTATAAAAGCTTCTGTTGTTCCCCCTCTAGTTTGGATTGCACTTCCCAAAGACACTTCCTCTCCTCCCTTTTGAATGGTTCACTACCCTTAACCCCTGTAATTCACTCGAAGGAGGGGTCATCTAGGGCAGACAACTGTCTTAATGGAGCAGACTGGTCTTTTTCTGCCAAGAAAAGCCAGGATAAAAGGAGAACTGCGTCAAAACAACAGCAGTTTGCACAGCAGAATAAATATGTGCTTACAGACCTAGATACAATGTGCCAAGTGCTAAAACCCTCCGGTGAATTATTACTCTCAGTAGGTCAAAATGTATTTTACAAAGCCCATGTTGCTTTTTTCCCCTCTAGTTGAACAATGCTTGTTTTCCCTCCTGCTAATGGATATCTATCTGTTTCAAGGAACTGTGTGTTTGCACATATTTTACAAGCATGGATGCATGTTGTAAATCCCCATGCAATGATGCCATTTCATGTTCCTTTCTCTGTTGCCAGATCTTATTTTATGTAGATCTACTGCCCAACCTACTCTTTACAGAGACATCTGTTTGAGAAAAGGAAATGCTTCTTCACACTGCATGGTGACAGCAGTGTTTGGTGCATTAACATGCAATAATGCTGTTGCAGTGAATCAGCATTCGTTGCTCTTTGGTGCCGTAGTTTATTTCTTAGAGCAGCACCTGATGGAACTTTGTTTAGACTGGCAAGAATCCCAAGAGAAAGGTATGGCTCCCTTTAACATTAGTTCAGTATATGTTGATTGATCATAGAATCATAAAATTGCAGTGCTGGAAGGGAACTCAAGATTCAACCCCCTGCAATGTGGTGTTATCAGTTGTGGGAGGAAAGAAGTAGTAGTAGTAGAAGTGGGAGGAAGGACTGCCCTAAATCCTAAAAATTAATAAATGCTAAGTTTTAGTCCAGTTCTCCTATATGTTAAGGTCCCATTGAATCATGATTCTATCTTTGGTGGTGTTAGCTGCCCCTCCCAGCTTGGTGTCATCTGCAAATCTGTCCAGCAGACCCTCAATTCCTTCATCCGATATATTTATAAAGATGTTGAACAACACAAGGCCCAGGACAGAACCCCCCCAGGTCCCACTTGTAACTATTTTCCAGGATGACAGGGAACCGTTTGTAAGCACTGTTTGGGTTTTTTCAGCAAGTGAACCCAAAGCAGCCTGCTGTGTAAATAAAAGGGTGTAGTATTAGAGCATTTCTGCATGATCTTTTTTGAAAAGAAAGAATTTTTAATTGATGGCCTGCATGTGTTTTGCCCAGATAGTGCCCCTCTCATGGGCCTACTGTATTTTCTGGAAAGTCAAAGCACTATGCTTTGTACTGTGGAAATGCAAAATTTATTTTTAAAAATTCATTTATAGCCTTTATAATAGCTTGTGACACTGGGGAGAAGTTAACCTTTCTGCAAAATCCCAGTCAGACATATATTTGCTCCAACAGCTGTGCCATTTTGAGAATTTAAATGAAACATGGATGGTGGGAACTGGGAAACCTTACTTGGAAAGCTAGGTTTTGTGTTGTAGCTGTTCAGCCTACAAATCACTAATATAAATGACAACAGCTATACTGTATCTCTATTTCCAGCAGAGGGCATAGTGGTATACCGTATTTACTAGAGTCTAATGCGCCATCAAATCTAATGCACACATCAGTTTTCAGAACCTTGAAACCAAAAAAAGTATTTGCTGGCAAATGTAAACGTGCCATCAAATCTAATGCACACCTTAATTTTCGCAACGTAATTTGGCCAAAAAAAGGTGAGCATTAGAGTTGAGTAAATACGGTTATAGACGAAGTTTTTCTTTTTCTTTTTTGGGATTTTAAAAAAAGTTTAATCACTCTCATTTATTAAGTTAAAAAACACCAATTGAAACCAATGATCAGACATTTCATCAAGGATGAGGCATTTCCTCCATCACAAACTCAAATTTGGTAGCAATTTTTTAAAAGGATCTTGACTTTCTTTTTTAAAAAAGGGATCTGGCAGTTAGGGAATTGCAAGACGTGGAAGAAAGACACTGTTATAAGAATTCAAAGGTCTCAAATATAAATTAAATGTTCACAAATGTACAAAGCAAACACATACATAAGTACCGTATTTTTTGCACTCACTTTTTTCCTCCTAGAAAGTAAGGGGAAATGTCTGTGCATGTTATGGAGCGAATGCCTGCGGGTGGCGGGGGGGATCTGCTGCAATCGTGAGCAGAGGATCCATGGTTCCCCTTCCTTCCCTCCTCCATGGTTACAAAGCATGGATCCACATGGATCCTCAGGATTTTTGCATTGGGCTACTCCAAACTCACTGTCAGATCACATGTCTGTGGCCACAGCATGAACCACAAAAATCATATATCCACTATTTCGTTTAGAATATTTTTTTTCTTGTTTTCCTCCTCTAAAAACTACGTGTGTGTTATGATCTGGTGCGTGTTATAGAGCGAAAAATATGGTATATAAACCAGGTGTCTGAAATAGTGTGGGAGAGCAATCCTGAAACCATTTTGACTCTCGCAAATTGACCTCAAATATTTCTCTGCAAAGAAGAAGGAAACGGGAAAGCCTTCCCATTGTCTTGTTGCTTGCAAATCCTGTCTTAAGGACATATTTGTGTATGAATAGGGTGACCCTGCAACCTGGATTCAGGAACTAAAGTATTAACCAACACCCACACACACACAAAATGCCCAGACTGCCCAGGTAATGAAATCAGTGACCATTGTCAGGTATCCTGGCAGGCAGGATTTCTGCTCAAGACCGCCTCCTTCTGTGATGTATGTATGATGTTTTAAGGAGTGGTCTTGGGCTACAGGGTGGGCAATTTCAAAAGTCTAGATGAGGGCTTGCGGACCATTGTTCAGGGTCCTCCCTCCTGCGTGTGGGGAGTGGGGACTGTGTTGCAACAGTTCCTTGAATAAAGATCAGGCTTACTAGCTGCTTTGCTTCTCAATATACTCTGGTTGGCCTCTGTTTTCTCCTACCGATAGGGAACCCACTTAAGGATTCTATATGGGCTCCGGAATACCCCATAAAGGGAAAGGGAGCAGTTTTTCTTATAACAATATATAAGTACAGTATATAGTGGTGGCTGGTGCCCATTGGGACTGGTGGGGCAGTGGGCAGCAAGCCCAATGGTAGGTGGAGCCAGAGCCAATGACAGGCAGAGCCAAGCAATTCTGGATTTTGGCTCCATCTTCCTGCCTGCTGAGGACTAAGGAGGAGGAAAGTGAGAAGCAGTGCCATCCCCTTGACTGGTTGTAAGTAGGAAATAATGTAGGCAGACAGATGCTGGCTGAGGGCACACTGAGGTTGGTGGGGCAGCAGCCCATCAATATTCTCTGGTTGGCTTCTGTTATAGTCTCCTACCTATAGGAGAGCCACTTAAGGACTCTTGGGTAAGGGGAAAGGAGCAGTTTTTTCTTATAACAACACATTCAGAGTGGGCCAAAGACCCCCAAGAGATTCCACCCTGACATTTGGTAGATCTGCTCTCTCTCCTAGGGTTTCTTGCTAGCCTAAGAGGGGGAATGAGGTGCAGGGGTGGCAGCCCCAGCACAGGGAGAGAAGGTGCATCTGAGGATGGGCTGGGCGTGTCAGGGGACCACGGTGATCCAGCCGAGGATGAGGAGGGAACCACCGTAGGGCACTGCCCTGTTCAGGACCGGGTCCCCTGTCACCGGGTGGTAATACAGGGTGTCAGAGATCAGCCACACGGACAGGTTGCTGCCAGCCATCATGGGATAGCGCCAGTGGGGCACAGCCAAGAGGGCCAGTCTGTGGAGGAAGTGGTATTTGTTGGCCATCTCATTAAGAAGTCATCTCAGTCACTTTGACAGAAACCATGAGGCCATGGCGCTGTGGTCTAAACCACTGAGACTCTCGGGCTTGCCGATCAGGAGGTCGGCGGTTCGAATCCCCACGAGGGGGTGAGCTCCCGTTGCTTGGTCCTAGCTCCTGCCCACCTAGCAGTTCGAAAGCATGTCAAAGTGCAAGTAGATAAATAGGTACCACTCCGGCAGGAAGGTAAACAGCATTTTCGTGCGCTGCTCTGGTTTCACCAGAAGCGGCTTAGTCTTGCTGGCCACATGGCCCGGAAGCTGTCTGCGGACAAATGCCGGCTCCCTCGGCCTGTAGAGCGAGATGAGTGCCGCAACCCCAGAGTTGTCCGCGACTGGACCTAACAGTCAGGAGTACCTTTACTTTTACCTATGAGGCCAGTAGGTGGCTGCCCCGACTCAGAGCCATTGGAAAAAGACCCTGGCACCCGCTGGGTCCAGCTGCTGCTTGGGAACTGAGGCTCACTGCTGGGTCCAGAAGAAGAACCTTCAAACTGTGAGCCTGATCTTTGCAGTGAAGCGCAACCCCAGCAAGATTTCTCCAGCTAACTGGCCCAACAAGTACCCTGCTAATATCAGCTTTCTTATCAAGATTAATTTTCTGTTTATTTGCCACCATCCAGTGCATAGCGATGATGCTGTAAGAGATATGTCACAATTACTGTACCAGTGATTTCATGCAGAGGTTAAAAACAGCAATAACAAACATGTGGAAGGCAAAATGGAACCCTGAGATAGCTCCCAGGGCAGTCTCTGTGAGGAGGAAGAGAACCCTCTCACCACTGTACCATAGAGCAGAGGACCATAGAGCCTTACACTGAGTCAAACATCTAGCTCACTATGGTCTAGACTAGCAGTGGCTTTCCAGGGTTTCAAGGAGGGAGTCTCCCCCATACCTGCCCGGAGATGCCATGAATTCGAAGCTTTGGGCACTTCCAAAGCTCATGTATGCATTCAGCAATTAAAATAAGCGTGTGCTATGTGAAATGGTGCCACCTGGTGGGAAAGCACAAAAACTGAATGGCAAGCTTTAAAAGCAGGCTTCCTTTCCCCCATTCTATCTAAATTTCAAAGTAACTGTTTGGGATCACTGCTGCAGTGTGATTATTCTGGCTTCCTGTGCATGCTCTTGGCTCTGAGAACCTATAGTGAGCTACAAAGCTGAAGGCCTTTACGTGCATTTTCATACAATTTAGAAGCTTAGGCTGCAGTTCTCTACATAGTAAACCCTACACATAAATGCACTTCAATCAATGACACACACTTGTTATGTGGTGCAGGATTTCAGATGAGACTCAGTCCACACAACAGGCAACTTTAAGAGTACCATGCATAGGGTGGTAGGAGCCTGCATGTCTAGATTGCCATTCTGGCCATGGTTAATGCCCTTTGGTAGTTTCCCTTGCCTCCTCCTAACTAAAGATAGGACACACTTTACTCATTTCTTTTTATGCTTCCTTCATGTCCCCATCTCTCTGATGAAATTAAGTAACTGGTCAGCTAGGATTGGACGGTTCTTTACCCCTGGCCTTCTCAGTTTAGAGTCAAATGTCCAGCTTTCTTAACTAAATTGATCCAGATTGATAAGGACTTATGAAGACAGGTGTGGGGAACTTTTGGCCCTCCAGTTGTTGTTGAATTACAGCTCCCACCATCCCCGGCCATCGGCCCTACTTGCTAGGGCTGATAGGCTGTAGCTCAGAAACATCTGGAGGGCCAAATGTTCCCCACACCTGCCTTAAGAGATATACACAGATCTGTGCACCGCAATCTGCCTTTATTTTATTCTTTTTTTAAAAAGAAGGAAGGAAGGAAGGTCTGAATAAACCACAAGAGCTGCAAGTACTGGCTCCTGCTCTCTTGTTATAGGAGCCAGAGAGGGTGGCTTCTCCGTGGTATCCAGAGTCGAATAGAAGATGGGTAATTAAATAATAAAAAGGAATGAATGATAATGATGGCGCTATAATGAGTGCCTGGTGAAATGAACAGCTGAAGCTGGCTCTGAGATGAGTTCTTTCTACCCACACAGAGAGGAGTCTGAGCTGGGGTTTGGTAGTGTGGAGGGCTGCCAATGCTGGGAAGCCAGGAAGAGGAGCCTTTTGTGTACAACGTCAGGCTCCCTCTGCATTTGATGAATGAGGGTATTTTGTGATGTAGGCGGCTGTGCTGAGCCAGAAACTGCAAAGTCCTGAGGACTAACCCGTCTTCCTGAAATCCACAACAAAGAACTTCCAGCAGTCATGATTTCATCATCAATCTTCCAACCGTTTTCAGTTGCTAACCAAACTCATTCTCCTCTCTCACACAGGGCGGTGGACTGTTTTACTATTGTACGCCGCAACTGGGGCTGGATAATGGGTTTGGCTTTTTGAGACTGAAGATAAGTGTTTGCAAGGGCAAAGCGGGCACATGTTTGTAGAGATTCACTGGCTATTTCTTTCTTGGCCATTTTGTTTCCTGTGACTGGCATATAGGAAAAGGAATGCATTGTTTCCGGCACTAAGTTTGCCCGTCTCTTTACGTTAAAACAAACACCTGCACTTTGTACCTGGCCTGTTTCAAAAGGTTTACTTTTGCGTGGGCATTGCCAGTGCTGCATTGCTTTGAGTCACTGTGACCTACATACAGGGATAATCCAAGCTAACCTCTCTCTCTCTCTTTTTTTTTTTTTTGCTCTTAATTTTTCATACCAGCACTGGTGCTTAAGCTAATTTCAGCGCTTTGGTGGCCTCCATTTTAGCTCTTCCTGTGGGGATTCAAGAGATTACATTTGGGTTTTTAACCTGAGGAAATAAAATGAGAACAATTTTTTAAAATCAGTTGATGCTTTGCTTGGAAAATTAGAATACAGGAATTTTTTTTGTGAGCTGCTGTTCCTCTCATACAAACAGAGAAAAAAGAAGAGCACACTTTTTCCTGTCCTAAAAATACAACATACAGGGACTGAAAAGACTCGGGTGGAAAAGGAGATTATTTACAAAATCATTTTTCAATAAGGGCCAATGTGTTCTTTTGACTTGAATTTTATGGAACAGCAAAAGGAGATGCAATAAGAAATAGCATCAGAGGACACAAAGGTTTGGGGGAAATGGGCTCTACCTTCCCCTTCCTCTTCACAGCTATACAAAAAGTCAGCTTGAAAACTAGGGCCACATTATGCATGTTTGGTGGCCTCGCCTGGCTGGAACTACAACAAAGGATCAGTTTGAGAACTATAAAGAGTTTCAGCACTTATTGGGAGGGATTCAATATTGCTCTATGTTGAACATCCCACCAGCACAAGAACGATTCCCCCTCTCCTCACCTGTATACTGTTCTGGGAGGTTCTTCCAAACCCACACAAAATCATTTTGGGGGGACCAGAGAGAAAGTCATGATGCACTGGCAGAAGTCTTGGTGTGGGCTTCTGCTGATGGGACTTATTGGTTAAAATCCCTCCCACTGTCCA
Organism: Podarcis muralis; assembly: GCF_964188315.1. Classification (NCBI taxonomy): domain Eukaryota; kingdom Metazoa; phylum Chordata; class Lepidosauria; order Squamata; family Lacertidae; genus Podarcis; species Podarcis muralis. The sequence continues at coordinate 44,432,244 of NC_135656.1, read as the reverse complement.
CAGGGATTTCAATTTGCAATTATTATTTTCTCAATTGGGAAGGGCCATATTATTATTGGAAAGGGCCGTATTATTTCAGCTCTGGTTCCAATATAATAGGCCACTCAGGTACAATCAGATCCTCATTTGTAGGTAGCCCTTAAACCAGTTTCCAGACTAGGATGGCACTGGAAACTCTGATTAAAGAAATATAAAGTCTCATCCACAACCAAGCATGTACAAGGAGGAAGAGACAGAGAGAAGTAGAGTAAACTGGACTTTCTCACTCAATCATGGGGAAGGGGGACCTGTGGTTTGTTGAAATGGTCCTACTGTACCTGAATGAGGCCTTTGTCTGCTTTGGGTTCATTTTATGAGAGATATAATCTGCTGTACATGTATTATATCTGCTGTATTTACCTTTCTGCTATATTCAACTTTGAAAAAGAAAAGGCAGGATATGTGTTCTCAGTAAAATGAATTACACTTGGGTCTAGGTAATGCATTAATTCATTTTGATTAAATTGACCATCCATTTGCCTAGGCCAGCCATAACCTGTTGAACAAGAGGATCCTCATTAAAACTGGCAATTCCTCTAATATTCTTTGACATCTTCATTCCCAGACACTTAAGTTTCACTGACTGCAATTTAAATGACCAATTCGAAACCTGCTGCTGAGAGATCAATTGGTCTAATCCCAGAAATTCTAGTTTTGACCAACTGATCCTGTATTTTAGCAGCATGTACACCCCGAAAGCTTTAATTACTATGAGCTTTGAGATGGATTGTATACTATGAAGAAGACACTGCCCACACACAGCTGAATTTTACATTCTTAGACTTTTGTCTTTATACCCAAAATCTCAGGATCCTGCATAGGTATACAAATACAGGGCTCCAAAATGATGCCAGTCAAAACTAGGAATAACAGACAACCTTGCCTGTACCTCTTTGTATGTTAAGCACTGAGTTTTTGCAGATCAAGCAGTCGTGAAAGGAAAAGCACCTGCACCAAGAAGAAACAAAAGTTTTGTCTTCCTGGCCCTGCAACTCAGACCACAGTGCAGGAGATGAATCCGCAAACAAGGTGCAAGAAGGCTCCGAGAGGCACTGCTGGCACATAGAACTGTTCCATAATAGGATCATAGGACTGTAGAGTTGGAAGGGACCACAAGGGTCATGTAGTCTGTTATGTATTGAAGTTCTCACCCTGGCCACCAGGGGGGTATTGTGTATATAGTTTTCACTCAGGTCCACCGTCAGTTAATTTAGGCGGGAAACCCTGGGTTGTTGTTTTTACAATGTTGACAGCCGGCTGCCTATAAAAGCAGGCCGGCTGAGCTGTTCAGTTCAGTTCAGTTCCAGCTTAATATAAATAACCACTTGGAGAAATATCTGTGTAGTCTGCTATGTCCACTCACAACTTAATACAGTCCAACCACCCGCCATGCAGGAATCTATTGCCCAACATGACCCTGAGATTCGGAGTCTCATGTTTAGCAACTGAGCTATCCCAGGTCCAGCATGGACTGGCTATGAGTGGAAGAAAAGTCTCTTGAAGAAGCTTTGTGTACATCCAACAGGTTCTAGAAATTACGGTGGTGCGTGGTTGCCTGCTGTTTAAAAAGAAGTGATGGGGAAACTGTTGCCTTCCAGATGTTGTTGGACTACAGCTCCCACTGTCCTCAATAATTTGCCACTCTGGATGGGGTTGAGGGAAATACGAGGCCTACAATATCTTCTGGAGCATCACCAGCTCCCCATCTCTGACTTATGGTTGCCAGGTGGTAAGCTCAACCCTGATTATCAAAGGGGGTTGGGTTCCAGTTTAAAAAAACTTCCTGTGTGCCTGACTCTTGCTTATACAGTGGTACCTCAGGTTAAGTACTTAATTCGTTCCAGAGGTCCGTTCTTAACCTGAAACTGTTCTTAACATGAAGCACTTTAGCTAATGGGGCCTCTCGCTGCTGCCACGCCGCCGGAGCACGATTTCTGTTCTCATCCTGAAGCAAAGTTCTTAACCCGAGGTACTATTTCTGGGTTAGCAGAGTCTGTAACCTGAAGCATATGTAACTTGAAGCGTATGTAACCCCAGGTACCACTGTAGTGGCTTCTCACCTTTTCTCAATACAACATCTTACACAGAAGTATACTCCACACCCCCACATTCAAAAGTGGTCCCTGAAGTTGTGGAGGGGGAGAGACTTGCTGAAGCAGCCATGTGCTCATAGGGCTCTGAGGCTTCCTCTCTGCTTGCTTTGTGAATTTAACTCAGAGGCTCCTTTCCCACTGTCAGTCTGACACCTCTTGCCAACAATACATTACTCAGCAATTAGCAGAGAGGAAACAGCAAACATTTCAGCACTACAACTGAGAAGCGGATATTTGCAAAATAAAAGGGAAGGCCAGGGAGTGGTTAACATCACTATGGTAACCATGCTGGCTCACATCCTTCTTTTTTTGTGTGTGCTGGGGGAAAGCTGTATCCCTGTATCCTTTTGCAAATGATCACGCTTTGTGCCCTTCAGAATTGTTCCACTGAATCCTCTGTCAGAAAATTCCCCTAAACTGTAATATGATTGTGCTTTATTATTTTCTCTCTCTTATTTTTTTTAGCCCTGAACAGGATGTCCTCTACGTCAGAAATGAAAATGTAAGCTGGCAGCAGTGTTTCTTCAAACTGCAGCACCTAGAAAAAGAGGGGGTGACTGAAGTACCATAAAGTAAAACAGATATCAAAAGCATGTTTGTTTGTTTGTTTGTTTGTTTTAAGGAAAATAACTCTTTGCACTTCATTTTTTACCACACAAAAATCAAGAGTTTAAAATGGCTGAAATCCTGCTGGGAAGGATAAGAGCTGCCTTGTTGTATCTGACTCATCCCAGTACTTGTGTAGAAAGATGTTTCAAAGTACACAGTGTAACATGAAAGACAGCCCGCCAGTCTACTGCTTGACAAGTACAGGACGTGAACTCATATTTCTCCGTGAGGCACAGACCGGAATGAGGCATCCTCTAAACAAACTGATCTCCTGCCAACCCCCTTAGCACCCACAATTCAGGTTTCAGCTCTGTATCGGGGCTGCCCATTGACTCTGCTGTACTTTGCACCCATCTCTCAAACGTGGCAGCTGTTTACACATTGTACTTATTAAAACGCAAAACTTCCAATCCAGGGAAGGCACTAGACTAAGTCATCTCTAATCCTCGACTGCTGTACAGCCGCTTTGACATTTTTATGAAGTCAATAGTTCTTGAAATACTGTTTTGTTGGCACGTGTAAGGCATAGGAAAATGCCTTGCGCTGAGTTAGGCCATTGGTCCATTGAGCTCAGTATTGTCTACACTGAGTGGCAGCAGCTGGACAGACTTCCAAGCAAGGGACTTTCACAGTCCTACCTGGAGATGCCAAAGATTGAACCTGGAGCCTTTTGCATGCACAGAACATGTTCTGCCACTGCTACAGCCATCCAGATGCAGAGGCAAAAGGCAAGTGAAATTTCCTTAAATGTTGGTATGGGAGGTACCGACATTCTGACATTAAATTATCATGGTGAACATATACACAGGAAGTTTGCCTCTCTTTTTTTGCAAATCTGCTTTGCCTTTAACAACTGTGCGGTTTGCAAAACAGAAAGAACAAGTGAACCTTTTTTCTGTTGTTTTTTATTGGTTTTCAGAACACAGAACAGGTCCCCTTCCCAAATGCAGATGAAGTATTTTTTACTACTGCATCTCCATGCTATTGAAATCTCCACCTGTTGAACTTCTTTGCCCCTGGTGCGTGGTTAGAGGCACACAGCTCTGCTTAAAAACTTCTTCAGATACACTTCTTCAGGCTCTGCCTGTCATTGGCTCTGGCTCCACCTACCATTGGGCTTGCTGCCTACTGCCCCACCAGTCCCAATGGGCACCAGCCACCACTATATACTGTATTTATATATTGTTATAAGAAAAACTGCTCCCTTATGGGGTATTCCAGAGCCCGTATAGAGTCCTTAAGTGGGTTCCCTATCGGTAGGAGAAAACAGAGGCCAACCAGAGTATATTGAGAAGCAAAGCAGCTAGTAAGCCTGATCTTTATTCAAGGAACTGTTGCAACACAGTCCCCACACGCAGGAGGGAGGAGAACCCTGAACAATGGTCCACAAGCCCTCATCTAGACTTCTGAAATTGCCCACCCTGTAGCCCAAAACCACCCCCCTAAAACATACATGCATCACAGAAGGAGGCAGTCTTGAGTAGAAATCCTGCCTGCCAGGATACCTGACAATGGTCACTGATTGCATTACCTGGGCAGTCTGGCCATTGTGTGTGTGTGTGTGTGTGTGTGTGTGTGTGTGTGTGTGTGTGTGTTGGCTAATACTTTAGTTCCTGAATCCAGGTTACAGGCTCACCCTATTCATACACAAATATGCCCTTAAGGCAGAATTTGCAAACAAAAAGACAATAGGAAGGCTTTCCCCATTTACCTCCCTTCCTGCAGGGGAATATTTGACATTATTGGGCGTGTCAAAATGGCTTCAGAATTGCTCTCCCATACTATTTCAGACACATGGTTCATATATTTAGATATGTGTGCATTTATGAATATTTATTCTATATATGAGATCTTAACATTCTTATAACAATATATATTGTAACCAATTTTAATCTATGAGTAAAATATATGCTCCTGAAATAGAGAGATGCATGGTGAGCTCCCAACAGACATTGGAGGAGGTATCCAATGTACTCATTCTGTCAGCAGAATGGAATAGAATTCCTGCCTCTTCTTCCCGAATCTGCTACGGAAGTTTGGGGGATTCTAAGAGGCGTGTGGAGAGAGGAGGGGACGTTTCATTGCCCAGCCTTGTGCTGACAGAACAAATATGTTGTATACTGCACAAGGTTTCTAATGCCCACTTTCCAGAAACAGCACCCCCTCTGCCGCAATCTTGAGACAGAAGAATAGTGTCAACGCATGGGCCTCTGAAGATGCATAAAGGACTCTTTGGCTCACACCTGTGGCTGTAATCTTATCTTGAACAGAATATTAGCCAAGTTTTTTCTTCTTATTTAACTCAAATGCAGTGATCTAAAATTTGTATCAGAAAACCTTGGGTCCAACAATATCTTTGAGCTATAACTCACATCTTCCCTGACCAAAGGCTAAACTGGCTGGGGATTATGGGAGTTGTAGTAATCTGCACACCCAGTAAGGATGCTGATTGGGAAAAATAAGCCTAAACAGACATGTTGTGCATACGATATATAACATTCCCCTCCGTTAAAACACTTAGTGGGAGAAATGGAGAAACTTTGCAGTACATCTTACAACCCATCAACCTGAGTTCAGCTCCATAGGTGTGTGAGACCCTATTTTCCGCCAGTCACAGACAGGCAGCAAAAGCAGGGGACAAATTGAGTCCCCAGTGGTGAACTACCACACATAGCTGGCAATGTGCGTCTAGGACTACATTAAAAGAATTGGAGTTCTATGGGGTCTCTGGTACTGGTATCCTAGATGTGTTATTTTGTATGGAGCAATGTGATCATTTTTGCGCTTATAACTGACATCCTCTCTGCCTTCTTGGTTTACAGAATGTTCTCACTCCCACGTTAAGAGAGTTTTCCCAGATTTTTAATGTGGATCAGTTGTTCTGCCCCATACTGCTACCAGCTGGCAAGGGTGGGTGGTGGGGATAGCCCCCTAATCAAACCTGGCCAACTCTTTTACAGAAATGTGCAAGGGAAACTCTTCACTGCATGGAGATAATAAACATCACCTGCCAACATGTGCACATCAAGCTTCTGTTAAAAGCACAGCTATGTTGGCTGCCTAGGTGAAAAGTTGGCCTGTGCCGTTTGCATCCTATTAGGCTGGAGAAGCATCCAAGGCCATCAGGCATTCAGGTAATTTACATGTCTGAAAGTACTTGTCAGCCATTAGCTGCAAAATTACACCAGAGACAGGAGGGCGCATTCCATTTGTTATCCTTCTTGAGTGATCAATGAGGCCTTTCTAGGTAAAGTATAAGAGGGATATGGCTCCAGGCTCTGTCACTGTCATACAGCAGAGTAAAGGTCTTTGGAAAAGGGGAGTCAGACTACATAACACACTCCATCTCTCATTCTCTGTCTGTCAGCCACCTGGCTGCCCACCCACCTACTCCTGAATCCTTACAGTGCAAAGCAGGGTTCTCATTAAGCTGTGTAAATACGATGTACGTTAAGATATGCAAATATATACTAACAATACTTTGAGACTGTGTGTGCCCACCCTCCTGCAAATGATACATGACTAGCTTCTCCAGAATGAACAAAAATACCTCTGGAGATGCTGAGAGATTATGGTGTGAGTGAATTAGCTTTGCTAGCCACACAGTATCTTTTGCACAGCGAAATTGGTTGGGTTTTCAGTGATATATGAGTGGATCTACAGAGCTGTCAATGAAAATTCACAGAACATTCTGGAATGCTGACAGATAAAATGTTTGGGTAATAGCATTGGAGGGCTGAAGGTGCTATACCAGGCATAGGCAAACTCGGCCCTCCAGATGTTTTGGGACTACAACTCCCATGATCCCTAGCTAACAGGACCAGTGGTCAGGGATGATGGGAATTGTAGTCCCAAAACATCTGGAGGGCCGAGTTTGCCTATGCCTGTGCTATGCAGTCAAACAGTGAGATACTAACTAAGGCAGTCTTTGCCAACATGGTGATGTTCTGATTGTCTTGGACTCCATAAGCCCCAACTGGAGATCTTTTAGGTGACCAGAGGTATGGAAATATGCCTACAGTCTCTGCTCCTGTTTACTATCTGACACTTTATTATCATGTTACAAGTGAGGCTGAGAAACATTGGTCCCATTTATATGCCACATTCTAGGGCTTTCCCCCTTTCTCTTCCCTGCCATGAACCTCCTGAAATTGGTTTGGAGGGTTTCAGGAGAACCCCCAGAACAGTGTGAGGGCAGGGGGAGACATGGAGGTGTCATTCCATTAGCACAAGCTGAAATGTTTGAGCTGATGGAACTGGAAGAGCACGATGTTGAATTTCTCCCTACCCAATCTAGTCTGAGTAGAACTTAGTTGGATACAACCCTTTATTTCTAATTTTGCATATAAACTAGCCTATACAAATTGTATGTAATTCTATCCCTGCTTCCTCTTTTTGGGCAATGTATAAGTGGCCAGCCTGTGTGAAGCCCACATCACAGCACCCTTTCATGCACTACAGGAATATAGGTCAGAATCCAAAGAACACTTTTAGGCAAGGCCGTGTTTTTGGCATACTCAGTAGGATTGCTGACCTTTTCTCTTCTTCTCTGAACCACAAGCCCATATCCATATGGCTATGCTATATGTCAAGATGCTTTTGAATCAGCTTCAAAAACATGGCTTGCCATATGGCATGGAGGGCGGCGGTTTGAGAAACGGGAACTCAAAGCTGCCTTGAATGTGTGGAGCCAATTGCAGACTTTGTTACAACCTGGCCATCACACATCCGTTTAACCTTACAATTTTTCAAATTCATTTAGAGATTCTGGCACATGCAAGGCTAAATTTTACAGATAGTTTCATGAATAACGTACAACCTTAGCAAAACAACGAAGGGAAACTGAACACAACACAGGCCTGGGGTTATCAGCAGGTGCCATGGCACACTTGAAGACTTTGCCTGGCACCCGTGAAGCCTCTGAGCCTTTTCCCCTCTCCTTGCCCGCTTATTATCAGGTGGAAAGAGCCATTCCCTTCCCCAACTCCTGAAAAACTCATAAAGGTGAAAGAGGAAGTGGAAAAAGCATCTCTCTCTCTCTCTCCGCCACTTCCTCTTTCAGCTCAATGTGCTATTCAAGACACACCAGCACCTGAGAAGCTAAACAGAAAATGGAGCAACAGTAGGAAGGAGAGAGGGGAGGAAAGGAAAGGGGGAGGAGGGAAAGGCAAGTGGTCTCAGTGAGTGGAGGCAGGGAAACAGAATTGCCAGAGGGGAACCAGTGGGATGCCACAAAACTCGGGGGGGGGGGGGGAGACAGAGAGAGAATGGACTAACTCAGGCTTCCTCAACCTCAGCCCTCCAGATGTTTTGAGACTACAACTCCCATCATCCCTGACCACTGGTCCTGCTAGCTAGGGATCACAAGATTTGTAGGCCAAAAACATCTGGAGGGCCGAGGCTCAGGACTAACTCCATCAGGTGTATCTCTGTGAATGCAATAAATATTACTGTAAAGGGCAGCCACACCGCTTATTGTTCTGATAATAACAGATTACGTGTGTGTGTGTGTGTGTGTGTGTGTGTGTGAGAGAGAGAGAGAGAGAGAGAGAGAGAGAGAGAGAGAGAGGGAAGAGAAAAAGCCTTGAAGACGTTTACCGCTTTAAGAAAGAAGTGTGACTTCAGCATGCTCAGTCCCACAGGTGCACCTTAGTGGGGGAGCACTCAGGCTACAAAGATGAAAAAGATGTGAGGCACCTTGAGCAAACAAAGAAGTGGGATAAAAGGACTTAAATAAATAGAATTTTATAAAATGTAACATTTTTTGAAAGTTTTTAACATACTGTAATGGCACAATCATGAAATGGGAAGGATTTGTGTCGTTCATCAACAGTGGTGAGAAAGGCATTGTCCAGTAAATGCCTTCCACTCGCCCAGTCACATTCCAAAGTGCACTCAGGCTTGCAATAAACTCACACCTTAACAGCGAGGAAAGCATTTTGCCAGCGATAAAATTAGTGATGTCCTCATAACTGAAGTACAGCCTTGGGGAAAGGCATTGAGATCCCATGTAAAGCTGATTAACATCTGCATAGTTATTAAACAAGGTAACAAGATACATTGCAGGGGGTTGAACTAGACTAGATGAACCTTGGGGTCCCTTCCAATTCTACAATTCTATGATTCTAACTCCATCGTCTGGAAGAACTTTAGTATGTATTGGCCCCTGCTCTGTCATGGCACTACAATCTTGTTTTTCTTTGGCTTTCAAATTACACAGATACCCTTTCCTGGACACAAAAACATCTTGCCTGCCTTAAACTACCAAAATGTAGAATATAATCCCTTAATTCTGCAATGAAGAACAGCAAAAGAGGCTTGAGCCAAGGAGTCAGCCTCTTTTCTTTTGGCCTTAGGCCCACCCCCCCCGGCTGGCCGGCCATTGTCCTCCCTGGCCAAGGGCGGGTCAAAGGCCAGCTCAAGCAGGTGGGTGGCACCCGCCCAGGTGAGCCCTGCTGGTGCTGCAAACCCCGCCCACCTGTGGGGAAGGGAGGGCGGATATTGTTAAGCTAAACACAGGTGTTACCTCTGGGTCTATGGGTCATTGACAGTCAATTAGGATCTTTTCATTATAACAGAGTCAGCATTCTGAAAAGAATTAGTCCTTTATCAATCATGATTTAAAGGACCACAGTCAAAGCATAATCTGAAATTTTTGAAAAGCTTGCAATAATTTTTTGACAAAATGTAAACAAAATAAATACGATCCCTTAATAGTCATAGGAAAGCAAAAGCTTTAGAAGCTTTGTGGAGATTAATAGTTTTGTTTTAATATTTGTCTATTGCAAATAAGTAAAGATTAAAAGAAAGGGAGCCACAGGAATGCCACATCCAGTAGCCAGCGGAGTGCAGTGGCTCTTTCTACTCAGACAGCTTCTTGTATACCGTACTCAAAATGGATGGTCTTCCCTGGCAAGCTATGAGAGGAATCCACCAAGCACTACTGCCATGAACCCCACCTTCATGTCTGTGGTACTAAAAACAGCATTTTATGGATATATACAATAAGGCCTTGTCTACACAAAGATGAATTTTAATACCAGTGAAATATCTCCAAGGCACTGTTATACAGTACCTACTTGGCACTGGTCCACAACAACACACTTGTGATCAGATTTGTGACCAGAAGGAACCCAACAGGAAACAGTTATAGAACAACAGACTTATCACCTTTGTGTTGCAGTATGCTTATATCTTCCACATTTCTAACACTTATGGAGAAGCAAAAGAAAACGGGGGAAAGGGCGTTATGAAACATGCAAATTAATCTCCACCAAGGAGTGGACAAAACAGTCAGTGCAATCCAGTAAATGCTGTTAGACCAAGACACATCACTGCAGCTGAAAATTTAAAATCGCTCACTGAACAAATCTGTCTCCTAAAACAATTTAAATAAAAAATCCCAACTACTTATCCCATGGCCAAGATAGCTGCATATCTTCCCCATATATATGGTCCAAAACAAGGAAGGGTATATTTCTTAGTATACAAAAGTGGTCTTAAATTCAGTCTGCAGTTCAGAGTCAGGAATCTCACATAACGTGATATATACCTACCATATGGTTCCTAGCCAAAGGGCAGAACAGTTGGATAAATAAGGGCACAGCAGCTGCAAAAAAAGACAGGTACTCCATTGGAAATATTGAATCACTCCTTTGCTCCATGTATCAAATAGCTGATCTGATGATTTAAAAAAAAAATACAAGCAAAAATTATGAGTCATTAGAGGCACATATCTTGACGTCTAGTACTTATTTCTTGATTGACCCAGAGATTAAGCAATGTAACAAATGTTCTCTCTGATGTTTGTTTGTTTACTTTTGTTATGAAAGATGCATCAGTGATGCATATATAAGCTCTTGCAGGTGCTGTCTTCAAGGGGGATGGGATAATAGCAGAAACTTTGCAGGTTGGAAGCTATGAGACTGTTATTGTATTGTAGCTCTATTACAACTGGAGTACTTAGATAGTATTAAGAAATATGGCATTGAGTTGATATTATGCTTCCTGAACATTTTAGTATGTTATATTAAACTGTCACCAACCATTACATGGCAACAGCCATTCCATCAGGCTGTCGCAGACGAGAGAAGATAAGAAATGCAGTCAGAGCCACCATCTGCTCTGCTGAGAAGCCAGGCTCTTCCCCTCCATTAACTGTCATCTAGTAGCAACCATTACAGAAGGCTGCAGTTGGGAGAGGGAAGAGAAGGGATGCATGAGCCCTCCATGGAGACACAGCTGAGAGACCAGCAACATTTGGTGCCTCCTCTCCTTGAACCTTTCCACTGCAACTGGTCATTTGAAGAATTTGTAACTCGGAAGTATCCAAGTTTGTTCCCCGACTTCCTGCCTCCTGAGTCCTCCCACCCCCATCATAATCTTCCAAGCAAGTCTTATAAAGTATATCCACCATCTGATTACCTTGCCATTATGTAGGGTGGTGTTGGTAGCTGCTTGTCCATCTTATCTATGCAATGTCATCAGGTAATGCTCTTTTGCAAATGCCATGATGTGTAAGAACAATAATCTCAAAGGGCAACATCTCTGATGTCTTCATCTATTTCTAGACAGCTAAGTAACCTGGATCAGCAGGGGCTCCTCATAGGCTGAACACAGTGAGACCACAGTATTCTCTCCCTCTGTTTAACACACAAGCCTATGTCATTTTGATTCCAGTTGTCTGAATTCATTTTCTTTGGTTCATACAAGTTCTTTCAGTGAAACTTGTGAAAGCATTACATGTGTTAATTTTGTTGTGGGTTAGTGAGGGCCCTTTGATGTGTGCTATTGGGGGTACGGAATATGTGCCTTTTATTTCATACTTGTGTCCCCCTAGAAGTTACTGTTGCTGTTTTATGTAGCACAACTAGCATATACAGGTGCTGTCGAAAGTAGCATAAATAAAACAAGAAAGGGCAAAGGTAGTTCTGTTGGTCCAAAATAAAATTAAAAAGCCCAGGTTCCCATTTATTAGGCTGACCAAAATGTCATAAAATAGTGTGCACATATAGCTAGATCACGAGTAGCCAGGATACGTGCCCTCCAGACATTGTTGGACTACAACTCTCATCAGCCTCAGCCTAGCATGGCCATTTGTGAGGGCCAATGGGAGTTATAGATTGGGACACATTGGCTGCCCCAACCTAGATGTTAAAAAGGATGGGGAGACTGTTGGTGTTAAAGTCTGTATATTGTTGTAAGCTGAAGCACGTGAGCAGCTAGCAGACACCCAAAAAGGAATCTTTTGGATAGCTTACTATCTACGTTTCTCCTCGGTGGGTGAGGGGAAACAAAAGGGAAAGAGGAAGGGAAGAGGAGGAGCTGATAAAACAATTACATAAGAGTGATCAGAGTAACAAAGGAAGAATGTAAGCAAATGCAGCATCAAATGCCATGCTGGGTACAAGAGGATTAGCAGGAACAGTTTGGTTTCTAGTATATCACATGGAGATTCTTTTAGGAATGGAGAATCAGGGCATTGTTGTGCAAAGTATCCTCATCATCTTCAGCTTCTTTCAGACAGAAGGGGGACATGTTATGAGCAAATTGCTCCCAAAATTTTGGCAGTAGGGCAGGAGTATTTGTGTTAACTTTTCCCTCATGTGTCTCACTCCACCTCTTTAAACATTTTTATGAACATGAACAGACAACCCATTTATACCCTTGTTCATAATGTGGATGCTGTTCTGCAGGCAGTTGTAGTGCTTTAGGAGGCATATCAGTGTTTTCATCAGAACTATTTAATCCCCCAACTTTGGAGAAGCAGAGGAAAAAGCAGTTGCATTAGGATTCAGATAAATTTAAGGGCGTTCCCCCTACAATGAAGCAGCGGGCCAGAACATCACTATTAGACCTGAAGATGTGTGTGGGTAGGGAGGAATATACCTACCTGCAAATACTGATGTGACCTAAAAGGCTTTTATTTTAACTAACCCCCACCCCCACCCCCACCCCCACCCCAGTTCCTGTAGCCAAACTTTCACAATGCAGATTCTAGGAAAAGCTTGAAAGCTGGCCCCTACCAAATGACATTTTGAAGGGAGCAAGAAAAGGAACACTGCTTGCGTTTTATGCTTAAAACTTAAAATTTTAGAACGTGATTTTTTTAAAAAAGGATTTTATTATTGACAGGTTGCCTTCCTTTCTGCATAAATACCACAGAATTTAGAGTAAGATCTTTCCGTTTCCACCTTCTCCCAGACCCAGCTTTCCCTAGTTCCAGGCAGCCTTCCTCGAGGAGGCATGGGCAATTTCTGAAGTCCCAAGATTTTATCTCACTTTTCTTTTTTTTGCCATACTGGTTGCTGGGAAGCTGACGCTACTTAGCAAGCCCCTTTCCAGTTAACTGGTTGGTTTTTGCCAGCACCGAGGATAGATAAGATAGCACAAATTCCTGATTTTTTTAATGGTTTCGGGGTTTCTCTGCTCCCTTCAGTCTCAAGTCACGTTGCGTGTTCCCTTTCGCTATTGCGCTGTACTTTTGTTAAAAATAAAAAATAAAAAAAGACCAGAAAAATCCTGCTTGCTCCAGGGACAAAAACAGACACCGTCAACTGAGCGAGTGGACAGGAGACTCACCTCTATTACCTCCCCCGAGCTCCTTAAGAAGCCCCACCAAACCCATAAACCCACGGCTTCTGCCTTGCTCCTAACCAGCATTTCACCAGACATTCTCCAGGACCAATGAGCAACTTCAGCGAAGTGGGAGGGCCTATATTCTACCCCCCGCCCCCGCGAATAGGCGAAGAGCTGCTCATTAACCTGCCCCTTTTGATCTTTGTCGACACAGATACCAGTATCCCCACCCCTCATTCCTCTTCCTGCCCTCGAGATCAACGTCCCCTTCTCGCGGCCAATGGGAAGTTCCTCCTGCCCTTGATGGACACCCCGTGCTTCCAATAAGCGCTTTCGAGCGGCAAGGTCCTCGCCCCCCGGTAGGCGGCGTCCCCCTCCCTTGCCAGGCGGGCGAAGAAGGCCGCGGTTATCGATCCCGCTGCTGACTAGAGGGAGGAGGAAGCATCAGCAGAGAAAATGGCGGCCGTGGCTGCGACTGCGGCGGTGCCGGGTGATGGTGGAGCCGGCGAGGCCGAGCCCATCCCGGGCAGCGAGGCCGGCGCAGACCCGCTCCCGGCTGGCACTCAGGCCGCCGTGGAGTCGGCGGTGCTCGACGCCCGGGAGGAGCCCGAGCCAGCCCCGGGGGGAGAGGCCGAGGAGCCGCCGCCGCCCGGGAGCCCAGCGGGGACCCGAGACCTGCCGCAGGCCCAGCCCAGCCCGGAGCCCGTCGGAGGGTCGCCTCAGCCGCCCTGCCCGCTCACCGCGGAGCTCTCCGAGCTCCCCCCCGGCGAGGAGGCGGAGGGACAAGGCGGAGGGGAGCAGCCGCCCTGCTTGCCGCTGTCGCCGCCGCCGCCGCCTGCAGCTGGGGGCCCCGCGGGGCCGGAGCCCGGAGAGGAACCGCCCCGGCCGGAGGAGGAGGAGCCGGATGCTGCCGCCACCGCCGTTGCGAAGCAGCCGGAGCTCTCTGCGCCCGCGGAGCAGGCGGTGGCCGCTGGAGGAGAGGAAGAGGAGGAGGAGGAAGCGGCGGCGGTGCTGCTGCCCGGCTCGGAGGTGCTGGTCACCCTGGATCACATCATCGAGGACGCGCTGGTGGTGTCTTTCCGATTCGGGAAGAAGCTTTTTTCCGGGGTCCTCATGGATCTTTCCAAGAGGTGAGAGAGAGCCTGCCCCGTGTTTTACAGGAGGGAGACCCACCCTCCGCCGCCCTTCTCACTCTCTCCTCCCAACTTTCTTTCTGGAGGTGCTGCCCTCTCGGCATCTGGGGGGTGGCTGCGTTAGATGCGGAGGTGGGTGAGCCACGAGGTGTTTGGTTTTATGGCTCCGCCAAGAGGGCGAAAGTGCCCTGTTGCAAATGGCCTCGTGGTCTGCTTCAGAGCCCTGCCTTCCTCCCTCTGATCCATGCAAGCAGGGAAGAGGTTTTCCCTCGCCCTCGTATTCCAACGTGATCTTTAACCTACCACTACAATATTCTTTGTCTTTATCTAGGTACCACCCCCCCCCCCAATTTTGATTCCTCACGAGGTTTAGAAGGTGGGTTGGGAGGGGAAGAGGCTGACCCGTCTGGACAGGGATAAAAAATTGGGGAGACTTCTTGGTAGCAAAAAGTTGTACCATAGTTCCTACTAGTTTGCTACTGATGCATACATATGCAGTGATTTTATTTATACAGTACTGTATTATGAAAATTTCAAGACAATGTGGTCCTATCCATAATGGCTTGGGGCTCATATTTGTTTTACAGTTACTTAAGATATTTGAATTCACCTTCGCCTTATTCTTCTAACTTCAGAAGCAGTCAGCCTTCATGCTGGAAAAAAGTTGTGTGACAAGGTTGTATCTTGCTACAGCTTCACATATTGGGAAGTCACAGTGAGAATTGGCTAAATGCTGCATGGTCCAAAGCTGAAAAATAGTCACCCTATTCATAAGTTAAAAGGCACGTTTCCCCCCACTACATACTGTGTATTGATTTTCCTTCTGGGCATGGAGAGAGGCCATGTAGAACATGCTTTATGTAGAGGTTGTATCATAGTTTACAATCTTGGAGTGAATTTCTAGACACATCTTCATTATGGCTTTCGGGTGAATTAGGACAGGGGAAATGAATGCCCAGCCTATAGATGGTGTACTTGCTTGTAGAGAATGTGCTAAAAGTAAACCTAAGTAAACCTCAGCATGCAAAGGGGGGGGGGGTAATTCTTCGTATTCTACTTCTGTGAGAGGATATTTGGGTGTGGCTTGGCCAGGGTATTCTGTGGGCTGACCTGGGACTTTAACTTGGTTCCAAATCTAGCTTTGCCCATTCAAATGCATGTCCTTACCTTAAAACAGAAACTCTAGAACTGCCTTACCCAACATTATGCTCTTCAGCTGAACTACAATCCCATCAACTCCAGCCAACATGTTTAATGGTCAGAGATGGTAGCAGTTGTCGACCAAAGCATTTGGAGAGCAGGTTGCAGGAGGCTGTTCTAGAGCAGTGTTTCCTAACCTTGGGTCTCCAGTTATTTTTGGACTACAACTCCCATCATCCCTAGCTATCAAGACCAGTGGCCAGGGATGATGGGAATTGTAGCCTGAAAACAGCTGGAGACCCAAGGTTGGGAAACACTGTTTTAGAGTGTATGTTTTAAAGTAAGGATAAGCATATGAAAACGTTGTGAAACATGAAGTAACTAACTACCTGTACAGAATTTCATATATAGACTAGATAAAACTTTTGTGGATTTCATACAATTTTTTGCTGCTGGTTAGTAGGCTGTTTTGGTGTAGAACATACCCGTTTTTATCATCTTCGTATAAATAATGATACAGTGTGTGCACTTAACTGCTTCTTGAGTAGATAAAGGGGGCAGTTTACAGTAGCTGTAGTTCAAAACATGAGGAGGGCACCATTTGGCAAAGGCATGGTGGCTGCTTGTACACCAGTTATGGGATACATGCAGCCATATGGAGGACTAGTTGCACGTAGTGTTTGGCTGTGGGATGTAATCTCCTCTCCACTGTGCACATTGCCAATAGTTTACAGGGTGTCTTTAAAAACATATTTGCTGTGGAAAATGTGCCATGCCTTGCTACAGATAACCAGGTTGCCATATGGCTTTATGTGTTTCATGATGAATTTGCTGCATGGTGCTTGCTTGTAAACAGTCTGTTTTATCCAGTCTACCTTGGTAGAATGTGCTTGCTCATAGTAAATAAGCTAAAGGTATCAGTCCTCTAATGCTTTAATTTGTTTATTCTTGGACTTTGAATATGTGGTTGGGTGTCTTACCTTACATTTTCTTTTTCAGGTATGGAGTCCTGATATGCTGAAAGAGTCAAGTAGGGGTGGAAAACAAAGCAACATCTATGTTGGCTTAGTTTAGATGGAAAGAGCAAAACACAAACATATAAAAGCAAGAAGCTGAAATTGCCAGCAGGTTATTTCACAGTAATTGTATATTGTTTATGTAGTATTTTGGTTGCCAGCTTGTTTACTCTGGTATATTTCTTCAAGTACTATTGACATTTTGTTTATTATTTTAACAACGAAATAGAATAGTTTGCTCTTTGTTGTGGAGAGCAAACTAAAGTGGTATGTTGGGTGGGTTATAATAAAGAGTAGAGGTTCAGAATAGATTTTGTAGGGGTGATTAGTTCATTCAGCCCTTTCTAAAATTTATTCTCTTACAAGTTAAAAAGACCTATAATAGTTAGAATTGTAATGAAACTTTGACCCAGTTTGCATGTGACACTAGAACAAAGTTGTAACAGTACTGTACATGGACAAGCCTCCATGAGTTCAGGCAAAGCATGGAGCTAATTTCTCTCTTTCTCCACCCCACACAGCTATGGAGATGACTTCTGCAAATTTTGTTTCATGGTTAGTGTTACATAAGAACCAGGAGTCCTGGGTTATTGTTTTTTACAAACAATGGTTAGTTTCTAAACAAGCCAACTTCAAACCATAGGTTAAGAATATAGTTTGTTTGTTAGTTTGTTTAATTAACTAACTATCCATTGTTTGTTGTAAACTAGCATCCCTGGTTCTTTAAAACATTATTTGAAAGTAAAACTAAACTTAGCAGATGCCTGCCAACCCTATCCCAGGCTTCATCAGTGGAATACATGAGTACTGTACTCACTTGGTTTAGCGTTATCTGTGAATGCAGCCATTAACTCTGCATACAGTTATGGAAGATGGTGTAATGAAACTCAAGCATTATTCATTGTACATCTTTCAAAGCTAACGTTATGCATCACTTATCAGTGCATTTATTTATTTTTATTCCACTTTTTGGACTGTTGTCTTCTAAAACTACTGACATGGTTATTTTTTTAAAAATGGGTCCATCTATCAGGCTTATAATCTAAAAAGACAAGATACAGAAGGGAAGGGGAGTAGAAGAAAAAGGTAAAGGAGAGATCAGTCTTCAAGGCCAGAACAAAGTGCAGAGCTATGAGCATTTATATGTAATCCAGGGCAGGCTGATCTTCTCTTGCTGGTGTTCTTGCTTGAAAGCAGCTGGTGGATCTTGTTCCTTTGACCAGAGGATGGGAGGGAGAGTCCTTTTCCCTTACTCTGCATTCCATTAACAGCAGGCAGTTGAAGCAAAGTGTTCTTTCTGAGAGGAAGCAAGCAGGCAAGCTCCCTGCAGCTGCTCCTTCTCTGGTTAATGGATGAGGCCATAGTGCCTAAGAATTGACCAGGTATATTTGGTTAGCTTGATCTGGCACTTTACTGCTTTTGTGGGTTTGAGATACAAAAAACAAAACAAAAACTGCCTCCTAGAATTAATAGATTTAGAGTTGCCCTCCCTTCTTTCCTATGTATGGTTTAGCAGTTTAGAATAATGCAGATAAATAATTTTCCATCATAACTTTGTTAAGGGTTCATAAAACCATTGTGTGGGGGACTCAAAATGGGTAATAAGGGACAACCTTGCTCTCAAAAAATACTGTGGTATCTATTTGATGATCAGGGTGAGCCCTGAACATAATTTGAATTTAAGAAATAATGTTGCAAAGTACAATTAACTCACAATTTACATGTGTTTGTTGAAATCACACAAATTAAGTGCAAGGAAGGCATACAGGTTAAAAGTTCTTTTTGTACAGGATTTTTCTGGCACAGAAAGAGCTTTTAAGCTGTCTGCCTTGCTTACCAGGCCCTGCGAGGCTCTTGCGAGATCTCAGACAATCGTGCAAGATCTGTGCAGGGGGTAGCAGCCGAGTACACTTGCACCGGGCCTCAGAGAGCTAAGCTGGCTAGTGTGCCCCGCCAGGGTCCAGCTGCTTTTTTGTTTATAACTTCATTCTAACAAGACTCCCACCCCAGGCCTCAAACAAGCTCTGCACAGGTCTGGGGGTAAGACCTGCTTGGCATGCTGAGTTTGGAAGGTAAGATTGCTCGTGCAGTGGCAATTTCAAGGGATGGTTCAAGTATACAAGTCTCTGCGTATTCACACCATCCCTAAAACATAACCTCTGCGAAAGATGGGAGTTACTTGTATATAGTTTACATATAATCATGCAGATTAAATTCTGATTTGCAGAGGACGCGGGTGTCGCTGTGGTTTAAACCACAGAGCCTAGGGCTCGCTGATCGGAAGGTTGGTGGTTTGAATCCCCGCGACGGGGTGAGCTCCCGTTGCTCAGTCCCAGCTCCTGCCAACCTAGCAGTTTGAAAGCACGTTAAAGTGCAAATAGATAAATAGGTACTGTTCCAGCAGGAAGGTAAACGGCATTTTCGTGCGCTGCTCTGATTTCGCCAGAAGCGACTTAGTCATGCTGGCCACATGACCCGGAAAAACTGTCTTCAGACCAACATCGGCTCCCTCGGCCAGTAAGGCAAGATGAGCGCCGCAGCCCCAGAGTCGTTCGTGACTAGACTTAACTGTCAGGGGTCCTTTACCTTTACCTTTTTTTAGCTGCATGCAGAGTTAGCTTGTGATGGTTATGCTCAATTTTAATGGTGTATCCCTTTGTAATCATAGATAGCATCAAACAAATTAACTGGTTCATAAAGCAAGCTCAGCTTCCACCATTGGGCATCAGAAATACATAGTAAGGTAAATGGAAGGCTCCTTCTCACTTATGAAAGTGATGCAAGTCTTCAAGTCAGCGCATCAAGGATGAGGGATCTGTGGCCCAAATATGTTGTTAGTCACCATCCGTGGCCATTAGTCATGCTGGCTGAAGCTGATGGTAGCTGTACTCTCAACAGCATCTGGAGGGCCACAGGTTCACCTTTCGTGCTGCACTTCATGATTTTCTTCAACAATAACTTATCTAGATACACCATTCATAAGCTTACACTTAGCTGTGTTCATTATGTCTGAACAAAGAATCACAGCACAAGTGGGGAGCATGGGGCATTGCTTCATTCCCTCCCACTTGAGTCCCAATCTGACCTCTTTTTGAGTGGGAAAGCTTAAAGGGGAATTCTAAGCATGTTTGGTTGAAAGTGTTTAGAAACTTCTTTGCTACTGGGAACCCTAAGGGGGTTCAAGGATGCCTCGACTGAAAGCTTTCAGAGCTCACCTTCAGACCCAGCTGCTCAGTGGGGCAGCATAGAGACTGGAGCAGGGAGTCTGGCATTAGGGTGTGGGGCTGTCATGCACAACTCCATTTTCTCTGTTTATGGTGTTTTCCTTTTCAAGAGTAATGCCTCAACGGTGCTAAGATGGATGCACCTTGTGACAGCAATATGGAGTTGTTCCAATATTGCTATCTTCTTGAGCTATTATGAAACTAAGGGATTCGTGTTGGTGCTTATCTCCCAATAGTGATTAATACCTGCTTGACCGCCCCTGGTCTTTAGCATCCTTCACTTTTACTTCTTCCTTTTTTTCATATGTTGTTTCTTTGCGGTTGTCTGAGGCTTTTAAGCTGGGGTGGTGAATTTGTGACGTTCCACATGTTGGCCTACACTCCCACCCGCATGGCCTGTAGTCAGGGCTGATATCTAGATGGCCATAGGTTAGCCCACCCCAGCTTTAAGCCTTAAGTAGAGCAACTAGGGCATGAGATTTACATAGGACGGGAACTGAAAGCAGGCTACAGATTAGCAACAACCCTACAAGCTTATGGCTTACTTTCCTGTGTGTTATATTTCCTAAAGCATCCAGTTTCTAGCATTGCTAGAACATTGGTTCTGGTTGTCATGGCTCCTAGCTTGAGAAGCTTAATTCATTTTACGTAAATTGAAGGATAGAGGAAAAGATTGGATATTAAAAAAAATCAGACTGCATTTGACAAAGTTTGCTTCTGTCAAAGCACAGAACTGCATAGTAAAGCTGAAAGGTATGTCAAATATAATTTAGTCTGGTTGCTGGCAACCAATGTTTCCCATAACTAAATCACTGCAAATGGATGCTTATTGTTTCCCATATTTATTAACCAAAAATAAAAAATAAAAATCAACTTGCTAAACAGCCTGTTCAGATCCTCTTAATTTTGAGTGGCTTCCATTGTATCTGGCTGAAGTCTGCTATGATACAGCTGAAGTGCTGCTTCCTGCCTTTCACTCGGTGATCCTGGTGAAGGGTTATTTATTAAAACAAAAAGCTGACATGTAGATGCTTCCTTGTTCTCAGACCTTTCTGCTAGGCCAAACATGTTAACTTCCTTTAGTTATATATGTGTATTTCAAATACATTTATTAGTTCTCTGAAACCTTTCTTTAAAAGTATGTTTGCCCTTCAAACATGATGAGACACATAATACAATTCAGGAAGTTGTAAAAATCAAGAGTTAGAATTTAACCCACATTCAGTCTTTGGCTAGTGATTTCCAGGCATCAGGTCCTGCTGCTGCTGCTGCTAACCCTGCCCTGTGCAACAAATGTGCTGGTGCCTAGTGTAAGCCATTATCCTTAGCTTCTCTTATTGGAGAAGTTGGGAGTTCCCTACTAGATTTTTACAGTATGCATTCCTGTCAGAAGCTGTGGAGGAGAAATAGTCATGTCAGAATTGGCTGACATGTACAAATCTGATTAAAGGTTGGGTGTGTACATTTTACCTTCCTGAACTTAAAAAAACCTGTATATCTGCTGAAGGGACTGTTGGCACCATTACACTTATGTGGCCATATAAGAAGGCCACATGGGACCAATAGAGAATTCTACAAGGAAAAAATGAGTTCTGCTGCATCATTTGGTCCAGCAAACCTGTGTTCTGCAGTGGCAGGCAGATTCTTCTGAGAAGTCCATGAGTAGAGCGTAAAGGCAGTGATAGCCATCAGTAGACTTGTTTCTTCAGAGCTTCTCTCGGTTCCCTTTAAAAGCTATCAGTCATCATCACATATTATACAGTGAATTTATAAGCTAAGAATACAGTGGTACCTCGCAAGACGAATGCCTCGCAAGACGAAAAACGCGCAAGACGAAAGAGTTTTCCGTTTTTTGAGTCGTTCCGCAAGACGAATTTCCCTATGGGCTTGCTTCGCAAGACGAAACGTCTTGCGAGTTCTTGCGAGTTTGTTTCCTTTTTCTTAAAGCCGCTAAGCCGCTAATAGCTGTGCTTTGCAAGACGAAAAAACCGCAAGACGAAGAGACTCGAGGAACGGATTAATTTCGTCTTGCAAGGCACCACTGTATGAAGTAATTTTTGGTCTAAACAGTCTTGACAACCACCATGGATTGGTTACTTGCTGGGAAGAGAGGAAAAACTTCCCTCCATACGATCCATAATTTTGTAAACATTAATCACCATCACCATTTATTACTTAAAAAGACTAAAATATAATTACTCTCACCCTGTTGAGGTAAAGTGCTGCAATCCTTGGATTTTGTAAATGTAGCTCCATTTCTGCACCTATTATTGTATGTTGGTAAATGGAGGCCTCAAGGCCACTGTTTGAATATTCAGGGGAAATGTGTTGCTCCCCCCCCCCCCCCCCACAATAGAAAGCCACAAGGGTTCACTGTACTGCAGACCAGTATGATGCAATCTGTCAAATCACAGTGTGTTATATGTGGTTGAGAACTGATGTGTCGGCCTTGAACAAGTTGTTCTCAGGTAGTTGCTTCTGTACCCTAGAACAGTGTTCCCTGAGACGGTATATAGTAGGGTATTGTGTGTTTGTGTAGGCTTAACTGTAGGGAGGGTATGAAGCCAAAATGTCTGTCTTGAACTCCTAAGTGAGAGCTGAAGGACATGACTAGAGTGAATTCTTTTAATATGTTCGTGATATTTGGATTTGCCCTGGGCTTTTCGTTAATGGTGCTTAACATCCAGTTTGGGTTGCAGCCAACAAAGTTGTCCTGTTAGTACAAAGACTTCTTCCTGTGCAACAGGACTTCCTCTCCCTCATGCCTCCCAAATCCATTATGGGGGTTCCCTCAACCTTCTGGAGCATACCACTCATTGTTAAAACCGTGTTTATACAAGACAATCTTTCTCAGCTACATGTGATCGCCAAAGAAGATGATGATGGAAAAGGAAGAACCTTTGCACAAAAATAAGACATTGTGTGATTGGACAACTTTGTTGGATACAACCATCTGTCTGTTTACAACATACTCTTTGACTTGTAGCATGCATGTACAAGAATCTTGTTTTTGGTCCTTGCATGACCCACTGGTGGTCCTGATCCACAGTCTCAAGATCTGTGACATAAGCTACAGATACCCAGGATATGCCTTAAGAGTAGATTTGGTACCTTCATGGTGATTTTGCAGAAGTGGCCACTTAAATAGCACACATGCCACGATTTTTAGTTTTCTTACTGAATACCATATTGGTGTACAGTGGTACCTCGGGTTACAGACGCTTCAGGTTACAGACTCTGCTAACCCAGAAATAGTACCTCGGGTTAAGAACTTTGCTTCAGGATGAGAACAGAAATCACACGGCTGCAGCAGCAGGAGGCCCCATTAGCTAAAGTGGTGTTTCAGGTTAAGAACAGTTTCACGTTAAGAACGGACCTCCGGAATGAATTATGTACTTAACCCGAGGTACCACACTACTGTTAAATAGAAAGTAAGTTAGGTATGCCCATTTTGTGTTTAGCTTCTCTGAAACAGACCTTGGTCAGAGCTAGATCATTCCTATTTTGACTGCAAGAGTAGGACTCCCAAAGAAATGGAGTCTATTGAAATACAGTGGTACCTCAGTTTACGAACTTTAATCTGTTCCGCAAGTCCGTTCTTAAACCGAAACTGTTCTTAAACTGAGGGGCACTTTCCCTAATGAGGCCTGCCAGTGCCCTTCCACCGTTCGGATTCTGTTCTTAGACTGAGGTAAAGTTCTAAAACCAAGACACTATTTCTGGTTTTGTGGAGTTTGTAAACCAAATCGTTCTTGAACTGGACTGTTCTTAAACCGAAGTACCACTGCACTATGTTTGTTGCATAATCCCTCCAGGTATATAATAAATTGTAAAGTCTGTAAAGATGTTCTAAATAAAGCACTGCTGAGGGTTCAGAGCTCAGTATAGGCACATCTAGTATATTGATTTAAGTTTTTATATATTTCTGTTGCTGCTTAAAATTGCAATGGTCTGGTTAGCATAAAATAATGTCAGAAGTGGGTGTTATACATAGGCTTCCATTTTACCTTCATATTCTGTTTCATTTAAGATAAGAGTTGAGCTAATCTTACTGCTTTCTTGCTAGTCGCATTGTGTAGGTGTGCCTCATGAACGCTCCCCGAGCTCCTCCCTAGGTTGGAAAGGGGTTAGTTTAACCCCCGGTTTGCTAGTAAAACTGATTTACCGTGTCACGAAATGATACATGTCTAAAAAGTGTGTCACCGAAATGAAAAGTTTGGAAAGCTCTGGTATAATATCTTTACTTTGTTTGGGTCATCTTTCGTGCAACACAGTGGTCCACCATTGGGAATTGTGCAGCTGTTCATAAGCTAAAACTGTCAATACTCTTGTAAATATGGTGAGATCACACTAAGAACCTGTTGTTCCTTTTATGCTATTCAGTTAAGCCCAAACCTTCCCCCAAACTCACAGTGAATTATGGCTTGAGTACATTGCATATTTTATCTTGCCCAAACTAACATGGCAGTATTGCAA